>NW_023604972.1:29244913-29844913 GCF_014898055.3 Talpa occidentalis
ACACATCAACTTGGAGTATATTAAAAATAGAATGTTGCCACAAAAAGCAAATTGTCTAGGGATATTTATTTATTTATTTATTTTTAAAGATTTATTTATTTATGCATACAACAACGGGGGTATAAGCCAGAGATGCAGGGTGGTGAGAGAATTCAACAGAGAGAGTGGAGAGCAGAACAGGCAGCTCTACTGAAATACACTGCTGAAGGGAGCAGTGGGCGAGGCAGGAGAGGTCTGCTGCGCCATGTGAGTTTCACTCTGGCAGGCCAGGGATAGAACTCATGCTGCAGTGGCTGGCAATAGATTGATGGCAGTGTCTTTAACCCCTGTGCCATCAGGGAGGTCCTGACTAGGGATATTTATAGTGTGATGTTGCTTACATAAAAGTAAAACCCACAGCACAATATTCTGTATTATAAAAAAACATTTAATAAAAATGTAGAAACAAGTAACTGATTTTGTGATTACCTCTGGGAAACGGAAAAAGGAGAATCAGAGTAAGAAAGGGTATTGTATCAGAGATGCTTCCACTTTATTTTGAGTTTTATTCCCTTGATGAAAATGGATATAAAATAAATATAAAAACTGATAAATTATATTGAGTCTATGTGAAGAGAATATAGACATTTGTTATTTTATATAAATTTGAAATACTTTATAATTTTAAAAAAATATATCTTTTAAAAAATTTCCCATTAAAATATTTCATCTATCATGAAAAGGTCCTCTCTCTCATGCAAATTTCTTCATAAAAATCACAAATGATGCTTGTCTCCCTTCATCTTTCACTGAGTATCATTTTAAGTCACATGCTAAATTACTTGAGGATTAGAGGCCAGTTAGTGTCAGAAGAAATGTAAGTAGTAGCAATATTCTACAGGAAAAGTAACAAGGATTGAATAAAGATCTCATGAAGATCAAGAAAGGTCCAAATAACATAAAATTGAAAAAGGGTTTCCAAAGGCCAAGTGCTCAAAAAACATTTTGAGGACTGAATGAGAAGTCAAAGATGTCACTGTCACAAAAATTAGGTTGGGAAAATTTTGATTAGAATTTTAATTTGGGAGCATTTTGAGGATATGATATAGGGCACATGTCAACAATATTACTAAGATTGTAATAAACAGCAATGCTTTTCCCTGGAAGTGAAAATTTTAATTATTAATATCCCAAGAAACTCCCAGAGCAACATACCTGAAGAAGGAGCCTTTCAAAAGCCAGGAAGTTGTCCCACTTGGCAGTCTGTGGGTGTTTCAGGGTTTGAACTGTGGCCAACCCAAGCTGTAGGAGCCCACAATGATTCACTAGAGCTTTGAGATTGTTCTTGAAAAGTTGGATATAGGATGTGAGTTGCCCCGGAGTGACTCTCCCTAAAGGAACACAGTAATTGATCAGTGTACCACCCTCTGGGAGTTAAAATAGTTAAGAATGCCATTATTAGTACTTTTGGTAGCAAACTTCAGAGTGACTGCGAGCTTTCCTAAGCTATTATGATTATTACAACATGGTAACAACAAGAAGAATGTTGAAACTATAAACTTTTTGTAAGTAAAGAAACAGATGTTAAGTGATCTGACCAGTCATATTGCTCGTAGAATTCATTTTATAATTTTACAATATCCCATAAATAAGGTCTTAAATAAAGTCACACAGATTAGTATTTGTTCAGCTCAACATGGAGTACTTCTCCCAGACATACGACATAGCAAGTAACAGTCCATAAGACAAGATTTCTACTTGTATGTACCTGTACAGAAAAGAAGAGGCGAAATTGTTATGACTATAGCTAAAATCACTGATATTAATGGGTTCATGATAATATTCATGAGGATATAAACTGAACGTTACATGGGACAAAAAAGTAAGGAGCGTTCTTTGAGATTAGATAGATGACAGAGCCCCTTTACTAGACTGGTCACCTACATCCAGAATGAGAAAGCCTAACTCATAAAAGACTAGAGATGATACAAAATTTAAAAACCAAAATCTCTCAACCATTTTTATTAAACTGCTTATTTTCTTACTATTGAGTTGTGAGTGGCATTTCCTTCAATAATTCATTGTCTCAACAAATATTTCTTCTTTTCAGGTTTTGAAACTTTTATTACAGGTTTGTGTTTTTTGAAACAATGTCATAACAATTTATGTTTTTAAAACTGACATTTTAACACATTGTAAAATTCATTTCTTTATTCAACATCACTTATCAAATCTAGGCATATTAATATATAAATACTTGGTTTATTTAATTAAAGTTTTCCATTGTAAAGATGTATCAATCTGCTATTGATGGATGTTAGGTTGTTTGTCACCATCACAGCATGAAAGCCTTGCATATCAGCATGTATTTCTGTGCCAGGCACTATTCTTGCTGCTAGGAATAAACCTATGAGCAAACCAGATGAAAATCTCTGTCCTCATGACCAAGAAATAACACAAATGACACCTTGATGCTCTCCTAATTCATTCAGCCTCTTACATGTCACTTTCTCCTAGAGGTTGGGGGAACTTTTGTGCAAATAATTAACATTTTTTTGGGCCTCCCCGGTTGCGCAGCGGTTGAGTGCTGGGCTTGCGAAGCTGCCCGCGGCCTCTGCGGCGCCGGTTCGATCCCCAGCTGCTTCCCGGCCACCGGAGGAGTCCCGCATGGCGCGCAGACCTCTCCTGCCGCCCGCTGCTCCCCTCAGCAGTGTACTTCGGTCCTTCTGCCTGCTTGCTCCCCGCTCTGGCTCTGGAAATCTCTCAACCCTCCCGCGCTTCTGACTGTACCCAGTGCATGTATAAACAAACAAAACAAACAAACAAGCAAACAAATAAATAAATAAGCATGCCTCTATAAAAAAAAAAAAAAAAAAACATTTTTTTACATGATGACATCATTTGGCATCAATTATTTTTAACCTTAGATATATGAAAACAAATTTTTACATAATTTCAAATATAAGATCACTAGGGCTTCCATTTATTTATGCATTGTACTGCAAGTGATGCTAGCGTGGTTCCTGGATACAGAGTATTTAGTACATCACAAGAGATTTTCATTAAACAACTATACAACTAATAACCTAATTATACTTGTGATGAGTACTGCTAAGGAAAAATACAAAATGCCTTCAAATCTTCTGTATGATACACCATCTACCTCTCTAACCTTATCTTAACTGAAGGAGGAGGGGTTAAACAGGCTCAATATACACAGAAGCCATTCCTAATATTAGAAATGGCTTTTTGAAAGCCATTTAGAAGACTTTTAGAAAGACTGCAAATAATGGAAATCATCAGAGAAAGTTATTAGAGGATCTGTTTATATTTCTACAGTAATAATCATATGTTTAAGTTAAAAATAAGACTACCTTCGATTCAAAGATCTATAACATGCCAATTAGAATTCAGTAAAAGAGTACTTCACACAGATACTTTAAAACACAGGCTAATGAGATTTTCAAAATTTTAAACTTTATTACAACCTTACATAAAACAAGTGGAAATCAACTACTTCACTACCAAAACTGCAATGGTGACAATTGATGACTTGAGAAAGTGTATCAGTTTATATCAACTAAAACAGCAGGCAGCTAGAACCAGGTGTGGAAAAGTAATAGAACATTTATTCATAACTCACATTTAAAAAAAACAAACTTGTCTAGCAGATTTACACAGTGATATTTAAATGTCAGCCTAGAAATCTTTGCAACACATTTTTAAAGGCATAAAACAAGAGGTATTTCATATCATACCTGCATAATATATAGCAACTTTTTGAAAAGTGACAATTTCAAATGTTAAAATGGTTTTCCAGTGAAAACAATTGTTAGACTTTTTTTTTGTTTATGGAGTTTTTTTTATTTAAGGTTTATTTTTATTTATACATACAAGAACTGGTATATAGGCCTGAGGTGTGGGGGTGGGAGGGTAAGAGGATTCACCAGAGAAAGAGTGGGGAGCAGAAGAGGCAGATCTACTGAAATACACTGCTGAGGGGAGCAGCAGGCAAGACAGGAGAGGTCTGCTGCACCACGTGGGTTGGCTCCCTGTTCGGGGATCGAACTCATGTTGCAGTGTCTGGCGACAGATTATTACAGTGTCTGGTTTGACAATGCTGAGACTTAACCCCTGGTGCCACCAGGGAGGCACTCTTTATGAAGTTTTTAAGGAGAGAAACAAACTTATGATTTCAATTTAATTAAAAGAAAAATAAAACTATCAATCATCAATTCCATGTATATTTTAAAATTCATTAAAATACAATTATCTCCTAGAGAAAAGGGGACAGATTTAAAAGGATTTGATATTTAATATTCTTGTAATGTTGAATTCAAATACATTATGGAGCTTATTTTTCCATTTACCATAGTCACTTGATAAATTATAACTTTCTCAACCAGTTTTCTGGCTTATTATTTTTAACATATCTACACATATATGATTTTTTTCTTGATATTCTGAAAATAAAGAGTACTTTATCTGGCCAGGTTTGATTTTATTTGTTTTTAATTGACTTACCATTTTTTACAAATTATATAAACTTTAACCAAGTTTTACTTAATCTCCAAATTATGCCTCAATAGTAGAAGTAACCACCATCAGAAATTATGTCTAAAACAATATATTTAGCTAACTTTTTAAATCCTCTTGATAAAAGAAATAATAGTCATTGCATGTTTTTTATCCATTATATACCCAAAACCATGAAAAAAAGCTCAGTGAGTGAAATCTGAAAAGGAAATTTATGTTTTAAATCTTGCACTCCCAGAGATCAAATATCAGCATTTCAATTGTCTCCTTTTCAATCATTTTTCTACTATATTAAAGGCAAAATATATTGTAATATGTTCTGCTAAAACTCTGGAATAGTAGCTCACACGTAATTGGGAAATAGCAATAATTTCAGAATTATATAAAAGCCATGTGTTCATTTATTTTTTCTCATTATTCTGATATTTTGTGCCACCAAACAACATCAGCAGAGCACAACGTTTATGAACATAGCTGAAGACTGCAAATCACAAGAAGTGAACACTATATATAGCACTCACGCATCTCTAGTGCTTCCTCTTGGCTCATTTTGGCCATGTACCCTGCCTTGGAAGTACTTCCTGTTAATTCTCCCCAATTTTCAGTGTGTTTTGCACACCATATATCTGATAAGGGATTGAAGATCTACAAAGACCTTATACAACTCAACAAAAGGAAAATAACCCAATCAAGAAGTGGGCACAAGAACTAAACAGGCACTTCTCCAAAAAGAAGACATGCAGATGGCCTACAGACATATGAAAAAATGTTCATCATCATTTATCATTAGGGAAATACAAACCTACAAATCAAAATCACAATGAGATACCACCTCACACCTGTGAAAATGGCCTATATCCAAAAAAATCCATAAACAAGTGCTGGCAAGTATGTGGAGAAATAGGAACCCTACTACACTATAGGTAGGAATGTAGGCTGGTCCAGTCCACGTAGAAAACAGTATGGAAGTTTCTCAAAAGATTAAAAATAAATTTACCATATGATCTAGCAATTCCTCTCCTCATTATCTACTGGAAGAATACAAAAAACCACTAATTTGAAGGCCTATAGGCTCCTATGTTCATTGCAGCACTATTTATAATAGCCATGTTATGGAAACAAACTAAATGCCCAGTGACAGTCTTAGATTAATAAGATGTGGTATATATACACAAAGAAATACTACTCAATCATAAAAAAGATAAACCCTTGTCTTTTGTGACAGCCTGTATGAAACTGGAGGGGATATGCTAAGTGAAATAAGTCAGGAGAAAGACAAATACCAGATGGTTCCACTCATATGAGTAATATAAAGAAACAAAGCTAAATCAAAACAAACCCTAAAACACTGACTGTAAAATTGAGATTACCACAGGGGGATGACAGAGGTGGGGAGCAAAGGGAGAAGGAGGTACAAAGACTATCATAGAGGACTATGAGTGCCTTGGTGGTGGGTATAGTGTGGTAACATACATCTGAAGAGGTGTATACCTCTGAATCACAAAGAGTGTTCTAAACCAATGTGACCTCAATTAAAAAAAATTAATATAATTGCTTATAACTTTAAAAGTTAGTATGTACCTTTTATTTTTCTCATTATTTGTTTACTTATTTATTTACTTTCTTACCTAATTACATAGAAAAATATTTGGAAAGAGACTGACTAACTTAAGAATAAAGAAGAACAGGATAGAGGTGTGCACTCATGCTTTATTTTACGTACCCTATGATTTGAGTTTTCTAGAAGCACGTGCTAGTTTACTCTTAAAATATCCTTGTGGTTCTGAAATTAAAAAACGGCTGTTTCATACAGAATGAACAGATGTATACTTTTCTCTTCGAAATCTGAGTTTATTACTGTCACGGACTTGTACAATGGGTGAAGCGTTGTCTTTCAATGGATAAGAAAACAGAAGAGTAATAATAACTGCCTATTTCCCACCTCTATTGAGGTCAAAAGGCAAAGAAGTATGGCTAACATGCAGGTGGAGAGATTTAAGTCAGACATAAGAAAAAATTTTTATGATCGTGATGACTGTCAGACATTTGAAACAAGTTATTAAAAGGGGAAGAAGGAAGAAATTGTAAATCTTCTCCCATCAAGATTTGATGGGCAGTTTATACAGCCATCTGTATAGTGTAACTCAGATAAAGGCCAGCTGGGAATTGATGCCATTTTTATAACACCATAAATACTGAAGAAGGCTTTCTGGAATATCCTTTAAAGAGTATATGTTTCTTGTTACACAAAATATTGAGCTCTATAGTGTTATAAAACTAAAATAAGAAACTAATGTGAAAAGAATATTTTAATTATATGAATCAAATTCATTCAAATTCAGAAATCTTTTGCAAGATATGTTTTGAGGGTAGTATGGGATAAAGTATAACTGCCACAGGATCAGGGGTCACAAATAGAAAATAAACAGCTCTCCCTGAAAGCTATGCCAAACAGCAAAATATAAAACCACTAGAAACATTTATGGTTTGGCTTTATTTGGCAATGTAGTCTTCCTGCGGCCTACTTCAACACCGCATCAATGCTTACAAACCCAGCAGAGAGGAGGGAGGAAAACAAATCACCCCTGCTATCCAGGTGGCAGTTTCCAGAGGGTAGTGTCCTGGGGAAGGACCATCTGGTTGGTGGGTCCACTCTGACTTGGAATGGAATTTCTGCTCTTAGGGTGGTCTCTAAGCAGAGAAACGCCCATCCTGCAGCCATGCGTTTTCTCACATCGTTCTCTCGGGGTTTCTAAACTTTTAGCCCATATGCTTATGTTGAGGAAGTGTTATACTAAGAAAACATAAAAATTAGTAAAAGGAAAATAGGGAAGCAGAAGGAAAGAAAGAGGAGAATGGGGTAAAAGAAGTCACAGAAAATTCAAGCAAAAAACATAGAGCCAGAGGGTAAATGCTTGAAAAGGGACATTAGAAATTCAGATTCCCAAAAACAATTAAAACAGATATGAACATTTACAAAGCAGGCAATTTGGTTACATAAAACACTTTCAAAAACCAGTACACATCAATAAACACCATGAGGGCTCTGAGGTTAAAAGGGAGGGGAAGTAGAAGAGACAAGCAGATATGAGGGATGGTGGTGGGGAAAAAAATAGTAACAACAACAAAAAATAGTCATTATTGCTAAGTGTACAAGCAGTAAATGATATTAGATGTGGCACTGGTGAAAGCAAAATTCACTAATCTCATCAGGATCTTCATTAAGAGAAGTGTCCACCAAGAGGCACAGTACAAGGGAACATCCTTGTTCAGATCCAGACATCACATTTGGGAGGTACATTAACAAACAGGGAATCTGTCAGCAACTTGGAGATAGAGAAAATCATGATGGTAAGGTGGGAAGGGTTTGTCTTTACACAAATGACTGAAAGTACAAATCACGTTTAGTTTGGAAAAGAGAAAAAAACAAGAAAATGGAAAGAATGAATTGCAGCTTTCCCAGGGAAAGGGGGGAAATGTCCTTCTAATTGGATTTGTTTGCTTTCATTTCACTCTCATCAAATATCCTTCTTGCGACTTGGTTTCCTATGCAGACTTTCCTGCCGACGGAATATGACCACAGCACACCAGTCACAGTTTGCTCAACAGTCAAAACCTTCACTCTGCTCATAGTGTGCTCTCTCTTTCAGACTTCCAGGAAATGGTTTCCCCATTTTTATGGATAAAGAAATGGGAGTTTCTGTGGCAGAACTGTGATTTGCATCCAAAGATACTATATTTGTGCTCCATGACAACAGGAGAGCTTACGGTCACAGAAAACTTAGATGTACAAGAAAGTGGCAATCATGTAGTAGAAAATGCTGCAAAGAAGTCAAGAATGAGGACTGAAAAAATGTCCTTATATTTAATGGTCTGGGAAACTTTTCAGTAAAAATGTGTCAGAGGCCAAAATGAACTAAATTAACGAGCAAGAAAATAAAAAACAGGTGTGAAGTATAAAACACTCATTCAAGAAATCTGGCAGCAAATGAAAGTACAGTGTCATAAAGAGATCTGTTTTACTTCAGTTCTGATACTAGTGTCTTTTCTGCCACCCGTAAAACTGGGGAATATGTTCATTCTGCAGAGAGGAATAGGACAAAATGGTGAAGATCCCCCATTCACAGTGGTTTTGGAAAGAAGCAGATTCTCTGTACAATGTCGACACTGAGAAGGGGATCTTCTATTCATTTTTTCTGTGAGTGGACATTTTGAATCCAAACAAATGGTTTTATTGGCGTCTCTTTGTTTTTTACTTTTGGAATACATTTTACATTATGAAAGTCAGTAGGAAAAATACAATTCAGTTTACAATGCTTCAAAAATCACTTCTGGAACACATCTATTTATTTAGTTAACGCACAACTTAATAACAAACACTCTGAAAGAGGGCCTGTGTTTATATGTGAAATGATACAATGATTTTTTTTCTTTATTTTAGCTATTAAACATTTTTCCTTTAAGAGAATGATGTTTATTTCTTTTGGTGCTTGGTGTTTTAAAGTGAACTTACCTGTACTAAGAGGTTTTATATTTATTAGTATAAGTATTCAAGGTTTCAATCACAGGATCCTGCTCAGTGAATTTAAATACAAAGGGATCATTAATGTAGAACTAAAATCTCTCATTAATATATACTATAAATCTCTGCTAGTCAGAAAAATTTATATTTCAAGGGTTGAGGGAACACTGTATAATTTAAAGTACATTTCATCATTCTAAGTATTGGCTAGATAAAGCATTCCAGGCATGATTTTCTTTTATGATAAGCTCTATGATAAGCAGTTTTCAAGTACCAGCGTTTATTATGTTTTAAATCTTTTCCATGCCATTCATGGTTATGTATCTATTTGTAGATGAGACACACCAGAAATTCTGACTAGTGATATGGAGCAGAAATAAGTAGTCACACTAGTTATCTTTTACTAAATTATGGTTGGCATATGGACAGAGTGTGACTCAAGCCAATCCTTTTGGTCCTTCTTACAACAAAAGTTTGCAAAACATTGTCTATTTCTTTCCTTCTCTTTTTTCCTCTCCTCACTCTCCACCGTGCCTAGAGTTTGGGAATAAAGCAAAACATTTTATCTAAAAAGATATTTGGCTGGGCCTCCCTGGTGGTGCAGCAGTTGAGCGCTGGGTTGCGAAGCTGCTCACAGCCTCTGCTGCTCCCCTCAGCAGTGTACTTCTTCACTCTGCCTGTTCTACTCTCCGCTCTGGCTCTGGTGAATTCTCTCACCCTCCCGCGCCTCTGACTGTACCCAGTGCTTGTATAAATAAATAAATAAATCTTTAAAAAATAAATAAAAATCAATACTATGTATAAAAAAAAAATTTGGCTGACACAAAATTCAAATATTCAAAATTGAACTCCTTATGGAGTTACCACCTTTTTTGGCCCTGGCTACAGTTCTTTATTTTTTTTCAAAAGGATACAGCCCTTTAGGAAAATGTGTCAATCTTTCAAGAATCCTTCAGTGAACATAAAAATTGATTTATGCTCTGTGATAGCATCCTAAGGTTATATCACTGAAACTCAATATAAATTAACTTCACACTAGGACTATTTTTTGTGCCTTCCTACTTTCCTTGATTCAAAATATAAGTTAGTTTTTTTTTTCATGAAATTTTGTGTTTTACATTTTTTTTAAAAAATGATTTATTTATTTATACAAGCACTAGGGTATAGGCCAGAGGCACGGGAGGGTAAGAGAATTCACCAGAGACAGAACAGGGAGCAGAACAGGCAGAAGGCCCAAGTACACTGCTGAGGGGAGCAGCAGGGGAGGTCTGCCTCGCCATGTGGGAATCTCCCTGGCCAGCAGGGAATCGAACCCGAGCTTCACAGGACTGCGCTCAACCCGCTGCGCCACAGGGAAGGCCCATAAATTAGATCTTGTTTCAACACAGTTGTTGATATGGAACTCTGGGATCTAAATAAACTGCTGATTACAATAATGAAACATAGACCTAAAATGAAAGCTAGCAAGCACCACAAGGCTTTGGTATTAGAAGTAGAAGAGCTACCATATTTGAGGGTAGGCAAAAGGTTCTATATTATCTAGTATATGTTATATTTGATATATTATGATATATTATATAAACTGTAACATTTGTCTATTACAAAAATGATTAACAAATCTTGAACTCTAATTAATGATGAAATGTACAGCTGTCTATAATTTACTTTGATAGCTGGAGGAATATATAGATGGACAGACATGAGATAAAGCCAGAAATATAATAAAGTATTAATGACAGAATCTCAGTTGTGGGAATAGGTCTTTACCATAGAGTTCTTTTAACTTGGCAGTATGCCTGGAGTTTAAAAATAATTACAAAAAAAATAAAATAAAATCTGTAAGGTGATCATACTTATTAATGTTACACCTAGGACTGTGGAAAGAAGGAAAGGGAATGATGGAGGGGAAGAAGAAAGAATGGAAAAGAAAGAAGGAAAGTAAAAAAGGAAGACAGAAGGATACTAGAATTAACAGTCAAATGTCAAGAAGATCTCAAAGTAACAACTTTATATCTAGTCCCAAAATAACTCAGAGGGCTTCAGGCATTTGCTTGTATGGAATTAGTTATTTTAAAAATACCGTATTCTCTTGGGCCTCCCCGGTGGCGCAGCGGTTGAGCGCTGGGTTGCGAAGCTGCTCGCGGCCTCTGCAGCGCTCCTGCCGCCCGCTGCTCCCCTCAACAGTGTGTTTCATCAGTTTGCCTGTTCTGCTCTCCGCTCTGGCTCTGGTGAATCCTCTCACCCTCCCGCGCTTCTAACTGTACCCAGTGTCTGTCTGTCTAAATAAATAAATCTTAAAAAAAAAAAAAAATACCGTATTCTCTCACATCAGAATGTCTAGATTTGAATTCCAGTTCTACCCTTACCAGATGAATGGCCATGGATAACTTAATTTTTTTCTATTTCAGTTTCTCTGTCTGAAAAATGGGATACTAACAGTATCCCATAAAATTACTATGAAATTAAATAAAATAACACATGTAAAGAGTTTAAAAAAGAACTAATAGATGGCAAGTACTCAATAAATATTAGTTATTTTTACTTTTCTTATCATCCTTGCGTACCTTAAAGTCCTCATATGTAGTCCTGTAACATACTAAAAGTCATAATTTTTTTTCCAAATTATGAAATTTCTCCTTCCATATTCTTTTGCTTCCAAAATTTTGTTCTCCTATTTTTACTTGGTGGTTTGATTTTTGTATTCATACAAAGTCAAGAACTAAGGATAGGAACCTCAGCAAAGAAAGATTATCCCATCCAGTAAAATGTACTAATATTTATTGGACAGCTAAAAGCAGATTATGAGAACAACCTTATTTTTCAAATGGTGAAATAAACTTCTGCAAGTTTCTAAAAATAAATTCTACCTATTAACCAGATTGAATATCTATAATTAAATATTTCTATATTAATTTTATTTTTAAAACAGTAGAGATTAAAATTCTTTCTAAAATCAAAACATTAGTTCTGTGGTTGTCTAACTTCCTAATCAAAAGTCATTTAAAACTTAAATTCCATTTCAGCCAGATTCTTTTGGTGTGAAGACAAAGGTGGATGTGAAAAACTAAAGAAATGAGAAAAACGTGGTATGTAACACTCTGGTAGAGAAGAGATAACATTTCTATGTCCTCAGTTGTTAAGGTGGTTCAGTCATTCATTCAAAACCAATAAAAGAGCTTTCATCCACAATGAGGGAGGAGGGATAAAATAAAGGGGGGCTACATAGCAGTGGAATAAATAGAATGAAGGGAAGGTGATCCAGGTCAATTTTGATAGCTCTAGATAAATTAAAGGAACTAAAAGTATTACTCTTTGTAAGCAAGGACTATTAGAGTTCCCAAAGCGGAATGTTAAGAAAAGGGGTAACTGCTGAATCCCAAAGGTAGAGTGCACATATTCCTTCCCTACTCTTGCAGTAGTTTACAAATACTATGATACTTCACCTAGATACTGCGCTTGCTACGTTGGTTCACAGTTCAGAGGAGGCTACAGAAACTTCCTCAAGGATTGCAGTCACTCATCTGTCCTAGGTGAAGCAGATATGCTTACCCATACTCATCTTGATTGGCAGGTTTTCCCTGCTTGCTGCTTCCACTAGATGTCTCCGGACTTCCATCACTGCCTCTTTGTGCTTGGTGTTCAATAAGGCTTCCCACAGAGCTTTGGCTGCAGTGTCACTGTAATAAAACCATTTAAAAAAAAAGCCTTAGACTAAATTCCTACTGAAACGTGGAAAGGGTTGAAAACAAAATAAAATTTTAAATATCTTTTTTGAACACTGATGTCGTCTTTCCTACTAGAGAAGTCTAAATATTAGGATTCAAAAATAATCCATTTTGATCAGCACAAAATAGTGAGGTATTACGGACAAGATAAAATCAAGCCTGAAAATGAAGGAGAGGGGGTAGAAGAATGGGAAGGAGGGGAAAAAGAAAAGTTATATTGTGCTATGAGAAGCACAGGAAAACAATTTTTTTTGAGATTTTGCATTAAAAATATTTCAGAGTAAATTCAGTATTGCTAGAGTAATAGATTAATGTTACATGAGTCAAGATTAAATGCATATCAAAAAGTTATTTACCTGTTATTATAAACATATCAATTTGAGATAATATCTAAGAAACACAAGCAATAAGCAACGAGAACCCTATTCCAAGATTATTCAATAGAATTCCTAATGAGTAGGCTTCCTATTAAATGAAAATCAGGAATTAGGCTAAGTAACCATAGCCTTAAGTATCCCACTTTGGGCCTTAGGTTAGAAGGATGGCCCTTACTGAAGCTTTCACAATTAACCGTTGATAACTGCCGAAGCACTATATCATGCAGAGCCTCATCTGGGCTCACATCTCCAACGGCCCTCTGTTTCATCCAACATGCCCTGTCCAAATTATAAATGACTCCAGTGTTCCTTCCGGAAGATCTCTGCATGTAGCCAAGTATACACATTTGTAGTAATGTTTTAAAAATTGAGTATAAAGAAACAAAGATGACTTCTGTCCCTTTCAACAGACATTTCCCTCCATTTAAAGCATCACTAATACTTTCAGTTAGCAACAATTTGAAAATGAATGCATGTTAATGATTTTTTTTTTAAGTTAGATATACCAAGATAGTAATTTAGCTTTAAAGTTCTACCTAGTATGGTAGATCTTTCAAGTCTGAAGCTGATTAGGAATCATGGACTGGTAACGTTTCAGCACCGACTTTAAGTCTGAGATAAATATTTCATTAAGTAGTAACTGTTTTTACTATCACCTATTTTGTCTGAGTGAACTAACAACACTGCTCACATATTCCACTTGTTTTCATTGATTATTACAGTCATCACTATAACCATATCTAATATTACATAACTGAATTTAAATTATCAGGTAATCTGCATGCTAAGCCCTATTCTCAGTGGTTCAGATAGAAATAAAAAACAAGGCAGTAGCTTTAAATGGTTTAAAGTTTGGAAGAAGAAGAAAAGAAACAAAGAAACTGTCCAAAAGTGTGGTAAGAGATCATGATCAATGCTCACATCAATTTCTCTGATTCTCCAGGAATAAAACAAAAAACCTTGCTATAGATACTTAGAGACTTAGCTAAAGGAAATTAGAATTTTTCTTAATAAGACTTTTAAGCAATGACTTCTGTGTTAGCGTCTAAGCTCATTAATTTAATTATATTGAAATTATTTAGACTGCACACAAAAAGACATCTTAAAACTACAACTGTTACTTTTATGAGTTCAGATTCTATAAATATTTCCAGAGCAGCTAGTAAAGTGGATGGACAGCGTTTGTTGTAGAAAAGAATGTTAAAAGTAATACTAAATTAAGTGTCTTTACATATACAGCAGGCTACTACCTAGTCCAACAAAAACGGATGGAAATCTATATTTCGTTTCAAGGACATCTAAAGAAGATTTTATAATATGCCTGAAAAAAACACTACAAATTCAAACAAATCAAACTATTTACACATAACCTAAACCCCTTGTGCGCCATTATAAACCTACTTTGCCTCGCTTGGTCTTTTAAATTCAGAAACAGCTGGGTAATATCATTTAATAATCAGGCCCACCCAAAAACATTTCTCTTTTTCATGATAATTTAAGGGAAAAAATTTTAAAGGTAAATAAAATATAATATGGAAAAAGACTTTCACACACTATGCTTAATTTTCTTCTAAAATATAATATGGTAGTATTTAAAAGTACCAACACATTCGATTTTAGAATTTACAAAAGAAGTTCTTATATCTCATTTGATCCTCACCTCATGAGTTAACCCATTGTTATTGGCCCAACTTACAGATGCCAAATGATTTATACTCAACTTGTAAATGGCAAAACCAGGACTCACTTAGATAACTGGCTTCCGAGCTCAGTAATTTTTCTACTATGCCATGCCATGCTTGTAGTAGGTCAACCATCAATCAAATAGAGAATCAAATATGTAGAATGTCAATTATTTACAACTTTCTGTGTTTGTTTTCTTTTCTAATCCTTAATGCAGCCTCTAATCTCCCTTTAAGTTCACAAGCAGGCTCCCGTAAGACAAGATGAAATAGAGTGAAGCAGATCCACATTAATTCATAACATAGGTAGTGTTCACTCTCAGCATTTTGTACCTTTTTGTTTAAACTATATCATACTATTCTTCTTGTAAGTCACCAATAATCATTCAAAGTCACTTTGCTACACAATGCCAATAATTTCCCACTTATATTCAAGTTTCTTGATACATTTTACTCCAAGACTTTGCTGAGTTTTAAATCATTCTTTATAAATATCACTTACATAAACTTAAAAAACTGAAGAATAAAGTCTAAATTGCCCTGTGGTATTATTTCTAATTAAGCTCTTATTTGATGTGATGTGCATTTGATATGCATTATACCATGAGAGAAAAGAAAAATAACCTTTTAGCTATTTTAACACTGATGAAACAGAGACAAAATAAAGTCACTTGTTTAAGATCATGGTTGATAATAAACAAGGCAAGATTTGTAGCACTGGGCCACCACTCAAAGTGCCATGAGCTGCTTCTGTGACCTTGGGCAACTAAGTTACCTTTCTGGGACATTACATCTCTTATGAGTATTATTAATGCTACTATTTTCATTTACTGAGAATGCAGTATGCCCTAGGCCATATGATATATTGTATCACGGAATAACAATACTTAAGGATAAACATAATTACCCCATTTCATATGTGAGAAAGTTGCTTCTTAAAAAATAAATAATATGCCCTAGTCACAAGTCAATAAATGAGGACTTGAACTCAAGTCTCTGTGAACTCCAAATCCATCCACTAACAATGATTTTACACAATTCTGTAAAAAAAAAAAAAAGGTTTGAACTAAAATACCGATTTTTGAGATTTCTTGGATTCTCTAACAAGCTATATTTACATGGTTTCTTTTATGCCTTGATGCTCCAAACATACATGTATGGATATGATTAACTGTAACACTAAGCAAAAGATGGGTGAATATCAGGGCCTCCCTGGTGGCGCAAGGGGTTAAGATGCAGCCTGTGAAGCTGTCTGCAGCCTCTGCAGCATGAGTTCCATCCCCGGCCAGGGAGCTGACCCACATGGCACAGCAGACCTCTCCTGCCTTGCTTGCTGCTCCCCTCAGCAGTGTACTTCAGTGGATCTGCCTGTTCTGTTCCCCACTCCATCTCCAGTGAATCCTCTCACCCTCCCCCCATCCCCGCACTTCTGGCCTGTATCCCAGCTCTTGTATGAATAAATAAAGAAAATCTTAATTAAAAAAAAGAAGAAGAAAAAATACAATAAGAAAATCTCAAAACAAAGATGGGTGAATATCCTGTGCTGTTAATTCTTCTATTAAAACCCTTTTCTTGATCACAAGTGCAGTAATAGTAATAGAGTTAACAAAAGAAATATTCCTAACAGCTTATAGATTAAATGACTTTCTACCCTTTCACTCATGTTTTTAAAGTCCTGTTTTTCAATGAGGTACATTTTATTTTGTTGGAGCTATTTGAATAAAATTATATTTCCTTCAGTAGATTCCTTGGAACATATCATATAAAAATAGAACATCCTATGAAAAGATCCAATTTGTTACTATGAAATATAATTAATTTCAGTATTGTCAGTAGCTACATAAAATGTCAAATACATACTGAATATATCCTTTTTTGATAAAACTGATTCTCTTGTATCCTGAAAGACCAAACCTATGACAAGACAGGCCAACAATAAACACAATAACTGCTAGATTAGTTTCTTAAGTCTCAGGAGACTTCTCTATGTGAGGATATGGTTCTTTCAGTTAATTCCTGGCTCATTATTCACCAGAATTACTCAACTGTAAATGAAATCTTAGAAGTTGCCTTGGTTTGGCATGTATGAAATGTCAAATGCAGTCTGTTGGAAACTAACAGGAAATATTCATCACCAAATAAAATATAAAGAGGACAACATTAATTTTTCAAAGGTGGCTGACTGTTGAGACATGGTACTACTTCAATCAGGTGGAAGCATGCGATTAAGAGACTGAGAATGAAATGTGAATGCACATCATTATCTTGTGACTAACTCAGAGAAAGGACTTCTACATTGCCTGCTCGGGAAGTGAAGCTTACTCACAGGATATGCAATTAACAGTCACAGTGTTCCAGCAGAAACATCATGATAACAAAAACGAACAAACAAACATCTTCAACTAATTTTCAACAGAGCAATGTGAGTCACAGTTTTTCACAACAGGGAATAATGGCCTCCATCAGTGGTGAGCTAAATGAGCTCTGAAGGTAGGGTTGCTAATTATTCACAGAAGTTTCAAGAGTCATCTTTCCTCTTGACTACCTTTTAAAACAATTACCTCATCTTTAACAAAATTATCCATTAAACTTCATCTCAATAGAAGAGAAAGCAACTAAACACAAAAGGATATTAAAGCAGAACTTTGGGACTGGAAAGAAGTCCTTCATTCACCTTTTCTTCAGAATATAAGCACACCCTATGTGTGGGCACTCAGGGAGGAGCTGTACCCATAGCCATGAGTGGTCATGGTCCAGTGTCCTGCCCTCATGGAGCTAACTAGCTAGCAGGCAAGCTACAACTGGGGGTGCTCCCGCAGAGGTGACCGAACCAGAGTATGGGACTTTGGAAGAGAGAAACACCTAACCTGGCCTGGGTGTAGGATTGGAGGGTGGAGGGTGGCTAAGGATTTGAGAGTGAGGCCTGAAAAAGAAGTAGAAATTAGCGTGTTTGAAGAATGATGTAAGAACAGAGTAGACAAGGGTAGCATCATGGGCAGAATCTGAGAACTTGAGACTCTTTCAAGGAAATGAAAAACTAATAGATCATAAAGATCAACTCTGACTCTGTCCTTAGCTTACATGAAATTATCCAAGACCTGGTAATCCACATGAGGGATTGTAGAGTTTTCCAAGGGCTAACTAAAGGGTATTAAGCACAGACTGACCTGATCAGATTTGTGTAATAAAAATATCACTCAGGCTTCATTGTAGAAAAGGGACCTAAGAACTGGACGAGAGTCTACTGTCACAGTCCAAACAGAATTGATGATGGTTGGAACTAAAATGACATCCTAAAGCCATAGATCATATTTGTCCGCTCATAACCCTTCCATGCTTCCTACTACCATTATACTAAAAGCCAAGCTCCTTATTTTGACTAACATATTTAAATAATTAGGTGCATTCTTATATTTATAAGTTCATCACTTACCTCCTCTGCTTCAGTCGTTAGACCCTATTCACAGAGACCTAATGTTAGCCCTTTTCAACGGGTCAAGTTTATTCCCATCTCAGAGCCTTTGCAGTTGCTATTCCCTTTGCCTAGAATCCTCTTCCACCAGATGATCACTGATTGGGTCTCATTAAATCACCAAATATTACTGAACACCCACAAAATGCCAGTTCTGTTCTAGGTACAGTTCAAGGTAACCCTCCTTGGCCACATGGTACTCCCGATTCCAAATCCCTATTTGATTTCACTTATAACATTTGTCACTTACTCAAACTACATGGTATTAAAATAGAATTTAATTTAATGAATTTGGGGGTGGAAGTGGCAGGACATTAGGAACGAAGTATTTTGGCTTTATCAAAATGTCAGCAACTGGGCCTCCCGGTGGCACAGCAGTTGAGCGCTGGGTTGCGAAGCTGCCTGCAGCCTCTGCAGCGCCGGTTCGATCCCCGGCTGCTCCCTGGCCACTGGAGGAGGGTCCCGCACGGTGCGCAGACCTCTCCTGCCACCCGCTGCTCCCCTCAGCAGTGTACTTCAGTCCTTCTGCCTGCTCTGCTCCCCGCTCCTGCCTGCTCTGCTCCCCGCTCTGGCTCTGGTGAATTGTCTCACTCTCCCATGCTTCTGACTGTGCCCAGTGCTTGTATAAATAAATAAATAAATCTTTAAAAAAAAAAAGTCACCAACCCGGGCCCATGGGTGGCACGCAATCCACTAACATTCCATGGGCCACAGACTATGCCAGCTACCGGATGTGCAACAGTGTACAAGGATGAACAAATCAGATACAGACCTTCTCTCAGCAAGTGTACACAGGTCCAGTTGGAGAGAACACACATTAAAATAGCATTTATAAGCTAATGCATTATTATCTAATGTAGTATATAAAGGGTGCTATCTATGGCAGCAAAGATAAAAGCAAAGGTGCAGAGAGGCTAAGAGCAAAATAGAGGATGATTAAAAGGTGAGAAAACAGGACACTGAGGACCTGTAAGACATTTAGTGTAACTATAGCCAAGTGCATGAGCGTGTAGGAGGGGAGGAATGGGAGAATCAGGAAAAAGATAGAGAAAATGAAGACTGAAAAAATAGCAGGGGGCAGATCTAGGAAGACTTTCTAAAGTTTTAGTTTTATTCTTAACTGAACTAACAATAGTTTTGCCTTAACTGGGGCAATGGAGAGCACTAAAGGATTTTGCCAAGGGATGGGAGGGTTTCAATCAGATTTACTATTACTTGCACAGTTGAGTGAAAGTATAAATGATCGGTCTTACAAAATAACCTGCCAAATGGAATTTAAATGCTTTCTATTATAATGCTTTCAAAGTATGCAGTTAAAATTTAACTTTTAAATATTATCAAGGGCTTCCCTGGTGGCGCAGCAGGTTGAGCGCAGCACTGTGAAGCTGTCCACAGCCTCTGCAGCGTGGGTTTGATCCCGGCTGGCCAGGGAGATACCCACATGGCGCAGCAGACCTCTCCTGTCTCGCCCGCTACTACCCTCAGCAGTGTCTTCAGTCCTTTGCCTGTTCTGCTCCCCACTCTGTCTCTGGTGAATCCTCTCACCCTCCCATGCCTCTGGCCTGTACCCCAGCGTTTCTATAAATAAAAAATAAATCTTTAAAAAAAATAAACATTATCAAACTATGTGAACACAATATCCATTTCTTGTTATTAAAGATTCTTATTATGTTGTGCTTTGTTCATTTATTCAACAAATATGAGTGCTGACTATGTATTAGGACCTGTTTTTGAGGCTGGAGATATAACAGAGCACAATATAAATATAAAACCAATGTACACGTGTACTTCATGCTCCAGAGTTTATTTTCTGAGCACAGCACATGGAAATTATAAAGTAATTGTAGTCTTCGTTAGAAATTAACTAGTTCACTTCTCTTTTAAGAAATAAACTATAAGGGCCTCCCCAGTGGTGCAGCAGTTGAGTGCTGGGTTGCGAAGCTGCCTGCAGCCTCTGCAGCGCTGGTTCAATCCCCAGCTGCTCCCTGGCCACCAGAGGAGGGTCCCACATGGCCCATCAGACCTCTCCTATCTCACCCGCTGTTACCCTCAGCAGTGTCTTCAGTCCTTCTGCTGTTCTGCTCCCCGCTCTGGCTCCGGTGAATTCTCTCACCCTCCCGCTCTTCTGACTGTACCCAGTGCTTGTATAAATAAATAAAAAATAAATAAATCTTAAAAAAAAAAGAAATAAACTATACTAGACTGAGAGATTAAATTAAGTCCCTTGTTGAAGATCATAAAGTTTTAGTGGAAAATTCACTATGCCACAGTAATAACCAAAAAGCAAAAATGTACAAATATTGCTCAAGGACACCAAAAAATTTAAAAACCCACATCAACAGAAACAGTCTCTGGTGGTTCAATAACCAAAGAAGTTTGTTTTAATGAATTTTCATATCCACTGACATATTTGTTAAAAAATACTCTCAGACCTATGAAATACACTGCTGGGCATGGTGTGATTTATAATCCATTAGAAACTGTAAGTTATCATATCAGAGAATTAACATAATGGTAAATTTACATGACCCTGATTACTCAGGGGCTTACATTCAGTCAGAAGGTAGGTATATATACACCTAAGCATGTAAAACAACTGGGGGGGGGGAAGATTTTTTATTTTTATTTTTTGTAATTTTTTATATTTTGTTTTCCTCCAATTATGTTTACTGAGGTAAATTTGGTTTACATCATCGTAACTGTTTTAGGGGTTATACATTTAAACCACTACAAATGCATGTTTTCACACCATGTCCAGCTCCAAACCCCAATAATCCTCCACCACGCTCCATTGAGTCCCCTTTGCTCCCACCACACCACCCTCCTTGTTGCCTCAGTTTTGCAGTCAGGTATCAACGGTTTGCTGTTGGTTTCATTTTTGTCTGACCCTTTGCTTTGTTTTTTTATATTCTACATATACGTAAAACTATCTGGTATTTGTCTTCCCCCTTCTGACTTATTTTGCTTAGCATAATCCTCTCCAATTACATCCATATTGTAGCAAATGGCAAGAGATCATCTTTTAAAAAGATTAATTTTAAACTCTTAACCTCAAATATCATAGTGGAGTATATTTGGGGAATGAAACAGTAGAAAGAAAAATAAATAAACACCGCAATCATGGATTCAGCCGTACTTCAGGCAAATTACTGTTCTCTACCCCTTGTGTGTCACCAATACGAAGGAAAGTGACTTTCATTAATTCACTTAGCAAGAATAAGCACTGTGCACATTTAACTTCTATTGTTCTAACTGGGGAAAAGGTTGTCATTTTTAAAGCATAAATAAATGTACTGTCTGTTATGAACTATAAATTAACAAAACTCTTGCTGTGAATTGCATGTTTTTGGTTTTTGGATCCTTCTATATCAGTTTATCATTAATAGAAAATCTATCCAATAGAAAATCAATCTATGATTGGTTCCAGATTACAAATGTATTAGAATATCTAACAGTACTGAAATCACAACCATGTGTCAAGAAAACTAAACAAAATCTAGAATAAAATACTGTTTATCTCCAAGATAAACAAGTGCACAAAAGCACTTGTCTAAAATAATAGAACAATCTTCAACTAATAGATAATCAAAGTTTCACTTCTTTCCAAAGCATACTCTAGTTCCTTATTTCTTTCTCCCATATGATGCCTTCATTTTACACTACCAAAGGCCCATGAAACCTCTTAAAAAATAGACCAGAACATGACAGTCTAACCATCACATAAAATAACTGTAGGTAACTGAACTTCATCTCAGTACAGATAAACATTTTTTTATTCCTACTTTCTACCAGCTCATGAATGATAGGAAATACTATTTTACATATGGATAAATAGAGTAACTCAATATGCAGATCTTAAATCACTAACACAATTATATTAGATTACTTAAAAATGAAATACACATTCTTCTGACTCTACAGGATATATTTTGAGTTCCTTTAGGTTACTTTCATGACCCAGTCCAAAGGCTAGCACTTGCTCCAGTGGGGAACTCGACTCTCGGCTGGATTAAATTTGTGTGTTTTGGCTTGAATTCAAGACTCAGAAAGTTAGGGATTAGTTCATGTGTCAAGAAATTCTACAATAAAAACTTAGTGACAGTTTTATGGAGGATCTCAGAAGCAAACTCATCTGTTCAATTTACTAGTTCTGTCACTCCACTCCATAAAGAACGCTTATTTCAAAATCAGCATAACCTATTACTCTATTATTATAAAGTGATTCCAGAACCTAGCACTCTATTCACTATGAATGGCACTGTTATCTGTATATACATATATGTAAAGTCTTAAAGGTACTAAATTGGGAAAACTTGATTTGTTAGAATTATTATAGTCTTGGTCCACTCTAAACTAAATTTTTGTGTAGGTTTTCGTTTAAGTTGAATATGAATTTATGTTGCTCTTACTACATACCATCTTAACTCCTATATATTTTGTTAAGGCATTTGTATCATCTCTCTTGGCAAACTGGAAATATAGAACTGTGTTGAAATATTAATAAAATTACAATTCTTCTCATCAAATGATATTCAACAGAAGAAATTCAACAGTATAAAAAGAAATTTTACACCATGACCATGTACAATTTATTCCAGGGATGCAACGTTGGTTTAATATCTGAAAATCTATGATGTAAAATGTATATAAATAAATCTTAAAAAAGAAAAAAAATCTGAAAATCCATCCATATAATGTACCATATTAACAAGTTAAAGAAGAAAAAGCAGGGCCTCCCTGGTGGCACAAGGGGTTAAGATGCAACCTATGAAACAATGCGCAGCTACTGCAGCACGAGTTCGAGTTCGATCCCCGGCCGGCCAGGGAGCAACCCACATGGCGCAGCAGACCTCTCCTGACTTGCCCTCTGCTCCCCTCAGCAGTGTACTTCAGTCAATCTGCCTGTTCTGTTCCCCTCTGTCTCTGGTGAATCCTCTCACCCCCCACATCTCTGGCTCCAGCTCTTGTATGCATAAATAAATAAATCTTAAAAAAAGAAAAAGAAAAAAAAGAAAAAGATCATGTCAATTGATGCAAAATAAAGCTTTGACAAAATTCAACATCTATTTATGATAAAAGACTCTCAAAAAAATAGAAATAGGGCCTCCCCTGGTGGCACAGTGGTTGAGCTCTGGGTTGTGAAGCTGCCGCAGCCTCTGCAGCGCTGGTTCGATCCCCATCTGCCTGGCAAGAGTCCCACATGTTGCGCAGACCTCTCCTGCCACCCGCTGCTCCCTTCGGCAGTGTATTTCGTCGGTCTGCCTGCTCTGTTCCCCGCTCTGTCTCTGGTGAATTGTCTCACCCTCCCGCGCTTCTGACTGTACCCAGTGCTTGTATAAATAAATAAATAAATCTTTAAAAAAAAAAAAAAGAAAGAAAGAAAGGGACACCTTAGAGGACAAAGAGTATACTCAAATAACCTACAGAGTATTACACTTACTATGATGAAAGAATAAATGCCTTCCCCCTAAGGGTGGAAACAGAACATGACTAGAACTGTTAACATTCTTACTCAACATAATGCTGTGAGTACTACTCGGGACAATAAGGCTCAAAAGGAAATAAAAGATACACTGGTCATAAATAAATGAATTTTTAAAAATTTGTATGTATTATTCTATACACAAAAAATTTCAAGGAATTGTTTTTAAATTAAAAGAAAGGAAGAGAGGGAAAGAAGGAGGGAGGGAAGACTGGGCTGTGGAAGGAGGGGGAGGAAAGAAAGAAACAAGAGGATCAAAATGGGGTTATTTATGCTAAGCCCCACCAAGACTTATTACCACACCTATCTGGAGTTTCAGTCTCTCTCAAATGTAGAATTTTAAAATAATCTATCTGGAGTTTCCTGGTTTGCAAGACTGAAGTAATCTCCAGAATAAAACCACTTCCCCTAAGGAAAGGTATCTTTGCCTGAAATAAACTTTTTTTTTCCTTTTGCTAATAACCGCCTCCCATCCTCCTCCTGACTATAAAAACATTCCATTTTGTGAGACCTCTTGCTGTGCCTTTCTACTTACTACATGGGCTGCTGCCTGAAGGAATTATTTAATTAAGTGATCTCTAAATTATTCAGCAGAATTTTTTTAAACAATAGCAAAAACAATTTAAAAAAAGTCAAAGGGGGAGGAATAAGTCTAACTGACTTTGAGATGTAGTGTTTAGCTACAGTAATTAAGACTGTAGTATAGATTGAGGGACAGACACACAGATTAATGGAACAGAATAGAGAACCCAGAAATAGGTCCTAGCAAATATACTCAATTGATTTTTGTCAAAGGTGCCAAATGATTCAGTAGAGGGAAAATAAATAGTACTGAAGCACTTGGACATGCATAGACCAAAAAAAAAGGTCCTTGACCTTTATCTCATTAAGGTGTAAAACAGGTCCAGGATTTTATTTTTTAGTTAATTTACCCAAAATAAATCAAAGACAAATGTAAAATATCAAACAGTAAACTTTAAGAAAAAAAATCACATCAAATTTTCAGAATCTATGTTGAAACACAGTTCTAAAATTTGACACAAAAGCAAAATCCACAAAAGGAAAAATTGATGTTGGACTTCATCAAAATTTTAGAATTTTTGCTCTGTGCAAAGACCCTGTAAAAAGGATGAAAAGACAAGCCACAGACTAGAAGCAAATATTTGCAAACCAGTTATCTGACAAAGGCTTATATAAACTCAACAATTTTAAAAAATCCAGTTAGAAAATATGCAGATGATGTAAAGACACTTTTTTGTTTCGCTTAAGAAGATAGGCAGATGGAAAAAATAAATACATGAAGCTCTCAACTGCATTAGCTATTTTTAGAGGAAAGGTATAAATCACAACACAATACCTATCTTTGAACAACTAGTTCTTTCCCTAAGCTGGATAACCACAGGGCTTACAATTTCCTTCACTTTAGTCTTGACTTGAAAGATATCCCAGAAAGGTCTTTTCTATCTCCTCCATACTCTTCACCACTCCATATCCCTAGTCATTGTTGGTTCTTAACCTTGCTTTACTTGCTTCATAGTTTCAGGGACAGCTCTAGGGGTGCCTGAGCACCCGCCAGGAAGGAACCTCACCCATCCAGCAGGTGCCCACAGACACTTAGCAACCAGACCCTCAGAAAGTTAGAAACAACTATGATGGGCAGGATCCATTCTCTCTCTGAGACCTTTTTTCAATTAAGCTTGCAGTTTCATGTGAGAACGAGCCTAAGAATCACCAGAACAGTACTGACCAGACCCAGCAACAGCAAAAATGTAGAGGCCAGAGGCCAGCAGTCAGGGAAGAGATGGGGGAGGGAAGGAGACTCCACCCAACCGGGAAAAAGGGAACCTGAAAGTCCTTCTGTTCTAGAGTCCAGTAGCTCATCTCTAGCTTTCCCATACTGCCCATTGCCTTGTTTATTATCTTGTACTTTTTCTAATAAACTCTACAGCTTACTTCACCTTGGTGCTGTCTGAAATCTTTTCTCATATGAACCAACAACCCTCAACTCTTGCAGTCTGCCAACAATAGCACTTATCTTTGGTTGACATTATATATTCACTTATTTGTTTTCTGTCTCTCCCATTAGACTAAGTTCCTTGAGGGCTGCTGAGCTCTTGAATTCATCAAGTGCCTGGCACACTGTAGTCATAAATATTTTTTAATAAGTTAATTATAACACACATTCACTTGCTTGGAGGGTTCACATACATATTTCCACCCATGCTGTCTAACCAAAACAGACATACTGGATTTCAGGCCTTGCCTACTACGGGCCTCCAAGATTATTTTTTTGTAAATGAACTGGGGTATAGTCCAGAGGTGTGGAAGGGTAAGAGGATTCATCAGAGACAGAGTGGGGAGCAGAACAGGCAGATTTACTATTACATCACTGCTAAGGGGAGCAGCAGGCAAGACAGGAGTGACAGGCGAGGTCTGCTGAGCCATATGTGGGTTAGCTCCTTGGTTGAGAATCGAACTCAAGCCATAGATAGCAGTGATAGCACTAAGACTTAATTAACCCCTAAGCCACCAGGTCTTTTTAACTTGCCATTTACTCCTCCATAATTGTTACTTTCTTCTCCTAGCTTTGCTAGAAGGACATCAATCCCTACCCTATTAATCCCAGCCACCTCACCACCAACCATAATCCCAGTGTGCCACTGTTACGACAAGTCAGAATAAAAGGGTCCTAAGACAAGAATATCTGCAGATGTGCGAGGAGAGAAGCCAGAGCCAGAGCAGTAAGACAATCCTGGCATCCTTTTGAATATACTGTTTGCAACATAAGATTAAGAAGCACCCCAATAAAGGTTGTGGTTGGCTAACTGGCCAGTAGTTAGATTTTTAGACTTGTTATTGACTTTTACTTGGCAGTGAACATCAACCTAATTAAGAACTTGTCATTCAAATATAGTGAGTCTTTCCAATCCTCCTTTTCCATTTTAATTAACTACAGAGGGTTCTAGGCTTTGTTTAAAGGAGCTATAGTTTCCATTAAAACTATGGCTCCCAAAGCCACAACGACCCAGAGTTCAGTGTTCTCACAACACAGAGACCACAAACCATTTTAAATTTTTCAATATGAAAATGATTCTGAGGATTGCCTACACATTCCTTTGCTAACAAATACCATGACAAAGTTGCAATATGTGAGCAATTATAGAATGAGACTTTCTAACTTCTAATCTCCTTTTTTCTTAATATGCATTTAAAGAGAGAATCTGAAAAATGTAACTATTAAACATAACTCTTTATCAATAAATATAACTTAATGACTCTGGCATATTAAATTATTTAGCTTTTTTTTTTTTTAATAGAGGCCTTCCTTCCTTCCTTCCTTCCTTCCTTCCTTCCTTCCTTCCTTCCTTCCTTCCTTCCTTCAGAGCAGGCAGAAGGACCGAAGTACACTGCTGAGGGGAGCAGCGGGCGGCAGGAGAGGTCTGCGCGCCATGCGGGACCCTCCTCCGGTGGCCGGGAAGCAGCCGGGAATCGAACCGGCGCCGCAGAGGCCGCGGGCAACCCAGCGCTCAACCGCTGTGCCACCGGGGAGGCCCTATTTAGCTTTTTTTTAAACGGATGTTTTTGTCTCTTCATTTTCAGAAAAGAACACTGCTTTATTTTACCCCACTAGCCACAAATTATTCATTAATTCTGTTTTCTAAAGCTGTAACTATGATCAGATGACTTTAGAATTTCTCAAAAAAGGTGAATATAGCAAGTTGCATGCGAAGAAAAGAGAAGGCTTTCTCCTACTTGATTTGAATGCTTACTTGAAAAGATTTTTTTTTCAACTTTTTTGCAGGAAGGTCCAAGCAGGGAAGAGGAGATGCCAACAGCCTATACCAATAAGGAGGTTATTCATAACTCTGCAGTGTGATGGCACACTCCTGGGTGCACTGACTCTTGGCCTCAAAGTCAACACTAAGTATAAAGTTACTAAACACTGACATTCAAGTTCATATATTTGACTGAAGTAGTACCTCTGATTCTGCTCTAAGAAAAATTCACATTCTTCCCTCTACAAACATTATTGTCACCATAATAGTAATATTTAATTGGTATTTGGGAACCAAGGAGAGAGAAGGAAAATTTTTTTCAGTCTTTAGAGGTAATTTAACAATTTTTTCTTTGTGACTTAATATATACTATTAACAAGTACAGAGCAGGAAAGTTAACAAAAAATAGCTCATCATTGTGAACTTAATGCAGTACATACAGATGTGGATTTATAATGATGTACCCCCGAAACTTCCATAATGTTAAAATGCAATGTTCCTTCAATAAAATATGGTATTATATAAAAATAAAAACAACCACAGGCAATGGGAAGAAGGAAACACCACTGGGGCACTTGTCTCCACAGAGCAGATTTCTCTATAAGATCTGTTTACCCAAGGCCTCCCAGTGGCACAAGGGATTAAGTTTCAGCACTATCAAGCTATCACCAGCCACTGTGCCCAGAGTTTGATCCCTGGCCAGGGAGCTAACCCATATGGCACAGCAGACCTCTCCTGTCTCACCTGCTGCTCCCCTCAGCAGTGTGTTTCAGTCAATAGCCTGTTCTGCTCCCCACTCAGTCTCTGGTGAAACCTCTCACCCCCCCCCCCACCTCTGATCTAGATCCCAGTTCTTGTATGCATAAATAAATCTTTTAAAAAATGTATCTGTTAATTCCATTATTCTATAATCTAAGGGGGAAAATGCCCCATCACCAAAATAAAAACTAACAACTAGACTTAAAATAATGCATTTTATAAATCAGAATATCCACAGTTTCTGAATTCATTGGTTTATGTAAACATTCATTCAAGTAAGCATGTTCAGAGAGTCAGCATAGTAGAGTAGAAAAGAAATGTGCCTTGGAAATAAAAAGCAATTTATTTAAATGACCTAATTCAACCACTCAGGGAAAGTTTGGCTTGGGGCAAGTTACTTAGGTTTCTTTCTCTCAAATTCTATAAAAAAGAATAATATCCACCTTGTAGAGCTGCTTTTAAAATCAAAATAATGCATTTAATATTGCCTAATAAAATGACTGATAAAATTCAGGCACACAGTGTCCTAAACAATTAGGTGTATATGGGGGAAAGTTCATAGAAAATTCCTGTTTTGCAGAAACTTAATGGAAAAAATAAGATATATATAGATCCTAAAACCAAACAACAATGCTGGACAGTGACTTACGAGGTAAAATAAATTAGATAAAGCTTTTCATGGATATGGTCATCATTGTTATACTTGGCCTATGATATAGTATTAAGATTTCTTCATTGCTTTATTCAATTCACTAGCACCTCTCAAGAGTGCCAGGCATATGGACCTCCCTGGTAGTGCAAGGGATTAAGACACAACCTATGAAGCGATCCACAGCAGGAGTTGGATCCCCAGCCAGGGAGCTGACCCACATGGCGCAGCAGACCTCTCCTGACCCGCCCGCTGCTCCCCTCAGCAACATATTTCAGTCAATCTGCCTGTTCTGTTCCCCACTCAGCCTCTGGTGAATCCTCTCACCTCCCCTCCCACACACACACACCTCTGGCCTGTACCCCAGTTCTTGAATGCATAAATAAATAAATCTTTAAAAAATATAAAAGAGTGCCAGGCATAGTTAATATGCTCAAGGAATTTACTATCTAGTAGGGGAGACAGACATATAACAATTACAGTGCAGTGTCTTGGTATTTTAATAGAAGTTTTAAAGGAAAGAATAGTTCACAGAGGAAAGGAAGCTGATATAGGGGAGAAACTTTGTAGAGGTCCCAAAGTACAATAATTTAATATGCCAGAGTCATTAAGTTATATTTCTTGATAAAGAGTTATGTTTAATAGTTACTCCTTCCAGGAGTAAAGAATCCCACCTTAAGTTAACTTCAAAAGCACGAACTGTTTTTATTTATACCTAATTTTCCTTTTTTTTTCCTGAATAGGAGATATAGTCACATGATTGAAAATTCAAAAAAATATAATAATATATGTAGTATGTAGTAAGTCATCTTTCTCCCTCCTCTATCTTCATTCATTAGCTTTTTGGTGTGCCTATACCACTCAGCACCCCTCTACAGACGTGACCAACATCATTATACATTTTACAGATATATTTAATGCACCAGATAAATGTGAATATATATTTCCCTTTTTACAGTTTTGCTATACCTTACTTTTTCCAGTTGAAGCATGTCACTGAGCTCATTATTAATTAGCATATAAACAACTCCTGCATTCTTCAGTCCATTTTGATATAATTCCATTATATGAATATACCACAGTTTACCGAGTTGATAGATATTTATTTCCTGTCTTGCTACTACAAATCTGTAGTGATTAATCTCATATTATCCTATATGTGTGTAAAATAGCTCTATGAAGTAAACTCTTAAAAGTAGAATTGATGGATCAATTTTGCTATACCATTTGCTAACACAATGAAACTACTTTAAATATTTGAGTCTAGATATTCTCAAACTATTTTCTCCTGGTGCTCTGGTTTGGCTTCTCTTTTCCCAGTAATCTCACTCCATGGACATAGCCTGCCCAAGCAGCATCTACCAGCATGTATTCCTTCAACAATATCTCAAATGCCAGGTACTTTCTTCTACAGCCTGACTTTTAGTCTCACTATTTCATCAAACCTGTTCTCATTAAAGCTTTCTTCTTCATTCATATTCTTCTGGAATGCATGACCACCTCTGATATTTATGAGCACGCTCTCATACTTGGATGGCGCTGAAAGCTCATATTTCATGACAACACTTAATCATAATCTAATAAGAGGGAATGGTATAAAACCGAGAGGGGGAAACATATATGCATGTACTTAGTCTTTTGTAATGCTCAGAGGGTGCTCAGAGGCAGAGCTGAGTCACAGCAGGGGCTAGGTGAAAAGAAATTTTAATTTGAACCCATGTCATTCAGGTCAATGCCCTCATTTCATAAATGAAATGACATACAGAAAATGTAGCCATAAATCCTCTATGAGCATGTGCTATTAGTATTAAGTGGTAGCTATTATTTTTTCCTCCCCAGCATCCTTTCCCCCTTCTTTTGATAAATATTTCCATATTCCTTTGAAGAACCACCCCCCGCCCTTGCTGTGTTATATGATCTGGACACAATTCTCAGTCATTCTGAACTGCTCCCAAACCCCCCTGGGTGAAGGGTGGCACAAGGCCTGAGATAGGCCAGTCTTACCTTTTCCCCTGGAATCTGAATCCTAAGCAGAATGATTCAAGGTAGCCAACAGTTTAAATGCCATCGCTCTGATGACCAGGTCTTAAAGAGGCTTTTCTTGAGTTTTTACCTTCTATACCCCTGGAATTCTGTTGTGCTATCCAAAATCTGATTAACAGTTCTTCCTTTGATTCTGTTAACTATCCAATCCTCTTTCATAACTTCATTTTTTGCTGAAATTAGCCAAAACTGATTTCTGTTGTTTGTTTATATTAAACAGAACTCCCCAAATGTAATCATGAGGTAATTTTATTTTGTCTCTTATTGTCTCTTTAAATCTATCCATGAGCCTAACTCTTTCTGGGCCCTGCACATATATGACAGACATCAAGACAGCAGCTCTGAAGTCACAATTCTGGACTCAAACTCTAGCTTTACCTCCCACTAACGATGTTTCTGTGCCTTAATTCCCTTACCTGTAAAATGGGCAAATAACAACAACCATATCATTAGGTAGTTTATTGTAAAACTGAAATGTAAAATACCTAGAAGAAAGCTTGGTGCATAGCAGGTCCTGAAAAAATATGAACAGAGTTGAGGGCATTGGGGTTTTTCTTCCTCACAGCTCATCACATCAGGCCCAAACCATTCTTGCTTGCATACCTATGTTCACACTAGGCTAGCCTCTCCCCTTTTCTTATTTATTTATGCATACAAGAGCTGGGGTATAGGCCAGAGATGCGGGGGGTGAGAGGATTCACCAGAGACAGAGTGGGGAGCAGAACAGGCAGATGGTCTGTAAAGTACACTGCTGAGGGGAGCAGTGGGCGAGTCAGGAGAGGTCTGCTGTACCATGTGGGTTGTTCTCTGGCCGGCCAGGGATCAAACTCGTGCTGCAGAGGCTGCGGATTGCCTCATAGGTCGCATCTTAACACTTGCGCCACGAGGGAGGCCCCTCTCACCTTTTCTAAATCCTTTAAGATATAATTAATTCAAATACCACCACTTCCACAAAGCACACATTGGCCTAAAAAGACCACATTAATCTAATACTTTGTAGGAATTTTAATCCATAGCAGACACATGAGTCTGGATTTTACATAATTTCTATTGTTTTTTCATTGTACCTGCGTGTAAATCTCACTATCCTAACAAGGAAAGTGATCATTGTAGGCAAGGATAATATTTTATATTACTTTATGTCTTTCATATTACTTAGTCCAGAGTAAGACTCATAGTAAGTCCGTTAAAATTAACTTTTGAATGGCCCACTGAACAGCTAAAAGTATTTCCAATCACAATTACTTCTGGGTTTGTAGAAGTCAAGTCCTTAGTATATGTGCTACCAGAGTGAGCTCATGCCTTCTATTTTATTGTGTGCATAAGCATATAAAAAAGAGACACTACAGAACTTTTTGTTTTCTTCTCATGCTGGGGATCTAATGTTATTATCTCTACAAAAAAGCTGGAAGTTTCAGGAGCTGAAAATCAATTCCAAATATGATACAAAATTCCTAATGTACCTGTTACTGTGAAGATTTGAAACCATAATGCCAAAAGGTTTTATTTAAAAAATGGAAATAAAAGAAATACTTTTAGACACTTTCCCCGCTCTTGAAGCATTTCCTCCCCCTAGGAATTGTTGGATAACAAAGCAGAGAAGGTAACTACTGTTCTTTTTATTGTCATGTTTCTGAAGAAATTTTCTTTTATTTTTAAAACTTGGCATAATATAAAATACACCATCTGGGCCTCCCTGGTGGTGCAAGGGGTTAAGCACCGCACTATGAAGCAATCTTCAGCCTCTGCAGCATGAGTTTGATCCCCGGCAGGCCAGGGAGCGACCCACATGGTGAGACATACCTCTCCTGTCTCGCCCACTGCTCCCCTCAGCAGTGTACTTTGGTCAATCTGCCTGTTCTGTTCTCCACTGTCTCTGAGGAATACACTCACATCTCTGGCCTGTACCCCAGCTCTTGTATGCATAAATAAATAAATATTTAAAAAAATAATAAAATAAAATACACCATCTTCTTACTCTGATTTCTCTAAGCATGTGAAAACAATATAAATAGAAATAAAAACTTCACCATTGATGCCCAAGAGCTTATCATTTACATATAAAAAGATGGCACTGTTTCAGAGCTATATGACCTGCCTTTTTTTTTAAATTAATTTATTTATACAAGCAGAGGGGTACAGTCAGAAGCATAGGAGGGTGAGAGAATTCACCAGAGCCAGAGAGGAGAGCAGAACAGGCAGACTGACAAAATACACTGCTGAGGGGAGCAGCGGGCGGCAGGAGTCTGTGCACTGCCACCGGGGAGGCCCATGACCTGTCTTTAGTTATGTGAAAAAGTCAACTGGAAAAAGAAATTGAGTAAGCCTAGACTTGCCCCATGTGAAACTGTATGTGAAATGGAGACACATAAATTAACTGATTCTGGAAACAAGCTTATATTACATCTAAATGACACCTCTATAAAGTAGCATACTTTTTGGCTCAGGGTTGTTTAAAGAATGTGGTTATTTCAAAGCTATGAAAATATGCTTTTTTCTAAATGCTGTCCACTGTGAATTTTTCAACCAGATGAACTCCTCATGGATTATGAGAATAGTTAGAGTAGGAGAGAAGAAAAAGGGAAGAGAGAAAAGGATGAGAGAAAAATCTTATGTATCTTACCTGGATTGTGCAAGACAGCCTGGGGCAACCACATTCTGATTCTCGTCCTCAGTGGGGAGGGCTGTGAGTTCCACCATGTTCACCATCACATCGTTGGTGTGGCCTGGAAGCTGTGGAAGCACTGAAAAAATCTTCTCTACCAAGCTATCGCCATGATGTCCTACTGCTCCTGTTTAATCAGACAAGCAAAGATAAAAAGAAAGTGGATTAAAGGCCCTTCTAGCAAAGATAACACATTAGTTTCTGTGACAAAAGTCAGTAATATAAACCTAGTATTTTGCTGTTGGTAGCACTAATAAAGCTCAATTTGTGCCTTGCGGGTAGGACTTAATGCTCCATGAAAGATGGCACTGTGTCTATTCTGACACTCTTAGCACCTATGACACACGGCAGCATCAACCAACATTTAATGAATAAATAAACATGCAGATAGCGAAGTAAATCATGTCATAGGATGATACTATCCTGAAATTTTAGAATCAAAAAGATTTTCTTTTACTGATAGACATTAAGACACAGTAGAGCTTAGAATAGGAGATCTCCCCTCTGCTAAACCTTATCTTCATAACAGCAACTGTTTATCTAGTTGACCTTGTACCCAGGATGGCTAGAACTTGGCAGCTAGTAGGCTCTCACTATATATTTTCTAGATAAAGGAAAGAATAAATGAGTGAATAATAACAATTTGCAATTATAGAAACATTTATAGACTTCTTTCTGTATACTAGCCACTGATCTAGATTCTTTGTTTGCACTAGTTCTTTTAACAAAAAAATGAACTCATGAACTCAAATTAAAATTCAAGACCAGGGCCTCCCCTGGTGGCGCAGCGGTTGAGCGCTGGGCTGTGAAGCTGCCCGCAGCCTCTGCAGTGCCGGTTCCATCCCAGGCCACCGGGTGTGGGTCCCACATGGCGCAACAGACCTCTCCTGCCTCGCCCGCTGCTCCCCTCAGCAGTGTGCTTCATCAGTCTGCCTGTTCTGTTCCCCACTCTGGCTCTGATGAATTCTCTCACCCTCCCAAGCTTCTGACTGTACCTAGCGCTTGTATAAATAAATAAATCTTTAAAAAAAAATTCAAGACCAATGACAGTTCATTGTTTTACCCATGAAAACAAGTTATTTCTCCAAAATCCACCCTGTTTAGAAGACATCATACCAACAATGGAGGGGACTTACTGTATCTACTTATTTAGAGCCCATCCACTTCAAATCAGCTAACATTTGCTTTCTAATATCTCTTTATTGTTTTGGTGCCATGTCATATTAATTGAACAGAAGCACTAGGTAGGAAACACCACAGCAGAAGCCCAAGGAATCATCATCACCGTCATCATCTTATCACAAGAGCTAGTATTTACTGAGAGTTTACATTATACCAGGTACTATTGTGTACTTTACATTTATTTTCCACTTAATTCTTACAACAACTTTAAGAAGTAGGTAGTGTTATGCTCATATTTTAAAATTGATGATCTAGGAAAGGTGGATGGGATATGTAAGAAGTAAATCTATGAGAGAAGTGAAAGGAGAGAAGATCTGGTTTGCACAGGTGAAATAGTTAGCATTGCAAAGTAGCAGAGCCAGTGCATCTTTTTAATATGAAGGAAGGAAAGAAAATGCGTCAAGCACATATAGCAAGATTGGTAAATTTGACAATGAAAAGATGTGGATATTTTCTCATGACTTATACTTTTTCAATGATATAAAATCAGGAATGCTGAGCGCTAAATACCAAGAGGGAGATCTGGAGGTTTAAGGAGAAAGTATAAAATAATTGTGTGCAGAATGGCAACTTTGTATTTCTATGTGCCCTATTTTCTAAATCATTCTTGACTTTATATTAAGGCTAAATCATTCTTGCTTTATATTAAGGCTGTTAAAGAGTACAAGTTCTGCTTACCTTGTTTGCTCTACATGTACAACAGAATCCTACAAGAAGAGATGCTAAAGACATAAAAGACTTGTCACTATGACACAGGATGCCTAGACATTAGGGTTTGCCCTTTAGTGGGGGGCTGTAAAAATACGTGACCTTGATTAATGATAAAACACTATTGCCACATTTTTGTCATAAAGTAATTTAGGTATAAGCAGCATATACCATGCATTCAAAGAACTCATCGGGTGCTATCTTTTTCATCTCCAAGATTTTTGTGATGTTTCAATTATTATATTTAAATTACAGTGACAGACTGAACACTTGGTTTTTCCAATGTAATTAAACTTACATATAAACTTACATACAAATCACTTAGCTATTCTACTTCATGATCTGAAAATTAATCTTATTAAGGCCCAAAACACACACACACCTATTTTGGTTTTTATAACTTCATCAATTTTCTTTCTGACCTATGGGAATGTTCACCAGTGTCAGTTTCCTGATTATTCTCCCTGAACTTGGGATGTAGCTAATTATACTACCAGCAACATTATAGCTATAATAGTAGCCATAGATAACAATAAAGTTGACCTTTGATTATAAATGCATATATCAAGTATCAAAACGTTTTTCCTTACCTATTTTAAGAGCTAATTCTTTCATTACGTAATATATTATGATTTGAGATTATCTGACCAATCTTCAATTGAATAAGAGTTAAGAATAAATGAACAAACACTTGAAAATATCTCCTGTACAGTTCTTTAATCTCATTTTCTGGTGATATTTAAGTTCTGCCTCATTTATTAACCCTCTTTTTAAGAAACTTAAACTCAATTATCTTTCATAATTTCATGTTTTGTAATATAGCCACCCTTCCACTAGGTCATCTGTTAACACATCTCCAGCAAGTAAGAATTATTTTGTGAAGAGCTGTTGTGAATACCGGCATCTGACATTTCTAAAAGTTTCCCATTGGTGTTTCTTCTTCCTGTCAGCATAATTCCATTGACCAATTTCTTGGGCTAGATGTAGTTATTTAAAAAGGCTGCATGTTAAGGATGTCATTACAACACATAAGAAATTTTAATTGCTAATTTGCTAATTCGCTTGTCTGTATCCCCCTCTAGACTATAAACTCTGTGAGACTAGGGACTGTGCCCATCGAACTACTCTCTGTATCCTCAATAATCAGTAAGAGGTCAATAAAATATAAGCTAAACCAATGAAAGCCACATTATTTTCGTGGATGGATATGAAGCCCTCTACAGCAACACCACTTACCTGTGAGATCCAAAGTTCTGTCCACAAAGATTACTGATGCCCTGCCAGTGGCAGTCTTCCTCCTGTTCTTGGCAGGGGCATAATTGGCCAGATCTCCAGCGATGATCCTACTGAGGGAACCCACAGCAAAACACTCCTCCCTAACCCCTAAATGCTCACACAGAGAACTGAGGCCTGACACCAGGCACCTGATCTGCAGCAATAGCTCAGAGGTCAGCGCAGAGGCATCCACCTCACCCAGGCTTCCCAGTTTCCTCTTGTCGGGTCGGATACTGTTAAGGAGATGCACATCCTGGGGTAGCAGGGGAAAAAGGGAAGCAAAGGCTGGAGTCAAGGCAAGGTGGGGAGCAACAGGAGCGAGTAACAACGGGACATGCAGCACCTCAGCGGTGTAGTTCATGTTGCCCATCCACTCACACAGCTTCTCCTCCAGCTGCTCGAATACCGGCTGTCCCTCCATCTCCGCCGCTGCCGCTGCCGGCACGTGGTTAGCCGTGAGGTGGACAGCGTGGTTCACCGCGGTGACCACCACACAATACTGGAAGTGACTGCGGCAGATGATGTCCCGTAGAGTCTCCACGGTCCGTCCTTTCAGCAGGCAGCTTAGTACAAACACCGCCTTAGGCTGCTCCGCTCCGCCACCAACTGCTGTGGGCTCGAACTCCCGCAGGTGACACGCAGGACCCCCCACCGCCTCCAGGAGCCGGGTGGATCCGCAGCTCCAGTGCAGGCTCTCGGCACACGCGGCGTCCAGGTAGACCACAGCCCGTTTCATTTTGGCCAGCACCTGCTCCCAGCCTTGCTGGGTAAAGGACAGCACGCCCGGGGCGCTCATGGTTGGGGATTCGCAGATCCCGGGCACTGGAGCGCACAAATGTCCCCCAGAACTCACAACTTCCGGGTGTTGGGTTCCCCAGGACTTTGACAGTCAACACAGTACACGTGGTGCCGTCTCTGACTTGTCCGGTGGGGGCGCATGGTGATGACGATGTCCCAGCTGATTGGCCAGCCAGGAGATCCGGAGGACGGACGAACGCCGGGAAGAAGTGGGCGGTGCTCGGTGGCTCTGGGGTACCTGGGAGGTTGGAAAGTTCAGACAGCGGAGAAGGGGCCATGTATGAAGTAGCTGAGTTGCTTTCTCTTCCTCCGGTCTTTGATCAGATTGCTTTCGCTGCTCCTTGAGAAATCTCAGAAATCATAAAAACTAATCCAAAGTTTTATGTTTTCTTTGGCTCTGAACATATCTCTGAAAGTTTACCCACTTTGCCCATCTAAACGCAGAGCAGCCAAAAATTAAAACAACCAACTGTTGTCTAATGTTTTGTGTTTTATAGATTGGTGCGCATATGCTGATGCATGCAAGCCCCATAACAAACTTAACTGGCCTGATTTTCACTTTCTCCATCTTCCTCCCCACATCTCATTGTCACAAAATCTTAATCTGCTTCAAAAATCCTAGAATCCTGCCCCTTTTCTCCATTTTTGCTGCCATTGCGTTAATCCATTATCATCACTCACCTGCGAAATCAAAGTGATTTTTCCCCCATCCTTTCTCAGCTTTCTATCTCTTATACCTCCAATTCAGTTTTCTTCCTAATGAACTAAGCTGGCCCTAGCATTTTCTGATTAAAAGCCTTTCCTGACCCAGAATGTTTCATTGATTCAGTTCATTCACCCATTGTATATTAAGCACTTACTAAGTATAATTACTGTGCCAGACTGCAAAATACAATGGCTAATTAAGGACATCCCCTGAACCATGAACCTGGTAAATACTTACCAAAGATTTTTTAAGTATTCCAAAGATACCTTGCATGTGAGGGTTTTCCTAACTCACCTCCACCCTACTATTACTCTGTCCTTCCTTTGTCCCTTCAACATACAACTGTCAGTTCATACCTCTGCTAAGTGTTTGCCATTCATGGGTAAGTTTGAACACACCTATATTCCTTAACATATCTCTTTACTACATTGTGCACTAAACTCCTGATAGCCCCAACTCTAGAGCATAATAGGCATTCAGTAAATGTTTGTTGAATAAATATCCAATTCATATCTGCATAAAAATATAGTCAACCAAATGTTCATAAATATGTACAATATTCCAGAATACCATATTGGGCATTGTGGCTGTAAAGAGAAAGAAGTTATGGTCTTGACTTCTAAAGAATCTGAAATAAAGGATCCACACACATGTAAAGTAAGCAAATGCAATAAAATGTTACAAAAGTATTGATTAAAAAAATAGGTAGTAAAGAGAAGGTAAAATAAACTCTGTGCAAAGGAAAAAGGGAAGTGGTCAACAGAAGTTTCACAGGGGACCCAGTTTTGAGTTGCCTTCAAAGAAAACCAGGTGTTCACCAGGTGGACAGGATAAGGAACATTCTGGTTGTTCAGTCAGTGAGTACAGAATGAACAAAGGCATAGAGACATGAAACTATACTAAAAGCAGCTTAGAAAAGTTGAAGTATATTAATATAGAAAGGCCCAAGAAGAAATAAGAGCTAAGAACTAGGGACTATATCAGAACAAATCTCATTTTCGATTCTACATAGTAGCATCCAAGAGGAAACTGTTACTGTATTTTTATTTTTATTTTTTAAAGATTTATTTACTTACAGTATTTTTAAAAGTGAACGGAATCTGTTCACTTCTGGATTTTAAAAAAGATTCTAGTAGAGACACAAACAATTTGAATGGAATAGCCTTAGGTCAGTAGAGTAACTGGGAAACAGTTAACAGTAGTCACTCTGTGTGGATGAAGGTAAGGAGACTAATAAAGAGGAAGGGCAGCATGAGATGTTTAAGGAGATGTTAAGAAGATAGAGCCAAAAAGCCTGGTACTAGACTGACAAAGGAGAGTGAGGGTGAGGGGGCATTTCAGGTCAATGCCCAGCTTTCTGCCCAGGTGACTGGTAAGGGGTAGTTACTGAAAACTGGGAAACCAGGAGAGAAGGAGATTGGAGAGTAAAACAATTCAGTTCAATTGGGGGTCATTGTTTTTAAATTTGTGCTAACATGCACATAACATAAAATATACCATCTTAACCATTTTCAAGTGTACAGTTAATTAGCAGTATTTTCACATTGTTGTAAACCAATCTCCAGAACTTTTTAACTTACAAAACTGCCACTGCATATCCATTAAAAAACAACTCTTTCCCACTCCCCTCTGTACCTGGCAAACTCCATTCCTTTTTTTTGTTTGTTTCTATGAGTTGGCTCCTTTAGATGACTCCTATCAACGGAATCTTTCATTATCTGTCCTTTTGTGACTGACTTATTTCACTTAGCATAATATCTTCAAGATTCATCCATGTCATAAGTGTATGCCTTCCTTTTTAAGGTTGGATAATATTCCATTATGTATGTTCATTCATCTGTCAATAGACATTTAGATTGCACTCACCTTTCAACTATTGTGAATAATGCTGCAAACATGGGTTTGCAGATATCTCTTCAAGACTCTGCTTTCTATTACTGTGGATCTCTGCCCAGAAATGGAATTGATGGATCATACGGTAACCTGTTTGTTACAGTGACTGCATATCGGAATATGTTTTTCAAGGGAAAAACAACTTTCAAGTAGAATGGAGTGGTAAACAGTGCCACGTACCAGAAAAGGAAAAAGTGAGATGGCATCTGCAATGGATCTACAAGATTTGAAAATGAGACACATTCGTGTTCTTTTTCAAAGCATTTACAACATAGTAGTGGAGAAAATAACTGGACCGAACAGTGTTTTGCAGGTATATGAAGGAGGACCCCCTAAAGTTGTGCAATGCACAACCTCTGTAGCCCTATGCAATTCGGGAGGCTCTCAAACCATGAAAGTGCTTGTAGGCCAACATAGTAGGAAGTATGTATTTTATTTTATGTATAACAAGAAGTTATTGGAGTTTTTGTTACCGCAGTGGCAGTGTGAGAGTTGGAATGAAGGGAAGTATCAAGCTTAATAAATCAGAGACATAAAACTGGGGAGGGGAAGGGAGAGGGATTAAAACTGGAGGGAAGGGCCTCCCCGGTGGCTCAGCGGTTGAGCGCTGGGTTGCAAAGCTGCTGCACCCCCCCCCACCCCCCCACCCCCCCACCCCCCCCCACCCCCCCACCCCCCACCCCCCCACCCCACCCCGCAGCGTCTGCAGTGCCGGTTGGATCCCCGGCTGCTCGCTGGCCACCAGAGGAGGGTCCCACATGGCGTGCAGACCTCTCCTGCCACCTGCTGCTCCCCTCAGCAGTGTACTTCGGTCCTTCTGCCTGCTCTGCTCCCCGCTCTGGCTCTGGTGAATCCTCTCACCCTCCCGTGCTTCTGACTGTACCCAGTGCTTGTATACATAAATAAAAATAAATCTTTAAAAATAAAATAAAACTGGAGGAAAGAGCACAAGGGACTATGGTGATGGCTCACCGGTGATGTTGTGGAGGGAACCTTATGGGGATTACACCTAAGCGGAGAAATCAAACACTGTACAAAAATGAGCAATGATGTAAAAAACTAAATCAATATATTTACAAAAAGAAAAAGAAGTATCATGTTGGGAGCCTGCTGCCCTAAAGAGAGCTGGAGTTTTTGGAGAATACCTGTTTACTCCGCATACGGAGTTCCAGGACCTTAGAAGTTCTGCGAACAGAGTTTCTTCCCAGAATTGACTCCTGTTCTCTGAGGATGTACTGGCTTCTCTGCATGTACCTTACTAAGCAGGAAAACTTGTTTTCAGCAGTAACTTATTAATCTGTATAAGCACGAACACATTGTGTGTCATTTTCTTGTTCTTTGTCCATATTGTCAATAAAAGCTTGGGCTGGAAGAGTGGAAGGCAGAGGTGCTCTCCATGGCTCTCTCCCCAGGCTCCCCCCATTGCAAATTCATTTAGACTCCCAGTCTTCATTAATGGCAGAGAAATTCACTGGCTGTCCTGTCTGCAGCAGTATGAAGTTTGAGATACATTTTGTAACAATGAAGAAGAGATCTTACTCCTGAGTCTTGTAAGTGCAAGAGGACCATATGAAGGAAACAAAGGAACCAGGTCAGAGTAATCTGTTGCATAGGAATGGAAAAGGACAGGTTTAGGAGGGAATTCATAAGCTCTGTACTGGGTGTAAGTTTGATACTGTCTAAGAGCACTATTAGATGAAACACCGAATGAGAAGCTTATCCCTAGAACAGTGAAAAGTTAAGACTGGGGGGCATCCCTGGTGGTGCAAAGGATTAAGACACAGAACTATGAAGCTATCTGCAGCCACTGCAGCACAATTTCCATCCCTGGCCAGCCAGGGTGCTAACCACATGGTGCAGCAGACCTCTCCTGACCCACCCGCTGTTCCCCTCAGCAGTGTATTTCAGTAGATCAGCCTGTTCTGTCCCACTCTGTCTCTGGTGAATCCTCTCACCCCCCACACCTCTGGCCTGTACCCCAGCTCTTGTATGCATAAATAAATCTTTTTAAAAGAAGGAAAAGAAAAATTAAGACTGGGGCCTCCCTGGTGGCCTAGGGTTTAAGTCTCAGTGCTATCACCTCAAAGGCTATCCAGTAGCAAAGGGGCCAGAGTCTAATCCCCAGTAAAGGAGCTAATCCACATGGTTCAGCAGACCTCGCCTGTTTCATCTGCTGCTCTCCTCGGCAGTGTATTTCAGTAGATCTGCCTGTTCTGCTTGCCACTCTGCCTCTGGTGAATCCTCTCATCTGCACCTCTGGCAGACACCCCAGTTCTTACATGCATAAATAAATAAAAATAAATTTTTAAGAAACAAAATAGGGCCTCCCCGGTGGCGCAGCTGTTGAGCGCTGGGTTGCCAGGCTGCCCGCAGCCTCTGCGGTGCCGGTTCGATCCCCAGCTGCTCCCCGGCCACCGGAGGAGGGTCCCACATGGCGCGCAGACCTCTCCTGCCGCCCGCTCCTCCCCTCAGCAGTGTACTTCGGTCCTTCTGCCTGCTCTGCTCCCTGCTCTCGCTCTGATGAATTCTCTCACCCTCCCACGCTTCTGACTGTACCTAGTGCATGTATAAACAAAAACAAACAAACAAATAAATAAATAAATAAAACATGCCTCTAGAAAAAATTAAAAAAAAAATTAAAAAGCTAAAAAAAAAAAAGAAAAAGAAACAAAATAGACAGTGATTGTTTCCCATTCCTCATAATATCAAGCATATCGCTCATTATCTCATTTTTAAGTTCTCCATATGCATGATCAGCAATTAGGCATTTACTAAGCACATTTTTTTTTTAAGATTTATTTATTTATTTGTTTGTTTATACAAGCACTGGGTACAGTCAGAAGTGCGGGAGGGTGAGAGAATTCACCAGAGCCAGAGCGGGGAGCAGAGCAGGCAGAAGGACCGAAGTACACTGCTGAGGGGAGCAGCAGGCGGCAGGAGAGGTCTGCACGCCATGTGGGACCCTTGCCCAGTGGCCAGGGAGCAAATCTGTGCTGCAGGGGCCCCGGCAGCTTCACAGCCCAGCGCTCAACTGCTGTGCAACCACCGGGGAGGCCCACTAAGCACCTTCCTTGCTCATGACATTGTAGAAGAGGAGCTGGTGAATATAGACATAAAAATATTTTTTCTTATCTTTAGTGTGTGACGCTTGCACAACTGTGTACCTGTAAATAGTTGTTCCTGAAACGACTGGTGATATAAAATTCAGTTTTAAAAATTGTCAGAATGCAGAGGAAGATAAAATATTTGACTGCTATGGTCAGAATGCAGAGGAAGATAAAATATTTGGGCTTAATTCTGCACTGAAGTATCTAGAAATGAAGGAAAGTTCTATACATGTGTAGTTATTCAAATTGCTCAAAAGAGGCCTAAACATAACACAGCAGATGCTTGCCTCTATCTTGTCATGATTTGACATTTGAAACCTCATTTTAGCTTTGTTATCATTCCAAGAAATGAATATAAATTGTTATGTTAATATATCATTACACTGATGAGGAAACTGAGGAATATTGAGATTTAAGTGGTATGAGTAAAAGTTGGCAGCAAATAGCACAGTGGGGGCTGAATACCATATCCAAACAGAACACATTTAGGAGCACTTGTTATCAACTGGATACTGACCAAGGCACTTACATTTGCTTTTTTCATTATTTTAATCAGCACTTACTAAATATTCACTTTCAGTGCTTCTCAGAGACAGAAACATTAAAACCAATGCTTCCTTTGTGTGTGTGTGAAGAACCAACAATACACCAGAAAACAATAAAATGGAAAATAAATACAATCAGAACACATGGAATACTGTTATTTGTTAAATTCACAATTTTAAACAATATCTTCAAGCTACCTATTTTTGCATAATCAACAGTTAAGCACTTTTGTTCCCTGATGAGTAGGGAGATAAGGACACCTTCAATAAGGAAGTTTATCCAGGCAGGTCACTCGTGTTTAAAAGGAAGAGGCCTTTTAATAGTAGCTATTAGTGATTTATGGGCTTCTCTTTTTAAGGAAGTCTTTATTTTTAAAGCTCACTCAAATGCTACCTCTACACGAAGGCAAATATGATGCAGCTATTTTTATTTTTTTATTATTTTGTAAAAATTTTAAATAATTTTTTACATCATTGTTTATTTTTAAACAATATTTCCTTTTACCCACCCCCTCAGGTATAGTCCCCACAGAACTCCCTTCACCAATGCACCCGTGCACCATCACCTCAGTCCCTTGTGCTCCTCCCTCCCTCCCTCTGATCCCTTTCCATCCCCCTCCCCTGCATTATGTCTCTGATTTATAATTGTCCGGTTTTTTGCTTTGTTGTGTTTTGTACTGTTATTATTATTATTTTTTTTTACACTGATGTCTTATTTGGTTCCCCTATATTCCTGCTATAAGTGAAACCATCAGATATTTTTCTTTTTCCTCTGGCTTATTGATGTAGCAATCTTTATCAATTCTTTAATCAATGCCTTGAAAAACATGTTCATTTCAGCCATCTGAAAGGGGAGAGGTTATGACTCATTAAAATGAAAACTTGAGGGGCGCAGCGGTTGAGCGCTGGGTTGTGAAGCTGCCCACGGCCTCTGCGGTGCCGGTTCGATCCCCGGCTGCTCCCCGGCCACCGGAAGAGGGTCCCACATGGCGCGCAGACCTCTCCTGCCGCCCGCTGCTCCCCTCAGCAGTGTACTTCGGTCCTTCTGCCTGCTCTGCTCCCCGCTCTGGCTCTGGTGAATTCTCTCACCTTCCCGTGCTTCTGACTGTACCCAGTGCATGTATAAACAAAACAAACAAACAAATAAAGTAAATAAATAAAACATGCCTCTAAAAAAAAAAAAAATGAAAACTTGACAGGAGGAAGCATCTTGTTTTACTTACTGATGAATCTATAGAGTCCAGAAGAGTTCCTAATACTGGGTAAACAGTCCATATATTTTTTGAGGATTTATTCTTTATTTATACAATAGCTTGGGTACAGGCCAGACTTGTGGGAGAGTGAGAGGATTCACCAGAGGCAGAGTGGGGAACAGAAGAGGCAGACAGAACGAAAACACTGTTGAGCGGAGCAGCGGGTGCAACAGGAGAGGTCTGCAGTGCCATGTGCCATGTGGGAATCTCTGGCCAGCGAGGAATCAAACTTGAGCTGCAGAGGCTGTGGACAGCTTCATAGTGCTGCACTCAACCTGCTGCACCACCATATTTTTTAAATAAATAAATAGGTGGAGATGAGATATGATTTGTGAAAGAGTTCACAAAGTGGATTATACCTCAATGGAATTTATCAATAGAAGGTGGTAAGGTATTATCCCAACAAACAAGGGAGAAGACTGGGGACAGAGGTAAAGGAATATTCCAAGGTTAAGGGAGATTAAAATAATGAGTTGCTTAGGCAATATGAGATGGGGTGGTATAAGTGTGATGTAAACAGTTCATTTGTGTTTCTGTTATACAATACTCACCTTTCCCTTCTAGGGGAGTTGTTTACCATCCTATCTTTCTTAACAAGTTGAGATCTTTTTAAGGGCAAGGACAATGTTTTACTCATATCTTTATTTTTTTTAAGTTCTTAGCCATCAGATACTCAGTAATTTTCTTTTTAAGATTTATTTATTATGCATACAAGAAATGGGGTATAGGTCAGAGGTGTGTGGGGAGAGATGAGAGGATTCACCAGAGACAGAGAGGGGAACAGAACAGGCAGATCAAGGGAAGTACACTGCTGAGGGGAGCAGTGGGAGGGTTGCTCCCTGGCTGGCCAGGGATCAAACCAGGGATCAAACTCTGCTGCAGAGGCTGGGGACAGCTTCACAGGCTATGCCTTAACCCTTGTACCACCAGGGAGGCCCCTACTCAGTAATTATTTAAAAATAAATAAATAAAAGATTATTGACTTCAGAGCAAGTAAATCATTAATTTATAAAACTAAAATGGCTTTCTGTTGAAAAGTGAGTATTGTTTAAAAACTTTAAGACTAAAAGGGACTTGCAAAATCATCTAATTCCAGCTTTCCCACTTTACAGATGAGAAAACTGAAGCACAGAGAGGTTGCTTGCTGAGGACATGAGATTATATAGTTACAGTTTAAGAACTAGAACACCTGATTTGACCTTTCAGGTATCATCTTCCTTGAAAGATGTGTTCTCAAAAGTATCTTGAAAAGTTGGCATTTTTTACTAAAATAAAAACTATACATACTTTATGATTTATCTAGAAGGACCACTTGCATACATGTGCAAGAAATTGCTTAAAAAATCGAAACTGTACCTTTTTTATTGTTAAAGTGAAAAGTGGAAAGCAATCTAAATGTACAATGAGAAAATACCCATATTTACTTTGTACTAGCCACGCTATAGGGCCCAGTTAAAAATGGACAAGGTTTGACTGACACGGAAACGATCTGAAGACACTTTTGAATTTAAAAAAAAAAAAAGAAAGAAAGAAAAAGGAAACCAGCAGCGGTGAACACAAAACTATACCTTTAAAAATTCGTTAACCTCAGGGTCTCCCGCCAAAACAATGCAACACATGTGAAGTAAATGTACAGAAAATTACAGAAAGATGAACATTAAACAAGAGCTATCTCACAAAAGAGGGTACCGGATGAAGGGAGTCTTTGGCCTTAACAGCAATGCTTTATTTTAGCAGGGAGAATGCATTCATCATCTATCAGTTTTGCTATTTAATTTTTCAAGTACAACTTAATGAGAAACACGCGACGAATCGGTCACGTAAAGAATCAAATAACATCTTTTGCAAGACGACAGAAGAAAATGGTGAAGACAAACGATCAAGGGACAAAAAGGAACAATGGACTATAAACGTCCGCAAAAGCAAGGCTGACTAGCAGAAGGAAGGCTGGGGGAGGGGAAGCCTGGCGTCAGCAGCGCGCCGGGCAAAAAAATGCCTCGCTTCGGAGGCAAACCGGCATTCCATAGGGGCGGGACCGACGGCAGCGCGCATGCGCAAGCAGGCCCAGGTGGCCGCGCCGCGGAAGCGAAGCCACCTCGAGACGCCGCGCCGCTCGGCAGCTCCTGCGCGTGCGCAAGCGGACCAGCGCTGGCGTCTTTGCTTCCCCGCCGTCGCCTTCGCCGCCGCTGCGGCCGTCTTCCTGGGATTTGAGTCGCGCGCTTTCTTCGTTCGCTCGCTCTTCGGCGGGTCGGCCCCACACTCGCGCCCCCGGGCAGCGAGGCTGGGGAAGGGGTTGGAGGGGGCTGTGTAGCACCACCTTTTAAGTTGTGCTCGGGGCGGCCATGTCGGCCGGCGAGGTCGAGCGCCTAGTGTCGGAGATGAGCGGCGGGACCGGAGGGGATGAGGAGGAAGAGTGGCTTTATGGCGGTACGGAACTTCCTGTCCCTTCTCTCTCCCCCGGTTCTCTCGGGCCTGCCTTCCCGGCCGCCAAACGGCCGGCGTCCCGCGCCCTTCACGCCGCCGCCGCCTGGGCCCGCTGGTTCGGAGCCGGCTCCGGCCTGACTTAGGCCGAGCGCGGCGTGCGCGTCCCCCCCGCCCCCTCGGCGCCCGCCCAGCCCACGCCCCCAGGGTGCACCCTCCGGGCCGTGGCAGGGCCCGGGCGCGGGCGCGGGCCATGCCCGCCACCCCCCCTCCCCGCCTGGCCCTGCTCCGCGCCCTGGCTTCTCGGCCGCCACGTTCCTAACTCTTGTTTCTTATATTGCCTCTGAGGTATGTTGGTGTGTCTCTTCGTGCCCCTTGGCTGCGTGTAGGACGTCTTGCCCGTGTGCCTTTCAGAAACAGTTTTTCTGTAATAGCTAAATAAAGTTGCTGCTGTAAATAAAACTAACGTCTTGTTTCTTGATGGTCAGTTTGTATGGAATGCACCTGCAAGGGTACCTCCTTGTCTCAAAGTCGTGCTTAAAAAATAATTAATTAAGAGAGAAAGAAAGAGATGGAATACATTATGGCCCATAAAGAGAACCCCGAATGTCTCCTGTATTAAGGTGAAGTTTTTCTTTTTCAAGAGACTGCTCTTTAACCCACATCCTAGAAGTACCTCATGTCCCTTAGGCTTATGGTTTTCGGTATCATCTCATGTGTTCGTGTTTCCCCAAGTAAATGTAGTGCGTTTTGTATTTACCGCTGGAAGGGGACTTCTTTGACGTCTGGTTTTTAACTTTTATTAAGTCACAGCCCCTTGTCTGTTGCACTAGATTTGAAAGTTAATGTTTGTATGTTCTTGATTGTCTTAGTATTAGAGTGAGAGTGCTCGTTAGGGCACCTTGCAGCTCCTTAATGATGTGACTTTGAGAAACTTTGATTTTGATAAACCTGTAAAATTTGGAGGCAACATGTATGTATCACAGCAATACTCTGAAATGTAAATGTGTAGGGATTCTTGTACAAACATCTAGAAATCTTCAGTACTTTTTAAGCTTTATAGATATAAAAACTGATTTTTTTTTTTTCGTAAGACGTATCTTGTTAAATCATTATAAGGTGATCTAACTTTGGATGTGCTTATAGGCCCATGGGACGTGCATGTGCACAGTGATTTGGCAAAGGACCTAGGTTAGTGCTTGTGATGATCACTTAAGATTTTTCATAATACTGGTTTCTTTAAGAGTGGTTTGTTTGTTAATTTTACTTATTTATTTATGTATTTTTTTTGTTAGATGAAAATGAAGTTGAAAGGCCAGAAGAAGAAAATGCCAGGTTAGTGAAATTTCTTGTTGCTATTTATACAGATTGTGTAAAAGAGTGGTTCCATCAGCAAATTCGTGAGAACTATTTCTTTTATAATCATTGACACAGTTAATAGCATTTTGACTAAAGGTTGGAAGACATTGAATCTGTTAAATCCTATTTCAGGACCTAATCTAACACCATGTCTACTTGCTAGTAGCTTAGGAGACAAAATTTTTGAAGTGAGGGTTTGAATACTTCTCACTGTTCACTACTTTTTACTCTCACGTGAACTCAGTAGTTGAGTATACAGTATAACCAATAAACTGCTGAGAAGAAAGTTTTAGCTTCAAAAATAAAGTACCCCTTAAATTACTTTTACAATGAACATTTTTGATGTTGTAATGCAAAGTGATAATGAAACATTTTATATTTATTTAAATGCAAAGTGGAATAATGAGTTATAAGATTCATTTTCTTTGTTATATTATTAAACAAGTAAGACTATTACAGAATCTAATACAGGGGGGTCAGAAACTTACTCTGAACTTCAGAACAACTCTTGTATACCAGTACATGAATCTGCTGACATTACTTTGCCATATGCCTTACTGGCCTGTAATGAAAGAGGAATTTTTTAAAAAAGTGCTTTTGAAGAATGTTGATAGATTTAAAAGTGTAGGAAGTAACCACTTCATACCCACCGGGATAGTTAAAAAAAGGTAAAAATAGGTATTGGTGAGGTGGTGGAGAGATTAGAACCCTGATACATGAGTAGATTGTAATATAGTATAGCCACTTTGGCCGATAGTCTGGCAGTTGTCAAAAGGTTAAACTGAATTACCATATGATCCACTCCCCAATATATGTCTTAAAGAAGTGAAAACCTATACCCATACAAAAACATGTACATATATGTTCCTATCAAAATTATTCATAATATCCGTAAATGAAAATCCATAAATTTTATCCAATGTGGGTGGATAAAATGGTGTATCCATATAATCAAATACTGCTTGGCAGAAACAGAAATGAAGTACTGATATGAATGAACCATTGATAACATGGTAAGTGAAAAGACCAGTTAAAAACCACTACCTATTTTATGATTCTATATGTGTTAAATATATGGATTAGGTAAATCTGTAGGCACAGAAGGTATTATAGTTTATTGGTTGCCAGGACTGGGGCTAGGGACAAATGTGTACAAAACATTTTTGGGGTAGGTGATAAAAGTGTTCTGTAATTAGATGGTTGTGATGGTTGTATTCTTAAACATACTTAAACGCTGTACAGCTGTATGCTTTAAATGGATGAATTGTGTGGTGTGTGAATTGTATTATCAGTAAAACTATTTTTAAAAAGTCAATAGTGGGAAGAAGTGAAAAGAGGAAATAGAAGTAGCTGAGGAAAATCTGAAATTTTAGTATTCTTCTACACCCAAGAGTACACCTTTGTTGGAAGACTTTTCCTCATTGTTACATCACCTGAAATTTTATTTGATTTTGAATAATCCAGCCCAGCTCCTAGCCCTTATCTCAACTACAAAATTGAGGTTTCTATAGTTTATAGTTATAAAAGTGATTTAAATATTTCTTTATAGCATGTTTTTCAGTTGATCAAGAAACTAGTTTATTATGTGGTATAAATGTTTTTTTATGAAATAATCTTTATTCCATTAATATTTTTGGCTACAATTGTCAAAGCTTATTTTCTGATTGAATATGCTTTAATTTTAATTTCTGAGCTCTCAACTTGATTAAATTTATTAGAGAGAAACTTTTCTGCCTTCTCTGAGCATCACTGTCAGAGTTTCAGATTCCTATTGAAACTTTATATGGAGAACTGTTGCTGAATCTGTTGAATAGAATTAAAATTTTGTTTTGAAAAGGTATATGTTATGTTTCTAGCATTTTAATGGTGATCAATTTAAAAGTCTTTTGGGGGAAGACTGTCTTCTGCCAAACCTGTGTTCTGTTACCCACCTAGGTACACCCTACCTGAGTGGAGTTCCTTTTAGAATTTACCCCAGCTTCTGTGTGACTGATTCATTGTTAAACCTTCGTACTTCTTAACCATTGCCTTACGCTGTTTCCACTTCTATCATGCTTTAGCCATCCTTAAGTTTTTGCCAAACATACTATTTTGTGACATATAAAGCCAGCTAAACTTGTTTCTGGCTACCTAGCACCTTGTTTAAGCAAGATGTAAATGTATTGAAAAGTTATAGTTGCATTTTTGTTTTCTTGGGTTAAGTAGTTTTCTTGGGTTAAGTAGTAGCAGAACAATGAACATTTAACAAAAATTCCAGTTTTTAACCTTACATTTTATTTTATTTGGGGATCGTGTTTCTGAAATACTACTTGGAAATGAAATTGTTAGGGAAACTCTTGGACCAAAGGTATTCAGAAGAGATTAACAACAGTCTAATAAAAGGAACTCTTAACTATGTCAATACTGGGACTTTCTTTTTAGAAATCCTACTAAGTGTGAGTTTGCTTTGTAGGTCATTTTCCCTTCCTTGTCTATTGAAGTTAATGGTCAATTCCCAGTCAAAGTTGTAACTGGTTAAAAGTATAAGAAAACAGTTACATGATAGTAGATTATATTTGATGGTCAGTGGCTACATACTTGAATTTCATGGGACCAAGAGTGTTCTGTTATATATAAATTTTGTTCTAACAGGGCAAATTCAGGTATTAACTGGTCTTTAGAAAGTAATTAGTTTTTTAATTCATCAGAACTAGGTCTGGAGCTCATTGGTGTCAAGTTGGAAGGCAGACTTATATAAATTTATTTTAACTTTAAAATTTTCCTTTTTTATGTACAACAAAGAAGATATATCTAGTAAGACTGGAGAAATAAAAACTAGTAAGAAGCATGTATGTTGACTGGGTACTAATGTAATTATACACAAATCTGAGTATCTTAGGCATCAAGGAAGAGAGGAAACTGTTAAATAGCCCTTGACAATTATAGCAGTACCTGGCACACAGTGGGTGTTCAATAAATATTAAGGATAAGTAAAATTGATTAAATGTGATACGCATTCTTATAAAAAGAACTTCATTGTACCTCACCATCAAATTGCAAATTTGATGTAATTAAATTGTGGAAGCAGTTTTATCCTACTTCCAATGTTAAATACTTGTTCTATGCAAGGCATTAAGAGTAGTGGAATAAAGCATTTTTTACCGTTAGTGTTCTTACCACGCAATGGATAGAATAATTTTAGAAAAGAGACATAACATAAAAATGCCAGCATAATCTTACTTCAGAAAAATAATACCAGACATGTGTATACTTATTTTTGTTGTTTGTAGTGCTAATCCACCATCTGGAATTGAAGAAGAAACTGCTGAAAATGGAGTACCCAAACCGGTAACCTAAGGCTTTGAAATCCATTTGCTTCCTTTTTCAGTTCATTTAGATAGAAAGCCAAAATTTAATGTGACTTTCTGTATCCCTCTTATATCTGCTACTTCATTTGTTACATAATGAGAATAGTGGGAAGAGATTTAGATGGAATACAGCATGTGAAAGGCTCAATGTTTACTCCTTTCCTTTTTTTTTTTTTTTAAATGCTTATGGCTTTCGGTTGTGTCCTGCAACCTGAGTTTGATCATCATAATTTAGCAAATAATTTTTAATATAAATTAACAGTGTCTGATATCAGGCCTGTTAAAAGTGATGTTTTTGGGTGTGAATGCTATTTTAGCATTCTGCTCCTGTAAAAAGAAGGAAATTGCTTTTCTTCATGCTTGAACTTTTTATATGAAAAAGTATTTTGCCTAGGCGATTGGCTTATTTTACTGTTTCTTGACTAAGCATAAGAAAGCCTTTTAGAGCAAAATACAACCTTTATAAACATGACTCTACTTTTTTCATTCAGAAAAAAGTATTTACTCAACCATTTGCATGCAGAGCCTTTTCTTGGTGTAAATGAATGCCATGAATTTGTGGCTGCCCTTTAACTGTTTGTTGCTTTTAACATGACACTGTTGCTATTATAACTAATTTTTTTTACTTGAATATTCTTTTTGCCAAGAATTCCTCAAATGCCTATTTTTTACAGTTTTGTCTTTTGATGTCTTAGTATATTACCTTAGATCCTTTGTGCAAGGAGGCAGTTATAAATAGCAAAAACAAAAAACATGAGGTGTTCTTTACAAAAAAACAATGCTGAGAAAAGTTTTATTTCACATTCTTGATCTTTTTATTATGTAGAATGTCAATTATAAATGAGTTTGAAATAGTTAGCAATGCTGTGAGTTTGCTTTTTTCTCAAACTGTAGCTCAAAAAAGGCACAATGGTTACTTTTTCAGTTAGATGTTGAACTAGATTATTGAATGTCTTTTGTAATTGTTTATATTGGTATAGAAAGTGACTGAGACTGAAGATGATAGTGATAGTGACAGTGATGATGATGAGGACGATGTTCATGTCACTATAGGAGACATTAAAACGGGAGCACCACAGTATGGGTAAGTTGTTTTTAAGTAACAACTGTGTGCTTCTATAAAACCATTAGTGGCTAATTCTGTTGTACATTTTCCATCTTAGTATGATATGAAACGACTCAGGTTAAAATTTTACCATGAGTTGCTAAGAGAAAATGTGCAACTATGAGTGGTAATGGTTGTTAACTTACTGTGGTAAATATTTTGCAATTTATGCATATATCAAATCATTTCGCTGTACCTCTGAACTGAATACAATGTGCAAATATAGGAATTACATCTCAATTGAGAAAGCTTCACCATGAAAATCTTTCTTAAAGGTAAAGTTAATTAGGATAAAGTTACATGGAAGTGGTATGTTCGATGTTAAAAGTATAAAAAGTGCTTTTATAAGTGAATTGAGTACTACAAATTCTTTAGTTAGAATTAGAAAACTTTAAAATGTAGTTTGCATCTGTGTTCTTCATTTTTCTACTTATCCAGACTTGAGTTAGGTTTTAAATTTTTTTCCAATAAAAACAGTATCAAAAGTACTTCTTTTTTTCTCTCTTCAGTTTATATTTCAAGTTGTTGATTGTCTTTTAGGCTTTTTAGGTCAGTATGTTGTCTCAAATTTTATATTCCATAAAGTGGATCAAGTGAATGGATTGGTATTAACTCATTGAACACATAAAAAATCTTGCAGAAATATTAGAGGGGAGGGATGATATTAAAGTGCAGATTGCGGTTTTGTTATTTGAGTAAGAATTAATGTTTTCTACCCGTTTTTTGAAATTGGATGTAGGATATGGTACTTATACATGGGGAACATCGAGTATCTTCATTAATTTCGCTATAGTTCATTAAACAACTTTATCTGAAATCAACCAGTATATGCATATGTTTTAATATTTCAGCGAAATTTTCAAAAATTATTTCAGAACGTTTGAGGGTAGTCAGTTATTATTATAATGGTCAGTTTTGTATTATAGCATGCCTATATGATTTAAAAATCCTAGTAACTTTTTAGGAAGCAGAGTCAATAAGGGACTAAATTATTCATGTTAGGAATAAGTAACTCTGTGTGCTCCTCATTCCCATTTAAATAATTTTGGGTTTATAGCATAATCCTAGTATATCTTTTTTCTAGCTTCTCATTCTCTGTCCTTAGCCCAGAACACTATTTTGTATTATTGGTACTCAAACATTGTTAAATGAATTAATGAAATGATCAAACCTTTCAAATTGATAATGATGATTCTGATTGACAGTAACAATTTAATTTAGGCTATCTAATACATTTTGTATTTATAGCAGTGGAGGTTTATATAATTATTTGAATATTTTTATTGCATTTACCCTTATTTTTTAAGCAGAAACAAAAATGATAGTGCTAATGTAAATGAATGACCTAAGTCATATGAATTTACTACATTGGAGGCAAAAATAAAAGGAAATTATTAGGCAAACCAAAAGCAGTGAGTCTTCACAAATCCTGCTGGACTTGTGAGGGTAAAGAGCCAAATTAAGTAACATAAATGTGGTGATATCATGAGCATTGTCTGTCATTTGAGGTCTCACATTTGCTCTGTGGAAATTGAGCCTTTTTCCCTGCCCACTTCCCTATGATCCCCTTCTCCCTAATTTCTCTAGTAATTGTAAGTTGATTTTAGTGTATTTGATTTTTCCACTCATACAAGAATACATTATACAAAAAAGTGGAGAGCAATCTGTAAACTTTTTTTTTCAAGATTTATTTATGCATATAAGAATTGGGGTACAGGCCAGAGGTTTGGGGGGTAAGAGGAGTCACCAGAGACAGGTGGGGAACAGAACAGGTGGATTGACTGAAAGACACTGCTGAGGGGAGCAGCAGGAGAGTCAGAAGAGGTCTGCTGTGTCATGTGGGTATCTCCCTGTTCGGGGATTGAACTCATGCTGCAGTGGCTGTGGTTAGCTTCATAGATTGGTCTTAACCCCTTCTGCCACCAGGGAGGCCCTTCTTTTTTTTTTTTTTTTTTAAAGATTTATTTATTTATGCATACAAGAACTGGGGTGTAAGCCAAGGTGTGGGGTGGGGTGGGGGTGGTGGTGTGAGAGGATTCATCAGAGAGGTTGGGGAGCAGAACCAGCAGATATACTGAATTACACTGCTGAGGGGAGCAGTGGGTGAGGCAGGAGAGGTCTGCTGGGCCATGTGGGTTGCTCCCTGGCCAGCCAGGGATCGAATTCATGCTGCAGTGGCTGGCAGTAGTGTGATAGCGCTGTCTTTAACCCGTCTGCCACAAGGGAGGCCCTATCTGTAAACTTTTATTATAGAAAATTTATGAAAGGTCCATTGGATTTTAAATGACTTGCACAACTAATAATTGATAAACTTGTGTCTGAACCTGAGTCTTTTTTTTTTTTTTTAGAGGCCTTTTTTTTTTTTTTTTTTTATTTGTTTGTTTTGTTTATACATGCACTGGGTACAGTCAGAAGCGCGGGAGGGCGAGAGAATTCACCAGAGCCAGAGCGGGGAGCAGAACAGGCAGAAGGACCGAAGTACACTGCTGAGGGGAGCAGCGGGCGGCAGGAGAGGTCCGCGTGCCATGTGGGACCCTCCTTCAGTGGCCGGGGAGCAGCTGGGGATCGAAACGGCGCTGCAAAGGCCACGGGCAGCCCCGCAACCCAGCGCTCAACCTCTGCGCCACCAGGGAGGCCCTGAACCTGAATCTTAACTGCAAATTTTGTTTCTTCTTCCCCTCTGTTACATGTATAGTATACATTTTTTAAAAGTACAGCTCAGTAGTTACGGCCAGTATTGGTATATGTATACACACATGTGCATGCACACATACACACACATTCATCCATGTAACTGCCACCCAGATCAAGATATGGAACATAACTAGCCTTGTAGAAACTTCCCTATTGTTTCTCCTCAGTCATTAACCACCTGCTTGCCATCTAATGTTGTTCTGCTTTTGCTCTAGACTTATTCTTTTTAATTTCATGTAAATTGATTCACTTTATGGATGAAGTATTCATGGGATATAAAAGAGGATTTATTAATATCAAATGCAGAAAGGATTAAAAGAAGGTTACTGGATTTGGGGATAAAATGGAGAACTTTCATTGTTGCAGGATTGCTATCTACTGAATTAACTAAATATTACAGGTTTCAAACAAAGCTCTGGAGTAATGTTAGATGAGGAAATCATGATAATGGGTATACATTATTTTTTTTTTTTTTACCAGCCAAATTTCGTGTGAAGTTTGTTATAGTGGGATATTGAGTTAATGGCATATGATAGGTTTTGAGGTTGAAAGCAAGTCAGGCTTTAAGAAATACTTTTATTTTTAAATTTTTTTTTAAAGATTTATTTATTTATTTATACAAGCACTTGGTACAGTCAGAAGTGCGGGAGGGTGAGAGAATTCACCAGAACCAGAGCGGGGAGCAGAACAGGCAGACTGACGATACACTGCTGAGGGGAGCAGCAGGTGGCAGGAGAGGCCTGCGCGCCATGTGGGACCCTTGCCTGGCGGCCAGGGATCGAACCGGCGCTGCAGAGGCTGCGGGCAGCCAGCGCTCAACCGCTGCGCCACCGGGGAGGCCCAGAAATACTTTTATTTTACAGAGCAATGACAGATATTAAATTAACTTAAAACATTTTCTAAAATGTATGTCTATCCACTTACTATGTGGGCTTATATTTTTATTTATTTATTTATTTATTTTAGAGGCATTTTTATTTATTTGTTTGTTTTGTTTATACATGCACTGGGTACAGTCAGAAGCGTGGGAGGGTGAGAGAATTCACCAGAGCCAGAGCAGGGAGCGGAGCAGGCAGAAGGACTGCAGTACACTGCTGAGGGGAGCAGCGGGCGGCAGGAGAGGCCTGCGCCCCATGTGGGACCCTCCTCTGGTGGCCGGGGAGCAGCCGGGGATTGAACTGGCGCTGCAGAGGCTGCGGGCAGCTTCGCAACCCAGCACTCAACCGCTGCGCCACTGGGGAGGCCCTGGGTTTATATTTAATACAGTACTGTTTTTAATGTTCTCAGGATAATCTTTTTGTTGGTTTTTTGGTTAGGAGTTATGGAACAACACCTGTAAATCTTAACATCAAGACAGGAGGCAGAGTTTATGGAACAACAGGTAAAATTTGTACTTGCAGCTGCATCCATAGGAAAATAAGGCATGTATTTGAATAGGTCATAGATTGTAATAGCTATTACAACTCAATAAAGAGCAGATTTTGACCCCACATTCCAGAGATTGGCAAACTTTTTCCATAAAGGTCTAGATAATAAATACTGTAGGCTGTGTGGACCACATAGGGCACCTGTCATATGGTATTTGTTTTCTTTTTCACTTGATTGTTTTGTTTTATAACCCTTAAAATGGTAGAAATTTTTTTTAGCTCACAAAAACAGTGATTTACAACAAAGAAGTAAGCAGTTTTCTATTGTTATAAGAAATATAAAGTTCCTAATCTTTTTATCCAGAATATTTTATAGTTACACCATAAAGATTGACCTCACCTACTTTTACTTACGGTAAACATCAATCTAATGTTTTAAATGGAACCATTGTCATATTTAGTAGCAATAGTAAAAATATATTAATGTCTTCTACTAATATCTTTCAGTTTCTTACTAATATAGCTTTGTCACCACTTTGTAATTTATAAATAGGAACAAAGGTCAAAGGGGTAGACCTTGATGCACCTGGAAGCATTAATGGAGTTCCACTCTTGGAGGTAGATTTGGATTCTTTTGAAGATAAACCATGGCGTAAACCAGGTAAGATTGTTGTGAATTTTTAAGAGATTTTTCGTGTAAGCAGTCATTAGAAAAGTGTTTTTAGCATAAATTTAGAATTTTTTTTTCAATTTTTTTTAGCTCTCTTAACCACATAATGAAGAATGATGCAACTTATTAAATCTTATGGTAGCTTTGCATTATGTAAAAGTAGACTTACATGTTTTATTTTAATACCATTTCTAAAGGAAATAATTCTGATAAAAGTGTTTTATAGACTTGTTGCTTTATGGAGGTAACAGAATTGGTAAAATTAGGTAGGGTATTATGACTGAATTCTAAATTTATATTTTTATCGTTTATTATATATGCTACTAAAAATAGAATTCAAATATTTGTACACTAAAAATGTGCTTCATTTTTAGGTGCTGATCTTTCTGATTATTTTAATTATGGGTTTAATGAAGATACCTGGAAAGCTTACTGTGAAAAGCAAAAGAGGATACGAATGGGACTTGAAGTTATACCAGTTACCTCCACTACAAATAAAATTACGGTAATTAGTAGACATTCCAGAATATTACTGCCTTTTCTACTGTCCCACTTTTACTCCCCAGATAAATCATTTTTCCCTGTAAAGGTGGTTAAATGCTATATGGTAGTTTAATTCCAGTCTCTTTACTATGTTTGTATCCATTCCTTCCCTTTCAGTTTCCTATTAATGATTATCTGATGTTTGTAGTTTCAAGTCACTGACTGGCCACAGCTAGTTTGTCTTTATATGGCCTATCAATTAAAAATTACATGGTATCTTAATGGGGAATATGTTATTTAACTTAGGCCGAAGACTGTACTATGGAAGTTACACCAGGTGCAGAGATCCAAGATGGCAGATTCAATCTTTTTAAGGTGAATTTTAGTAAATTATCCTTGGTTGCTCTCATTTTTTTGTTCTTGAGTCTGCTCCCATACCACTACTCAAGGGACAAAATTAAAGTGAAAATAGCTACCTTTCCCCCAAACCTTCAGCTTCCGGGTGACTTACAAATTTGCTCATTGTTGTTTTATCTCCACTTTTGCAAGCATGTGAATTTTCAGCCTATACTAACAAATGCCAAGTAAAATGATCCTTGCTATATGTTGTGATTTTTATTTTGAGTCATACTATTATGTAGATCATGCTATAATCTTGTCAAAATTGGAGGTTTATTTTTCTCTATTTTCTTTCTAAAAATGGAAAGGAAGATAGCATATTGCTTGTAATCTGTATGACACTGAACATTGGTGTAATCTCTCTCATGGTTTAAGATATTTCAAGAATCTTAGGCATTCTTTGAGTTGCTAAAGAAGACTGGACAGTATAGGACAAAGCAATTGACTTCTAAAATTAATAGGACTTGCAGGTCAATACTACACTTGGTATATCAAGTCTGACTTCTGGCTTCCCTCTATATGATCGCAAATGCAGTCAAAGAGTGAGTAATACATACTTCTGCAATATACAGCAGCCTACTAACTTTTCTCAAAACCTGATTGTGTACTCCTCTTCCTTTATCTTAATTCTTATAGTGAATGACTGGGATGAAGATTGGGAATGACTTTTAGATTGGGTTGTATACTCAAGACTTTTGCGGGCAGGAACTTTTCTGTGCCCCTTTTGGGACTGCAGCCTGTCCACCAAAATACTGCCTTATGCAATGCATGTGCTATATCCGCAGATGTAGCCGCTCTGCTGGACACAGTTCTGTATAGAGAATTAAATTTTAATTTACATCCTACTTTGGGTAAGTATATGGTTCTCGTCTGCTGTAAATATTTTGAAAGTTCCCGATGATGTCAGTTACCAGGTTCTTTTTGGTGATACCTGCTTACTTATGCATTGCATATATTGTTATACGTGATTGTAATGGATAGAGAAGTCTTGATGACAAAATAGTTTTGCTTGCAGTTGTGCTTTTTATTTTCTTCTGTCAGAAATGAAAACTGTCATTGTTAGCTGCCAGCTTCTGTATACTTAGTCTTTTTGCTGTAGACTTCTAAAATTAAAGAATAAAATGAAAGCTGCTAGGGAACTGGTCTCTTATTGAAGGTAGCCATCATGAATGAGTTTTTTTTTTTGTTTTTATACACACTCACACACACACTCACACACTAATTGCTTACTGAAAAAATCATTTTTAAGTTTCTTTTGGCTATATGAGTGGAGGTCATTGTTCCATTCTGTTTTATCTCAGTCTGAATGAATAAGGACTTTTTTTTGATTGGTGTTGTATAATGGTCTTTATTGTCCGGAAATGTGCTTAAATATTGCTTATCTGTTAGAAAGATTTGGGACTACGTATTTAATGTGTGTGGCTTACATTTTTCTTTGTGTATATTGTGGAATAGGATCTGTTTTATTGATAATGCTCAAAGTCAGCAGTTAATGATATATGAGAGCATTTGGCATCTTCAGGCTACAATTTCTCTTTTACTATCTATTCTGCAATTTGGGAGAATACAAAAAAAATTGCAAAGATGTAATTGGTATCCCAAATACTCAGAGGCAAATTTGCCAGAATGTGTAATTTAGATGGTAAGAGTTGATTAGAAAGTACTTTGGGTGCTATGTACAGGTCCTTTATTTTCGTGTTTTCTTCTTTTTTTAGAAGTTAAGTGGGATGCAACAGTAGAAACATTTTTATTAGTTTAGTTAGAACCTTGTTAATGAAGAAGAGAAAAATATATAGCTTGAGAAAATGGCTTGGGCCAGGAAGCTTGTTTTAATTGAGTTGAAGTAAATAAAACAGTTATCAATATTTAATAGACTTAATGGATCGGAGAAATTTTTTTTTTGGAAAGGAGTAGATGAGAGATGGGAGGATGTGGTTCATTTCTAGAATGCCTAGCAACAAGGTAGGTTAGTTGGGAAGAGTATTGTTGGGAAGAGCAAAAGGGCGATTGCTATGTAACAGTATTCTGGCAGCAGTGTGTAGTGTGGTTGGAAAAAGAAAGCCCAAACTCAGAGCCACTTATCTGCCACCCACCATTTGAATTATATCTAGGAATGGTGGGAAAAGATAGAAGAAAAAAACTTTGCCAGTTTTTTTGGTATTTCTGAATACTTCCAATGTACCCAATTGTATGCTAGATGTAGTGAACAGTGAACAGTTGGGAATTCAGAAAAGGGGATTGTCCAGTTTAAAAAAGATTAAGTCAGAGGTGATAATTGAAAGATGAATGAGTTTCCCTCTCTGGCAGTATATTTAAACCTTATCACCAGTGTTCTCAAATTTCACAACGATGTGTCTTGGTTTATTATCCATTGTAACAAGCATTCACTTATACCCTCTTAAACTGGAAGCACATATCCTCACCTCTGGGACATTTTCATCTATTGTTTCTTTACATTTTATTTATTTTTTTAATTTAAGTTATTTTATTTATTTATTTATTTTTTTGGTGGGACCCTCGCCAGTGGCTGGGGATTGAACCGGCGCTACAGAGGCTATGGGCAGCCTTACAACCCAGCGCTCAACTGCTGCGCCACCAGGGGAGGCCCTGTTTTTTTACATTTTATCTGCTTGCTTCTGTCTTCACCTTCTATTCAAATGTTGGTCTTGTTCTGGTCCTTTTATTATCTTTCATTTTCTATCTCCGTTTTCCATTATTTGAAATTTTCTCAACCTCACAGTCATATTCATTTTTCATATTTCTGTTTAATTTTTAGTATCCAGGAAAATTTTTCTTCAATATTTTATTATGGCGTCTTATTCTTTTTCAGGCAATTATGTGGTATTTTTTTCCTCCTTTATCTCTCAAAGGATATTACTGCTAATGATAGGTTTTTTTGTTGTTTCTGTTAGACTGTCTTTTCCTACATAGTGTAGTATGTTTTCTCCAAGTTGATTTTGAAGTTTGCAGTTTTTTGTTTCTGACTTTTAAGTTTTTTCAAATGTTTCATGGTCCTTGGCCATTCACTCATGAGAGAATGGGCCACTAAAAAGGTGATTGGGAGCTCTATGCATGTGAATAGAACTTGCTTGTTGACTGTTGGCTTCACGTAGAGCTAGGTCTTGGTCCCCCCACCCCCTCCCCCCCACAGTACTTAGCATTTTTATCTTTAGATTTTTTCCCCTTTTCCCTCTTTGTGATAATCTTAATTTTTCCCTACCTGGGAGCTGATCCACTTGGCCAGCAGATCTCTGCTATCTCTCCTGTTGCTCCCTTCAGCAGTGTATTTCAGTCAATCCTGTTTTGCTCCCCACTCTGTCTCTGGTGAATCCTCTTACACCTCCCTCCCATTTCTGGCCTACACCTCAGTTCTTGTATGCATAAATTAAAAAAAAAAAACCTTTAAAAAAGTCAGTATGACTTTGCTCTCTCCTTGTTATCTTAGATTCAGTTTTCTTTGGTTTGCTTAATCAGTTACTATTTTTACATCTGCTTTCAAAGTTCTAAACTTAGTTGTTTTTCCAATTTTTTTGTTCTTGTGGTTGGAACAAAATTTTTGTGATTTTTTTTTTTTTTTTAACTTTTCCTTTTTTACCATAAAATTCTGTGGGACATGTAGTGGTTATTAAAATTTTCGTGTATACCACTTTGAAACTTGCATAATCCATATTTGGGTTATTACGTATTTACTTTAACATATCTTTTAAGGTATCATTTGTATCGAACTTTTATAAATAATGCTATGAGTGACAGCTGAAGGAAACTTTGCATAAGACCTTAAGTTTTGTAACAGGGTGGTCCCAAGGAAAGGGGGAGGTTCCAGGTTCCCTGCCCCACCCTCAGGTCCCAGCCACCTTCCCTTTGGTGGTGATGGGATTTGGAGTTCCCAGTGTCTTTTGGCTTTGGTCTGGAGTCCGGGGTGGAGTCCACAAAGCCTGTATGGAATTAGCTTTAGGTAGGGTAGGGAACCTGGAACCCTTTCCTGGGGACCACCCTGTTATAGTTTTGGTACAATGATAACATTATTTGGGTAAATATTTAACTCCTCTAGGTTATAGACTTCAGTCAACTTTTATTTGGATATGTAAGTTCTGACATGAATTTATTTTTAGAAAATCACTAATAATCATTTATTAAAATATTAAAATAGTCTCATTTGTTCTGTTTAAACAAATTATCAGTCCATATAATCCTGAGTATGACATTTGAAAACTAGTGGATAATCACAATGCAAGTTGGCTAGCAGATTGCTAAAATGATGAGGATTTTCAGAATTGTTTAATAAATATATTATTGAAAAAGTTAAGGAGAAAAGAAAACCAAGTTAGAGAACATACACAATTTTTAAATGTTTAAAAATGTACCCTGTCTTTCTCATATCTTTTCTTGTAAATATTCATGTAAATATTCTTTCATTTATGTTCTCTCCCCCCCCCTTTTTTTTTCTTTAAATTCCCTCTTTTCCTTCTTCCCAATTTTTAATTGATCACTGACTATGCTAGGAAGTGTCTCATGTTAGTTTGTGAATGAGAGATGAACAAAATAAACGCACACTCTCTGGTTGAAGGGTTTATCTGACTTAACTGGAAAGGCATTAATTAGTTATGCCAAAAGTAATATAATTTCTTATCCTATGAAAGACTTTGAAGAAGTTACATTTAAGGTGATTTCCAAAGTCAATTAAATGTCATGTTGCATGCTTGTTTTTAGGTACTTGGGATACAAGTTTGAACTGTACAGTCAATGTTTTCCAAGATTGTGTTATAGTGGCAACACATAGATAGTAACCATAAAATAAAATAAATACCTTCAGATAAAGACACTAGTGGGAAAGTCTATGAAGGAAATAAAAAATGTAATGTGATAGAGATTGGGAATAGTCAGGGAAGACAATTCCATGCAGACGTGGACAATACTTGAATGGTTATAAGGAGGTAGCCATGAGGTATGGGAAGAGACTATTCCAAGCAGAAGGAACATCTAGGGCAAAAACCCTGATAAAGGATGAATTTACATGTTAAAAAGATCTGCGGTGGCGATTGAGTGCTGGGTTGCGAAGCTGCCCACAGCCTCTGCAGCACCGGTGCGATCCCTGGCTGCTCCCCTGCCACCGGAGGAGGGTCCCACATAGCGCGCAGACCTCTCCTGCCGCCCACTGCTCCCCTCAGCAGTGTACTTCTGTCCTTCTGCCTGCTCTGCTCCACACTCTGGCTCTGGTGAGTTCTCTCACCCTCCTGCGCTTCTGACTGTACCCAGTGTTGTATAAATAAATAAATAAATCTTAAAAAAAAAAAAAAAGATCTAGAAAAAAAACCATTGTGAATGGGCATAGTAAAGATAAGCTGGGGAAAAATCAGGAAAACAAGACCAGAGAGGTAGACAGGACCCAGACCATGTAAATCCTTGTAGATCATGATTAGAAGTACAAGTTTTATTCTCTTTGGATTGTGAAGTTATTGGAGAATTTTGGGCAGGTAAGAGGGAGGCATGAGTTGATTTATACTTTTAATGAGTATAAGGTATATTTATACTTTGGCAGTGCACAGAGAAAAGATTTTAGAGCAGAAAGTGCAAAACAAACAATTTAGTAGAACAGTTAAATAAGATCTGGTAGTGTGAGTGTTACATGGGTTTTAGGAGGGGATGTAATAAGTGTCTGAATTTGAGGTGATGTGGATGCACATGTTTTGATTCCTTGGGTTTTTTCTTGTTTGAGCAACTTGGTAGATGATGATACTTTACCTCAAGGGGAAGGAGAGTGGTGCCAGAAATGGGTAGTATAATTTAAATAGGGCATAAAATAGGATGTGGTATTAATTCAAGTATTTACCAACATGAACTTTGTTTAGATTTTATTAAATAATGACAATTTTAAGTATCCATTTATTTATGTGGGGAAGACTTGGAGAGGATCAGATTGGGGGATACTGGGAAATCAGTAGCTTTGTTTTGGCCATGATAAGTGTGACATGCTTATTACACATGCAAGCAGTTGGTGCTCAGGGGAGTGGTTAAGGCCATATTGTCAATTTTGTGAGTACTACTCACATCCCCAGGGAGAGTAATGCATTTATTTTTTTGTGTTCTCTTAGTATCTCATCTCATAGATATGTTTTCCATGACATTTTATAGTGTTACACTGTGATTGTTCACATGTATGTCTTTAACCACTGGGATTTTGTGTTATTTCAGTAATCTCAACTTTTGGTACATAATAGGTATTTAATAAATATTTGATAAGTCAGTCCTATTTATTTCCCCTGTTACTTTTACCTGTCAAGTGTCTATCAAATCCATTTTTGTCCTTCTGTTCTCATTGTCTTAGTGCTGATCCTCATTACCCTTTATTAGAATTAGAGCATTGAAAATGGGATTTTTTTTGAAGTAGTGAGATTCATTTTTAATCAAAATATCAGTACTAAACCTTAATTATATGAAGGTACCAATTAGGAATGGGTTCACCAGTATTAATATCAGATTATAATACATAAGGTTGGCTTTGTTACCATGGTTATTTGAGAAGTAGATGGTTTCTGTAATTGGTAGTTCATTTGAATATATCAAAGTCAGGATGTCTCAGATTCTTTTGGCCTTTGTCTCATGGGGAAGGAGAGTGGTGCCAGAAATGGGTAGTATAATATAAATAGGGCATAAAGTATGATGAGGTATTATTCAAGTGTAGAGCAACATGAACCTAGTTTTTTTAGATTTTATGAATAATGACAGTTTTAAGAAAGGTAGGTAGGTATGAAAGCAAGAGAACATAAAGAAGATTCCTCATCCCACCAGTCCTAAAGGAGTGTGGCCCGTACTCAAAGGATCTGTTATGAGCTGAAAGAATGGAAAATCTGGAAGAAATTATGGAATAAGTACATACTGGGTTTGAAAGTGAATCTAAAGAGAGAGAAGTATTAAGGATACAGATGACTATGTTCCTGTGTGTATTAAACTAGTAAGACGATGATGTAAAATCATAGGGCAGAAATAGCATGGAAGTACAGGAGCAAATTTTTAACATTTGTGTGATACTAAATCACTGTCAGAATAGAAAATGGTTAGTATGGCTAAAAAGGCCTCTGTTTGTTTTCTTGGATAAGGGTAGTGAACATAAAAGGGCGAGATTCTTTAAGACCTTTCTTAAACTCTGAAATACATAGTCTTGTAGACTGAACTTGTGGTGATGTGAAAGAATTTATGGAAGTCCTGAAGAGTTAGAGTTTATTGGACTTTTAAGTGACATTATATGAACTTTTTAATACTTGAGATTATTTTGAACCCATAGTCCATCTTCAGTGCATTTGTATCTATTGCTCTTCTAAAGTAGATTAATTTTATTAAATATTCAGCAATGAGACAGCCTTCATATTTAATTTCATGTCTACTGTTACAAGTTTATTTTAACATGCAAATTGAACATTTTCAGTGTGGTTGGTTTGAGTAATCTGTTAAATTAAACAAACTAATAACCCTTTTGTTTAAGGTACAGCAGGGAAGAACTGGAAATTCAGAGAAGGAAACGACTCTTCCATCTACAAAAGCTGAGTTTACTTCTCCTCCTTCTTTGTTCAAGACTGGACTCCCACCAAGCAGGTTAGTTAGACAACTGTAACTCAGTTTATTGAAATCATTGGTATATTCACATTGTATTAGTACCACATGAAATGTAAAATCATTGAATGTTCTACCAAAAGGTGGGAACATTCAATTTTGTACTAGTACAACAGGAATTCATGAAAAACTCTTCCGAGAGCGGTCCATCTGAAAAAAATCTAGGTAAGCAAGAAATGAAGTATGGTATATAGTTAGGTATATGTATAAAGAGATAGAAATTTTACATTCTGGAGAGAGAGTGAAAGCAACGGTCTTGCTGTTTTCTGTGCTTACTACTCTTACCTAAAGAATTATTGGAATTAATAAGTCTAGATCTTTTGACCTAAAGATGTTTTACTAATTTTAGTAAAAGGTGGTAAAATTTCAGCCTAGGAAATCTTTCAGTGAAACCCTCTTTTTTCCCTTCGGTTTGTTGTGATAATACCTAATTTTGGGTTCCACGGGGTACCAGTTATAAGAGGCCATGTCTTTTTAGTTTAATCATGAAAATGGTAAAAGCTAGATGATGGAAGCTTAATGTGAACAGGTAATTTTTTTTTTAAGCTTATTTTTATTGAGGTAATGTTGCTTTACGTTACTGTTTGTATTTATGTCAGCAGTTTAATCTTGGGTTAGGTAAAGATCTAACCCATTTGTTTCTCTGGGCCTGAAACAAATCAGTAATCCAAGTATTACTAGTTTTCAGCCAGATTATTTAGCTTTTATGTTACTTGTTTATATTTGCTTTATGCAACTTTTTGTGATTCTAAATATAATCCCTAGGAGATTATATTTCATCATATATAAATGTAGGAAGAGAATCTTATATGAGTATCTAGTTTACCCCTAAAAAAGAGATTCTTGAGACTTTCCGCCAATAATTGTCACAGTCCTCTAGGATTTTTTACTATCTCCTCCTAACAATTATTAGTGATGAGTATTTCCAAATATGAATATTTAAACTAAATTCAGCCTCCTAAAATGTTTGACTAAGAACTTACAGTAGTTAAGGAACATCAATTGTTTTAATATGTATTATTATTTTGTTTTTTTTTCCAATTTTTAGAAGAGTCAGGTTTCATTTACTGAGTTTTGGTGTTCTACAGATGAGATGATGTTAAGAACCTGGGCTCTAGAGCCAGACTTCTGGAGTTCAAATTCTGGCTCTACTACTTGCTTAGCCATTTGTCTTTGGACAGATTCCCTAATGTTCATCTTCCATTTCCTTATCTGTAAAGCACAGTAATAGCACTTCTCTCACAAGGTAGTTACAGATAGTAAGTACATTAATTTATATAAAGTGTTTTAGAACAGTGTCTGACATATATACAATAAATACTCTCAATATTTGCTATTATAAAAAACAATTAAGCTATTTAAAAATCAGTGGCAGTTTTTCTATAGTTTGCTTTCCCCTCCAGCTGTTTTATTTGTCTGTTTGTCTATCTGTTTTTCATTTAACGTGGACTGTATTACTCTATAGGGGCCTGTGCTATTATAAGAATTTTGACTTTTCCTGTAAGTGAAGTGAATGGGGAATCACGATGAGATTTTAGATAGAGGGGGTAGAGGAATGAAATAATCTGATTTAGGTTTTTAGTCTCAATTTAGCTACTTTATTAAGATTGAATTAAGAGGGATTAATGACAGAAACTGGTAGGTCAAGTTAGGAGGTTGTAACAGTTGTTTAGACAAGAAAGAATGGTGACTTGGACCAAGGTGATAGTTATGCAGAAGGTGAGAATTCATCAGCTACTGAATACATTGGATATAAAAGGCCTTTTTTTCTGAGATGTAGAAGATTGTAGGAGGAGTGATGTTTGGTGGTTAAAGTATGATGTGTTTTTTTTTTTTTTAATTATTTATTTATACAAGCACTGGGTACAGTCAGAAGCGCGGGAGGGTGAGAGAATTCACCAGAGCCAGAGCGGGGAACAGAACAGGCAGAAGGGACCCAAGCGCACTGCTGAGGGGAGCAGTGGGTGGCAGGAGAGGTCTGCACGCCATGTGGGACCCTCCTCCGGTGGCTGGGGAGCAGCCGGGGATTGAACCGGCGCTGCAGAGGCTGCGGGCAGCTTTGCAACCCAGCACTCAACCGCTGCGCCACCAGGGAGGCCCTGCCTTGAATTTTTAAATGCAAAGGTGATTGTTGATCCTGGACTGGATCATTTTCAGTGGTACAAGTGGAGATTAAAAAAAAAAGATGTTTTGAAATGTATGCAAGAGATCATGAGAAGAGAGGAATTAGAATGGTAAAATATGGACAACTGTTTAAAGGACTTTTTTTTTTCTATTGGAGGAAGGATAGAGAAATGGAACAGTATCTAGAGGAAATAGGGGGAGGGTAAGATTTTTTACAAACTGAAAGAAACTATAACATGTTTGCATATTTATGAGAATAAGTTACTAGTGAGGAAAAATTGATGCAAGACATGAGAAGGGACAGTTGTTAAGTATAATGTCCTTAAAAAAGTCAGAAGAGTGGGAAGTACTTTGCTAGTAGAGTGATTATTCTTAAGGAGGAGGAGTATGGACAGTTCATAGTAACATAGGGAGGGCCGGACACAGGGCAGAGTGAGGATGGATGGGTAGATAATGGTGATGGGAATAATTCAGAGTTCTCATTTGACAGCCTCATTTCCCCAGCAGCATTGCAAACAGGCTTATTGGATGTTAAGTGAGAATAACAGAAAGGGAGTTGAATGTTTGAGAAGATAGAGGAGATCTGAGATAACTATTTTAGGTGTGCTGATAAACTGGGAGAAAGATGTGAGATTGCTAGACAGTAACTGGAGGGAATTATAGGGTCAACAGGGAGAGGCGAGAAATTACAGCATTTTTATATGTTGTTGGGGATGTTACTAGAATGAAAAAATGATACATGGAGAAAGATTGTACATTTCCACCTATTCCTAAGATTAGTGGCATTGGATTTTATTTTATTATTTTAAGATTTATTTATTTATGCATACAAGAGCTGGGGTGTAGGCCAGAGATGCGGGCAGGGAAGGGGGTGGTGAGAGGATTCACCAGAGACAGAGAGGGGAGCAGAACAGGCAGATTGACTGAAATACACTGCTGAGGGGAGCAGTGGGCAAGACAGGAGCGGTCTGCTGCACCATGTGGTTTTCTCCCTGGCCAGCCGGGATCAAACGGGGATCGAACTCTTGCTGCTTAAATGTGTTTCTATTGCCCTTCTCAGCTAGAATCAGATTTAATGGGTTGAGGTTATATTGGGCAAATATGAGAAAGGGATAGACCAAGGAAGTGAGGTACTGCAGGAGGTGATTATGATAGACGCTCATCTTAGGAGAGATAGAGACAGTGAGGAGAGATGGGAATTGATGAATAAGGGACATTGATGAATAAGGGACAGTAAAAAAGAGGTAAGGGAATGATGTAAAAGTTAATAGTTTTATCGCTACTACTAAAAAGATGGGTAACCACCACCGTGATTTATAGATGCATACTCAGCGTGTCAGTACTATCACTTTTGGACATAAAGTACAGCAGTACCTGTTGCTCTGGGAAAGTTTATTTTCTGGATTCATCTTCACTTGATCAAAAGATACTTTTCCGTTGTTGTGACATATTTCCTTAAGTAAATATTTGTTTTTTGTTTTTTGTTTTTCCTGTTTCATTCTTTACATTTATAGAGACATGGAGGGGGGAAGACATATTTATTTGAAAGAGAAATTTAATTACTTTCATGAGAAGACAGTAATATCATTTATGACATAATAAACTGCACAGTAAATAGAATAAGTTGTACTATTAATCTAAGTACTGTATTTCCATTGCTTGAAATCTTAGATTACCTTATTAATGTATCGATGACTGTTGGTATGTTTGCCCAGAACTTGCCCCCTTTTTTTGTATTTTATCAGTAGAAATGCTGGGTTTTTAACTTTCTGTGCTACCCAGCAAGTTAGCTTACTTAAGTAAAATGTTAATATTTGTATTAAAAGCTTTCATATTATGCCATGAATGTATAGGTTGATAAAATCTCACAAATTAAACTTACCTCATATAACCAGCACACTGATCAATAAATAGAACATTACTGTTACTTCCAGAAACCCCTCTTGTGTTCCCTTCATTTGTTTTCATTTTAGTCATGTTTTGTTTTGGCAGCAATTCAAACTTAGAAAGATTTGCCAGAAAAGTATTAAGAATGTCTGTGTACTGTTGACTCAGTTTCACTGTATTTGCTTTATAAAATCTCAAAAAATTTTTCTTTGTGAACCATTTGAATGCTATTTTTAGATATCATGCCCTTGTACCCCAAATACTTCAGCATGTTTTTTACTAAGAACAGTGATGTTTTGTTACATCAAAGTCTGAAAATCTAGTAATGAATTAGCTCTTTTATCTAACATACAAATCAAATTTTGCTCATTATTCCAGTAATGTCTTTTATGGCAATTCTTTTCTTTCCTCCTTAGTATAGGATCTAGTATCATTCATTGCAATTAACTTTTCAGCCATTTAGTCTGGGGGTATATGACGTCAGTTTGACCCATTATTGGGGATATAAACTTTAATTACTTATTTGTGGTATTGTCCTTTGGGTTTTTGCACTGCAAGGGTGCTGTTTTCCCTTGTGTATTTAAAACTAATGTGTGAGAAGACTATAAATAACTCTGTTCCCCTTTAAACTTCCCAAGAATTTTAGCATCCATTGATGATTTTCACTGCTATCATGACTGCAAAATACAGATGACCTGTTTTTCCTCTTCTGTTTATTAGTTGGCATTCTACTTTTAAAATGAGCTTTTCCATTTCCACTTACTGTCAGATAACTCAATTTTTATTTGTGAGACAGTATATGGCTTGTGTGTATGTGTAAGTGTACATATATACACATACATAATATGTATGTGTGTGGGTGTGTGTATTGTAATTCATATCTGTGCTCAAATTGTTTCAAATTTGGTTTGTGGAAGTCTCTCCAAACTGATTCTTATGACCCTTTGACTTGTCCTCGTTATTTTTTTGAGTGTGTCTTTACTTTCTAGAATAACTTACACTGAATCTTGTATTTTCCTACCCCTTTCCTAGAAGCAACCATTTTTTGAAGGCACACTAATAGGAGATGATAGTAGGAGATGAAAACTGGAAACCAGTGTTTGAACACTAGCAATACTCACTGCTACTGGGTTTTCACTGTTTCTAGGTCTTTTCAGCACCCAGAGCTAGGGAAAAAACATGCAGTTTCAAGATGAAATTGTCATATGTATGTTTTTATAAAACCTTAATTAGGAAATTGTTTCTTTTATTTCTAATATGACAACTCAGGATTTTTACCTTACCCTGTTTCCATTTTGTAGCTCTCTGTTTCTAAACGACTTCTCTCTCTCTCTCTCTCTCTACTCACACTCACATACTCTGTCATTTGCTTGATCTTAAAATGCACAAAATAAATTTGGAACTTCTGGACCTTATTAAAAAAAACAGACTTACTAGAAATTCAAGATTTCTTTGCAGTTCTTCTATTTTTCTTACTGAAGGTTTGTAGTCAAGGTTTATAGTCAAAACATTACCTTCAGACTCAGATGTTACTTTCAGACTGCTTAGTCACCGAAAATATAATTTGATCCATTTTTTTCTATTTGTGTTCAGTTTTAGCATTTCTTTTCCTCCATTCTTATCAACTTAATTAGTTTGCATAAAGCGTAAGGTAGTTCCAAAGCAAGGCTATCTAGAGCTATACACAGATATATCTCTTACTTTTTCATTCCTGTCAATAATTCATTTCATTTAGTTTCTGGTTTATTCTTCCTGCATATAAACAAGCAGATATGTAAACTTTTTCGTATTGCTTTGAAGAGCATCTTACTAGTCCTTATAACGATCAATGAGTATATGAATTCTTGAACTTTTGAAGTATGTCACCAGGGATAAAACTAGCAGTCTCTAGAATTTACTTTGAAAGAGTTAAATTATTTTGAAATGAAATTTCTACATGTATATTTAGTATAGGATTTTTGGAAAGATATTAGAGTGTTTTTGTTAACTGGTTTCGCTAACAATACTTGTACCTATTACTGAATGATATAGAGAAAAATCAGAATAAGATTTTGAAACCGCAGAAATTGTTATTAATTTACAAAAGCACAGAAGTTTATTTCTTGAAAATATAACCTCAAGTAAACCTTTCATTCTTTTCTCATTTCTGCATTTTGACATTATACTGTGTGTTGAAGAAAATTTCTAAAAATACTTTTAAATCCACCTGTAGTCTCAGTATCAGAGCAAGTATTTTATGTGATTTGAAGAAAATGATACTATAGGGACATGCTAAAGGGCTTTAGAAAAAATATGTCAAAAGAAAATAAAATAGAAGGGGGGATGGTCAAAGACAACAATGTGTAAGAAAAAACATAGACAATTTATCTCACCAGAAACAGCACCTCTTCCCAGTCTCAGACAAGTTCTGCCTCCAGAAAAGCCAGTTCAAGCGTTGGAAAGTGGCAGGATCGATATGGGAGGGCCGAATCACCTGATCTAAGGTAAGCCTATTTTTCAACATTGGATACTCCCTGATGTTTAGATCATCAGTGTTGTTATGTGTTATTAGTAACATTAAATTTTGATTAGACTGTATCATATTTCTCCCTAAATTATGCTTTTTCAGCATAGAGTTAAGGGTTCTTAAGTTGCTTTATAAATGAGTCACTGTCTCATGTCATGCCTTTCATCCCTCTTACCTTTTAAAACATAATACAAATTGCATGGAACTGTGCTAATAGGTTTAAATAAAGGTTTTTTTCCTCCCCCTTGCTGCAGGTTTAATTCTTCTTGATCATACTATACCATATTTAAAAATTCTTAAGTGCTTTCACTATTTGCTTTATAAAATTTAGCCTCTGGAGCCAGTGTTTACGACCTGTAAAATAAGACTCCGCTGAATTTTTCCAATTTTTGTATCCCAGTTAACATATACAGACCTGCCAGTCCATTAAGTTGGGTCTGTTTGCTGTCCTAGGAAGCACTAGTTCACTTATTGGCTGTAATGCTTTTACTTACTATAGAGCTCCCTGTAGAATTTTTGGTTTGTGTTTTAAATCTTAAATTTATTAATCATACAGTCTTGGGATGGGTATTATATACTCTGAGACTGTAAAATGGGTATTACAGTTTTTACCCTAAGGGATGTAGTTAGAAGCAAGCATTAGGGTATGAAAGTGCATTGCCAACAGTAATCAACTTTGCTTCTTCACTTAGAAATATAGACCAAGATAGCTTCATAATTTAGCACTTGATGTTTTGAACAGTAGTGGTATTAGGTGGGGTCAAAAGTAGTTTTGTTCTTACAGTTAAAGAATTTTAAGCTTTGTTCCTGGGTAGGTTAGTCCCATAGTAACTTGCTTTAAATTATTTTCATTTACAAACTTTTAAACATGTAAATAATGGTCAGATACCTTTGATCATAACACCTTTAAAAGGGAGGAAAAACTTAACATTTTATTTTCTTGATTTCCTTTATTGTGGAATTTTTTTCAATGAGTAGTAAAAATTTATAGTCAGTTTGCTTTACTAGAATTTTTTGTTAGAAAAAAATAAACTTAGTCATGCTCAAAAGTGGGTATTCATTGAATACCCAAATGACTAGTAGGTGATACAGATAAAACTATATTCTTAAAATAGTGTTAGTTGCATGTGTTGCTTTAATAGGCTACAGAATAAAATGTGCATATTTAATTATTTAGAAGTCCACTTACCTTTTTTTCATATTGATTATACGATGTTGATTGATCTTAGTTTTTTAAAATTAAAATTCTTTGAAAAACCCAAAAAAATTTCAGCAGTTTAGTTAAAAAAAAAGTTAGATCTGGCAAGTGTGGAAGTTATTTCACCAAAGAAGATATCCAGAAGGCCTGTAGATACATGGCAGGATGTTCATCATTGCTCCGAATAAGATGCTGGTTAAAATCACAGTGAGGTATCGTGTTCCACTGTGAGACTGGAGAGGAGGGTGTGTAGAAAGAGGAACCTATTATCACGCTGTTGGTGGGGTTGTAAATTGATGAGTCATCATAGGTTAGTCTTTAAAAAACTGAAGATGGAACTAACTACAACCCAACAGTACTATTCTTGGGCATTTATCTAGAGAACATGAAGCCATCAATTTAAAAAGCTATATGCTCTAAAATGTTTATTGCAGCACTGTCTACAATCACTAGGACATGGAAACTACCTAAGTTCCCACTATTAGAGCATTACATCAAGAAAATGTGGTGTATCCACATAATGGAATACTAATAACCAAATAGAGAGATGAGATTTTGGCATTTACAGCAAAAACAAAGTTTTTTGAGGGAATTGTGTATGATAAAGCAAGTCAAAGTGACACAATTTTAGATATTGACATAGACAATTCAAAAAATAAAGTGCTTTTAAAAACTAGTGGTCATTAATAGATGAATTAAGGTTTCTGAAGGGGGGAGGGGAGGATGGAGAAGAGTCAGGGAATATAAGGGATGGTGGGAGGAGGAAAAAGACCCAAATTTAAAGTTTTTCGCCAGCAACTCAGCAGTTTTAATGTGGACACAATATTTGTTATAAGGGAGGAAGAACCAGGTTACAGGAGGTCTGTAGATAAAGTGGCAAATAAAATATGTTTATGCTATTTCATAAGATACTTTTTCCCATGTATGAAAATATGATGATAACATTTTCATCTGTTTACTTATGTATAGAGCAATTATATTTGGGGCATTATATACAAACCATATAGCTAGATCTTGGGGTTATAAAAATTAATAAGGCATAATCTCTGCCCTTTCCTGAAGCAGATTCCAGAGTAAATAGGCCCCAAAACATAGGTGTTGATCCTCAAGGATTTCATCTTTACACTGAGGGCGATAGAGAAATATTGAAGAGCTTGGAGGAGGGAATGATACGATCAGCTTTGCATTTAGATTGGTGTGAGACATGATTAGAAGGAACACTTGGAGACCACTGCGATAATTCAGGCAAAAAATGATGCCAAACAAGAAATGATGCCTAGACGGGGGCGGGGGGGCAGTAAAAATGCAAGCCACAAATTGAAAGATGGTGTTTGCAGCCTATGACAAAGGGTAAATGAGCGAACAATAAAGAACTCTGGAACTAAGAAAAACAGTACAAATGCGTCAAAAATTTTAAAAGCTATATTAAGTAAAACAAAAAATAAGAATGGAATATATATTATCCTAGTAATAAATTACATTATTAGTTATATATAAGATCGCATATTTTAGTTTTATAATATGTTTATTATATCCCTAATTTATCAGGAAATTGAAAAGTTACTAGCAGTATGAGAAGTTTTTTCACAGAGTTCAGGTCAGCAGAATTAAAGAATCTGACAGTGCCAATTGTGATGAGGAACAGTGTAGATACTGTGCATGGTTTGTTGGAGTATAACCAGTACAATGACTTTGGAACATGTTTGTCATTCTCTAGTAAATTGGAAATGTGCATATCCTGGGACCCAGGAGTTTTACTATTATTTAAATATTATTGATGAGTGATGAGTGCAGATATGAGTGATTGCAACAATAATATATGATTAATGAGTGCAACAATAAAATGAATATAACTGTTCATATATACATTATGAACCTGTGATGTTGGCTGAAGAAAGCACAGATCCTGTCCCAGGCCTTGTTGCCTTGTTTGTCATGTGTCAACTCACTCAGTCCTTCCACTACCCTAACCCATTCCACAGTTTTATTTTCATGAATTATTTTAGATAAAAGTAGTATGAACCAGTGTGAAGTGGTATCTGAATCTTTTCATATTTGCTTATTTCCATGAATTCAAAAATTGATAATATAATTTATATAGAACCGTTAACTTGGTTATTATAGCACTGGATAACAATGTAGATAGCATATATACTGTTCCCAAAAGGCCAGACAGTAGGTTTGATTTTCATAATGCTCCTATTGATAATGTACCAGTAGCAATGGAATGAAAATACATATATATATATATATATTTGTATAAAGAATAACTGTTACATTTTAGCTGTTTGATGGAGTAGATACTAGATTTGTTTTGTACCTGTGTGAATTTAGGGAAGTTCCCTAAAGTTTCTACTCCTTTATTTCCACAATTGTAAAATGACAGGGCTAGACTATATTATCTGGAAGGCCTTTTCAATACTGAAATCCTTTAATTCCTGCCTAGTCCCCAGGTGATATGGAAAAGGCAGTCAGAAATGAGAAATTTGCCAAAATGCATGGTGAGAGGCAAGGTCAGTTTAGACCTCCTGCTTTTCTGCCTTTAACACCTGTAGGGGCCTCCCCTGGTGGCGCAGCGGTTGAGCACTGGGCTGCGAGGTAGCACCAGTTCTTTCCCCGGTCGCCGGCGAGGGTCCCACAAAACAAAACAAAAAAAAAAACAAAAAAAACACAAAAAACAACACCTGTAGTTCAGGCAAGTTGACTTTCATAAGCAAAGGTGTGGGAGTACTTAAAATCTGTTATATTTAATGTAATTTTAAGCTATATATTCCGTTTGCTGCTGTTAATTTATTACCTGAAATTATTTTGTCAGTCATTTCACTTAGGATGTTTTACTTAAAGTAGTTGTACCGTTGATGCAATAGTTTATTTCTTGAAATAAGATGGTTAGTTTATAGAGAAAATACTAGTTCTCATGTCTGAAAATTATACATGTCAGTGTTTATACTATATAATGCCCTCCTCTCACTGCTCCCCAAAAGATCTTTGAAACACAGAAGACTCCTCCTCTACTTTGTGAATAGTGTCAGGAAATATAGGTAGGAGGAAATTTGACACTGTATTTTCAGCTTTTGAAAATTAAACAAATACCTCTAGTTAAAAGCAAGTTTTTAAATGTATATGTGCATGTATGCACATACATACGTTTCTTACAAGGTAGAAAATGTGATTGTAGCTCTAGAATTAATTGAGTTTTTTTGTTTATTTGAAGCATTGTGTTAGTCTTTGTCTAGAGCAATTAAACAACGGTTGATATCTTTTTCATAAGTTATTGTATTTTGAGACTTGGATTTCTTAATTTATATAATGTGTTTATTAAATTTTGATAACAGTATTCTTCATGCTAACTATCTGTATATCTGGCATTTTATTGGTGAAAGTATTTTATAAATTCAGATTGATAACTCACGTAATAATACCAATTTGTAAGAAAAATGAAACAGTTTAAAGAACACAGAAAATTGTAATAGGCAATATAGATAATTGTCACACTCTTGATATCCAGTTTATTTCTGTTTTGTTTTCATTTTATAACATCAAAATCTGCTCTTAGGTAATTGGTTAATTGGTTAATTAGGTAATTGGTTAATTAAGCTTGTTTTCCAATGTCGTGCTTTTTTTTTAACTGATACATACTCTCGAGAGAGAAATAGTAAAAATCTCTTTTCATGTGGAACCATTAAAATGTTCATACCTGCTTCAATTTCTTATAGTAGTCAGACAAAATTTGAATAAAATAAGGTGGTAAATGAACATTAGATCAACCTCTGCATTTGTTCTTACACTACTTAATGCTAGGTCTTCATGAGATAATGTACTGAAATGATGCACTTTCCTGGCATTTGAGCACTCCGAATGTGTGTTGTTGTGCTATGTGGCTCATAAAATTTTATATGATTGGACATAAGGAGGCCTTTTTTTTTTTAATTCCCTGTAGAACTACATCTTATCAATGGTACATTTTAAAAATAAAGCATAAATATGGCAGACAACGATTTTAAACTCTGCACAGAAGTAACATTTTAAACTCTGCACAGAAGTTCATTGTTACAATGAACACATTTATGTCCACACAGTGAGTCAAAGTTTAGCATATTTCACTTTAAAGTATTCAAGGCTTTTTGTTTGTACGGTAACTTAAATCTTTTCAGGCCCCAGAAAATTAGTATAGAAAACATTGCTGTAGAAAGGATGGGTTTGGGAATTGGTTATACTGAAACCTAAATTCTAACCTTTGAAATCACTTATTTCAGGACACCCAGTAAGTGTTTGTTCTCTTTGGATTTCTGTTCCCATTATGACTTTGTCTCTTTAAATGTATTATTGATAGAAAATACATTACATGTCCTGATGACTGTACTATGATTTTTAGTTTATATTACTTTTCTAGATAGGATTTTTGAGTATTAAATCTTCACCTAAAAAATAGAATATGCTAAATTTTCTTATAACCTATGTATATGCTATAGAGAAACAAAAACAGATATACAAGCAGTCCACAAAACTTAAAAGATCATTATGAAAAGGTCTCTTAGGCATGTATTTGTAGTTCTCAACTTTGACTATGAGATGAAGTTATCTGGGGAACTTTAAAAATATTTTGTTACTGACTTAGAGACTGTAAATGGGCTGGTATGCATTTTGTACATTGGGATTCTTAATAGCTCCCCAGATGAGTTGAATGGGCAGGCAAAATAGAGAACCAGTGGTGTAGAGGTTTGAGTTGGGCTTGGCAGAAGTTTAAAATCTGATGCTAACTCAGCACCTTGGATTTTGAGGTAAAATAATGGATTTAACTATAAGGAGAACTTACATTTGCATAGGATTTTATAGCCTCACAGAGCCCTTTTCTAGATGTCATTTTCACTTAATTTATATTTTCTGCCTCTTTGAAATTCTTTTTTGTTGGTAACTACAAAGAAAGGTGACTCATGCTTCTTCCATTGCAAAAAGATCAGTAGATAGTGTATTTATTGAATAGAAATCTTACACATAATATTTTTCCCATGTCCTTTTTCTACACATGTGCTTTCCTTCCCAGCCTATGTGATTAAATCCATTTTACATGTCTTTCAACACTCATCTCTTTTCTAAAATAAGTCAGAAGATGTTTTGCCAGTTTCCATGTAGGATTGTCAATTATATGTATGACCTGAATTAGGCAGTCATGTCAAGTTTATCTGTCTTTAATTTAGGAATATAAAAGAGTAACATTCTAGTTTTACTCGAAAACATAACTTTGAACTATCTTCTGCCAGTTCCTAGTAGAAGGCCTGTTGTGAGAAAGCATTCATAGATTTCTGCAGGGGTTCATTCTTTTAGAGTAGTGATTCTGAAAGTTTCTGATAAGTTGTGGACTCTTGCCTGAAAATGGCATGTATACATATGCGTATATTTAAGTTCAGGGATCTCCAGCCCATCTATACCCCTATATGCTAGTTATTAACTGTTCCTCATAAATACAGCAGTTCCTCAAATAACTTTTATATAAACAGTTTCTAAGAATCTAGTGATGATATTAAGTGTGGACTTAATATATTAATAGCCCATGATAAAAATGCTTTCATAATACACAAAATTAAATTCGTAGATTAAGCATCCAACCATTAAGAGGGCTAAATACTCAGAATACATTGTTTTGCTTCCCCTGATTAGATAACTTGCCATATTGTGCATTGTTATGCTTCACCCAACATTAAGGAACATTTTGAGAAAGAGCTCCATGAAATTCACATTTGTTTGCATTGCAGTAATATTGGAGACTTTGTCCTATTTCACTGTTTTCAAAGCATGAAGTTGCAATTATTCCTGGGGTGTAAACAATTTAGTGGCCCCAGCCAGAACTTCTTGGTTTTGTATTATTTGTTTTTTTCCTTGTGTTACATTTAAAAATTAATAAACTCGGCCTCCCCGGTGGTGCAGCAGTTGAGCGCTGGGTTGCGAAGCTGCCCGCAGCCTCTGCAGCGCCAGTTCTATCCCCGGCTGCTCCCCCGCCACCGGAGGAGGGTCCCACATGGGGCGCAGACCTCTCCTGCCGCCCGCTGCTCCCCTCAGCAGTATACTTCTGTCCTTCTGCCTGCCCTGCTCTGGCTCTGGTGAATTCTTTCACCCTCCTGCGCTTCTGACTGTGCTTGTATAAATAAATAAATAAATCTTTAAAAAAAATAAAATAAAAATTAATAAACTTGTTTATTTTAAGATTTATTTATTTATGCATACAAGAGCTGGGGTATAGGCCAGAGATGTTGGGGGTGAGAGGATTCACCAGAGACAGAGTAGGGAACAGAACAGGCAGATTGACTGAAGTACACTGCTGAGGGGAGCAGCGGGAGAGTCAGGAGAGGTCTGCTGCGCCATGTGGGTTGCTCTCTGCCGGCCGGGGAATTGAACTTGTGCTGCAGAGGCTGCGGATTGCTTCATAGTGTGGTGCTTAGCCCCTTGTGCCATCAGGGAGGCCCCCAATAAACTCATATTTTAGTATTACTATTTCCTTTATGAGAAGTACAAATCTTTTTTCATGAAACTTTTCTTTCAGTTTGTGTGTTTGCATACTGGATTACTATGCAGAATATATTTTTTTTTTTTTTTTAATTTTTACAAGCACTGGGTACAGTCAGAAGCCCGGGAGGGTAAGAGAATTCCCTAGAGCCAGAGCGGAGGGCAGAACAGACAGACTGACGAAGTACACTGCTGAGGGGAGCAGCGGGTGCGGCAGGAGAGGTCTGTGCGCCATGTGGGACCCTCGCCCGGCAGCCGTGGTTAGAACCGGCACTGCAGAGGCTGCTGGCAGCTTCTCAACCCAGCGCTCAACAGCTGTGCCACCGGGGAGGCCCTGCAAAGTGTTTTAAAGAACTTTGTTGCTAGAAATTTTAAAAACTACCTACTCTTTCATACTTTTAAGACACTCAAAAAAAAGTTTTTCTCTTTGTTATCTGTAAAATAGGAATATTTGCTACCTCATAGGGTTATTAGGAGGAATACATATATATTGCTTAAGACAGTGCTTTCCTGGGCCTCCCCGGTGGCGCAGCGGTTGAGCACTGGGTTGCGAAGCTGCCCGCAGCCTCCGCGGCACCGGTTTGATCCCCGGCTGCTCCCCGGCAACCGGAGGAGGGTCCCGCATGGCGCGCAGACCTCTCCTGCCGCCCGCTGTTCCCTTCAGCAGTGTACTTCGGTCCTTCTGCCTGCTCTGCTCCCTGCTCTGGCTCTGGTGAATTCTCTCACCCTCCCACGCTTCTGACTGTACCCAGTGCTTGTATGAATAAATAAATAAATAAATCTTTAAAAAAAAAAAAAAAAAGACAGTGCTTTCCTAACACGTTATTGGTGCTTAAAAATACTAGCTATTGGGCCTCCCCTCGTGGCTCAGGCTGTTGAGTGCAGCTCTGTGAAGCTGTCCGCAGCTTTGCAGTGCGGGTTCGATCCCTGCCTGCTGGCGAGAATCCCATATGGCGCAGCAGACCTTCCCTGTCTTGCCTGCTGCTCCTCTCAACAGTGTATTTCAGTCAGACTGCCTGTTCTGTTCCCTGCTCTGTCTCTGGTGAATCCTCTCACCCTCTGCATATCTGGCCTGTACCCCGGTTCTTGTATGCATGAATAAATTAAATCTTAAAATAAATACTAGCTATTATCACAAAAAGCTATCTTCACACTTAATGTTTTAATACATGTATTAAAAACTTGTCATTAGTGACGTACTTTACTTTGGCTATTAAATAAGAAGCTCGCTGAAATTTGTAGCAATAGATGAACAGATAACCTTTTGTCTACCTTCCCTTAGTCCTTATTTTGTCACTTTTAAAATTTCTGTTGCATTTTGTAAGGAGGCTTCATACCCCTTCTGGATCATTAGACTCATTAAAATATGATATTTGAATTTAATTATATTTGCAGAGATGCCAATATATTAGTCTGCGCCAGGAGCAAAAGTTAAAGGTTTTGTGTACATTCATTGCCTGTGTTAAATTAGAGATTAATGAAACTGTAGATCTCCACTCTGGTTAATTTTCTTTCACCTTTTTATTGTATGAAATGTCCAGTATAGAGAAGAGAATCTTCATGTCTGCATTAGGTATTTGCTTTGTAGAACTGGTTTGTAAGCCCAGGTAAACCCATGCTGGGTGGAAATCCAAGTTACAGATCATCTTCGTTATAGTGAAGTTCAATCTTTATGCATTGAAATAAAAGTGATACAGCAAAAACTTACAGTATAATATGGTTCTATATTTTCCATAATGTAGTATCAGAATAATACTGGATTTTAAAATTACTCCTTTAAGTTAAATAGTAAAGTTTTTTGGGTGGTTTTTTACTTTTTTACTTATCTATTATAAGATATTTCTGAACAAAATGGTAAACTTCATGTTTCTGATTAAATTAATTTGTATGGTGCAAATGCCTTGCCAAAGGAGGGGTACGTCAATATAAGGTATTATTATTTTTTGGACTCCCTCTACAGATACACTTTTGTTAAGGCTGATTTCTAATTTGCATGATTTTTAGAAGCATAATATTTGCCCCTTTGAATCTTTAGTGACTAAATAGTACATTTAAAGATAAAAAAGGAATACTTCTGACCATATTTATGAAATGAGTACTCCCATGTGTCCGAGAATTTTTGACAGTGGGAATCCTTAGGTCTTCCTGGTCAAAGCTTATAAAATAATCTTTCCTCTTGACATAAAAATTAGAACATTATGTCTGGATTTCTAAGTTTTTGCTACTTTTAGCAATTTGGAGAATTTGCAATATAAATTACACAAATTTGTGAGAATTTTTCCTGATGAATAAATTTTAAAAGATGGAGAGGGAGGTGAATCCAGTGATTGGTAATAGAAAAGTAGTAGAAAAGGAAATAGTCATGTTGAAGGTTTTTATAAATGAAGTCTGCATGGCTATAAACTTTGAGGGAATTCTTTTCTCAGAGTATTCCTGTCTCTGAGAGGATGTTGGCATCTGAGATGACACATGCTTTGATGTTTGTAGCTTTTAAGTTTTAGGGAAAAAATTAAAGCAATATTGTTTCATCAGAGCTAGTTGGATTTTTCTAATATGTAAATTTTAGATTTTTTTTTTTTCAGTTATATTGAAGGGTACAAGTTAAATAAAGCCATTCTTGGTCTTTGGGATCATGAGAGAACCTAGGAAGTCTATGATCGAGGTATAAAATAAAAAAGACTTGAAATACTCTTATTTTAGCTTTTAAGTGATAGGAAAGAGAGGCTTGAGTGTAAATTGACAGTGTACTTGAAGACCTTTCAAATGTCATATGTACTTTTTATAGGACTGTCTTTTTCATGTGTTAAGTATAGGTTTTTTTTTTTTTAATATTTATTTATTTATACAAACACTGGGTACAGTCAGAAGCGCGGGAGGGTGAGAGAATTCACCAGAGCCAGAGCAGGGAACAGAACAGGCAGACTGATGAAATAACACTGCTGAGGGGAGCAGCAGGCGCGGCAGGAGAGGTCTGCCGCGCCATGTGGGACCCTCACCGGCGGCGGGGGATCAAACCAGCGCTGCAGAGGCTGCGGGCAGCTTCGCAGCCCAGCGCTCAACCACTGCACCACCGGGGAGGCCCAAGTACAGTTTTTAATGTAAGTTTTCAAGGTTCGCTTAGGGTAAACTTCCACAAATACTTTGAGTACCACAAGTCTGAAGTTTTTGTTTTGTTGGGGTTTTTTTAAGTAGTTATTTATTGTGTAATGTTGGTTTACAACACTGTATATGTTTTAGGGGTATAGGTTCATATCTCTTCAGATGTTTGTTACCACACCATAGCCACTACCAAAGTGCACCCATAATCCACCATAGTCCATTGGCTCCCTCCACATTTTGCTCTCCACCTCATCCTCTGGTAGTCTCAATTCTATAATGAGATTTCAAGAGTTGTTTGGTTTAGTTTTTGTCTTTTTTGTTACCGTTTATTCCACATATGAGTGGAATCATCCAGTATTTGTTTTTCTCCTTATTTCAGAAGTCTTAAGATTTTCAAAGGCCAGTTATCTTGTGATAGTCCCACTGATACCGGAAGACAATATAGCTTAAGGGAAGAGGTCTGTAGGTTTTGGATTCAGAAAGACTCAGGTTTGCAAGTAATATGGCCACCTAATAGTTGCTGAGGTCAGTGATTTCATTTTGTGGGCCCTATGCGTTGTATTTCTGTGTCTCTAACAAATGTACAATAATTCTTAAGTAAAGGTTTATTGTGAGGTTGAGGTACAATAGGTAGGTATTTAACAAATGGTAGCTGCTGTTACTAGTCATTTTAGGATCCAAACTGTTGTCTGTGGAGGGATTTATGTTACTTTTTTTTTTTCCAAGATTTATTTTATTTATTTATGCATAGAGGAACTGGGGTGTAGGCCAGAGGTGCAGGGGGGTGAGAGGATTCACCAGAGACAGAGTGAGGATCAGAACAGGCAGATCTACTGAAATATACTGCTGAGGGGAGCAGTGGGTGAGACGGGAGAGATCTACTGCGCCATGTGGGTTAGCTCCTTGGCCAGGAATCAAACTCATGCTGCAGTGGCTGGTGATAGCTTGATAGCACTGAGATTTTAGCCCCTGCAGCACCTGGGATGTCCAATATATGTTACTTCATTGATTTACTTCTACAGAGTTGTAAACAGAATTACTTAGAACACAGATATAGGTGAAGAGACATGAACTTGTATCCATCTTTCATTGTTTATTCCTACAAATGTTAAGTATATTTATTTTTATAAAGTCCTTAACCACACTAGATGACTTTTAATAGTATTTTAAAAAATTTTACTTGGGGAAATGATGGGGGAAATGGAAAGGGAGCACAATTAACTGTGGGTGCCTTAGTGGTGGGTGTGGTCTGGTAACATACCAGAAGGATGTGATTCTATCTCTAAATCATTTGGTATTATACCCATGTTACCTCAATAAAATATTTTGTTTTATAAAACTTAACTTGATGGATTTTCCTGTCAAATTTGCAGCATTATTTTGTGGTAGACTTTTCCCTTATACTCATAGTTAAGAGGGATTATAAGTACCGTTGGATAAAAGACAGGCATTTAAATATTTCAATGTAAGTTACCAGAAATGGAAAACTGGTTCCCTTTTTAGTGTTCTAATGCTCAAAATGAACCATTATAAGGGAAATATGCTGTATGGATCAAAATGAACAGTTACTTCCTCTAAAGCCTTTTTGGGAATTATTTTGAGTTTCTTTAATAGAGTTATGATATATATTCATAGTATCCAAAAATTTTTGCTTCCATTTGTTTAGCATTTGTTACCTGATTCAGTTCTACAAAGATGAAGTCATTTGGAGATTTAAAAAATAGTAAAAACCTATAAAAATACTTCAGATTGAAGCATGATTGTCACTGGATGTTGGTTCCCACTTAGTAATAAAAATATTTTAACAGTGCAAAAAAGTGAGTTCTAATTCAGTTATTTCAGTGTGTGTTAGCTGATTTTTTAAAAAGTATATTGCAAAGGATTTTAGATTTTATTTCACACTAATTTATTTACTTGTTTTGTTTTTCAAACATCTAATTAGGTAAAACTGAATTGATTCAATTTTTATGTTATAGGAGATTACCTGGGGCAATTGATGTTATTGGTCAGACTATAACTATCAGCCGGGTAGAAGGAAGGCGACGGGCAAATGAAAACAGCAACATACAGGTTTGGCATTAAAAAAAAATTTTTTTTTAACTGAATACTTAAATCCATGTTTTAATTGAATTTATTAAATATATGTAGGAATTTTTTCCCTCATTATATATGTAATATATAGGTTTATAGGATAAATCATATGAAATATGGTAATAGTTTAAAGAAGAAAAGACTACTGATAATTCTGTTCTCTAATATAACTTAACATTCTGGTACATTTATTTTTTGTCATTAAGCAAGATTGAACTATTGTGATAATATTTTTATGTATCCTTTTTTAAAAATTACCATTTATATTTTTCTATATTCTTAAAATCAATCTGGATAGCTTCATTGTATCAATACATCATAATTTACTTAATGTGACATTTCTGGGTGAAGTGAATTTCCTTACGTGAAAGGATGAAAGGAGATGAGTTACTAATAACTTGCATAATTCAAGTTAAAACTTGAGTAACTGTGACTTTCAACTATTAGCTTGACCACACATTTTTCATTATTTTTTTCTAGGGCTTTCAAAAATGTCCATAGAGTTTTCATTCTTACTGTCTTTAATCATGTAAATGTTCTTTAACACTTAATGGTAAATTTTCTAAAATAGAAGATAATTCTTTTTCCTCACAGTTCCTCGTACCATGATTTCTAAAAGTAATTCTTTTCCCTACTTTAAAAAATAGATTGTCAGTATAAACCTTACAAAAATTTCTGTACTTAAATATGGAAAAGTTAATGAAAGATGGGATTGTATGTTTAAATGATATGCTTTAGCCAGCAAGGATTTGAGAAATATGTAACATCATATTTCCTATTTCTCCTATTTCCTGAATATATTTAGTACTTCAGAATCCCTTAGGGTGCTTGTTAAAAATCCATGTATTTAGTTGCCACTGTCTTAAAAATTTAGTGCCTGTCCCTTATTTCTGATAACTTGTTCCTTGCATCCTGTTTATGTCTGCCTTATAGGCTCTTATTTTGCAACCTTAAGACAGCCCCTGGTACAGTGAATGTTTGGCTCTGCTGCCAGATTAATTTTTAAAAGCTAGTATTTATTGCTGATTATTACATTCCCTTAATTTGAATACTTAAACTTTGAGTAATGAAGATAATACTCATTACATTATAAAGTACTTGTCTCTTGTTGAGGATGTTTTTAACACTTAATTGTTTCTTATTAAGACTTTTTTCCTGTAATGTCTCCTAGCCTTTGAATATGAACATTTTAAAAAGTATATGTGTGAGTATATACTCACATCTATCTATATATGTCTGTCACACACCTAGGAAAATTACTAATGCCTCCTCAAAATATGAGTATTTCTTTGCTTCTCAGATTAGATGAAACTAAATACTGAGTTTAATCTTAGAACATTTATTCATCTTTTTAACTGTGCTCTAATTTCAGGTCCTTTCTGAACGATCTGCTACTGAAGTAGACAACAATTTTAGCAAACCACCTCCATTTTTCCCTCCAGGAGCTCCTCCCACCCATCTTCCACCTCCTCCATTTCTTCCACCTCCTCCAACTGTCAGCACTGCTCCACCTCTGATTCCACCCCCAGGTAAATAGTAAATAAGACATTTGATTTTGGGAGAAAGAAAAAATAACTGAGCATTTTTTAAAATTTTGAATTAATTAAAAAATATATTTGAAAATAACATCTTCGTTAATATCAGTGCATTTAAAGTAGTAGATACACAGTTTATTATATCTTCAGCACATTCACACCGAAACAGATGTCTTACTATTTCAGCATAGCAAAGACAAAATATAAATATACTAAAGAATGTGAAAGTACTTTAATTGTAGTAAACATGATCGTGATCCCCAAACTAAAGTTGCTTTTGTATATGTACAAATTATATTGACTTGTTAACTTATTTTGAAAAAAATTGTGAGATACTTTTAGAATTGGAGAAGATAAAAAAAAATTATATCCCATGAGGTAAAAGTTAAAATTTCAATCTGTTTGTTCCTTCTGTGCATACTGGTTTCCATCTAGGAGACTGCTGGTGGTGCCAGGTAGCTGGTATTTAACATCTTTTAAATGAGACATTAAGCTTTTATAATATTTTAGCCATTTCTGATTATTAATAATCAAACTAGACCGTTAACAATAGGGAGAAAATCAAATAATCCTCAAATTTTATTTTTATTTTTTACCTTCGCCCTTTGATCCAGTGAACTTTTTTATTCTCAATAAGCTTTTAATACTTACTTGCCATAACCAGTTTTAATGACATTAACAAGATTGAGATAATAATTTCTTTCTAGGGAGAATGCCAGTAGTAAATGATAGAAATTAGCTGCTGGTCCTAATTAGAACTGTATGTTTGACATGTTAAAATTTGCCTTCTACTAATAAAGTCAGTTTATACAACATTACAGAAATGCTGCCTTTGTTTCAGGGTGCTTTGCCATGTAAAGTCATTATCAGAGTGCAGAATCACATAGTATCTGAATAATCCTTTACTGTGTTGTTCACCTTGGCCTGTAAATGTTAGCTATTGCTTTGGCCCTACAATTACGACATCTTTAATCCTCTTCCATTGTGATCTCTACCTTCAAAAAAGATAAGAAAGCTATTAAGAAAAATGACTAACTTTAAAGAGTCGGTTGTCAAAAAAATAGAGGAAAGACTAGACTTGCTAGGGTAGAGGTACTCACACCAGATATTATTTCGAAAATTTGTTCCTACAATAAATTTCTTGTTCTGAGCACAAACTATTTAGAAGTTACAACTGAACCCACCATTCTTGGGTCTTTAATATGGTGAGAATTAAGTAAATGAAGAGGAAAGAAATTTAACAGGAATGTAGTTATTCATAAATGAGTTCTTTGTCCTCTGAAAAACATAAAATGTAGAAATAGTTAATTTTGAACCTAGTTGATTTAATAAAATTAAAAACAGTCACTATATATCATAACAGTCCTTATGCTAGGTTACTGTATAATCTTATTTAAACTTAACTGTGTATTAAAGGTGATTTAAATTTTTTATTGAATTTGCTAGCTAATATAGTATATCTCCAAATGGCTAACATTTTATATAGTTAAGTACTAACTGTTAAAGCAGAGAGAGGTGGTATGAATTAATGATGAAAAAATAATTACCTTACTGATATAAAGTATTTATAAATTCTGTAGAATGATAGTTAATAGGTAATGGTGTTATCTGGAAGTATGCTTTTTTTTTGGAAGTATGCTTTTTAAAATATAAAATTATATGATTTCTTTGCCATATACTGTGTTTATAGGTATAGCACATCTTTTAGTAATGTTTAGGATATCTGTGGCATTATACTGTAGAGTACAAATGAGTCTTTTCAGTTGCTTAAACTATTTGTTTAATACTCTCAGTTACATGCTTTTAATATTTTAAACGATCTGTCCAGATTTCCTTTGATGCTTATTTGCAGGTCATATTTTCTTATTGTTTGGTCAGCATATATTGGATTGGATTATATATAGTCACAAATTCAGACGAATTCTAATTCTGGTTTAACCAGCAAGGTGTGTGTGTTTGTACATGCACACCCCAGGGTTTTTGCATGGGGGTATGGAGATTTCAATATCAAAATTTAAAAAATTGAGACGATCTGAATTACCCCCTTTTTAAAACCTGATTTTGAGCTGTTGGACTGCGCACAGGATATGTATTTCCATCAGTTCCCTTCCAGTGTTACTCACAAATATTTGTGTATAGTTCACATTCTCTAAATATATTAGCTAATTGAGTTAGCAACGTATTTATGTATTCATAACACCAGCAAACTTTTCAGATTGACACTTGGTGTAGTCACTAAGGCAGTTTTCACTCAGAATGGGCACTGGCTCTAATCTACAGTATGGCTGCATAGATAATTACCAGCTGAATGTAGGCCTTCATTAAAGCTGTATTTTCAGTGACTGTTTACCACAGAACCACATGACTACAGCATGTTCTCGAGATTGTTTTAATTTAGATTACCTATAAGCTGCTAGTGAAAGAAAGCTAGTCTGTCTGTATTGCCTTTAGAAGCACCCATTTTTCTTGGAGAAACCTTGGGTTTTGTTTTGCTTTCTTAAGAAATAAGAGGAAAAAGGAAAGGAAAAAAACTTAAAAATTAACCATTTTAATGTTGTCTTTGTTAAAATTAGCTTTTAAATGCATGTTTTTAAGACTTATGTCCTGTATATATGGAACAAATGTGGTAATGATACATTATGCCCATATTTTGGTGCTACCATCTTTTTCATAAATATGATGATCATACATCCAGTTTTGGCTGGAACAGTTCTACTTTATACCTTTTGTCCTAGCATCATCATTATTATTATTCACTCTCAGAAGAGTCTTAGTTGGGAGCATAACATGGTCATCACTAAGGCTCATTGCCTGAGTAGTTACTCCTTAACAACAGTGAGGTGCTAGAATTATCATTTAGTTAGCAAAAGGGGAGAGATGTATTGCCTTCTTTCCCTCTCAAACACTTCTACAAATTTACATAAATCCCTCTTAGAAACAAGAGAAAACAAAGAGTAGAGGAGGCTTTGAGTTTGAGAGTGCAATAAACATGTAAGGGATGCCTTGTCCTAAATTAACATAGTGACTTTGACTTTAGGATGTTTTGTTTGTTTGTTTTAATGGAAAAGTATTTAATGTGACTCCTTATTGTCATACTAACAGCTTGACACCAAATACTGGATTAATCAGTGTCTTCTGTAATGTTTGCAAAATCTGTTTTTTTTCCTTCATTTTCCAATGAGCTGGAAAATAGTTTTTACTGTGTTATGTTTTTAGAAATGCTTTAGTGTCGTTTCATACTTTTACTGAGCAATAATAACTAATATTTATTCAGTGCTTACTATTGAGGGCACTGTTTTAAGCACATTTCCATGTATGTGATTTTTGATAATTTCTGTAATAGAACATTATTCTAATTTAACAGATGAGGAAACTGGAGCTTAAGGAGTTTAAATAATAGCTAGTAATAGCTAGAAAGTAACAGAACCAGAATTCTACCCACTTTCTTCCCCCCTTCCCAAAAAGTTTTGTTCAAAAGTCTATTAACTGCTATAAAGACTGTATTGGATTATGTATAGTCACCCAATAACATGTCCTAAAAATTTTGCTTTTCTAAGGGTTTTCCCCTGATATTAAGTGCTTTCATATTTATTTGTGGGTAGGAAAATAATGTTGTGAAAAGCAAGTATCAGATCTCAAAAACATTTTTTTTCAATTAAGTGAATGTTTTACTATTTGCCAAGTTTACAAGTCTAAGTTTAATTGAATAAACCAGTTTTGAAGTACTTGTTTATTGGAAGAAAAATGGTAAAATTTGAAAGATTGATGTTATAGAATAGTTGAGTTTGTGGATTTTTTTTGTTGTGGTCAAGTATACTTTATATAACATTTATTACTTTAACCTTTTAATGACAGTTTAATGACATTCAGTGCATTCACTATGCTGTTGTAAGTAACATAACTATGCTGTATGCTTAAAACTCTTTCATTATCTGTAACACTGTGTATTCATTGAGCAATGCCGCCCCCCTACCCCCTTGCCTGGTAGTCTCTTTTCTATGAATTTGCCTATTGTAGGTATCTCATGTAAGTGGAATCATATAATATTTATCTTTCTGTGTCTGGCTTATTTTATTTGTTTTCAAAATAATTTAATGCTTATGAATAGGTTTTAACTGTTCAAACTATATTACATTTTATGGTGGACTTTTAATTTACTTTTTAAACTTTTAAATATTAATTTACTTTATTATCACATATTTTATCTTTTATAGTAGAGTTGAAAAAGACATTTAAGGCATTTTTTTAATGTTAATCACTATTAAGGCTCATGTGACTGACTATGGTTCTTGAAGTCTTGGAAACAGAAATCTAGCTCAGTAGGAGAATACTACTAAGTTAAGGAAGACTTTGATTTAGTGAGATATAGTTTAATTAAGCATATCCACAGATATGTCATTTCTGCTTTCTAAGTTGGAGGAAGGATTAGCTGTTTATCTAGATTTTGAAATGTGTAACATTCGCATTGTAGAAGGATATTCTTTCCCAAGTACTATGTCACTGTCTTAGTAGACATCTAGTACTTAAAATTGCATGAACTTGAAAATCTTGTTCATGCTTTCAATATCTTGATTTTGGATTAGTGATGATATATGGGTCTGAGGGAGAAAAGCAGCTGACATTTGGAGCCTTTCTGCTTTCTTCTAAGGCTTTCATTGCCTTTAGATTGTTTTTCTGTCAACAGCCTGGTTCCAACACAGTGGCTCTCAAACTTTTTGTTCAGACTCCTTTACACTATTAAAATTACTGCAGTCTTCAAAGATCCTTTATTTATATGTGTTATATCAATTTTGGGGGGTTAGAAATTAAAACTGAGAAGTTAAAATACTTGTTATACTTAAATATTAATTTAAAAATACTCCTCCTGATAAATCAATTACATATTAACATCATGACAGTATTTTTATGGGGGGGGAAAACCTTTTTCCAGGCTAGCAGACAATATTTGGTGTAGCGTGGCCTTTTTTTTTTTTTTTGGCAAATCTTTTTACTGTGTCTTAATAGAAAAAAATTGGGTTTTTCTATTTACTTGTGCATAAAATTTATTGTGATATCATATATAACCTCTGGGAAACTTCATTGTATACTTGTAAGAGAATGAGAGTGAAATGGCAAATAACATCTTAGTTTTTTTATGAAAGTAGTTTTGACCTTGAGGATTCCTAAAAAGGTCTCAGAGACCTCCGGGAATCTCCAGATAGTAACTTTGAGAACTGCTGTGTTGGCAGAAACTTGACTTAATATTGGGTGAATATTATTAATGTCCTTGAGGAAGTACAGTTTTTTCCCTTTGAGAAACTATTTTATGAGTATATTCTGTTCACATGTGAATGTGAATATAATAAGCTATTTGCCAGAAAATAAGCATTTGAAAAATGTATTTTTTAGAAGTATCTTTGAAAAAGAATTCCTTGAAGTTTTTAAGAAGTGTGTTAATTTTCTCTCTTGTTGTGTTTTTCTATACTAAAAAGAAATGCAGTATCCTATCAATATTTTCAGTAGGCTCGAAATAGAGGATAATGTTAATTATCTGTAAAAACAAAATATTTTCTGGCACAATTACAGTAATTTAAATGAAAGTTTAATAGAAATGGAAAACTTTAGGATGTTGAGTTTTGAATGTCTTTTCCCCCATGAATGCTCCCTTTATAATAATTATATTATTAATGTGCTGTAGAAGCTATATTATGTAGAATTTAATTAAGATCTAATTAACAAAATTACTCTTGTTTGTGCTACTCTTTCAATCATTGGCTATATATGTGCTTATAGAGATTAGCTCTTTTATAAGTTCTCTGTAAAATTTACATTTCTTTTGGATGGATTTTATTCATTGATCAAGAGTTCCTAGTAAGGTTAAAATAATTCATCCATTTTATAGTTTACCCAAAACTTCTACCTGTTAAGTATAGAGTATGCTGTAACTATTGTTACTTTGTTTTGTGAGCATTTCACCTTTTAAAACACATTTTTTTCTTTAAAATTACTTTCATCCTTTTTTGTGTCTTGTAATTACTTAGTTCACTTTAATGCTAAAGAAGTAGCTTTATAGTTTTTTATATCCCATGTTTCTGTATTTTTAAAGGTTAGATGATATATGTGTGTCTGAATGTGTTTACATGTAATTAAAAAATACTGATGGTATAGAACATGAGTTAGAGGTGATATTTAAAATAGTGCTGATGAAATTTGAAAGTTATTAGTAAATAGAAATCATGTATCACATAATCGTGCCATGCTTTTTTCTCATTTGAACTTTACAGAGAAATAAGTGGCTATAATATGTACTGGTTAACTCTTATTGCATAACAAGGTACTTCAGAACATAGTGATGTTTAAACCAACAGACATTACCGAATAGTTTTTGTGAGTTAGAAGTGTGCGAACAGTTTACCTAGTCCCATGCTTCAACATCTCTCACAGACTTTGAGAGCATCATCTCAAAAAGACTTCATTTTCAAATCCACTCCCCTCTTCGTTGAAAAGATTGTTTCTTTCCAACATGGCACCTTGCTGTATCAAAGCATGAAGACAGAAGAGAGTAGAGAGGATACCAGCCAAATAGAAGCCACTCCCTTTTGTCTCCTAGTGACATTCTATTACTTTTGCTGTGTTTCACTTGTTAGGAATAACTCATTATATTCAAACCATTTTCAAAGGGAGGATATAAAATCCGGAGGTAATAAAAAGGCATAAATACCTAGAGGCAGGGATCATTGGAAGCCATGTCAGAAACTGCCTATCACCTAACTTTCTTATGTCTTATGGTGGGATACCTTGAAAATGAGTTCATAGACGATCTTCAGCTTTTTTGTTGAGTATAGAGCCTCTGTTTTGTGACAATTTTGAAATAGTCAAATTCCTTTTAATATTTGTATGCTGCTTTTCTATTTGTTGAGTTCAATTCCTTTAGACCCCCAAATAGTACTTCATTTTCCCTACCCCCAGGATTTACATTTCAGAGTATTTGTTACATATTTTGAGGATACCAGAGAACATGGACTGCCATAAAGTTATACTGTGTTTTTTCATAGTGTCATTTGCTTTATTGGATTCTTAAAAATTTGGAATGAAATTTCATCTATATTGAATATTGAGGTGCTCAGTTGTGCAATTAGGAAAGAAGTTTAGAGTCTTCATCCTCTGGCTCTGATTAGCAACATCACCATCTGTGTGATGGGAATGTAAATTATCTGGCCTACCCTGAATTGACCGAATCAGAAATTATAGGAGAGGCACCCAGCCATCTGTGTTTTAACACAATCTTCAGGTGATCTCTGATGGTCACTGAAGTTTCAGAACTACTGATCTAATAATCCATTGGAGCTTGAATATTACTTTTGGGGAATACCAGAAATCTTACATTTACTGCTTTTATTGCAAAGCTTTCCAGAAAATGAAACATTTTTCCTAGTTGTCTTATAAAGAATTGAGAAAAGAAACTCAATGCTCTTCTGCCTTGTGTGTTTCCAGTCTTTTGGCCAGGAACCTGGGAATTTTGAGAGTCAGAGGACAGGGATTTTGAGACTCATTTTCTCTTCCTTTATTACGCTATTTCTCTTCTTCTTCTGCTAACAAGAGTCAAATACTTTGATTTTTAGATGAGAATTATGCTAGCCTTACATTATATCAGATATTTAAACTTAGTTGCATTTTGAAAATACATTTGACAATTGTCAAAAAGTTATTTTGACACAGTACACTGACATTGATTGTATAGTGTTTTATCAACTTTATATATTCAGTGAACATTTACCAATAAAGATTAATGTTGAAATATCTTAGATGAAAGAGATCTCACAAGTAAGCCTTTCTAGTTCTCATGCCACCTTTTTGATGTGTTGATATCAATTGGAAAGCCATGGAGATGTGTGTGTGTGTGTGTGTGTGTGTGTGTGTGTGTGTGTGTTTATATAATAATTACATAGAGAGGGAGAGAAAATGATTTTTTGTTGAGCTCTTAATTCCTTCCAGTTGATTTTTTTTTTTCCTTCCAGTTGATTTTTTTAAAAAAGCTGTTCTGATACTACTGTAGTAGTTTAAAGTTAAAAGCAGACTTGTAATTTTAACTATTTTCATAACATGCTTAATTGATTTACGCCTTTTTATGTTTTGTGGAAGTTTGACAACTTAAATGTTTTTGAGGACTAAATTTTGAGAGACTGGCTAGTAATTTCTTAGTTATTTTGCTTGAAATCACATTTTAGTACGTTCTACTGAGCATTAGCTGAAGTGTGATGTATATTGCTCATTTAGATAAACTTATTAGGATTACAGAGTGGGTAGCCAAATTGGTATAGTCCTTTATCTTATATACCTTAGAGAATAATCATATATTTAAAGGTGAAAACTAGGTCAAATAGTGAAGTTTGATAGTGTAAAAAAATTTATACTTTTCTAAAGAAAAATCAGGTAATAATAGAACATTTAATATGTTCTGCCTTCCTTATTTAGTTCCCACTTAGTTTGGTGTCTGGGCTCTGCTAGCTTGTATTGTTTTTGTTGGATTCTTTTTTTTTTTTTTTTTTGGTGGGACCCTCACTGGTGTCCAGGGAACGAACCTGCAGCCTCTGCAGCCCAGGGCTCAACTGCTGCACCACCAAGGGGAGGCCCTTTGTTGGATTCTTTTAGTTTAGTAATTTAGGATGCAACAACATAACATTAGAATAGATGAGAATTGCCATTAAACTAGATCGGTTTAGTATATTTTTTTGTGCTTCATGATTTTTGAAACATGTCTGCTTTACGTATCTCTTTCAGTCATGTTGGTTTTGTAAGTTTAGCATATCCTTTTATTACAAAGGTAGCTAAGTTAGGTGCTTCATTCTTCATTTTAAGGTCAATTGCTGCTTGAAGATCTTTTTATAGAAACCACTGATTCTGGCAGAACATCCCAGAAAAGTTTTAAATAAATTATTAGCAGGTGTTTCCATTGACAAGAAAACAGTCGAAAGCAATACTATTTATATTATTTTTTCTGATATATTTAGTAGATGTATTAGTTTTTTCCTGTTTTGGACAAATTTTGATGCAGTTTTTAAGATAGGATTTAGTAGACCATTTTGTGTTGAAATTTTTTATAGTATAACATTTTTCATGAAAAAATTTTAATTTTTTTGTTTTCCTACTTAGATATGTCCTTTTTCTTCAACAGAAAGCCACAGTTTGCATGCTATATAAACTTTTTAATATATTAAAATTCTAAATTTTAGTGCTAAATAAGCAAATTTTGCGTTAGGATTTATGGGCACATTTGACCAGTCTAAATAGAGAAGGTTTATGCATAGTTTATAATTTTTACATATAAGTGAGAGTCATTAGTATTTACTGACTCCAACAGAAATAAATCATCTGCATTTATTGTAATGTGCTCTGGGGGTGTATATATGTGAATTGACTATAAACCCCCTTTCTCTACTCCCACAAATCAAGAAAAGTAACTTTTCCCTATTACCGTCAACAATGGCAAGACAGTCTAAATCAGCACTATTTAATAAAGTGAATATTCATCATCTTTAGTTACCTTGCACTACCTACAGTGTTAAAGAGCTCATTGATCATCTCCTCAAATAACAAGATCAGACATTAATTCTCATTCTTAGTGTTAATTTTATGGAGTTTGTATATGCACAAGTGTGCTTTTTTAACTGATGTCTAATTTTGTGATTACAACTAGTGGGGAAAACCTTGCTATTAGGTTGTTAGACTGGGTTTTCATCAGGAAGTCGGCTGTTAATACTTGTTGTTCTTCTGCAAGAAAACAGAATGTTTCTCTTGAGTGAATAAGCCAGGAAAATGAGGCGAGGGGTTTTATTTCAAAGTTTGTTTTGGTGATGGCATAAATACGTAACAGGTTATGAAATCCAATTACTATATTAAATTTCATCACTTGTTTTTTAGGTATTCCAATAACTGTACCACCTCCAGGTAAAACTTTTTTCATGTTTTCTCCATCATTGTTAATAAACATGAAATTTCAAGCTTATAGTTACAGGATGGACAGTGTTGATGTGGTTAGAATATGCAATAGGCTATTGGGATTTCAAGGTCCTATTTTCAGCTCTGCCTTTGCTTCATTCCAGTTTTGATTAAGATAATTTAGTTTTCTTATATCTGTCTTACCCATTTCTGTGGAAATAGAGATTCTGGGAAAATTCTCACCATATCAATTTGTTGACAAAAATAGAGTATAGGATATAAATAAAATTTTTCTTAAGAAATGTTTTTTCAGGCCTGTGAATTTTTTTAATGATAAAATGACTACAAGAGAAGAGAAAGATCATTTATCTTGACTTTATCATATTCTCTAATTTTATTTTGCCTTGCTGGCCTAACAGTATCGTGAGAAAATTTCTTCTGAACCTCACAGTTGGATTGATTGACCATTGATCAGATGGTTGTTCTTAGTGGTGATTTAATTGTTCATTATTGCAATACTATGACTAGAAGGACTTTATACTTGGTCCAGTGTTCTTGGTGGTGTTTTGTTTTTACATTTTTTCAGGTTTCATTTCTTTTTTTTTTTTTTTTTTTTTTGGTAGTGTAATGCAAATGTGATGGCAGTTGTTTTTATTGAGTTCAGTATTAAAATTCAAGGAGTGTAAAGAGAATGTGAGGTTACAGTGTTTGCAAGAGTGGGTCTAAATTCAAAATATCCTTGATAACAGAAAGTGGAGTTTATATAGCATTGGATAGTCTATATATTTAGATATGGGATAGAGTCACTAATTGTATGTGAATGTGACTGAAAAAAATTTAACCAGGAGAAGTCATAAAGGAATCATTGGTATGTCTTTTTAGTTTGAAATGAGATGTGGTTGTGAGGCTATATAAAACAGTATTGTGGACTGTAGAACTAATGTGGTAATAGCTAAACTGCACTTCTAAGATATATAATAAGGAGTTACAGAACCTAAAGCTGGATACAGTGAAGATTGTATTAACTATATATTGAAGAAGGGCCCAAAATTGACTAAATGTGCCTATGAGAAGGGTCAAGAGAACTGGGATCCATTTTTCCATAGAATACTAATAAGGAGGCTTAATGGAAGTGTTTTCAAATATGTGGAGGTTGTTAGAGAATATAGGAATGGATTGCTTGTGTCCTCATTCAGGACGGCAATGTGAATGGTAGTGTTAGACTTCAAGTATATAATTTAATGCAGTTCCTAGTAGTAAGTGTTGTTAAATCTTGGAAGGAATTGTCATTATAAGTTTTGGAATCTTAAAGTCTTTTGTTGGAATGCTTTATTACCTACTCGAATTTGAAAGTATAGAGTAGATTAACTGTTCTGGTCCCTTTTAGCCATATTCTGTGGTATTTCATTTAGATATGCAGATTTTGTGATATAAAGTTGCAAATTATTTTCTTGCCAAACTAATCCAAAACTACACTCTGTCCCTTTCTTTGTAAAATAAAATAGGTATTTTGGGTTTTGCTATTTAAAGTATATTTTACAATGATGTTCTTAGCCTTAATTATGTTTAATGGTAAGATTTTATTCATAAATTACACATTTAAATTCCTATACATCTCAAACTCTCAAAATATTTTTTGAAAGTGGTAAATGCTATTTTATTTGCTTTTGTTTTAAAACATTTCAAGTATAGCATATCTGGTGGCAATACTACTACTGTTTTATATATGGAAAAGGTAAGGCATTGAGATTAACTTTCTCATATTCACAAAATGGGCTGTGTGTGGTGCTGAAAATAAGACCGGGTGTCCTAACTACCAATTTGTGTTCTGTGTATTAGACCAGAATGTTCATTGAAAGTTTTAATGCTTCAAAATATGTTTATAATTTTAAGCTCCATTTTTTTTGTCCATTATAACATAGAGAAGCACGTTTATGTCCCCAGAGATATTTAGTGATTTCAACAGCTTTATTGCACTCTTGACATTAAAGGTATATTCTATTAACTTTTTTGATCTTCTGATTGAATGTTTCAGGTTTTCCTCCTCCACCTGGCGCTCCCCCGCCATCTCTAATACCAACAATAGAAAGGTAAAGCAGTATAAATACATTTTTTTAATCATTGCTAGGAGGATCCATGTACATATCTTGGTAACATTTTGAAAGATCTAATTTTGTGAACAATAGTACCTGCTTTTAAATTCACAGATCTATATCTATGTTAGTTATTTTATATAAGATGTTGGATCTATAGCCAGGTTTTTTAAAAAAGGACAAAGGAAATGGATAGGACCTTGCAAACTCTTGCTTTGATTTATTCACCCTAAATTGTTAAAAAATTTAACAATAGTAATTTTTGTAGGAACTACAAATATAGATTACTGGCAATCATGAATAATGCATGTCTGTTTTAGGAGTAGGTAAGCACAACTGTTTTTTTTTTTTTAAAAAACGGTCTTTATTCCTTGCTACCCTGCTGCAACTCAGCTTCCATAAAGGATGATTGGATCCATGCTGCATGGCAATTGCCTGATTTTTTTATACCCTGTACTTAAGCTTTATGTTAGGTGCAATGCTGTACTGAAGACTATTTTCTTCATGGTAGGCAATTTGTGTTTAACAACATAAGCTTTGGAATCACACAGATCGGGTTCACATTTTGACTTCAGAACTTTTCAGCCATATGTTGCTTGGCAAGGTTCCTAAACTATGTACTTTGAGACACAGTTTCCTCTTTTATCAAGTAGGATTGTTAGAGTTGTGAAGATTGAAACAATTAGTGAATATAAAGCATCAGCATAGTTCACATGTAGGAATTACTAATCAATGGTAGCTATCATTATTTTCTCTTTAGTAGCAAATAAGCTACTAAACTAATGTATTTTGGATAAAATAGTCCAAATTACTTAAGACTGAGAGACTGTCATCATAGATAGCATCAAGCCATGTATGAATGATTTTCAAAGGAAATGATAAAACTCAGCTAAGTGTGAATTGTGAGAACATACAGATTTTATTGTCTTTATTAAACATCTGTTTTCTCATTCAGAGTATTAAAAGGTACTTGTTGATCTTGTCAGTGGGGCTGAATTTCTCATTTATAGCCATTAAAACTAATTTTTGAAGATTAAATTTTAACAAAGTCTCAAATATTCAATTAGCCTCAAAGTTTGTTACCTTGTGAGTCAAGTTGTTTTGACTGTATTACTTACGTTAAATAGTGCTTAGTAAGCTATATATATATTCTTTACAAGTAGATGATCGATTCAATATTTACTGAGGTTAAAATGTCTCTATTTTAATGTATGAAAAGACAAAAGTACAGAATGAAAGCTTATTATGTAGTCGGTAAATGCAAGTCATAATTTTGCCTTGATATTTTTTGCATTTGCACCAAACTGTTAAAATTCAGAAAAAAAACACCTGTTTTTTTTCAACAGTGGACATTCCTCTGGTTATGATAGTCGTTCTGCACGTGCTTTTCCATATGGCAACGGTAAGTATTAATTTTAGTTGCCCAGATTGATTTTGAATCAGCCAGCCATGCCCCGTGGTTACTCTTGAATTGTATTATGCATATCTCTAATAGAAATTCTTTTGGTGAAGTCTGTTGGTTAGAATTTTTGCTAATTTTTTTTTAATAAATGCTTTTGTTACATTATTACTCTTGAAATAGAACTTTGTTGAGTACAAGTTCTTGAATAAATTTTTTCAATGTCATTTTGTCATACCATTGATGGGGTGAAAAATCCTGGCCTGTGACATTAAACAAATGCTTTTATTTATAATAATGCTTTCATTATTATCCCCAGTTAACTCAAAGTTGCAGTTCCAAGAACCTATCTACAGAAAACCTATCTAAAACCTAAAACCTATCTACAGAACCTATCTAAAAAATTAAGTGAGGGCTTCCTGGACATGTTTTTTCAGGTTGACCATTATTTTCCTTCAGTACTTTGAAGGTGAAGGTGTCCTTATGTATTTTGGTTTACATTTTGATATTGGGAAGTTTATGGTATTATGTCTTCTAGTTCCTGGTAGCCTTACAATAAGGAGAATATTTATATGTTAGTTCTCTTTCAGGTTTGTTTCTCATTATACCCTCTAAACTGTCTGCACTATATGTTAATCTTTTTTATTTATAAGATAAATACCCATTATAATCTTAAGAAGCATTTTGGGTGAAATTTTATCTTATATTTTAGTATTCCCCCAACCCTTCTATCTTTCTCTTGTTTTTTTTTAGGTACCATAACTTTTGTTTTTAATTATGTTTATTTTTATTTTTCTTATAGTTGCCTTTCCTCACCTTCCTGGTTCTGCTCCTTCATGGCCTAGTCTTGTGGATACCAGCAAGCAATGGGACTATTATGCAAGAAGAGAGAAAGACCGAGATAGAGACAGAGACCGAGACCGAGAGCGGGACCGTGACCGGGACAGAGAAAGAGAGCGCACCAGAGAGAGAGAGAGGGAGCGAGATCACAGTCCTACACCAAGTGTTTTCAACAGGTTTGTTGAAAGTGTAGGAATCTGTACACATTTATTTCATAGGCTTCTTAGAATTTATATTTGATGTGATGTTGGAAAATCCAGTTCAACTAGAGAAGGATTACTTGAAAAGTGATTAGGGATAGGAATTTTAAATTAGTCTTTTTGATGTCATGATGATTTTTTATTCCCTGAACCAATGTACTATAGTAAAATTGGTGAAAGGAATGCCTTTCTTTTTAATAGGGCTAGGGGATGATTGCTAAAGGATTGGTTGGCTTGAGAAGCGGCTTGGTGATTTACCTGCAGGTGTGTCATTAGGTAGTTCAGATTTAGGAGAAAATAAATAATGATGGTTGGTGTCTGGAAATTGACTCCTAAAACTTTCTATGCCATTGGAAAGAATTCATACAATGATGTGGTACTGGCATGTATTCCTGACCTTAAGAATAAACTTCAGAATTCTTAAATAATCTGTAAGATATATCATACTCTGGCCTCAGTGCACCTTTCTGCATTTTGACCCCAATTCTCTCCAATATGCTGCTTGTTCTAGCTACACTTTACTGATTGCTCTTCTGATTCCTCTTGTGTCATACTTCCCTTGCTCATGTTGCTTCTCTTCTCTGCCTCACAAACTTCTCTTCATTCTACAGTCCGTTAGTTATTTCCTTCACATTCTCCTTAAGCACTCTTTGTATTTTCTTTGAAGCATGTCTGTCTTAGTATGTCTCTTTAAGGGTATTGAGCACCATTATTCATTTTTGTATCTTCACACTTTTTACAGTAATGCCTAGCAGTGGCATTACTGACTTAAACATTTCAAGAGGAGGAAGATGAATACAATTTTGAAAACTTGGTGAAACTGTCTTTCCTAAACAGATTTTGAAATGAAGAAAAATCAGTCTATCACTATCATAACATTAATTTGAACATCTTATTCTTCAAAGTATTAATTTGGACATCTTATAGCAGTCTCAGTATCATCACAATGTAAAATGAAGTTAAAGACAATTTTTTCTCATGCCAGCTACTTTTTGCTGAATGAGATGAAGCAGTATATCATTTCAGGATGTGGGCACGTACTTGATTCAGGAAGCATTTTTTTTTTTTTTTTTAGATATAATCATGTAATTATATTTCTCAGTCCAAAAAAATATAGGATCTGGGGGATTTATCTAGTTTTTTTTAAATTTTGATTTGTTGGATGAGGAAATGGAAACACAAATTAATGGTGGAGTTGTTACTTAAATATGGTTGAGATACTACTTAAAATCCTTTCTAGTGTTAAAATTAGGTAGCTTAAAAATTATAACTTAAAGATTTTCATTTTCCTTGTTCCTCTGTGCACTTGATTATTTTTGAGTTGGGGGAGCAATTCATTTTTTTATTCATATAACAGATATTCTGAGTATTATGCACCAGGCACAGAACTGTCTGCTGAGAGACAGAAATAGTCATATGCTATCCTTATAGATTTAACCTGTCAACTTGACAGGACTGGTTAATAGTTTAAAACATAATAAAAAAATTGTCCAAGTAGTAGGTAAATAGACTTATTTTTCTCCCTTTCTATGGGTCCTAATTGACTTATACATTGTGGGTGCTAATAAAATCTTATTAACTAAGTAAAGGTATGATACATATATATATGTTTGTGTGCATGTGTGAGTACATATTTTGTTTGTAGGTTGGAGCATGTGCTGTTAATTCTAGTCACTTAAGTGCATGATTCTATTAAGGTCAAGAGCATTATTTTCCAGAAAGTTGAACTCTTTCTAATGCAGTTCACATGAATTTATTTTGAAGTAGGACAAGTTAAGAAAATTAAAACGTGATAAATAAGGTTAAAATGAATTGATTTGCTAAATGATATAATATTTATAGAAGATTTGAGACTAAATTTTGATTCTTCAATGTACACATGCATAAGCGCTACTTAATTTTTATTGAAACTAAATCACACTTGGTTTTCAGGTTGCTAAGTTTGTAGGGCAGCAGGAGTCAATGTTTACCTAAATATGACTAAAAGTTCAAGGCCAGAGAGGCAAAAGGAGGAGGAATTTTGTGAATTATCTAGGGATAAAGTGTTCTCTGAAAAATCCAAGTGAAATATAAGTAACAACGTGTTTCTTTTTTCCCCTGAAGACTTGACATTTTAGTGATATGGCAGGTACTATGTGTTGTGTTACAAATTACAGGTTCGTTGTTTTGAAAATTACAAACCAGTTTCAACATCTGTTTTTTTGGCAATTTAATTGTGGACTAGAAAGAAAGGCTGCTCATTCTAGGGTGCTTGAAATGAGTTCTAATGATTTCCAGACCCAGAGAAACCTTTGTGCTGCAGCTGCTTATCAGAAAAAAAGAATGGAAGAGAAGGGGTCTTTTTATATTTTGTGCGTGAGACTGACTCTTATCAGAAAAAAAGAATGGAAGAGAAGGGGTCTTTTTATATTTTGTGCGTGAGACTGACTCTTCTATCATCTGTAGTAAGGTTTACTGCCCTCAGAATCTAACGGGCATCAAAGCTGACAAGTTTGTTAGGGCGATAGGGAAAAGAGAGTTAAAAACAATTAACTATGAGATAAACTGACCTTACTGATTTTTCTGTAATTCTAATTGGAAGCATTACAAAGGGAGCCTCATTTTTTAACAGGAGTTAACTATAATCATTTGTGATGTTGCTGAGAACTACAGCATTAAATTTACTGAAGATGGTGAGCTTGTATGTTAGCTGTTACTCATTGAGGGCCTACTCTTATATACCAGGTGCTTTATAAATGTTAATTTCCAGTGCTGCAAAAAACCTGGAAAAGATTGTCACAAATTTTACAGATCAGCAAACTGAGATTTAGAGCGGTTAAGTCACACTAGGTCATATATTTAATTATGTGCTAGTCAGCATGTGATCCTGGATCCACTCTGCACCCTACTCTACACTGCCTGTTAACGGTACATTGCCTTTCAGGTGCATGCTTCCTTCCACCTTCCAAATACAAAGTACATGTCTGTGGTTAGAAAGAAAAAGTGTATGTGTACATGTGTATACCAACATGTACATATATTTGTATGCACGTATACATGGTGTGTATTAATACTTTAAAAAACATTTAAAAAATGTAACAATCACAGTTGGTGAGACTAACTTGGTTAGCAGTATGACTTGGCATTAGGCATAGGATTACTTAATCATTACATTTTTTTTTAAACAAATCTTTTTTTAAAAAATTATTTATTTATTTATTTATTTATACATGCACTGGATACAGTCAGAAGTGCGGGAGGGTGAGAGAATTCACCAGAGCCAGAGTGGGGAGCAGAGCAGGCAGAAGGACCGAAGTACACTGCTGAGGGGAGCAGCGGGCGGCAGGAGAGGTCTGCGCGCCATGTGGGGCCCTCCTCCAGTGGCCAGGGAGCAGCCGGGGATCGTTCAACCGGCGCTGCAGAGGCTGCGGGCAGCTTCGCAACCCAGCTCTCAACCGCTGCCCCACCGGTGGTGGGGGGGTGGGAGGGGGCCCTTAATCATTACTTTTGCCAGGAGACCACAGGCTGATTTGTTCTATATGGCTTGTACTTTCTACCAATACTATCTCCTGTTACTCAGATTCCTTAATGTCTTGATGTTTCATTCAAGTTAATTGAATAATTTGTATTCAGGATGCATTTCTAGAAACCAACGCTCTGTAGCATGCAGTGCTCCAAAAAGATATTTTTTTCTTCAGTTCAGTGTATTGATAGTTGGTTATAGAGCGCTGACTTTTGTACTGAACAAACAAACAAAAAAAATTGAGCATATGGAGAGAAAAATGTTAATTGAAAGACATGAGAAGAAGACAGTGATTAGGGAGATAACAACTAACCTAACTCTTGCTTTCAGTCTCATTATCATTAGTTCATGCTATCCAAAATCAGAAAAAGGAGGTACAGTTTAAATTTATATATTTGAAAAAAAATTTAAAAATGATAAATATTAAAATAAAAAAATTAAAATAAAAATAAATTTCTATATTTGAAATTATTATTAGCCATTTGCATTCTCCCACTCCCCTACTGCACAGATAGTATTAAGTAACGGGGATGTCAAACTGCAAGTATGTCTATAGGCACTTACCTGCTTGCATTTTGAGAGGATGTTGTAGAAGTTGCTTTGATGTACCTTTTTTACTTTCATACCTCTTTATTAGATGAATAAACTTGATGTGATTGACAAACATAAGTACCGTTACCTACTTTCTCCCATGTAGCCATCGTGAGTCAGATTTTAATGTATTTTTAGAAATTTGACTCTATCAAAGATTTCACATAAGAATTTTGGTTGGAAATCTGATTATACAAATGTGTTTTTCATTCTAAAAGTAGTAAAAGAGAAACTGATTAAAACTTAAATCAATTACAGATTATACTTTTTGAAGACAAACAACATTGCTATATAAGATTTTTACCCCATAATTTTGAAAACAGTAAAATTGATCTTTTAACATGTATTATGTTTTGTATTCTTATGTTAGATCTAGTACTAATCTGGGGATGGCATTATTTTCCTCTTAATTCAACATTTATTTTGTACCTGTTCTGTACAAGATGCCAGGCATCTTCTGGCTTGGACTCAGGTCTCAATTTCTTTTGCAGTTTGTAATTATTCAGAATTAACAGTCCAATTGTCAAGAAAACTTGTTTCTACTCCAATTTCAGTGATGAAGAGCGATACAGATACAGGGAATATGCGGAAAGAGGCTATGAACGTCACAGAGCAAGTCGAGAGAAAGAAGAACGACACAGAGAAAGACGGCACAGAGAGAAAGAGGAAACCAGACATAAGTCATCTCGGAGGTTTGTTCTTTTAATAATATAGTGAAGCTAAGAGAGAAATTGAGTTGACTTCAGGAAGTAAAAGCAAACATTGCCAAATAACCAGTAGAATGTGCCTAAATTGGAAAGTAAAGAGTAATTCTGTTGAAATAATTGACTGCTTTTAGGCTTCAACAAAGATTCTTTAACAACACTATAATTAATGTCCATTAACCAAAATTAGCATGGAATAAAAAAAATGAGAATCAGACTTACTGCATTATTTCGTTGGGGAAGGAGTATTTTCACAAATGAATCAATCTTTAATGGAAACTGTTCAGTTTAATCAAGGAGGAAATTTAGTGCCTTGTAATCTCAAAAAAAAAAAAAATCAGTATTTTTTTTTTTAAAGATTTATTTATTTATTTATTTATTTATTTATTTATTTATTTATTTATTTATACAAGCACTGGGTACAGTCAGAAGCGTGGGAGGGTGAGAGAATTCACCAGAGCCAGAGCGGGGAGCAGAGCAGGCAGAAGGACCGAAGTACACTGCTGAGGGGAGCAGCGGGTGGCAGGAAGAGGTCTGCGTGCCATGTGGGACCCTCCTCTGGTGGCCAGGGAGCAGCCGGGGATCGAACCGGCGCTGCAGAGGCTGCGGGCAGCTTCGCAACCCAGCGCTCAACCGCTGCGCCACCGGGGAGGCCCAAAAAAAAAAAAAAAATCAGTATTAAATTTTAATGCCTATTGTTTGCTTAAATCAACCCTAGAAAATATTTCCTGTTCTTATTTGGTGCTTTAGTTTCTAGTTTATAATTAGTCCTTCAGAATGAAGTATATGGGCACTGGGAAGCAAGGGCAGTATCATTGAAGGTGAATCTATAAATATAGTCTGCATAAAAGCCATGTAATTGATTACTCCCCAGAATATGAGAAAAAATTATTTAAATGTAATATTGAGAATTTACCAAGGGAAAGTGAGTTGATTTTTGTTACGCGTATACTTAAAACATTTTTAAGTACACACCTTTCCTTTTCTTCAGTAATAGTAGACGTCGACATGAAAGTGAAGAAGGAGACAGTCATAGGAGACACAAGCACAAAAAATCTAAAAGAAGCAAAGAAGGAAAAGAAGCTGGCAGTGAGCCCGCCCCTGAACAGGAGAGCACCGAACCTGCACCTGCAGAGTAGGCATGGTTATGGCCTTTTGTGTATATGAGTCCCAGAAATAGATGCTATAAATCTTATTTTTCTGGATAATGTTTGAGAAATGTACCTTGAATCTTGTTCTGTTAGTATGCGAAGTTAACCTTTTCTTTTCCTCCAAAATAAAAGTGGATTTTTCATGTTAAGTTAAAAAAATCTTTGTCTTGTAATATTTAAAGACAGTAATGACTTTATATCCAAGAAAGTAATGTGAATGAGTCACTCAGCAGGGAATTTAGAGAGCTATGTTTAGCTATGTACATATGCAGTATTTGATAAAGGTCAAGGTTTCCCAGCTTGGCCATAATTTTTCTTGACTTAATCAAATACCAGTTTAGAGGTTGCACTGTAAAAGGCATCTCTGAGATTAAAACTAGTCTTTTATAATTACTGCTGTGGCACTGTTGCTTAGCATATTAAAGAACTCGTACGGTTTTGATATCACAACTTTTTCATAGGTTTTCAGTGTTCTGAATTTGGGTTCATGGTGAAACTAAATGGGGAACTTTTATATGCAAATTAAAATCTAAAGGCATTTGAGTGACCTCTGAAATAGCTTGCTTGCCCTTGGTTAGTTTCTAGCAGGCACATGGACAAACACTCATCGCTGAAAACAAGTTGGAATTGCCTCATAGCCATCAATGGGAGCTGATCAAGCTGGTTCGGCTTTCCTTAATGCTTTTTCCAAGGCACATTGGTTGAACAGCATGTGAAGTTTATACAGTTAAGAAGAAATGGCAAGAGCTTTAGATGAATCATTTCCTATTAAATCCAAAGTTTAATTTTGAGCATTTTTCGGGATAATGCTTAAAAAGTATATGTGCGTGATGGTGGCATGGTTTTAAACAATTACTAAGAACTTACTAATAAAAATGAACTTGGTATCACATATTAAGGACAACTCTAATTTTTGAAAAATATTTATTTCTTCTTTGATGAAAGGAACATTTTTTAGCAGTGCACTTTTAAAATCCACTGGCTTTAATTTTTTTAAAATGCCCATAATTTACCCTTTGCAGACCTCAGCATATACCAAATTGTATGATTTGAGTTCATTGGGGGCATACAAACCATTTCAACTGTTTAGAAAAATATACATTGTAGAGAAATGTTCCACACTGAATAAAAACTATTAGTAATGGTTGTTTTGAGTTACATTTTTTGAGGGTGTAGTTGACTTTGATTAGATCATTAAAGTTTACATTTTTACAATGTATCCTTTATGTACAAAAATTGATGAAGAGTTTTTCAGCTTAGTCTACTTGTGATTTTTTTTCTGACCCATCCATCTTTGAATCTATAAAAAAGTGCCAGGCCAAGAAACAATAGTGAGAGTGATTTTCCCTTTAAGTTCTTTGAGCATCCTTGCCAGGCAAGCATGTATCATTCCTGATGTACTTCTACCATTGACAGCAAGAAGAATATCACCACATCTAAAACCAAAACAGAAAGATAAGATTAACATTTTGATTTGCAAGTTTTTGTTGATTTGCTACATCTGCCAGTTTTAATTACATTATTTCTGATTAAGCGGTTTATGTAAGCCTTATCCTTTCAGTTTGTGTTAGAAGGGATTCTAAATGTAGGAAGTTGCTGTATGGGACCAAGAATAAGTGATCATTTTGGAGTTCTTAAAAATTGAATGCTACACAAATGTTTTAATTTCTTACCAATAATAAAGGTAAAAAGAATGTATACCTTATTTCACATGGGGCCAAGCTTTTGCATATATAATACTTGAAGTTTTTTGTTAAGTAGTCATTATTATTACCTAATTCTTCCATCATTGTATGCTGGTGTTCCTTCAACAATGGATTTGATAAAAAAAGGTTTGTTTCCATTGTATTCTTCATAACCTCCTACAATGCAGAAGCCCAGACTTCCAGCTGTGTTTCTTCGTAATATAACATCTTTACAGTTATACAGGTACCTGAAATAGAATGTAATCAGTGTATATGTACAGTTAAATTTAACTCTTAGGGAATAATTACTGTGCTTCATTTCTGATTCTCTCCCTTCCCACTCTTTTAAAGCCTAAATTGCACTGGATATTTCTCAAAATTGTGTGTGATAGCCCAGTGAACTTTGCGCTATTGACTTACTCTAATTGAACTTCTGATTCCCATAGCTGAACGCCTTTTAAAAAGTGATACCATCTATTATGTTCTGTTTATACATCTACTGAGAAAATCATTTTTGGCATAAAGATATAATGCCTCAATTTATATTAAAAAGTTAAATATGTGTAAATTCTTACTGATGAACCAATTCAAGCATTCATGTGGATATAAATTTTAATGAACATGAAATCCTTTGAATAAATAATCTGAAAATTTAAGCCTAACTAATTAATGCATTTGAAGTTTTTTTTTACTTAAAAATATACTTTATATAATTGTTTGGTTATAAGGGAAGCATATACATAAAGTGAATGGAAATTGAGATACATTTAAAGATTATAGGAATGATTCATATTGAAGCAATAAAACAAGGCAGTAAACTGAATAGCAAGTTATAAAAGGAATGAGAGATGACACCACAGATCTTCTGTAAATGGGTAGACTCCTCAGCTAACATAGAAAATTGGATTGAAGACTATTTTTTACTAGTCCATGTCAGTTGGATCAGTGTTGACATAGCAGGTTTAGTTCGAGTTGTGTTACATTTATGACAGGTTGTATCAGGAGCTGGATTTGACTCTTTAAATCCCCCAGTTCAGGAAGTGATTTGACAGAAAATTAGTATTTTCATGTTGGTAAAAATTGAGATATGCCTGTTTTGTTTATTAACTGTACCTGAAAATATTAATCCTTTTTTAAAAAAACCAATAAAAAGTCTCATGTGTTTTGTTAAGTGATGTGTAAGTTATGTTTATTATCAACATCACTAATCAACATTAGATTTTTCATGATGTTACCGACTCCCACCTGAAATAAAAACTGCTTTGGGTTTGTTGGCGAATAACTCGAAATGTAGAGCTAAATTCAGACCTGCTAAATTTTGTTTTGTATCCAGTGTCATATATACACTATTTATATTAATTTTCACTGACATAATTGAAAATGAATTTCATTAAATGAAAGCTCATGTTTTGACTGTAAATATTCGTTTGTTATATTACGCAATAAGATCTGTTCGTAGTAAAATCATCCTGTAGGAGCTGTGGTGTTAATCACGTTTACACAGTGGTTCACCAACTGCTTGTGTACAAAACCAGTAATTCACTGACTCCAACACCAGAGCATAGAATTAAGTGATTCTAATCATAATCATGATCCACTATCTGTCTTAACATTTCCGAGTTGGAATTGTTAAAATAAATCAGTTGGTACACACACTGTTTGAAATAGTTTTTTATTCTTTTGACCACTCTTGTTTTTCATATCACTTTGCACCTTACATTAACTCTTACTGAATATTTCATGTGGCAAGCGTTCCATGCCTCTTTATTGCATAGCTTTATGGTATTCTACTCTGATTCTGGACTCAGCCACAAGAACATTAGTGGATATATGCCACAGCCAGCCAAACCCTAGATAGGATAGTATGGCCAGCCAAGAGCAGCAGAATTGCAAATGCATGAGGGAACCTGCCATAATCAAACCTAGTCCAGATCAGCTGAACTCCACAGATTCATGAAATAATGAAGTCTTAATATTGCCTATAATTGAGGTTTTGTGGCTAGTTTATGCAGCATGATTATGAAAATAATTGCTATTCCTACTCTTCTATTTTGGTTGTATCCTCCAGGTAGATGAAATTTACTATCATTCACTCTAATGTATTTTCTAGTAGCCTGTACCTACATAATTTTAATGGTAATGAAATTTTTTGCCCTCTAGACTGAGACCATGAGGGCGATCCCTAGACTATTTTATATTTTACATCGTTGTTTCAACAAATTCCTGCCAAGCAGAACCACAGGTATTCTTTTCTTTTGGAGGTCCTACCCATCTTTGTAACAAATATTAAAATGTATTCATATCCCACTTTAAACAGAGGCTAGCTTGGGGAAGGTAGAAAAAGCTTTGAAAAACAATTTTGCTCTTAAAATGACCATGAGTAATTCACTTGATTTTGGTTGACTGACTTACTAGCAGTCATCATCATCTCTCTGACACGGAAGATGATGAAAGGAAATGGCAAGAAATTGAGGCCTCAGGTAAGTAATGAAGGCTTTAGCATACTCTGCTGGTGGCACATGAAATACCCACTCACTCAACGACAAAAGTCTGAGTCATTCTGACTCCTGCTTGACTTCTTTATGGTAAGGAGAGGAAAAATTATATAGCTCAAATCATAAAAGCTAAGCGTAGACTCTGCATCCATTTAAGGATGCTTACCAAACTTACTGTATAGTGGTTAAGGTCATGGAGTCTAAAACCAGTCAGCCTGGTTCAAATCCCCACTCTGCCTGTTACTTAGCGATATAACCCTGGGCAAGTTACTTAAGCACTCCTCTGTGCTTCGTTTCCTATCTTTAAGGAAAATAGTACCTGGATCATAGAGTGGATAAGAGTTTGACCTGGCACATAGAAAGGGTTATAGAAGGATTACCTACTGTTGCATTTATTACTCAGGCTTGGATGTTCCTAATGCTGTCCCTGTCCTGTGGTTAAACTGAGTTTTTTTGACTAAAAAATCCATGATACCTGTTTTCTTGTTCTCTAAATAAAGCAAGCCTCATCAAAATGTTTTTCAGAGTTTTGGGGAAGTAAAAGGATAAATTCTTAGGCAAGAGGAGAAATGAGCTAATATATATTACTCTACTCGTCCAGATGAGAGCATGTTCTGAAAGACTTCCAGATGTGGAGTGTGTGCCCTAAGCACCAAGAGAAAATAAAGCAGGTTTTAAGTGTTTACGGAATCCTCTCCAATTGAATCACTTCTCATGATTTGTATAAATAAGACTATTTGGAGCTGCAGCCCAGGTGTCATTCCAGGTACACAAAGCACCATTGTAGAGGGGGAGACGTTTCCATTGTCTTTACAACTCACTCTGTCTGCCACTGCATGTATTATCTGACATCTACCAGTTCGGGACAGACGCCCGCTGGTCCAGCATACTAATGTGATCTCCTTTATGTATATTCATTCTGTGTGTGGTGCTGTACCTGAGGGCATGGCTACAATGTATTTCCTATTTCCTATGTTATTTTATTGATGAGCATTTTAGGTAACTGGCTGGGTCATTCCTTAGTGCAAAAGGGTTTCCTTAAAATCTGTCAAGCTAAGGGAGAAATATTTCACCGAGTAGTGTATAACTTGGAGGGAAATGTCTTTACTGTGAATTTTTAAAAAATAGCTACATGCAACCTGAAAATCTGTTAACAGTTCAGGCAAATTACTTCTGAGGTATAATTCTTAGGACTTTGTGCTAAATGACTAATGTCATTTATGCCAGTGCTATTGCATTAGTCAAGAAGAAATTGGAATTTGGGGGGGGCTCTGTGTAGTCAAGGTTAAAATTACGAGTAGATGCCCTGACACTGAAAGTTGAAAGTGTAACAACTAAGACTCAAATTCTGAGATTATCTGAGGGCCTAATGTGGCATGGCTATTAAGGAGTTCTGGAAAATGCCAACTTTTAGTTTCAAAATGGCATGAAGATTGTTTCCCCTTATGTTTTAAAAATCACTATAGGAGACTTGGAAGCAGAAATGCAAAGTCCATCTTAAACAGAACTTGGTTACTATAGGAGTGAGGGCTGCCAAGGCAGTTGAAGTCAAGGAAGATGCAAGAGAGGATGCCCACAGCTGGAGAGTGCAGACCAAGCCAGCAGAACCCTGGGGTCCATAAAAATCTCTCTTCCATATGGGGACATGAGAAATACACAACTGTTAGCAGAGCTTCCCTCGGCCTAGTTTGGAGAGGAGAAATGCTTGAGTGAGTCAACAAGGACCCAAAGAGATAACTTATATGTACAGGAGGTTGCCTTTCCGTGTGGGAGGGTCCTGCAAGGCTGAATCTCAGCTGATCTGGGAGAGAGGTGAAACAGAAGTTTCTATCACCTGGAATATGGCCCTGGTTCCTTCCCCACATTATGAACCTCCAGCAAATAACTGCTCCAGGAAAATTTTATCTAACTCAAAAGATTTTAAAAGAACCAGCAGACATTACAAAAGAAATGGGGGAAAGTAACTGTAAAAACAGTAACAAACCACTTACCAGAAAAATGCTACAAATGCTCTAGAAAATGAAATTTATAAGCAATCACATTACTGTGAATTTAAAATACTAATGAAATAATTGGTCTACAGGTAAAGAATGCAGGGATACCAGATGCCAAGGGAAATATGAGAGAAGAGAATGAGTTGATACAACAGAACTGGAGGAGAGAAATCCTACAGAAATGAAAGTAGCTGCAAAGCTACAAATACACTATTAAAAACAGGAATATGAAGGACAGATCAAAATTAAGAAAATAAATTAGAAGTGAAATGACTCCAGAGAACATGAAAGAGAAAAGATACCCAATAAATACATATCTGAAGTGCTGAAGAACCAAAATACTCAATTTGAACATTAGGTGAAAGATCAAGCCACGTACAGAGGGAAAGGAATGAGACAGGCCTCACACTTCACACGACCAGTCAGTGTTATTTCACACAGTGCCTGAGTGACAATTTTATACCCAGGCAACCTGTCTTGTAGAGATGTACCATAATATCTTGAGCCAGTTCCTATCAGTAGTGGACACTACAATTCTGCAGTGATCATCACTGCAGTCATGAATTGGTGCAGCATTGTTTGTAAAAGCAGAACGTAGAAAATAAGCTACATGCGCATCTATGCAGTGGAATGCTACTCAGCTGGAGAAAGAAATAGGGGAACTTGTCATGTATGCATATGAATGATACCCAAGGTATATTCTTAGATTGAAAAATATATACTGGGCCTCCCCAGTGGCGCAGCGGTTGAGCGCTGGGTTGCGAAGCTGCCCGTGGCCTCTGCGGTGCCGGTTCGATCCCCAGCTGCTCCCCGGCCACCGGAGGAGGGTCCCACATGGCGCGCAGACCTCTCCTGCCGCCCGCTGCTCCCCTCAGCAGTGTACTTAGGTCCTTCTGCCTGCTCTGCTCCCCGCTCTGGCTCTGGTGAATTCTCTCACCCTCCACGCTTCTGACTGCACCCAGTGCATGTATAAACAAAACAAACAAACAAACAAATAAATAAAACATGCCTCTATTAAAAAAAAAAAAGTATATACTACCATTTTGTGTGCATGTGTGTGCATGTGTGTGTACACGCACACACAGACAAGGGGGCAGCAAACTCCAGCTCATCACTTGTTTTTGTAAATAAAATTTTATGGGAACACCGTCATGGCCACTCACTTAAATTATCTGTGGCTGTTTTCCTGCGTCAACAGCAGAATGTAATAGCTGTGACAGCCTGTAGAATCCTCAAAGCCTAAACTAGGATCCTTTCCTGAAAAAGTCTGCCAACCCCTCATATACTCTCTCCCCGGAAAGATACACACAGACTTAGTCACAGCGATAACCTCTGGAGTGGACAAGGCTGGAAGACTTACTTTTCAGCCTCCCTGTACCCTGGTGCCCCCTAAGTTTCTACTGTACTTATATTACTGTGGAAAAGAAAGGAAGGATGGAGGAAACAAAGAATCACCAGGGTGACTAAACCCAGGGCATCATTTCACATTTCCTTTCTAGTCTTCTTGGTAAGAACCTCGAAGCGCAGTGTCCAGACCAAGTGACAACGGGTGGAGGGGCGAAGTTCAGCCACTTGGCTGTACCTGGACTGCAAGTATCTCACATTTGTCCCCCCTTCCACAAACGGATGGCCAGGAGCTTGGATCACCTCACAAAGTAGCTTTCAAGCACAAGAAATTTTAAAAGCTAATTGAACAGATGACAGTTAAAAAAAAAAAAAAACACCAAATTTTTGTTAAAGGAACATTGTCCTCTACCACCCAGGCTCAGTTCTAAAATGTTTAAAGATTTTAAAACTGCCTCCATGTTTAGTTTTCAACTGATTAAACAATGTACCAATTTTAAAAATAATTAGGTCAGTTGGTTTTTGAGACATGGATTTTTTTAAACCTCATTTAAAATTTAAAAAAAAGGGCCTCCCCGGTGGCACAGCGGTTGAGCGCTGGGTTGCGAAGCTGCCCGCAGCCTCTGCAGCACTGGTTCGATACCCAGCTGCTCCCCGACCACCGGAGGAGGGTCCCACACAGCACGCAGACCTCTCCTGCCGCCCGCTGCTCCCCTCAGCAGTGTACTTTGGTCCTTCTGCCTGCTCTGCTCTCCCCTCTGGCTCTGGTGAATTCTCTCACCCTCCTGCACTTCTGACTGTACCCAGTGCTTGATAAATAAATAAATCTTTTAAAAAAATTAAAAAAAAGTAAACAGAGACTGACCTATTTCCACCTTCAAAAAAAAAAAATACTAAAACCAAACATCCTGCTTTCCTTTACTTAATCCAATGCCAGCATGCCATCTTCAGTCATTCTAATACTTAACATTTAAATCATGCATTTGGAATTAGTAAGGCAATCCTTTGAAGGCTATGATGCTGGTGAGCAACCCTCAATTTATCTATCCTTTGAATACATAATTTTCCCATATTGCTATTTAATACAGCCACCCCCAAATCCTTTCTTGCAGCATCAGACAATCACCTCAAAGGCTCCAGTTTATCTCACTAAAATGTCAAATGTCAATCCAGCTGCCTCTTGAAGTTATTTTGCATAGAAAAACTGGGGTTTAGGCCAGAGGTGCTGGGGATGAGAGGATTCACCAAAGACACAGTGGGGAGCAGAGCAAGCGGATTTACTGAAATACACTGTTAAGGAGCGGCAGGCGAGGTCTGCTGCTGCCATGTGGGTCAGCTCCCTGGCTGAGGAGCCGTAGAGGTGACAGTGCTGAGACCTAACCCCTAGGCCACCAGGGAGGTCTTGACTCTTGAAATTTTTATGCAAGAATTTTTGGGGAACCAAGGAGAGAGGAAATTAGACATGTCCTTCCTCAGCACATGCTTAATCATTGGGGTGAAGGCAGTGTTCTGTACTGCGTTATGTTTAGTCAGGGCTACCCAAACACTGAAGAGGTGAGACCACAGAGGGAAGTCATCCTCTGTGCAAATAACTAGGGCTTCCATGAGCAAATTGGGGAAAGATGAACCTTCCCCTGCTCCAGGGGAGGCTGGATTTCAGCCCCTTCTCCCTGTCAGCTGAGCTCCGTGCTGCATCAGCAACAGACACAACTGTACATGGCAGCCCTGCCAGCCTCGCAGCATGAATGCTGGTGTTTCCCTATCCAGGCTCTCATCCTGCCCGAGGATTTCTGCATGCATTTTGAGTTACAAAAGAGAAGACAGAATTATTTCAAATAGTTCCACAACTAAGCCTGGGTCTCATTAACATGCTAGTGCCATAAATCAGCTCGAGAGCACAAAAGTGGTCTAAGAAATATAACGTTCCTCCCCCACCTCTCCAAGGATGTAACACCAGGACTCACCGCGGTAATTCCAGCCACATGACCCAGGAAGGGGACCAGTCACCAGGTGGGGCTGTGTTGTAGTTGGAGTCCAGGGCTGCCGGGCTGCTGCAGTCTTCCTGGGGCTCGTGTTCTTTGACTTCTAAAGCTTTAAGTACCACAGAGGAGCATGTACTTTTCAGTAAGGCGACTGCCTCACTCCGGCTGACCTCTGTTAGTTCAACCCCATTCACATTTAACAAAATATCACCTAGTGGCCAGAGAAGAAGAGGTCATCGTTACTGAGCATGCACAGAAACTTCTGCTTCAAGGGCAAAGGGGCAAGGACTGGCTGGGGGGCAGGGACTGACTTGGGGCCGGGAGGAGGCAGGGTTGGGGCATGGCATCATCTTCCTGCTATGACATGGGGCTGGGCTCCCAAGTGAACTGTGAATCTGTGCATGTTCCAAGCATCAGTAAGTCATGTTTGGAGACTTCTAAAGCATACCAATTGGTATTTGGCCTTACAAAAAGGAAGTAAACAAGGAAGAAAGGAAGCACGAAGACAAATCGGTCTTAATGACTCTTTGATCAAAGAAAAGCTACTATCTCCTTCCTTTTTTGTTTCCTGGTTTTAGCACAAAGGGAGACCACTTGACAAAAGCTCGCAGCACATGCAGAAAGCCTGGATGCAGCAGGCACCTGGTAGATATGGGTTGAATGAAAAGAAATTACTCATGAGTGTGCCTGGCAGAGGAGTCTATAACAGTTAAGAAAAAAATGAGCTGGAATGTGTTCTTAAAGAGATAGAAAGAGTTAACATTTCCATTCATTGAAAAAGTGATAATAGCTACCATTGATGAAGCACCTACTATGCGCAGGCCCATTTCCATGTATTGTATCATATAATTTCACGTTCTCTCCTAACAAATCACTTTAACCAATCATGGTCAGTAGGTTAACAGGTGACCTGGCAGATCACACCCTCTTGTTAATTTGGGAAACAGAAACCTAACCTGGCAGGCTGCTATCTCCCTTCACTGTCCCAGGACCTTAAGACTCCCTTCTTTTTACCTGTTTTTATTCTTCCATCTCTGCTTATGACTCCTCCAGGCTCAACACTGATGACGTAGATAGGCAAATCCCACTCCCTATGTGATGCTCCCCCTGCAACGGTCATGCCGAGAGATTCGCTGGGGTCTTTTCGGACACTTACCATCTTCTCATGACAAGTGACTGTGGGGTGGAGGGGCTGAAGGCACAGACAGAAAAACAAACATGGCACATTTATTCACAAGTGGGTCTGCATTTCCTACATACAAAAACCACCAAAATCACATAAGTAAGCAAGGGTGGTTCTTGGTCTCAGAGAAAGACATGCAGAGAGCTTTCTTGTTGTGCTTTCCTTGTCCCTGCCAACTCCCAAAAGTTACATTCTCCCAAATTCTATATAGGGTGACTCAGAGAAAGATTACATTTCAAACAGGACCAGTAAAAACGGAAGGAGGAAGAGGCTGGAGACCCCTGGAGAAATATTAAGCATACAAAGTAAACTATACCCAGTATTTTTCAAGTGACTCATTTATTCCTGATAGCAGTGAGTCAGTGTTTTATAAAACTCTTATCATTATTGAATATCGGGAATTTTTGTCTAAGTGAAGAAAAAGTAACTATTTTAATTAAATCGATATATGTTAATATATGCAGGAAGTTAATTCTGGAAATCCTCAGAAAAATGGATTTCATAAAATTACACCCTAAAAACTCCAGTATGTAGGTTCTTTCCAGTTAGTGCCTTTTCTCTGACCTCAGCAGTTCTACGTGATATGCAGTTACCATGCACAAAAATTAACTCAAAATGGACTGAAGACATGGATATCAGACCATAAACCATAAAACAGAAGAAAACATAGGGGGAGATGAGAATTGGTATTATTTGTATTTCATAAAGAATATAAAGTGGTTTCATGGGGGTAGATGGTAGGAACTGGGCAGATCAGAGATTTCTAAATATATGACTTCCAGGGTTTGACTCCTGTGAATATATCATCTATTTAAATAAATAATAATGAAGCTCATATAGATTTGATGGTTGACATCATACAGAACTTCATTATGTTTCATTATGAAGATAAGCTTTGACTTTTTGGGCATTTATTATCTCATGATTTCCTCTGGTTTTAAATGACCCATGTCGAACATGGTGATGGTTCATGGGTGATAAAGTGGTAGGATAACTATGGGGACTACAACAATGTAAGAAAAAAAATTAAAAATATAAAAAAATAAAAGAAACAAGTTTATAATATAAATAATTACCCATGTCTGTTTTAATGACCTTGTATATAGTAATGGCTTGTTACTGTAACTCCAGCACTGAACTTAGCACTTAGCTCACTGCACATGGAAATACATGTCAAATAAAATGAATGGATGAATTGAAAATTGCCACAAATTGTTTTTGCTAATGACAGAAGAATAAATCAGAAATTATAAATAATTGAGACACAATATATTCTATCATGACTATTTGTAAGATCTGGGTTGTGTTCATACATAAACCCCAGAACCTTGAAGAGTCTTGAAGAGTCTGGTTACGAGATGAGGATAAAAGAGAGAAATAGAACTTTTCTTGGAGAAAAGTTTCAAAATAAGACAAATAGATAATGGCATGAATATTGAAGTCCTAACATTCCAACTGAGGCCAAGGAGTAAATTTGGAGGGACTCTCAAGGGTAAATCTCAGCATGTGACTTTTCCCTTCTGAAAAGCAATTAGATGCAGAATAAAAATCACCAACACCTCTCAAAGAACCCCAGTTGGCAAAGCAGGCAGTTACAGAATGTCTCTAACTCAGGACAACACATCCCCAGTTGCTTAAAATCATTCCTGGTGGTATTTATGAAACATTTACCCCTGATTCTCACAACTCCATTAACTTTTCACATGGGGTCCAGGGATGCTGTAGGGATATTTGATTTATTTCCCAAGAAAGTGACATCTAAATTTAAAACACAGTACAGAATGCTATGGAAAACAAGGCCAACTTTTCATGTTAAAATACATACATATTTTATATACATGAACACACAGATTATATATATATATATATACAATCTATCTATCTTGCTATCTATCCACCCACCTACTGCCCTAGTTCTTCAGCAGCTGCCTAGTGCTTCATCATGGAGCTATGTCCTTTCCCCCATTGATGACCATCTGGGTTGTTTACACTCCCTTGCAAAATTAAACACTGTCACTGTGAACATCCTTAGACACACATATCTTGTGCACTTGTGTAAATATTTCTTTAGGCTCATGTCCTAGAAGTACAATTGCTAAAGCAAAGAGTCTGAACATTTTACATTTTCATATTGATAAATTCCTTTTGAAACAGTTCTATCTCACATATTTCACCAATACATTGTGAAAATGTTAATATCCTACATTGAATTTTATCATCTACAATATTTTCCCAGATGGAAAGGATAGTCCAATCATTTAATTGGCTTTCTAGTAGTTAATCTGAACATCTTTTGTTGTCATTTGAGCTGCTGACTTTACCTGTGCAATGGGTAAGAATACCCATAAACTGCAGGTTTATGGCTAAAAGAAATGCAATTGACAGGAAGATATGACTTTTGTCTGGAAACATTTTACTTAAAAAATATATTGCTAAGTTCATTTGAAAGCAGCAACATTATATGTCTTATGAAATATTCCAGACTTGAGAATGGCTTCTCTCCTGCTTTTCTAGTTAGCAGGACTAGAATGAGGTTTATATTGTTTTGTTGCAAAATAATGTTGTCTGAATAGTGCATAGACTGGCAAGATACTCTTTTAGGAAAAGGCTGGAAATGTTATTTGTTATCTGCTTAAACGGGTCAAGGCAGGCAAAACATTTCAACTTAAAAATATCTGATGAAGGAAATAGCTGGCAGCAGAGACATTGGATACAACCGAAAGCTGGGGCTTCCGGCTGCACAGTGTGCTTCCCCACTGCACCGCTACCTTTAGAGGCAACACACATGACCTAAGTCTCTTACTTTTCAGGTAACTGTCAGGAAAACGTATGAAACAATTACCTAATATTTCCAGAATGACTATAACTATCTCACTGACTAGCAAACACAACCCAAATTCAATTCTGTCAAAACACATGACATACAAGATTTGAATGCTGAAAGTTGTGCCTCCTGGCTGCAGAGACACATCCGCTATGCTTTTAGATACAAGTGCTGGAGAGCGGTCTTCTCACACTTCCTAGTGCTCGCCAAACAGCCTTGCTGCCCTGCCCAGAGGGGTGGCCCTGTTGAGTTCCTGCGGGCTCAGCACCAGGGAAAAGAATGCCTCTGGTAAGAAATGTGTCCTGTGTCTCCCAGAGCAATGCACCTACCCACTCCAGACAGCAATATTAGGGTTCCTGTGTACCATGACATTGGCAATAAAAACACACACAATATTTGCTTTAGTTTTTTAAAAATAAAACACTCTAGACATTTAAAATAAGTATGAAGACGAAACATAAAGACCTACCCATGTCCCATGCATCCAGTGTCAGAAACACAAGTCCGTGCACAGCGACACCCCTCCATGACTTCTCTGGTCAATTCCCTTTTCCCTCCCACTGAGGTAACCATGCTCCTAAGTTTGATTCCTTCATAGCTTTTCACATGGCTAAAATATTTTCTGTCCCACATTTCCTGATTGGCCTTCTTTGGCATTTTTCTGAATCACTGAAGCTTCTACTATCCATGCTGTTTCTAAATCAAATAAAACTTTATGAAGATCATAAAAAATGAAATCAAAGAGCCCTATATATTTGTGTTTTATTTAGTCACTTTTTTTTGTAGGAGGGTATTTTGGAAGGTCAACAAAACTATAAATTAAAATGAAAATAATTACAATTTTCCACTAGGCCAGTTTGTTTTGTATGTTTTCCAGGAATTGGACACAGGACAGAGGGTTGTGGCAAAAATCTGATCAGATAATTCTGGCTCTTTCCATGATTCATGGAAGTTAGATGGAAGGAATTATAAAATCACAGTGCTGGAGGAAGCATCATTCTTAGTGGTTTAATGAAGTAGAATATAGTCTAGTTAATTCAACTAGTTAATCAGATAAAATCTAATTAAGTTAGGGCCTCCCCGGTGGCGCAGCGGTTGAGCGTTGGGTTGCGAAGCTGCCCGCGGCCTCTGCGGCGCTGGTTCGATCCCCGGCTGCTCCCCGGCCACCGGAGGAGGGTCCCACATGGCGCGCAGACCTCTCCTGCCGCCCGCTGCTCCCCTCAGCAGTGTATTTCGGTCCCTCTGCCTGCTCTGCTCCCCGCTCTGGCTCCGGTGAATTCTCTCACCCTCCCGCGCTTCTGACTGTACCCAGTGCATGTATAAACAAAACAAACAAATAAATAAATAAAAAAAAAACCATGCCTCTTTAAAAAAAAAATCTAAGTTAATAAACTAGTTTTCCATTAATAAATATCATTAGTTTACTATGCCTACGCCAGTGCTATTTACCAGTGAAAAGACATCAGGGAGTCCTTAACCGTAAAATGTTCTAGCAGGATGTACTTGGTCTGCCTAGATTGCTTATTGTAAATAAACTTGGAATTTATAGGTTTATGGGACATGGATGGCTGGACAAAGGAGATGGATGTCACCATGTAGACTGTAATAGCACAAAAAGCAGAGATATTCCAGAATCAAAGTTTGACTATTGTTTCTACCTACATTGCTCAGAAACTACTCTTGTGTTATCCTGAACTGAAGCAAAGCCCAGTGTCCATGGTAGGCATTCCCTAATCTCTGCTGCAAGAAGAATGGGCTACCTAAAAGATTTTATTTTTCCCAGTGACAAGTGATGTAATGAAAACAGATCCCTGGGGAAATGATGGCTTGAAGCTCATTGTCACCACAATAGGATGCCAAGTTAAGGCTACAGGACCTGGAATTTGTTCTAAACAAGGCTTGTGTTGCTTAGATACCCATTCAAGTGGAGAGGTTAAGGCACAAACCACAAACAGAAGTACAAAATGGGTTGAGCCACATCATTGAAAGAGTTTGCAAAATGTCAACCTGAAGAATGGATTCCACCTACAGATGCATTCTGCTTCATCCTGTTGTATTTAAACATTTTTCTGCAATTGAATGCCATAGTACAAGACATGTCCTCTCTAGTCTGCCACATTCTCAATACTCCCTAATGTCACATGGGCTTCAAGTGTTTAAATTATCTTCCTGGGCTGTTCTGCAAAAACAAATATACTAAAAATATCAGGGGAACGTTATTTTAATTTTCAGGCAGACAGGAATCTTCAAAAACCAGAAACCAGGGCCTCCCCGGTGGCAGAGTGGTTGAGCGCTGGGTTGCGAAGCTGCCCGCAGCCTCTGAAGCGCCGGTTCGATCCCCGGCTGCTCCCAGGCCACCAGAGGAGAGGCCCACATGGCGCGCAGACCTCTCCTGCCGCCCGCTGCTCCCCTCAGCAGTGTACTTCGGTCCTTCTGCCTGCTCTGCTCCCCGCTCTGGCTCTGGTGAATTCTCTCACCCTCCCGTGCTTCTGACTATACCCAATGCCTGGATAAATAATAAATAAATAATTCTTTAAAAAAACCCCAAAAACAAAAACAAAAAAAAACCCCCAGAAACCAAGCAGACTTCTTATTTCATTTCAAAGTGAATGTGAAACAGTCCTTAAACAGAATGACTGTTGGAAAAACAAGACTTCTGTTTGACTTAGACTAGACATCAGGTCCACATATGAGGTCTGGAAGGTCAGGTTTCAGAACTCCCTCCACCTTCCTCTCTCCTCCTTGGACAGGTTGCACCTGTTATCTTACCAGGTCCTAACAGTAGGACTTTGGACTTTTAGTTTTGCAAGACAAGTCAAATAGTGCTTAAGTGATGAAGTCCAGAGATCGCACTTAGAAATGCTAACTAAAGCAGGCTTCCAAGACCTAGCTCCCTGCAGGAGCGGTGGACATACCCCGGCTGGGTCTCACCTTGGGAGTGTTGCTCCTGTCTCCTGGCCCTGGGGACTGGCTGCCATTGCTGTTCCAGCCAGCTTCCTGGAAGATGTCAGGACTCTGTGGGCGCACCTGGCGGGACACGACGAGGTGAACACGCCTTTCACTGGCCTGGATGATGAGAACAGGTATTAGCCACTCTCAGAACTTCCATCTAAAGCATCTAGCACCAGGGCCTCCCTGGTGGCACAAAGGGTTGAGCACCGCACTATGAAGCAATCTGCATCCTCTGCAGCATGAGTTCGATCCCCGGGCAGCCAGGGAGCAACCCACATGGCACAGCAGACCTCTTCTGATTCGCCTACTCCTCCTCTCAAGCAGTGTATTTCAGTCAGTCTGCCTGGTCTGTTCCCCACTCTATCTCTGGTGAATCCTCTCACCCCCCACATCTCTGGCCTGCACCCCAACTCTCGTATGCATAAATAAATAAATCTTTAAAAAAATAAAATAAAGCATCTAGCACCAGAGGTTAGCTTTGTCTTTACTTTTTTTTTTTATGGGGAGAAAAGATTTCTTGTATTTTTCATGGAAGTGCCCATTTTGTAATTAGCCAAGAATAGGATTTCTTTCCTAGCCTTAGATCAGGCTGTGAACACTGCTACAAAAGAAAAGCTAAGGAAAGCCTGATTCATTCAATGGTCTTTGAAAGGACATTGCACTGGTAATATTTGATGAATGGCTTCATCACACGAACCATGTCTGAAAGACTTTTCAGATAGAATAAGGTGTATGGTGTATGGGAGTAGCCTGTTCAGAACACAGACCAAAGGTCTAAGGTCAAAGGTAAACAGCAAGAAAAGGAAATGGAGTTAGTGGCAATGGCACTACCACTGCAGGAAGGGAAATCCTGCCTCGGCCAGCTCAAACATTTGGGCTGGAGAGGAGGAGTACTCTGTAAATCTAGGGATGACTCACTAGGTTCTCATACAATCTGATTAAAGGCTTTTTTTTTTTTTTTTTTTTAAGATTTATTTAGGGCCTCCCCGGTGGCGCAGCGGTTGAGCGCTGGGTTGCGAAGCTGCCTGCAGCCTCTGCAGCGCCGGTTCAATCCCCGGCTGCTCCCCGGCCACCGGAGGAGGGTCCCACAGGGCTCTCAGACTTCTCCTGCCGCCTGCTGCTCCCCTCAGCAGTGTACTTCGGTCCTTCTGCCTGCTCTGCTCCCCGCTCTGGCTTTGGTGAATTCTCTCACCCTCCTGCGCTTCTGACTATTCCCAGTGCTTGTATAAAGAAATAAATAAATCTTTAAAAAAAAAAAAAAAGATTTATTTATTTATGCATACAAGAGCTGGGGTACAGGCTAGAGTTGCGGGGGGCAGTGAGAAGATTCATCAGAGACAGAGTGGAGAACAGAACAGGCAGATTGAGCAGGGGCAAGTCAGGAGAGGTCTGCTGTGCCATGCGGTAGCTCCCTGCTCAGGGATTGAACTCGTGCTGCAGTAGCTGCGGACAGCTTCATAAGTTGTGTCTTAACCCCTTGTGCCACCAGGGAGGCCCAAAGACTTTGATCCTTTATTTTTTATGTGACCACTAGTCTTCTTTGCTTTGATACTTGAATAGAACTTTATTAGTAGCAAGTGTATAGTTCATTGAAAAAAATCCACTCCAAACCATAAATTTATAAAGTGACTACGCATGTGTGTCAGAGTATGGGTCATTGTTTCAGAAGTGCAGGGCAGTTCTGCAGAGGTCCCAGACCTGCAGGGCAGGTAGACTAGATAGACTTTGGACCAGTGAAATGTACATAAGTTCAATCTGAACTTGACAGTTCAATCTGAAGTCGCCAGCTGACTTCACTTATCACTTTCATAATAGTTGATAGTGGTTGAGATACAGTTAGATTTGATTAAAAAGGGCCTCAAGAAAGGCTGGGTGTGGGGACAACAAGGGTGAAGAAGAGTAGAGGTAAGGGGTTGGCGTCTTTATCTTGGCACTGGACTAGTCACAACCACAGCAGAGACGGACCTTGGCCAGCCTCCTGTCTTCCATCACAGTATGGCTATCAGACCATGGAAAATCAGGGCTTGGAAGGAGGCCACAGAATGCCTGTACTCTCCTGCGTGAGCTCAGACAAGAGAACTGAGCTGATTGTCCCCTGGCCCTCTGCATCTTCCTTCCCAGGGCACATAACTCACTCCCACTCTCAGGATATAGGGCCTGACTTTCAAAACCTTAATCAGAACTCCTACCAATGAAATCAGACCCCCAGGACTGGCCAACACTGACCAGCCCACATCTTCAAGACTTTGCATTCTTATATGACTTAACAACACTTCTCAGGGCCCTTTGGAAATGGAAGGGACATCAGTTGGGTGGCTAAATTAGATGAACTTTTTAAAACAACTGCTAGAGCTTATTAAGTGACTGCTGCAAATGTCAATGTGAACAGGGACCTGTCGAGGTGATGCATTTTACATAAACTTAGAAAACCAGTCTAATGGGTTCCAACAACAATGTTGGAGTCCTTCACTCATGCTCCGTCCTACAAGCCTAGGCATTACTCCTGATGGTCTACGTAAGGCCTAGGTGTCCTTCCTTTTTGCATTTGCCTGTCCCAAATTTCCCAGTGTTTCTCATAACATATAAAGCCTGTGTTAGAACAGACCAAAAATAGCAAGCCCAGGAAATGAAGAAAGCTGACACCAAGAACTACCATGTTAGCCCATTAAACTGAATTCCTGGAAGGGTATTTTATAACTATCTCTTTGTACTGCAAGCCCCACCCTCATGAGGTTATCTCTGGAAACTTTCTGAAGAAAAAATTACTAAAAGATAAGAAGTGGCAAACATTCAGGTCAACACTTCCACTGCTGAGGCCCTATTTGTTTCTTATTTTCAGGGAAACCCCAGTGTTGTGGAGGAGTTCCTTGGGTTTCGTCTCCAGGAGCGTGAACTGTATCATGCTTGTTTGGGACCAGAGGCAGCCTCATGGCCAAAGCGCCTCATAAGAACTGAGGAAACTTAAGACATACAGAATTAACTTGCCAGGCGAGTTCAAAATGCCAAAGAGTAGCCTGCAAGAGCTATTTAATTCACATTTTCAAGCATGATTTTCTCACTGGATTTTCAAATGCCAACTTTTAGTATTAAGTTGTTGGCAGGAAAAATACTCTAATAAATAATTCTGATATCAATTTACTTGGAAATAAATTTTCTGCTGGACTGGATCTGCGATGCTTACCAGTCACCTAGTAAAAGGCTCACAGGGAGAATATTTAATGCATTTTCTTCCCGAGCATCTGAAGACGTGAGGTGGAAAACGAGCTAATGTGTTTGTCCTGGCTCTAACTCACATGAGCAGCTGGATTTAGTGTCAAGAAACAGCCCTGAGCACGAGAGTCTGTCTGTCCAAGGGTGTGAGTCTGGTGTGAATGTAGATTGCGGGGGTGAGGCGAGGAGACAGAAAGACTGAAGGAGAGAAAGGCAGAACCTTATTTCCTACCCACATAATCTGCACCAGGAGGACAGATGTGGCTGACTTCTCATTCTGATAACAAACGGGCAAGCAAGAGCGCACGCCAGGGCAGAGGTAGGACCACCTTTTTCTCACTTCTCTCGGGATGATGCAATTTGGGCAGAAGGACTGCTGAACAATGGGGACAGTCTCAAGAGGTAAATGTGGCCTGAGGCAGACCCTTTTCACTGAGGGCTTCTCTCTTTGTCCCTTAAACATCTTAAATTTTTTTAAAACATCTTCAATTTTGAGGCAGGCATTTGCATCAAATTTTGCAGAGCCTCTGGGCTCTGCTATGTTGTCCTTTCTCTTCTGAGAGTGCAACATTAAAATCCCGCTCTCCTTTCCATGGGTTAAGGGGGGCGGACTCTGAGGGCATCCACAGTAGATCTTAGATGGCTGCAGGCTTCTCCACAGACATTCTGCGCCATGGCTGCCACATGTCCAGGCCAGGCATTTCACAACAGCCTTGGGACACAGCCCCTGCCCTAGGAAGGCTGTCCTCATTCAGGGACAGCAGGAACAGGCGCCTTAAAGATATGAGTGGCACAGGTAAGAGTGTCGAGGAGTGGGGCCAATTACTTCTAGCCCAGGAAAAGGGAAAGAACTAATGTGCAGACAAACCCTGAGGGTTCAAACTGAGCAGACTTTCTAATGAAAAATCTTGTTTCATTGCTTTGTTTAACGACTTATTCTCTGATATTTGACTCCAAACCGTGAATAATACTTGTATGATAGGAGTAAGCAAAGGTCACAGGAGGCGCCATAGCCCAGGTGCCTCATTTGTATTTTAGCCATTTAAAAATAAAATCTCATGTTCTAGCTGGAAGGAGTCAGAGCTCTTCATGGTGATATTCCAAGGTAGGCATTTTCTTCTCTTTAGCCTGGAAATGGCTCTTTTCCCTGTAAAATCCACTATGGCTGACAAAACTGCTCATAGAGTCAGGATGCAACAAGGACCAGTAAACTTCACAGAGCAGAGAGATGAAAATCACAGATGCCACTGCACAAGCGGGCAGAGGAGCATTTTGCAGAGCAATATGCTGGAGATGGGGGAGAAGCCAGTGATAACCAGGGCAGAGCAAGAGTTGACAGAGTACCTGCACTTCAAGGTGTGAACTGCTCATCTAGCCAAGGGGCTTCACTTGGGAAAAAAAAGGAGGACTGGAGTTAAACAAAATGCATTATAGGGGCCTCCCTGTTGGTGCAAGGGGTTAAGTCTCAGCACGATGAAGTTATCCACAGCCACTGCAGCATGAGTTCGATCCCCAGCCAGGGAGCTACTCACATGGCACAGCAGACCTCTCCTGTCTCACCCACTGCTCCCCTCAGCAGCTCATTTCAGTGGATCTGCCTGTTCTGCTCCCCACTCTATCTCTGGTGGATCTACTCACCATCACCCCCACCGCACCTCTGGCCTATACCCCAGCTCTTGTATGCATAAATAAAATAAATCTTGACAAAAAAAACCAAAATGTATTATAGCATATATAAGCATATGCTTAAATGCTGACTAAACTGTAATTCATGTAGGTCCAGTGTGTTTTCTGTAGTTTCTAAGATTTCAAGAGTCATCACACACAACCACCCCTCAGACCCAGAAAATTATTCTACTCAAATACCTGAAACAGGGAGACTCCAGCTGACTGCTGGTTATAAGATTCTGTTGCTCAGAACAGATACAGCCTACACATAGCATCCTTTATGGCACAGGAGACCTGTGTGTGATTGGGTGATCACCTTGTTACAGACTGTAAGAACTTTAGTTGAATTTTATAACATAAGCTCTTCAGAGGGCCTGTCATTACTTAATGTACCACTCATTAACATCAGAGGGTTTAATGACCGTATCTTTGGAAAAAAAAAAAATCATGCTGTGTCTGCATTCCTTATTGGCTTCTTTTCCAAGGACCCAGGGTGAGGCAATCTCACTTTAATTTTCCGTAGACATTTGTGGTCATGGTTCTCTGGGGTTGCCCTATTCTAGCTTCCCTTCTGGCAATTGTTCAAGTGTCATTGTCCATCTTGATGTACCCACAGAACCCTGGGGAACTGAGGAGCAATTAGTCCATAAAATTAGGAAGTCAGACATGGAAGAGATGTTAGGCATCAACTAATCCAACAGCTTCTCTGTGGCCCAGGCTTCAATCCCCCACACAATCCTGCTCATGCTTCAGTGCCTCCAATGACAGTGAGCTCAGTATATCCCAAGGCCGTGCAAGCCATTTCCAGATAGCACTCATTAGACGTTTACCCTTAGATGAGCTTAAATTTGCTGTTTTCTTACTTGCCTACAGGTTCTAGCCATGGCCTCTGGGCCATCCCAATTCAATTTCTGTATGACAACCCTATTTGAAGAAAACTCTCATCTTCCCCCTTTAGTTCTTCCTTTCCAGTCAAATATTTCTAGTTTCTTCAATATTTAATATGTTTTCAAGTCACTTAAAAAACTTGATGACCTCTGAACTTGCTAATGAAGTTGAGTGGGGTGTTTGTACATGCACAATTGGACCTAGAAGTTCTGGTCTGACCAGCACGGACTGGCTGTGATTGACTAGGTTCAGCCAAGACCTCATTGATGGAGTGCCCATTTTGCCATTTCATTTGTGCAGTAGGGATGGGCTCTGCGTGTAAGAAGTCAAGATTGGCATCAGGGCCTCCCTGGTGACACAGGCTGTTGAGCGCAGTGCTGGGAAGCTGTCCGCAGCCTCTGCAGCGCGTGTTTGATTCTGGCCGCCCGGAGAGATACCCACATGGTGCGTCAGACCTCTCCTGTCTAGCCTGCTGCTCCCCTCAGCAGTGCATTTCAGTCAGTCCGCCTGTTCTGTTTCCACTGTCTCTGGTGAATCCTCACCCTCCTGCACATCTGGCCTGTACCCTGGTTCTTGTATGCATAAAAAAATAAATCTTTAAAAAAAAAAAAGATTGGCATCGGTAATCATCATTACTCATTGAAAGACAGGAAGATTCGCAAGACCCCCCTATGGAACATATCACAGCAGGAGACCTTAGCGCTGGCTCAGGGGATGGCACACAGACCTCAAGAGGCATCAGAACAGGGCTACCAATATCAGCCAGGAGAATAATAAAGTCATCAGTCGTTTCTGTTGACATGGCCACATACAATGCAATCAGGTATGAAGACAAAGTTCTCGCCCTAACCCTTCTCCCAGTGAGCAGGAGAATCGTGGAGAAAAAGCAAGCTCTCATAAAGCAAAATGTCGGAGCTCTAGAAATATAATTTGAATTAATGGGGCACTGTGAATTGATATTACTTTATCATGAGGACAGTGAGAGCAAATCTGATGTATAGTGATATGTTCACTACTGAAACTTCAGTACCTATCATAAAATCTGTGACCATCATCTGCTGAAGAAGCAGCAGCCACTTTGGTGAATGAAGAGCTACAAGGGAAAAGGAGATTCAGGAGGCTTGGAGGAAAAGTGGTGAATAGGACCTTAATATTTGACTAGAGTAGAAGAGGAAAATTGACACAGCAATTTGGTCTATTTTTCCCACTAAACTGTAGATCCACATTCATCCTTACATTCCCAGAAGTGTATCTTTTAAGTTCAAAGAAATGAAAGATGATGACAGTCTGATTTATCTAGATGTCAGTGACAAGGTCAAAGTGAGAATTTAGTTGAGTGCCTGAATCTGCTAATCACTGAGTCATCAGAAGGACCCAACTCCTTGGCCTAAGTATGTTACTCCTGTGATTAATTCTGCTGCATGGTAAAAAAAATCAAAACCATGCATGTGGGATTGTGGAGGTTGCAGGAAGAGCAATGAAGTTTTCAGATTGCCTAATATTTGCATTGTGTTGCTGCACAAAAGTTGAAAAACTATAGCTGACTAACTCATGCTTTATCATGAATGTGTGAAATTTGAAGTCCTGCATAAAAATCATTTGGACTTTAAGAATTCAACTCCATAAGAATGCTTTAAAATCTATGTATTGTTTAGTCTATGTGTATTAAATTTACTACAATACCACGTTAAGAAAACTTATTTAAATAGGAATTTGAGGGCCTCCCCAGTGGCGCAGCGGTTAAGCGCTGGGTTGCGAAGCTGCCCGCAGCCTCTGCAGCTCCCGTTCGAGCCCTGGCCGCTCCCCGGCCGCCGGAGGAGGGTCCCACATGGCGTGCAGACCTCTCCTGCTGCCCGCTGCTCCCCTCAGCAGTGTACTTCGGTCCTTCTGCCTGCTCTGCTCCCCGCTCTGGCTCTGGTGAATTCTCTCACCCTCCCGCGCTTCTGACTGTACCCAGTGCTTATATAAACAAATAAATAAATCTTTAAAAAAAAAATAAATAAATAGGAATTTGATTCTGTATTAGCTGTGCCAATCTGTTAAGACCAAACCAAACCAAACCAGATCTAGCAGGTCTTATTTCACTGGCTGTGCTTACTGGCTCCAGGAAACTTGAGTGTTGAAATTACCAAGAAAGTTCTGTTTTCATCCAGGTGTGTAGAATTCATGTAGGAGTCATGTAGTTAGAACGAATGTAGGTGATTAAGCAGTCCACACCTTGCCTTCTGGTCTACTTAAGGCCTATCATTCTTTTTCAGTCTGCAAAGGCCAGTTGTCAGTTTCTCTAACGAAGAGTCTTTAAATATTAATTCATGTGTGGGTAGTCACACATTAGTATTAATGAAAACCCATCTCAACATCACATCTACAAATGGTTTTTGAATTTTTTCAGTTTCTGCATTAAGTCAGGAAATTGTCTAGGAAACAAATGACATTAGAGGGATACTCAAATTTGAAATCCATCATTATTCTTTTTAACTGTATATATTTGAACTTCTAAATAAATGAATTCACTGATCCAGAACTGCTGATGGATGAGCACATCCCCAGATAGGTATGTCTCAGAATAAATCATTTCATAGTGATTACTGGACAGATGCATTCTGAATCTCCTAGGTTTGGGAAGTTGGAGATCTTCTCCTGCCTAAGGCCTCAAATCTTTGCTCAATTATTTGAAGCATGCACTGGATAATTCCAGAAAGCTGTCTCTTTCATGCAACTATTTGAATAATGGTGCTTAAAAAAACACACACACCCAAACACTTAATTGACAAGGTTGTACTAAGTTGCCATGTAAATCAACCGCCCCCTGTTTGAAGCCCCTGTCTCCTTGGAGCTTCTGACTCTTAATCTGTGTAACTCTGGGATCTGGCACCCAGGCTTGCTGCTGAGTAAGCTGAGGTTAGAGCTCCACATATGTAAAGCTGGTCAAATTTAAAACAGTTGTGGCTTCTCTGTACTAACTTTTCCCTGAAATAATGTAGAAAGGGCAGAATGTGTGGTACTATGAGAAAAAGCATGGCCAAAACGACATGTTGTCTGGGAATTTCTTTGTAAGGTGACTATGATTCATGGAGTAGACACACAGGGCACTGCAGCCAAGGCTTGGTTGGAAATTTGAGTCTCAACCTTTGAAGGGTATTTAGTTTAATCCCCCTGCCTGGTGTGTGTTACAAGTATCACATAAATAAAATCTATTCTTGAGATTGCTTAACTGAGTTTTCCCAGCATTCTACTTTTTCCATTTCTTTTCCAACTGGCCTTGCCCAAACTGGCTGCTTTTAAAGCACATTAGGTTTGCTTAATGAGCAGAGGAATCTTTTAGCAAGTCCTGCTATTGGGCAAGATCTTCTCTTGTAAACAAATTTTCTCAGGGAAATTTGTGTTCCTCTTCTGTTATTAATCAACAAATGCAGAATGTTATATGTAATCAAAAATTTCCTAAACAAAGCAAGTAAAGGAGTTTTCCCTTTACCTATGGCCAAGTAGAGCTGGCAGATTATCTCTAGAATGTGAGTTGCACTGATGGACCTGCAGAGGGCGTCAACAAGAGTCAACACACACAAGTGATGATTGCCTAAAGACCTACTTTTTTAAGTTATTTAAAAAAATTTTTTTAAATAATTTTATATAATTCTTACATCATTTTTCATTTTTGCACAATGTATGCATTTTCATTTTGGTTATATTCCCCATACAATTGCACACCCCCCCGTTGTTTTGACCCTAATCCTTCCTCTCCCTGCCTCCCCCCGCGCCCTCCATAGTGTGTCTCTGGTTTACAGTTGCTTGTTGATTTTGATTTTTACTTTGTATTAATTAGTCTTTTTCCTGGTCCTTTATTTAGGTTTTCTAAATTCCTGCTATGAGTGAGACCATCTGGTATTTTTCTTTTTTCTTTCTGACTTATTTCGCTGAGCATGATCCCTTCTAGCTCCATCCATGTTGCTGCAAACTACAGGTGTTTAAATTGCTGAGTAATATTCCATGGTGTATATGTACCACATCTTCTTGATCCAGTCATCTATTTTTGGGCACTTGGGTTGTTTCCAAAGCTTAGCTATTGTAAATAGTGCTGCTATAAACATAGGGGTGCAGGTGCCCTTTGGAATTAATGTTTCTGTGTCCTTTGGGTAAATACCTAGGAGTGGAATTGCTGGATCATATGGAAGCTCTATGTTTAGTAGGTCCAGAAATCTCCACACAGCTCTCCATAGTGGTTGGACCAGTTTGCACTCCCACCAGCAGTGCAGAAGAGTTCTATGTCCTTTGGGTAAATATCTAGGAGTGGAATTGCTGGATCATATGGAAGCTCCATCTTTAGCAGGTTGAGTTATCTCCACACAGCTTTCCATAGTGATTAGACCAGTTTGCACTCCCACCAACAGTGCAGAAGAGTTTCTATTTCTCCACAACCTCGCCAACATTTGTTGTTGCTAGTTTTTTTCATATGTGCCATTCTCACTGGTGTGAGATGGTATCTCATTGTAGTTTTGATTTGCATTTCCCTGATTACAAGTGATGTTGAACATTTTTTCATATGCCTGTTGGCCATTTGCACACAACACTAATGATAAAGGATTGATCACAAAAATCTACAAAGAGCTGATGAGACTCAACAAAAACAAAGAAAATAATGCAGTCAAAAATTGGGCAGAAGAGCTAAAAAGAAACTTCTCCAAAGAGGAAATGTAAAGACCTACTTTTTAGAGGGAGAAAAGAAAATCATGCTTCATGCAGAAAAAAAAGGACTTTTTTGTTCCAATGTTATTAGATAACATTGTCTCACCCATTGGCACATACAGGCTAGGGTCATCTGCTTAGTACTTGCCTGATTGTATGTGAGAAAAGAGATGGGAATATATTCCAAGCTCCATGAAGCCAGGAACTGTGTCAGTATTTTTCACTGCTGTGCTGCATACCTTTGGCACATAGAAAGTGACCAACTAAAAATAACTGGACAAATTCAAAGGGACAAAAAGTAAAGATCCTATCAATCTTGGGGACAAATGGCATGTAGAAGTAGATTTATTGTGGGTTTTACGATAAGTGATTTGATAATAGATCCTCTGAGATGGAAGTAACGTGTGAATTATGCTTCGTGTATATTTACATATTTATAATTTGACTTAGTATGTTCATACAACAAATATTTGAGGGTCCGTGATTTCCAGGCATGTCTCTAAATGCTTGAGATAAAACACTACTCGGGCAGATAATTGGTAGATAGAAAAAAATAAAGCTGATTAGAGAAAGAGAATGGGGAGTGGGAGACGCTTTTTCAAGTGGGATTGTCAGCGAAGGTCTCCTTAGGAATGACACTTAAGGAAAGATGTGATTTAAGTGCAAGCGCGTTATGCAGATATTTTGAGGATTCTCCCAGCCAGAGGGCCAGTCCTAAATTGAAATTTTTGAAAAATAGCAAGAAGGCAACATGGGCCTGGTTAATGAAAATTCTTGTCTTTGATTAGGAAATGAAGTTGGAGACATGAGATCCTATGAGCTCCTGCCGGTCATTATAGGGATTTGGAATTTAATCCAAGTATCTTGGGCAGCATTAGAGGGCTGAGTGCCACAAGGGACATGATAGAACTATCACTTTCCAAAGCCAGAACTAACTTCCGTGTGCAGGACAGAAGGGAGGAGATCAACTGCAGAAGCAAGGAGGTCAGTTAAGAGGCTCTGACCAAAGTTAATGATGTCTTGAATTAGACACCATAGAAGTTTTGGAGGTGGACAGCTGGAAGACACTGAAAACAGTGTCTTTCTGGCCCAAGTAATTGAGTAATGGTAATGCCATTTATAGAGACTGGAAAAGACTTAGGGAACAGGCTTGGCAAGAGGTAGAGTGGGGAGAAGTCAATGGTTCAATTTTAGACACTAAGTTTGAGATCCTGTTGTGACATCCACAGGGAGAAACCCAGCAGCTGGAGATGGACATATGAATTTGAAAACAGATAGCACAGACTCCAGAAGGGAAGTGTCTCTTATAATTCTGCATTGTTTTCCATTTTCTCCACAGGGCATGACCTTAGGTCCTGTTGGGAAGATGAATATTCATCAAGCCCAGAATCAACTTGGAATGGGGACATCACAAAATGCCATAGTTCAAGGGTGAAGGCACCACATATGTTTCTTCTCCTGGTGCAGAAGGAACAGTGTATAACCCCAGCACACTCTCCACCATTCATTGGACAATAAAGTCACCTACCACTGGGTTCTCCTCAAAGAGGGACATGATACCCCACTCAGGACAGTGGAAAGAGTTACCAACAACTGGAGGGGCTGTATAACCAGAACCCAAGGGTAGAGAAATTTGTACTTAGATGGTTCAAGTCCTCAAGGATGGACTCTGGCTTCTGATCATCGTACTCATGGAATTTGGTGCAAGGTTCAGTAGAGGCCTACTGCTGACTCACCGTCTACTCTTGAGGTATCACAGCTTCCGTCACTAAAGAGAAGACGCTACTATGTGCTGGCTGGTTCAAATGCTTCTTAAGACAAGGCCTTTAAACTTGCATCTTTCTTATCAACTTTCCATTGCTTCTAGAGGGATCTTTCTAGAAGAACATGTCACTTTCTTTGTTGAGCCCTTGTAATAATACACCATAACTTTGAGGATGAAGTCTGAGCTCTTAGGCTTGAATCACAAAGATCTACCTGATCTGGCCCTTCTACCAGTCCTGCCTCAACTATTGCTACTTTTTAAGCAATATACATACATAGTACAATGTATACATAATATATATGCAATTTACAATGCATAACACATGTTCCAGGTATTAACCATTTTCCTTACTGGCTTTTAGGAAAACATCCTTCTGTGTTGTATCTCATTAGAAAGACCCTCCCTGCCTCATCTGCCTGGATTGCTGGCTGATCCCTGAAAGGGAACCCAGTTTAAGGTCTTCCTCCTCTTTAAGAATTCCTAGGACATCTAAGCAAAACTCTTTGTCTGCACCGGCACAATACTTAATCTCTCCAATGCAATACTATCACACCAAACAACAGTTGTATTAAGAGTCCCTCTTTCCTGCTAGATTTTGGCCTCCTTGGGAGAGCAGTCTAGGGTGATCATTTCTGTTTTTTGAATCTAACTCAGGATGAGGCGAGCAGCAGGAACTTAATACATTTTAGCTAAATGAAGTGAAGAATAGCTTAGAATGTAAGAGGCCAGAACAAAACCTGCCCCTCTAAGAATAAAGCTAGAAACTCTGAATATTATAAAAACTCCTAGTGATCCAGCCAAAGCTAACATGATGCATGTTGGGGCTTGATATCATCTCACTGGCTGAGAGAGTGATTAGTTTGAAGCACTCAGGACATTGGGTACTTTATTTGCTTGAATGATCAATAATTATGCCTCTTATTAGGGGGGCTTCCATGTAGGTTCATGTTGAGTTCCCATGGCCTTTCCAAGGGAGCCCTGAGGGGCATGGCAGAGCTTCTCATGGGAGTCAGTACAACTGGAGGTCTTGGATCTGCCTAGACTGTATCTGAATGACCTCTAGGTCTGAGACTGACTGACACACTGGGTACAGGATAGCACAACCTGCTGACCTTGAGTGATCTTAACTTGAAGCTGCCCCACGAACGTTTACTGGCAGTCAGACTGGATGGTGGCAACACCTAGGGAACATTCCAGACTGCAGATACGTCATTTGCTTGAATAATGCTCTTACCTAGCCCTTCCATATTGATTTTTTTACAGGGAGGTACTGTGCAGTAAAGGTCGGGACAATGAGCATTATCACTCACGCCGAGTTTCTAACTTGGATCTTGGAAAAGCCCATGACCCACCTGAATTAGATGAGCTGCACTCTCTGGGCTGCCGTACCGGAGGTCGTGTCCATTGATGGCTAGAACGCGATCATTCTCCTCCAGCTGGCCTTGTCGGTCGGCCACGCCCCCATTCAGCATGTTGAAGATGAACACACCAGGCTCATCTGCCTTGCGTACCAGTTTTATTCCAAGCTGCTCCTCGGGGCTGCTTTTGTTGAGAATCACATGGAAACTGTCATCCCGGGGTCCATAGGTGTCCAACGCCTGTCCATTGTTCCTGCTTCGGAACTTCTGCTCACGGAGCACGGTGAGCCGCAGCACCTGGCAGGGCTGGCGCAGGAGCCGCAGGGCGTAGTTGTGAGGCACGTTGCTGATGTCCATCCCGTTGACCTGGGAGAAGGGGACTTCAGAACCTGGAGCCACTGAGCCACCAGCCCACCTGTCACCACCCTTCCCAACAGGGGGTCTGGGTGCTGCTAACCCCCACGACCCCCAGGTGCTGCTGCCTTGTTTTGCATCCAAATACCCCATATCTGTTTTCCAACCTTCTAGCCCTGTTTTCTTGGAGTGTCACCTGTACCTCCTTTTCATCTCTGAGTAGGCACCATATTTCTTCACACTTTCTTCACACTGTTTCACAGCCCACCCCCCTTATTTATACAATCCTAACCCTCAGTTCTATTGCTTGCCATGCTTATTCTCAGGTGAGAGAGGGAGAAAAAAAGGAAAAATAGGAAAAGGCAAAAGAAGAAAATTTCCTATTGAGCTCAAAAGATAACCTTCACCTATAGTTCAAATAAAATGAGTAGATAGTTTCTTTCCAAACATCTCCAGATTAACTTTTCTCTCTGATCACTCCTACTGGGAGTTCCGGGCCCCACTATTATGTGTGTGTGTGAGAGAGTGATGGTATATTTGTGTGTGCGTGTGCATGAATGTGTGTGTGTGTTGACAAGTGTGTGAATATGTGAGTGGTAAGACTACATATGAATGTGTGTGTGTGTGTGTGTGAAGTCTCAAGATAATCTTGTATGCCATTTTAACAAACTGATGTGAATGGAAGTTTCTAGGCTCTTTTATTGATGATCTGATCACTTAGTTATGCTACTCAAGCTGGGCCCTCTCATGTGTGCCTCATTCATGACTGTGGGGCTGATGCTGCTTGTGGGCTTTGCGGTTTTAATTACTCTGAGCAACACTCCCCCTGTCCCCTGCCCACCGTGGAGGGCACTGCTCTGGAAGCAGCATTGTACTCCGTGCTTTAGGACAGAGGCCCCACAGAAGGGAAACAACCTTCTTGAATTCTGTGGTTGAGATTTCTTGCATTTGCAGCCAATTGCTAGAGAGCCTTGGAGTGAGATTTAAAAAGCCTTCCTACAACTTACAATGGTGGGTGTCTGCTGCATCTCCAGGGAAGGGTGGAGGCTCCCTCATGCACAGACGAGACTCAGCACCTTTGTCCAAGCAGGTGAGCTTGAAGACCACTATGCTTGGTCCTGGTTTCCCCCATCACATTCAGGCCAACAGCAGGTCTGGGCAGCCCACTAAAGAGTTCTGGCAGCTCTTTTGCCAGCAAGAGTCAGTCATAGCCCATAAGAATCACATGCTTTATGATGCCACCCTTGCAGGCAGCAGAGTTTCTACTAGATCGGGGAGGAAGCTACACAGTGTCGCTGACCATACTGCTAACCCCCATGAACTCCAGGCTGATGGGCCCTGTCTTGTAGTCCATGTGGGGGGCTGGTAGGAATTGCTGTGTTTCCACCCAAACTGCTTTCAATTCTTTCTCCTCTTACTCCGAAAGAAATACCACATGATAAGTCAAGTGCTGGCTATTTGGAAACTTAGAAGGGATGGGATGAAATGGTCATCTGAGTAGCAGACAGAAAATACATGACCAGGGAGGGAATTCTTGTCACTTTTGGCACGTAGTTGACTTCTATGTTTATGAACAACTCTTCCTTTATCATCTCTCCTGGAAATTCCTCCTTAAATCATTCCCCCCAGCCAAGCTGCAGAGGAAAGTAAAGCCCAAGGCAGCTGTTTCCCCACGGTCCCTCAAAAGTGTCTTCAGGTTGGTGGGAACTGCTTAGGGCTGACTTTTTTCCCCCCAGGAAGGGCCATTAAGTTACAGGAATTTTAGAAGGGTGTGTGAACATGTGTGATTAGATAAAATGCAAAATGTTTCGCGAACCTGCTCTAGAAACAATTTTAGAAAATGCATGCTCCCATTCTGTATTACTTTATGTTACTTCAAGTAGGAAGGAGGGTGAGTAGAAAGAAAAAACAGAAGGAAGCGAGAAATAAAAGGAGGTGGGAATTAACTAGAGGATAGAAGAAGAGGGATGGAAGATGACGAAATGATAGAGAAATATTTATGTACAGAGAGAATAAGGGAGACAGAGTAAAAGAATAAGAGTAACAAAGATCTATCTCAATTAAATCAGAAATCAAGAAAAGGCATTAACAGTAACTATGGAAAGTCACTGCCCCACATTTATTTAACATTTCTTCCATCTATCTACCTACCTATCCATCCAATTATTCTAAAGTGATTTTTATTATGCCCCTTCCCATGTCCCCACGCTATGTTCTCCACCTTTAGTATGATGTCTCCCGGCAGGAGCCTGCCGTCTCTGGCAATCACTCCATCACGATAAATGTGTTGAATGATAATATGAACCAGGGGTGTCTCATTTCCTCCCACAAAACGGATGGACAGGCTCTCGTTGGGATCCACTCGATTGATCTTGATGCTGGTAATTTCACCATCTGGAATCAGGTGATACAACCTCGGAAAGACTACGATGGACAAGGTCAGTACTTACTAATGACACCAACCCAACAGGAATTTCCAGCCCCTCCTCTTACAAAATTTTGGTTTCAGCCAAACTAAACTATTCATTGTTCCTCATCCATGTTTTTCATTTTCCTGCTGTGCCAGCAGAAGTTTCTCTGCTGGCAAAATTTCCTTCAAGGCCTGTAAGAAATGATCTTGTCCAATGAAACTCTAGCCTGATCCCTCTAAACATCTCATTTCCCATAAAACTATTTCTTAAAGCACTCACCCTTCTATTATCATTTGTGACCATTTCTTTTACCACCCCCCCCCCCAATGGACTCTTAAGTTCCTTGCAGACGTACATTCTGGCTGTCCTGTAGTTCTGTGCAACAGATCTCTGTAGACTTCAGCCAATGCCCACCAAGTGAACAGAAATGAATGAATGAATGAATGAATGAATGAAAGAATTAAGGGTGATATGGGATGACCTGAAAATTTTATCATCTACTCATCAAGGGACAAAACAGAACAAACTTGTTCTTTCGCCTTCTCAGATCATTTGAAGGTTTGTTCCCAGAAGCCTCTGTATTTCTAACTCAGGGAGTCATAGCTTTCTACATCTGACATTTGTTAGTAAAGGGGAGTCAAAGGGCATGATTCATGCTCTAGAAGAGAGGTTTCTCTCTGGTTTGCCTCAAATCACCAAATTCAGAGCTACAATACTAAGGAAAATCTAGGCAGGTATTTTCAAACTTTATCTTTTAACTGAGACTCTTCTTACCCATGGACTCTCCCACGCCCTGGTCTCCTCCCAACTCAACACAAAAGAGATGCTCTAGCTGTGTAGGTTGAGAACCACAGACACTCAGACATTTTACAGAGGAGGATATTTGAGCTGGGAGGTAACACATTTAGGTGGCCCTCAAAACCAGGACTCCTGTTAGCTCCCTTAGGGGGTTCATAGCCATGACAGTCTCACGGCAGACTTGCCCTGTTGACCTACAAGCTAGTCGCGTTGCACCAACTGGAGCCATTCTCCACATTGGCTTAACAGATGCGTGCAGAGGGAAGACATTCAATAAATGCAATGAACGCTACATCCAATTTAGGAGAAGTGGCTCCTTGAGACTCTCACGAGTTGCCTGAGGCTCACTGGGACATGGGGAGTGGAGATGTAGCTTCTGTGTCTTGTAGTTGCTGACAGTTCTGCCTTTGCCCTAAGTCTTCCTTAATTATGTGACCAAGAAGATCAAAACTGCAGGACTGGTATGGCTGATTCATTTTACATGACCATTTTTCAAAATCTACAACTTGGACCTCCCTGGTAGTGCAGGGGTTAAGTCTCAGCACTATGAATCTACCCCAGGCACTGTGGCATGAGTTCATCCCTGGTCAGCTCCTGATGAGTTCATCTCCTGTCTTGCCTGCTGCCTCCCCTCAGCAGTGTATTTCAGTAGATCTGCCTGTTCTGCTCCCCACTCTGTCTCTGGTGAATCCTCTTATCCCCCCACCCCACCTCTGGCCAATACCCCAGTTCTTGTATGCATAAATAAATTTAAAAAATAACCGTTTAAAAAAAATACACAACTTAGTCCATTTTCCCTAATGAACTGAGTTCATTGAGTGCTCAACTCTTAGGAACAATACAGAAAGAATTAAACTTATTTCTAAGTATTGCAGAACATGATAAATTAGTGGCCAGGGGAAGCCTGTGACATTGTAAATGTGGGTCCTTAACTTCCATCTGGGATTGAACGTAAGAGACTGGCTTTGCTGTAAGGCTGTGGGCAGCATCTTAATCTGTCAGCCCCTGGTGCCGACAGTGCTTCGGCGATGGAGTTCCATTAATGTTTGAACTACTTTGATTACATGAAGTAGACTATACCACAGGGATTTGTTGAACAGGTCTGGTGACAAGAAAATGGAAATTAAAAAAATAATTTTGCACTAAGAAAGATTTGGAAATCAAAGCTGCAGAATTTCTCTCTTCCCCCTTTCTTCTTACCCTCCCTGCCAACACATTTATAAAACCATACTCCAAAATCTAAACCACTCAAGGATGTTTGACTTGACAGCTTGCAAGGGCATACTCAGTCATACATGTAAATGATGTTAATTAGAGCCACATCAATGAGACCTAGTGAACTTCAAGAGTGAAAGCATTTTTTAAAATGCCGTAATTTGTGCTGGTCTGGGAGGAAACAGTTGTTCAATAATGTGTCCTCATGTAAGGACTAAAGGATAGAATATTTAACAAGTGTTTATTATATGCCAGGCGTTGAGCTGAGCAATTTGCATAGCTTTTTTTCTTAGTCTTCACAACAAACCTGTGAAGTAGCTGATTATTCCTTTTTTTTCCAGATGATGAACACTAAAGCTTTTAAAGAAATTAGCTAACCAGGCCAGGTTCACAAGGTTAAGTGGTGGGACCAGACTCTTTACTCATATAAGATGGATAAACCATGACATGAGAATACAAACTGCAAGTTGCTGAAGCAGTGACACCCTAAGGCCATCTCTGAAAGTCCTGTTACCTTGGTCCCTGTACAGACATGACTACCAGCCACTGCCTTACTTCCTTCACCCCCTTCTGCAGTGATCACTTCTGGAATGGCTAAGACAATTCTTTCTCTTGCTTTAAGTGCCCTGCACACATAACATGGCTGTCATCTTCATCCTCTGGAAATGTTGTGATTTGGAAAAAACTCTACACAAAAGTTTCCAGGTGTGTTCACTGCCCAAAATTAAGTCCAGATGCCAAATGGCTCCCAGGGCCCTCTCTAATAAGGTCTTAACCTCATCCCCCACAACTTACCAACAAATGTCAAGATCCCCATGCCTGGCAACAGACCTCCTGCCCGCCTGTGACTATGCAGGTGTTTCTCTTCATCAACCTTCTCCCTTTGCAAAGCAGCAGAGGCTGCTCTCCTCTCAGGGCTGCCCCCTGTGACTGAGCAGGCCTCTCATTTAGCAAATCTCCCCCTTTAGGGAGCAGCTCTTTCTGCCTGCTTGTGTCTGTGCAGTGTCCTTTACTCTTCTGTCCCTTTTTATAATAAACTTGCCCTTTTGGGTTAAAAAAAAAAGAGAAAGACCCCAATGCCCAGCCAGGTGACATGGCACTCCCTAAACAAGGGTTACATGTCCTGCTCAGACATGATGCTCCTCTCCCTATGGCTACCACTGACATTCATGTACACCTCAGTCATCAATGCAGTTTATTTTCTTTTAGTCTTGCATGAACCCCTTGCATCCAGGAACTGGACTTTGTAATTTTTCTATAAAATTATAGATTCCAGTTCAGCGCCTTACACATAGCAATCTCTTTTAAAAATGTTTCTAAAATAAACATACAGGTAAACCTTACTCAGGCAGGAGAAAATTTTATATGAAGTGGAGGGAAGGAGCCTTTAAGAAAAAGGGGTAACTGGCAGAAATTGCAATTATTTCCTTTACTTATTGCACAAACTTTTGCTGACCACTATTAGGTACCAGATACTGTATTTGGCCTTGAAAATGCAAAAGACTCGAAAAAGAACCTCTGCTCTATGTAGGTACAGTTACAATGAAGGGTGATCCTTGCTATGATAGAGATACAGGTGCTTTGAGAAAACAAAGGAAGGGGGACTGTACAAGGAAAACCCAAGTGAATCTTGTATTGACACCACCTTAGGCCCATGACCAGTAAATTGCCCTACCCTGGAAAGACAGCAGTGTAGCCATTGTTTTTCTCATGTGTATTAACCTGTGTCCTGTTCCAAACACAACTCTATTAATATCAGTAGAACAAAGACATTGTGGCATATCCTCTGGACATCATCTGGCACCACCAGTCTTATGAAAAAATGATCACTCACACTCAGCAGGGTATAACAATACCCCCATCAAGGTGAGTGGTATGGATATTGCCTCTACCGTAAGTCCTTTCCATGGCTGAGATGTTGAGGACCCCTTTGGCTAAGTTGACCTTATTAAACTTTAAGTGTGAGTAATGGACTTGCTTGCTTCATTCTTTGATTCAAATAACCTTCTCAACTTGGGGGAACTCATTCATACCGGCAGCTGCATACTGAGAAATCAGGGAGGACTTCTAGGAGGAGGTAAAACCTATGTTGAGCCTAGGAGAAGTGATTAAGATGCCTGCTTAAGGGGTGTGGGAATACAGGTAGTTCACAACACAGAAGTGAGAGAAAGAAACACTATTTACAGGACCATACTAAGTTCAGAGTAGTTAGAGCATGCAGCATGTGTGGTACAGGTAAGAGGTGATAAATAAGCAAGAAGGGGCTCTCTCACATGACTGCTTATGAATTCTCTATGGGCATGAGAAAGACAGAAGTTTGGCTCTACATCTAAATGGCAGAAGTGGTGGGCTCTAGAACCCAGTAGGCTGTCAGAGTGGGCTCTGAACTAGAGGCCCCAAGTTAAATTCCTAGGCCTACCATTTTCTAACTGGATGGCTATGGGTTTGTTATTTAATCTCATCAGTTTTGAACTATTACTACCATCATATCTGAAGCCATACTGCCTGCATTCAAGAGCTTGGCAAGTTAACTGAGCCTCAGTTTCCTCATCTGTAAAATAGGGATAATAATAGTAGCTATTTCAGAAGGTCATTGTGAGGATTAAATGGCCTAATGCATGAGAAACACTTAGAACCACACATTAGGCATAGCAGTAAGAAGAAATAATTAACATTTCTTACATTCCAGGTATTGTTCTAAATGCTTTTCACATATTATTGTTTATCTGCATTACATTAGCACCTGAAAGGGTTTTCCAATACCTTTCTCTTTATGAAAAAGAATAATTTCTGCCTTTAGTTACTTATGTGAGAAATCGGCTAACTGAGGCAGAAAAATATTCGCTACTTTTAGGAGGGGCCATAGAAAGTGGGTGGTGCTCAGGCATCATCACCCCTAAGGTAATTCTGGAGGCCTTGCCTGTCCAGACCTGAAGGGGGTTCATTTACCTTCAGGGGCAGTGGTGTGTTCAGAATTTTCTCTACCCTGGTCAGCTTGGTTGGCAACTGCACTCCCGCTCTTTGTCCTTCGAAGAACACTCAGAGCTCGATTAATCTTTTTAAAAGATCTGCTTCTGATAGTGGATCGCTCAAAGGGCCGCGCTAAGGAAGAGAGAAGAACAGAGGTACATTTTATAGAAATCCTCCTGTGCACATGACTACATACAATAAAACATGAACGGTGATTGCTTCTAGGTGGTAGGATCATAGGATTTATATATCTGTTTATCTGTATTTTGGACAATGAAAGATAGATATTTTTTAAAACTCTGCTTTTTCCTGGACTGAACTAATATAATAGCACTTTTCTTGAGTAGAATAGATAGGAAGGAACTGACAGCAGGGGAGGGATGAATCATTAGGTCAAGTTTCAACCCCTTTCACCAAGTCAGACTACACACATTTTAATGACCTGAGGTACTCGTGGTTTCATTTCACTTTGGAGAACAGGACCTTGGATTGTTGCCCAAACAACCAGGATGATTTCTCAAAAAAAAAAAAAAAAAATTCTAGAATGTTTCACAGTGAATATTCCCCAGAGGGCAATCCCAAGGCAAGAAGCCCATTCCCGATAACCACCCGTTTGACTCACCCCTAGTTCGGTTGCTCCGGCCTGAGTCCAATGGGCTGTTTGCTGGCTGACCCTCCTCTGTTGTGGACACATAAGCAGGGTTGTCCAGGCCAGGCTCACTCGTCATTAAGGAGATGGTGGCAGCTGCTGAAAGCTCTGGAGACAGTGCTGCTGCCGTGAGGCTCGCGCAGCCTTCAGAGCAGCCATCATGGGAGCGCCTCTTCCTGTCTTTGGTCAGGCCATAGTGGGAGGCCCCTTTACAGCTGTAACAAAACCAGTGGGAGGTTGGAAATTGCCCCCTGTTCAACCAGGCCTCTGCAAGTGCACAAAGTACTGAGTATACACTCCTCTCCCTTTTCATAGTTAGGTACTTGCCAACCAAGTGAATCGATCTGAGACCATTTTTTAAAGATAAGCATCATGCAGTCTCTTCCAGCAATGTCTACACTAGCCCCTAGAATGCAAGTTCATGAAAGTTGTCATGGTGACTATAAGACAAGGGCTTGAGGATGAAGACCTTCAATGATCTGGACTTGGTAATTCCTTTTTTTTTTTTTAAAGATTTATTTATATATATATATATTTATATATTTATTTATTTATTTATACAAGCACTGGGTACAGTCAGAAGCGCGGGAGGGTGAGAGAATTCACCAGAGCCAGAGCGGGGAGCAGAGCAGGCAAAAGGACCGAAGTACACTGCTGAGGGGAGCAGCGGGCAGCAGGAGAGGTCTGCACGCCATGCGGGACCCTCCTCCGGTGGCCGGGGAGCAGCCGGGGATCGAACCGGTGCTGCAGAGGCTGCGGGCAGCTTCGCAACCCAGCGCTCAACCGCTGCGCCACCGGGGAGGCCCGGTAATTCCTTCTTGTTGGTATTTTGATAGGAAAGCCCTTAGTCACACTTCAGTCATCTTGGGTTTAGTTCCCAAAGCATTGAACATAAACTTGAGGCTCCTCCCAGATGCCATGGTTAATTGTCCCTGTAAACAGAACCATCATCACTACAAAGCAAGGGAGTGCCCTTAGCAGCACTGTCCCCCACAGGCAGTCTTGCTGACTTCCGTTCTCTCCTTCTGGACTGTTCTCAGAGTGGCTAGGACCAGGGGCTGGGGTCTCCTGCACTGAAAAATTGTCATTGTCATGTCTTTAAACATTTGGAATATAAAACAACTTTCATGAACTTAAAAAATATGGGTGTAGGTGATTGTCCATCTTCATTTACCATCTATGTTACAAAAGAACAGGTCCAAGATTAGGAGACCAGGGTTTTGAGCTGCTTGGGTTTGTATTTTGCTATAAATGCACTTGAAGGTGTGTGTGTTTTGGTTAGGAAATGTGATGATTTAACTATCTCATTGTACCATGGTGAGGAAGTAGCTACAGACAGCCGGACCAGCTTCTACAATTGTTATGAAAGCAGACATCATATATATGAACACTTTCAGAAAGTGACTATTTGCATATAAAGGACATGCCAGTTACTATAAATCATTTTGATCAATTCATTACAGAAAACCCTACACAGTTGAATAACTTAAATAACCCTTTAAAGCCTATGTAAAGTGATTTCATGTTCTTATATCAAGCCACAGTCTATGATTGATATGATTATTATGATCATCTCAATAGGTGCAGAAAAATCATGAGCAAGTTCAGCGTCTACTTATGGGAACTCTTAAACTTGGTATAGAGGGAAAGCACCTCAACATAATATGTGCCATATGATGAGTCCATGGTTCACCTCATACTCAGAGGTGAAATGTTGCAAGCTTTTCTTCAAAGATCAGAACAAAAACAAGATTACCAGCTCTCCCCCATTTTATTCAACATAATATTGGAAATTCTTGCCAGAGCAATTTGGCAAGAGAAATAAAAAAAGTCTTTCAAATAAGGAAGATTATTGTATTAGGGATTATTTCTATAGTTTCAAATAAGGAAGATGTAGAACTGTCACTCTGTAATAATTTTTGGGAAAATTTAACCAGCGGCAGTTTTTAAAATTTTCTTGTTGAGACATGAAAGATGGCATTTCTTATAATTGATGGCATCTTAGGTTTGATAAGCTGTGGTTTAACATTAGTCTAAATGTACTTTTGACCATCAGAACTTATGCCCTTATCTTATAGAAGAGGAAACAGGCCTCCAGTGTCTACTCCAGTTTTTCCCCCAGACAGACTCTCTGCTGGAATTGGTGAGGTTTTACTCCTCTGATTAGCTACTTTAGCTTGGGATTGTTCTACTTAAAAAGAGAAAATGGTTGATATGGGAAACTCAAAAACTGTGTGATATGGGAAGCAACACTGTGTGATGGAAAAAATACCAGCCAGCATGCATATGAGCAACTCCACAGCCTTAAATGAGCAACTCCACAGCCATAAATACATGAGCAGGGCACTGCAGGGCAGGCCAGCAGCGTTTTGGTCAGTAGGGGAAGGAAGTTTCTAGATGAGGGAGTTGGATTGCAAACAGTCTTTCTTTTTTCGGGACAGCAATGCCCTTGATCATGTGCCCTGCAAGAGCAGGAAATGAATTTTCCAGTTGGACAGATGGTTGGTGAAGGCATAAACTATGGCTTTCTTGGCGGACAGTGAAAATGCCAGTAGAAGAATCTTACTCAGCTGCCACCTGTGAGGAGGGTTAAGTATTTTAAAGTATCTGAGTCCCAAGACGATACCACTAAGGAGCCATTGCTGTTTCAAATCCTTTGGGTTCCAAATACATTTCTTGAGTCCAGGAAAGGAAAACATGAAATGAGTAAATAGTCTTCCTTTTGGCCTCCTATCATGCCGAATCTTCTAAGAGCTGGGAAGGGTGCAGAATCTAGAGCTAATGCTCAGACTCATAAGCCTTGTGTGAAAAGGGTTCTGTCAAAACAACTCCTACTCCTGTTATGTGTGCTAAGATTTTAGCTTAGCTTGAATTTGAGGCACAAAGTGATCTATGAAGGCGGTGACTTATACTCACTATCATTTATGGTGACTAATACTGGGGCCTCTTGATTTATAAGCACAAAAGCCAGGAGGTGAGGGAAAGGGCTGATTAGCAATGGCCAGTCCAAGAGCATATGATAAATGCTGGCTGTGTTCAAAGCAAGCAGAACTTACTCTTTCTCTAGTTATCCTGAGTACTAAGTACTCCCAGGTGCTGATGGGTGATGACTGTGAACTTGAAGGATGAACACAAAGAACATGGAAAACCATTTTTCAACCAAACCATTCACTTTGGATATCTGTTTAACAAAGCAACTCTGAAAATCAGGGATTTTTTTTTTTTTTTTTTTTTTTGGTAGTAATGGAGGTGGGATCCTGAGCTCCTGTGTCAAAGTGAGCAGAGGCAATTTAATCTTAGTCTAAGAAGGCTGACCCTTGGGGTGCCATGAAGTTTGTCTTTTTTGCAAGGAAGGAGAAGAGCAAGATGAGAAAATGAACTCCCTTTTTGTAAAAACTCTTTTTGAGTCCTTGAGTTCACTGCTAATGGGATTTGACCTGAAGCAGGATGGACCTCAGACATAATTCACAAATCTAATGGGTGTACTCCAGTGACTTCAACTGGGCAGCAGGAACTTGTTTGCAGGGGTGAGCTCCCTTCTGATGGTGAATTCACCCCTTATGACAGAAGACTAAGCTGTACACAAGATGCTGGCCTCCACAGCCTGGTAACACAGCCTCCTTTCGATCTACCTTTCCTTTCCTGCTTGCTTCCCTTCTCAATTAGGTAAGCGTCGAGACTGCCCCTCACGTTGAGTTCATTAATTGCCCAGTCTGAGCCTACTTTAAACCAGGGCTTACAAGCTAATGTGCTATCAGTTGAGGAAAAGAGGGATCAGGCTGGGGGTCTCTGGCGAGCAGCCCCCTTCTGTTTAAATGACCCGGCAGCCATGACACAGCTTGCTGATCTGGCTGCCACGGGATCCGCCCAGTGTCACACAGCAAACAGTCTGGAAGCCCAACTCCAGTTTTTCACGTGCAGTCTCTTGATTTTTAAAAATTGGCAATAATTCAAAAAATTTTAAACCATTGTGTTTGGCCAAACAAAACACATCTGTAGGCCAGATTTATCTTAAGGGATAACAAATTCAAAACTCTGGAAATAAAAAGTCAATTGTCCATGTTTGTAGGTTGGACACATTACTCTTGTCTCAGGCCTCCAGGGAGCATGCCCCCACCGCCCTCATCCTTCCCCCCAGCTCTCTCCTACTCACTCCCGAGAGGGGTGTGCGTATGCTCAGGGGAGACAGCCTGGAGGAGCATCCCTCTCCTGCTGCCCCTGCCCTGTTTCTGATCCATGTTAAAAAATGACACTGAAATCTCAACTGTTTGTCTTTCACTCAGGGGAGACCTAATGGCTTGCCCAGAGCTATTATTTAATGGAAAAGGGAGACATTCAACCCTAATGGATGCATTCACTCTTCCAGGCACAGAGAATCAAGATTGGGGGACTGGGGAGGGAGGCGAGCTTCCCTGCCAACAGCTGGGGCACAGTCTTCAGCTGCTTCACCGAACAGGGTGAGTGACTCAAAGTGGGGTCCCCGGGACACCCCCCCCCCCCCCCCCGCAGAGGGAGACTGCTGCAGGAGGGAGATTGCTGTGAGGCCGGGACATTTCTCCTTTGGGTCCTTAGATAAGATCATGGGGAGCCTCTGGAACCCACTGTGCTCTGGCTCAGAGAAAGTCATCGACTGGGTGGGGGGCCCCTGGAGGCTAAGGGTGAGCCTCTGTCATGTGCGCTGGGCTTCCATCCCCAGGGCCGCCACCCAGCCCTCCTGACATAAGGCCTCATGCCTTGGTGATGTCCTCTAGCCCCTTTCCCTGCTCATTTTTCCCTTTCTACCCATCCTGCCCTCTCCCCCTCCTGCATCTAATCCAACTTAACCACACCAACACTTTTTACTCAAAAACTTTCCATGAAAACGTTCCCACTGTTCACAGGATTAAGCTCCAGCTCCTCATGCTGACATTCCAGGCTTTTCCCGATCCATATGGACCACGGCCTCACTACAGGGCCTGGCAGGCCAGAGGGGACTGGGCTGAGGACAGCGGTGTATGTGGATGTTATGTACTGTGTGTTCTGCTCGACATAGTTGATCATCTCTGACCCCCTCTCAACTGTTTCTGTGATGTTAGCTAAGCCACCGCCACTTCCCAGATGAGGATGTGAGAAGAGACGAAAACCTCATCCCCATGCAGAGTGGAGCTGGGCTCTGAATCCAGGCTGTGGGGTTCCATGCTTTTCCCCTCCAAGGCCTGGCCTCCAGCCCAGAGCGTCCCCTGCACTGCTCCCCGCCCCTCCACCACATCTCTCAAACTGCTTACTCCAGGTCTTCACTCACATGCCTACTAGGCATCTCAAACTTAACATATCCAAACACCCCAATCATTCCTGCCAAACCAGTTCTTCCCACATTCTCCTTTGTATGAAGTAGCACCTTACATCCTTCCTGCTGTCCAGGCCAAAACTTCAAAGTTATCCCCGATTCCTTCCTCTGGACCCTCCAAATACAATCCAGCAAGATATATCCAGAATCCAACGACTTCTCATTCCCTCCACCGGTTCCGCTGCTATCACCAATGCCTGGATTAGTGCAACAGTTTCCCAATAGGTATTCCTACCGCTGTACTCACTCCCTTTCACCATCTATTCTCAACGGAGCAGTCAAAGTGACTCTTTTAAAATGGTTCTCCATTTACTGAAGTATAAGGTACTTCATGGCCTATCCATCCCCCTTGCACCTTTGCCCTCCTATCTCCCCATTGTTTCATCACTCCCTCCCCCCACAGTTGGTCCTCATGCTCCTGCTCTGGGGGTTTTGTATCCCTCTGTTACACCTGTCTAGACCATTCTTTCCCCTGAATCCTTCTGTATCTATTCCCTGTCTCCTTCAGGTCTTTGATTAAAATCCACCTTTCCTGACTGCCCAACTTAAAACAGCACTTTCTTTTCTGGCACAGTCTATCCTTACCTCCTCCTACTGCTTATGTCTCTGTTGAAGGCAAGTTCCAAAAGGGCCGGGGTGGGGGAGGTCTAGTCCCATAACTGAGCCAACAGAACCAAACTTGGAACCTTTATCCCTCTCAGCTCAAGGCAGCTTCCTCATACTGGGGGAAGAGTCAGCCCTTGGAGTCCACGCCACTGATGTCCAAGGCAGATTGGCTCTGCCTCCGCCGGCCAGTTAGCTGTGGGCATATCTTATTCTACAAGAGAAGGGACTGGAGGGAAGGGACAGAGTTTTGCTTGGAGACCTGGAGACCTTTCAGAGTATCAGTATCTCCCAGACACATGCTCAGTTAACACTTGTTACAGTGAACTGAGCGACAGTTTCCCTTCTGATTATTGAAATGAGGAAACTGGGACGCGAGGGGCTCACCACACAGTCCTGATAGCATCTGGCGCTGGTTGACACTGGCAACACTGATGCCAGGCTCCCTTTTCCATCAGCAAGACCATCCCCTCTGTGCCAACTCAGGATGAGAAAAATGTGAGGGAAAGGGGGGGGATTTTTTTTAATTCCCCTCCCCACCCTCTCATTTTCCTTAATAGAATTTTATGTGATCTAAGCTGTAAAGCTGTGATGCATATAGTAGAACTAAGAGTAATAATCATCATAAACCTTTTGATGGATGATGGTGGTAGAGCGGGACTTAGCGATTTTGAAGTACCTTTTTTTTAACTCAGTGAGCAATTTTAGAGGGCTTCTTAAATACAAATCAGGGAAGTGGAAAAAGCAGACTCTTCAGCTTGAAACCTCTGGGTGTGAATCCTCGGTCTGCCACCTACTAACTCCGTGACCTTGGACAAATTCCTCAGAGTCTCATCCCCGAGATTTAAAATGGGTATGATAATGCCTAGTTATTGTGAGGTTTTAAGATACATGCAAAGTGCCCGGCAGCCCCTAGACTATAGTAGCCACTCAGTAAGCAGTGACTAACATAATCATTAAACATTAGCGATAAAGTCGGACACTAAGGATGTAGAGAAAAATACCACATCACGCACTCACTTTGGAGATTGACTTGGAAACAAAATCTGCTATGCCACATTACCAGAGATGGGGAGGTGGTGAGCCAAGTATTGGGGGAACTCAAGGGAAGGGGCCACTCACTCTGCTTAGAGGAATCTGGGAAGGCTTCTCAGAAGAGGTGACAACTGAGCTAAGTAAGCCTTGGGGGGAAATGAGGGATGCTGTTCTAGCAGACTAGGTGTGAGGACCATAGTCAGTGGCCCCAAGGCTGCAAGTACATGATAGATACTAGGAATAGTGGATTCAGTGCAGATTTTGTCACAAGCAACCTTGATGGGGAAAAGCAGAGCTGAAGTGAGAGCAAAGAGGGGGAGAAATGCAGGGCGCAGTGCTGGGGATGCTCCTGACCACCAGCCCGTTTACCCACTTCTGGGGTTCAGCAGAGATAAACTGTAGTGTCTGCAGGGGCAGGAGGCAAGTGTGCATTGAGAAATCCAATGCTGACACAGGAGATGGCAGGAGGATGGAGGAGGGATGAAGCTGACTAGGGAGGGTTCAAAGTCACCTCCTCACAGAGACATGGTGACTACCTGTCTAAAGGGATTGTCTCTCCCTAATAGGCCCTCTGTTCTCACTTCCTAGCACTTAACATCTTTGGGAATTGCGTATGTTTCCCTTTTTAAATGACTGTCTCTCCCATAGAATGTGCTCCTATGCAACTTATTAGTCCAGCTTGTCTTGTTCACCACTAAACCCTCAGAACTGCCAGCAGCACTTACGAACGTGGAATCAGCCATGTTTCAGGGCAGCCTGAGACACTCAGGGCAGCTCGCTGTGGTTTTTTTCCTGCCCCTTCTATTAGATGCTTTCTGTTTATACTTTTAATAGTGCTGGCTCAGATATATCTTAATCATTGCAGGCTGCCTTGATTCTTTTTTTAGGAAGAAGGCAGGCTATATATTTTAAATATATAACTAATATTTCATGACCCCTTTAATACAAAGCACAAGAAATCTTTCTTGTGTTTAAGATAAAAATAAAGTGCATCAGTCATCATCTTCCCAAACGGTCCCATCTGAGCTCTGAGCCCACCCTAGAGCAGGGCCTACCCTTGCTATAATTAGGTCCTGATCATGTTTCTTGGAAAAGGCTCCAGTACCAGTGATTCAAATTCTATCAACACAACCCCTCTGGTTTTCAGACAGCCTGGCCCTGAACACTGGACCCATTTCGGGAACTTTCTGAGTTTAGCTGGGCTGACATATTTTCTATATTTCACTCAAGCAAATTCTTAACTAATCTCTCTTTGGCCTAAGAACATTAGGTAAAGTCATCTTTCCTTGTTTGGATTAATTTCTAAGTTAAACCCATGTTCTCTGGGTTAGAATTACATGATTGCTCACAGCTACCAGAAACCATACATGAAGGCAGTCATTAGCACTTTTGTGTAGTCTGAAGTAAACACCAGTTAATAAGTAAAAGAGGTCAGCAGTTGGGCAAGCCCACCCTCTGGGAGTCAGTTTAGACTTGAGCATGAACTTGAGCCTGAAAGTCCCTCACCCAGAGGAGCCGATGGACTTCTTACATCACCACCGACCACATACTCCTTCCTCTTATTTGCCCCTTTCTTCTGCCTCCAAACCGCTGGGGAAAATGTCCCCAGCAATTCCAACCACCCCTGCCTCACTTGTTAATGAATACCAGAAAAGGAAAATTAAAAACAAACTGGAAAAAACATAAACACGCAGTCTAAGCTTCGGGCAGCCGGAACTCTAGTCTCTGGACTTGGCAGGGCGAGGTTGTGGTGCTCTTAAGGTAGAACTGGCTCAGGAAACAAATGGTCCAACCGCAGAGCACACTTGACTCAGTTTACCCAAGATACCGACTTATTACTGTTGGTGCTGTGCAGGCATGAGAAACAGTTTGTCAATATCTGGGAGGTGGGGCAGGGAAGACATGGGTTTGTTAAACCTAATATTAATAGCTTTCCTTTTCTGCATGTCTTTTTCTATGAGATTAGAGTTAGCATCTATAGTTTACAGAGTTAGTATTTAAGATAATCTCTGGCTTCATCCTTTTAGCCTCTAAATCTCAAATTTACAAATTAATAACTTACCATCATACCCAACACCAAGGTACACTCACTGTGGACCAGGCACTACTCTACATGCCTTCCATTAACCCCTTCTGTCCCTATCACCATTTAGCTAATGAGAAGTTAAGACACGGAGAGATTAAGTAACTTTCCTATGGTCACAGAGCTGGTAAGAGGAGAGTTTGGGATTTGACTCCAGGCAGACAGACTTTAAGTTGAGGCCTATACTTTAGAGCTATAAGATGCCATATACCCTGTGGCTGATGTTTCCAAGGTGACTGCAAGTAGGAGGGAGCCAGGAAAAAGGCCAAGGGAAATTAGAAATAGGTTATTTGTAATTTTATATATTCTTTACTACAGGCATTGTTCAGTACCAGCTACTGAGTGACTGCTGTGAGGAATACAAACACGAGCTGGCAAGCGTGGCCTGTTCTAATCAAGCTGGTATCTTTAGGCCAGCAATTGACCGGCAGGAGCTGTGAGCTTTGTGGGCCTGCCCCTTTGCTTCTGCCTTGTCAACAGGGTTATTTGTCAGTGGGGCAAGCTAAGGAGGTCTGTGAGTGGGAGTTACAGTGATCCCCACAAGCCCTCAGGCTTGCTGTCTTCTGTCATTCTTCCTCTCCCTAAATAATCTAGTTGTTCAAGAATAGGTGTGGCCAAGCTTCCTTAGAGGCACAAACTGCGCACCTGGAGGTGATTTATTAATTTCTCCTCTAGAGGGCGCCCCTCAGCCCAGACATTCATATTACTCCAACACCCAGCATCACAAATGACAGTTCAGGAGAAAAGAGAAATCTTTCACTAGCTAGGAGTCTATCTTCTTTCCTGTTAAGTCATCATAGTAACCACCTGAACTCATTTTTCCTTGCTTGGTCTTTGTCATTCAGCAAGATAGTGGGGCTTATCCTAGCAAATGCTGCTCCAGCTTATATTCACCCCATTTAACAGATGGCAAAAATGGGACTAAATTTATCCAAGATGACACAGCACTAAATCAAAGGAGCTGAAAGTCAAATACATCTCTGCCTGTGATTGGGTTGATTTAAACCCTCTATGTAACTGTTAGGGTATCTTATTAATAACACACATGGTTATTTTACCCCCTTTTTGCAGATCTGAAACTTAACACAAAGGCTCACTTGCTCAGGGTCACAAATCAGTAATTAGGGTAACCAGCCATCCCAGTTTGCTAGGATTGACTGTACTTGGGGTGTGGAATTTTCAGTTTTACTGAAAATCCAGAGGTACTGGTCCCCATATAAGTCAGAATCACAATTCCAAATAATACATTCTTCACCAAGGTTCTCGACCACATCTTTTCTTTTCATTGTTAGCCCAGAGATTTAAAAGAAACAAGGAAATTGGGTGGTGGCACCCAGTTTCAGGTGACTCCTAGAGTGATCAGGTGATACCCTCTTAGAAGATTCTCTGAAAAGCTACCCTAGACAGCTGCTTCAGCACAGCCCCCACCGTGCCCCCCAGCCCAAGCAAGTTCAAACCATAGGAAACCCCAGGGCTTTCCAGCAACTGTTTAGTTAGGAAAAGCCACGCTGATAGTCAGTAGTGCCTGATAAATACCAGTGCTGCTCCCTGGGGTGATGCCTAAGAATTCCAAAGCTGAAACCAGATGTGAAGCTGACAGTGGTTAATGAGGGATGGGTGAGGGCTCGGGCACAGCGACATGCCAGGTCAATTCTTCAGAGACAGCAGAATAGTTTATTCCACTCTGCGAGTCTCTGGCATCTTTGGGGTCACTGAGTTGCTTCCCTGCACACTTTGGGGGAGGGAGAGCAGACAGTTCCCATGCCACAGACAATGTGAGTTTTCTGTCAACTGTCCACAGATTAGGGGGTATGTGTGGTGGTGCTGGTGGGGAGGTCATCTTTTGGGTTAACATTTGTTCCTTGCAATTCTTGGTTCCATTCAGAATTATCATCTTTAGTTTTTAAAACACTTAGAAATGACCAAAGTCTAGCTTCTCATTTTCGGGAAACCGGGCTACGGATCAATTGTGCTTTCTATTTCAGGACTGACTAGGAAATGTTTTTAGGGTAACTGAGAAAGGGTGGATTTCATGGTGGTAAGGGTTTCTAAATTTTGGAACTGACTGCCCAGTGAGGTTTCCCTACCAGCTTTGAAGGAGCCCAGTTTTCTAGCTGCTGGGGATGAGGGTTTTTTTTGTTTTTTGTTTTTTGTTTTTAAGTGTCTCAAGTTTTTGTGAAGTCTGTACAACCCATGGGATGTCCAGAGGTTGTGGGGGCGGAGGGGTGGAACAAGGTGGTCTGGCATTTGAGTGGAAATCATTCCCAGATGACCTTTTAAAAAATTTCCTTCATTCCTGAAAGTGCATTCCATTCCAGGTCTTCGGATAACTAGGAAATGCTCAAGTGTCTGAGCCCTTTCTAGCCTAGGTGCAGGGAGCCCTCCTGAATGCATGAGAGGGTGCTCAGATATTAAGAAAGCAAGTCCTTCCCCATGGGTTCAAGAATGACAAAAGAAGATACTGGATCTTTTCCTACCATTTTATTTTTATGAAAAAATAATTCCCATTTTTCTAGCTACTTTCATCTGTGTGACCAGATGTTCTAGCTTCTAGGATAGCTACTATTTCCCTCATCCTTCACTGAAGACTCTGCTGGATCCACCTGCGGATATAGTCTGGGGTAGTGGGACCTAGTTGTGTGGGCCCCTCAGGGAAAGAGGTAGAAGAGTAGGGTTTCTTTGGAATCATTTGGATTTGGGAAAGGGAGAACTAAGGCTCACTGACATCTCCTTTGTGAAGAAGGTCCACTTGCACGGTGTGTGTGTGGTTGGTGGGGAGTGGGGGATGGGGTGGCTGCAGTGTGCTATGCAAATCATCTGAAATGTTCAGCTAAAATGCTGGGAGTTGATTTCTTAGTTTTATTTGTGCAATACAAATAAATTGCTAATCAAACACTTCATTAAGGGATGGGTGATATGATCATAAGATATTCTCCAAACTTACATATGATAAAGTTGAAAGGCCACCTCAACACACACACGGATGGATTTCCTATGGCTTTAGATAAGCCACACTAAAGTTTTCCCTTCCTTTATCTTGAATGGTTAGAACTTTAAAGTAGTGACACCTGAATTTCTTTCAACTCTAATTATAAGGCTAAAATAATAAACCTCATTGGGGACCACACTAAGTGCTTAATTTATAGTAGGCTCCCAACAAACACTTATTAAATGATGCAGGAATATTTCAATAATTACATTCTCAATTCCAATCACCTGTGTAAAAACATTCCTGGTTTAATAAGCTCATAAGAATTGAAATAACTAACAGCTCTCCCTACTTTGTCATTTCCACACCTACTTCTCTATCACACATACGTCCCCCACCCACCCATGAATGCTAAGGTTATAAAATCCTAGAGGTACTACTTGTCCACCACATGCTCTTAATGATTTTTAATGACAAGTTTAAGGTTTGCATACATGTTGAAGGCAATCTCTTTGCTTTGACCCATCAATACTGCAGGGTTGAATTTTGACTATTATCTCACTAGATCCTCAGAATGGCCCTTGTTAGTACTATCTACCACTTGTGGGTTCTGATGTTGCTTTTGGATCTCAAGTCTTTCCCTTTACTTCTCAAGGAATTCAATGATCCCTAGGGAAGAGATAGCAAAGAAGAGGAAAAAAAACCCTAAGTGAAACCTAAACCTTGGCTACTTGCCAGCCATCCAATTTATCACTCAACCTGTTCAGGACTAAAAATCTGTCATCGGAGAACAGCACTGAAATCAATGAGGTCAAACATTTTAATCTATTCAAATACTCCAGAGGGAGTAAACAGAGCCCCCAGATTTATTAGGGTGACATGGACATCCAAGCTGTCAAGTCAAACTTTGCCCATCTGCCAACAATGAAGATAGGACAAGGGGCAGGGAGGCTACCCAGGGTGTTACCACAAACAGCAAGAACTCACATCTATGTATGACAGAAGTTAGTGCTAATATCCTTTGCATCTGAAGCTCTTCTAGTATTTTAAATTTTTATTAAGATGTTAGACTTTTCATCCATTATCAGTTGTTTATTGTAATATAAATAGTTATTCAACTGCATAAATGTCCTGCTAGATTAAAAACAGGATCTCTAGAAATCTTTCAAGGAAATACCAACCTAAGCATGGGCTCATGTTCCTGGCAAAGAATAAGTGGAGGATTGTTATAGAGAAAGTTTATATTTTGAACTTTGAAAATGATTATCTCAAGCTGTACCCGGGCTTTCAAACATAAATACACACATCTCGTCTAAAATCAGACAGTGACCTACCAGAAAGGTTGGGAATTTTCTGCTTCAAGATTGACTTGGAAGCTTAGTTCTGGCCTCTTCAAATGAAGAAAGATCCAGAGACATTGCAGAAATTGTTCTGGATTCAGCTAGTTTCAGATATTTGAAACAATTAACCACTCTCTTCATCAATTGTCAAAGACCCCCGAAGCAGGCTCCACTCACAGAGTTTCCGACTCCCCTGCTTACCTGCCATGGACAGGTCTGGCTAATTATTATAGAGGACTTTGTTAATTATGCAAATTATTTTTCAGAAGAAAACTTTTTCTATTATAGTAATTGTAATATGGCTGATAACCCTCTTCTTACATTGTTGTCAATTGGATTACATAAAACTGACATTCTGGGTGCTCCCTGGTGGCGCAGCGGTTGAGCGCTGGGTTGCAAAGCTGCCAGCAGCCTCTGCAGGGCTGGTTCGATCCCCGGCTGCTCCCCGGCCACTGGAGGAGGGTCCCACATGGCGCGCAGACCTCTCCTGCCGCCCGCTGCTCCCCTCAGCAGTGTGCTTCGGTCTTTCTGCCTGCTGTGCTCCCCGCTCCGGCTGGGTGAATTCTCTCACCCTCCCACGCTTCTGACTGTACCCAGCGCATGTATAAATAAATAAATAAATCTTAAAAAAAAAAAAAAACTTTCAAAACCTGAAGATTTTTAAAAACAAACAAACAAAAAAAAAAACTGACATTCTGGATCAAGCCAAGAAATTTGGTTGCTTTTTCTTCTCTCAATGTGAAAAACATTGATGTATCTTGAGAAGATGTAGTTTGATAAGAAACGGTTCTATGATTGAAAGTCCTTTCCCCATTTTAAAATTATTGTCAACAAAAGTGTTCTTGGCCATAGTGCTATTAAAATCCATTTCCTCATTGACATTGTGGTGATTTGAAGAGCTAGTGACGGAGAAGCTTTCTTGTTCAGGAATAATCCAAGAGCTAGATTTGAAAGTGGGGGCAGAAAGTGGCACCCAGGAAGAAACCTTAGTAGAGGCCTGTGCGATCCTTTCATGCGTGTTATCACTTTCAGTACATTTGGTGATCAGCATGTTGGTCTCTGTTTTACAGCTAAGGAAACAGATTCAGAGATAGTCACTCATCCAAGGTCACACAGCAAGTAGGCCAAGATGATTCTCCTTGCAGTCATTCAATTCTAACACAACTAGAAAATAGCAGGCGAAGAAATGAAAAATGGATCTGTGTGACTCCAAGCTCATATCTTTTTTTTTTTTAAAGATTTATTTAGTTATTTAGACAAGCACTGGGTACAGTCAGAAGCGCGGGAGGGTGAGAGAATTCACCAGAGCCAGAGCGGGGAGCAGAGCAGGCAGAGGGACCGAAGTACACTGCTGAGGGGAGCAGCGGGCGGCAGGAGAGGTCTGCGCGCCATGTGGGACCCTCCTCCGGTGGCCGGGGAGCAGCCGGGGATGGAACCGGCGCTGCAGAGGCCGCGGGTAGCTTCACAACCCAGTGTTCAACCGCTGTGCCACCGGGGAGGACCGGCTACTTTCTTCTAATGTACACACAACCTGAAGGAGGTCTTATGTGCAGGGAATGTGAGGCTGGGCAGGTGGGAATTTGTGCTTGGTTTGGAAGGTGCAGAAAGCTTTCTTGTGTTGCACAGACAGTAACAGCCTACATTTTATAGCTTTTGCAGCCACAGGGCATCATGCTCTCTTGTACTCTCATTTAGAGTTCCCAAAGTCAGCGTGGGCGCTGCTCCCCCTTCTTACAGATGACAATCTCTGCAACTTGCCCAAAGTCCCACAGTCGGTTCACCAAGAGGAGTCAAACAGAAGTCTCTCCCCACCTTCTATTTTTGCAGTTCTGTTCTTACAGCCTAACCTAGTTTATGCAGCTAACCACACATATCAAGGGCACTAGGTTTCCTGTCTGCTATCCCAGCTCTGCTTGGACCTCAGCACATCCCAGAAATATTTCTATCCCTCAGTCAACAAAGTTCACTGGCCACCACTGCCATGGGTTGAGAGGGGGTGGGTGGGTTATCCAAATGAAAATAGCTCAAGTATTCAAAACTTCGAAAAGGTAGACAATCCTGGAAGGTTCTTGGTCCTTGGGTCAAAACCACAAAGACGTGGTAGGTAATGCTATTATCCTGTGGCTGGAATGGCTTCTTCCTTCAGGAAGGGTACTCTTAAGGCCATTGTGGGGGTGTGTCAGGAGGAAGGTAAGAGGTAAAATGTGTTGCTTCAAATAATGAACTTCTTTGTTAGGTGAGTCACATTTTTAGGAAATACCACTTGATCAGTTAGCATGACCCTGTCATTTAATAAAATGAGCAAAGGGGTAATTTACAAATTGGACCTTGCAAATTGCCAGTGTTTAATCAAAATAATTGCTTGGTTATTGGCATTTAATTTTTTTTTAAATGCAGGCCATTTGTTTGGAAGCTGCCTAAAGGAAAGGCATTATAGCATATTTAGAACAGTGTAGAAAAAAGAAAATTAATAAAGATTCCAGGATAATCTAAGTTACATTCAACAAGAAACCTCTCTTAATCAATGGGGACATGAATAAACAAAAAAAAAAACCCAATCACTGGGCACATTCCTAAGTATCCTCATCATCAAATTCAATTTGGGGAATTTGTGACTACTGAGATAAAAAATTAAGTACTGGTTATAAGTGAGATTTACAAACTGCTATTGAATATTAGAGATGATTTCTATCATCTCTAATTCTTAGGTCTGAATTACCAACCCACCAACTCACCAACTCCTGGCACTAAGTGTGGGAAATCAACCAGCACAAATTCATGTTGGAATGACTACTTTTGGAAGAAATATTAAAGCCCAATAAAAACTGTTGGCCAAATAGGTGGCAAAGCTAAAGTACAACAACTCCATAATTAATCCATAACTTCACAGTCACGGTGATGAGAGGCTCTGCTTTTGAGACTAAGCAACATCGGCCCTGCTCTGGACAAGAGTTGCCGCCACCCCAGTGCATTTCCACCTGTTTTAGTTTCTGCCCGGTATGGCATCTCCCCTTTCATTATCCAACAAAACCCTACCCTATCACCATCCATATCTAGCTGAAAGGTTCTCTCTTAAGTCTCAAGTCTTAGGATAAAATTACTCTTTGTTTTGAAGTTTGTAACCTCAGACACTTGTCAGTGGTGAATGTGTTGGTCTCTCCAGTGAAATTTTGAGGCTCTGAATGGTAGCGATTGTCTTAAAAATCTTTATTTCCTGCTGCTAGCTCTAGATAAGGTTCACATTTTTTACAGAATGTACTAAAAAATAGAATAAATTCCTCTTAAGGCATACAATCATCATTCTACAGTAATCAGAAATGCAAACCAAATGAGAGGGAATGCATGAATTAATAGACACTAGTTGCAACTGAAATAAATGGTTGGGAATTTTAAAATTTAACTATACTCTTGACATTAAGGATAACTTCTTCATTTCACCCACAAATTAAGATGAAATTTCAGTGAATGGATATTATTTCTACATGTTCAATTAACTAGCAAATCCCCACATTCAATGTACAAATAAACAATTTTTCTAAGTTCAGGACTAATTTATCCATTTATCCTAACAAACTTTCTTATATTTTAGGCATTTGTCCACTAAAATAGGTTTTCCTAATTTGATGGCTTCAAAACCTTTTGAGAGTGGGTCTGCATGAATACCCAGAATCACTTTCCAGAAGCCTGGGATGCAGGGTCTATTGTGATCAGGCACTACATAAGGTTTCAATCAACAATGGGGCACAAATGCTATGGTGACCCTGTATATAGCTTAGGTGCATAGTGGCCTAGATGATCTATCAATAGGTTGGCATGAGTACACTCTTACATTTGCACAGCTATTAAGTCCACTAACATGCATTTCTCAGGATGTATCCCCATCATTCAACAATCCAGGACTGTTAAGACAAAGGACCTTAGCCCCAGGCCATCCCTTGGAGTCCTCTTTAGCAATGTTCCTGTTCCCTTTCAATCACTTCATTATGCTTGGGAAATACTTTGCGTCTGCATATTTCCTGTGCTTGTCCATTCTCTACCTCATCACTCTTCCAGTCCCCTCAATCAACAAAACCTGAATTCTGAGATCTCACTGGATCTTTAGCAAAACCCATGCCCACAGATCTAAAGGGTGTTTGTTTGAAAACTCTATTACACTGGGTGATCTCAGCCAGGGGTATTCCGGGCCATCAACTACTGGAATCTGCAGACAGAGACCTCGTGAAAACTGGCACCTCACTGAGATATTCAGTGTCTTCCCCCATTATCAAGAGAGGAAATAGAGGGATTCTAATCCCATTACAAGGGTAAAAGGCCAACAACCAACAATTGTTAGGTGATTTTATGGTCTAATATACTTTACTCCCCCCTCCAGCTCATTCACCCAAAGAAATATTAATTTTGAGGCCGCTATGTACTAGATCCTAGAATATAGTTATGTTTTCTAAGTTTATTTAAACTTAGTGCCTATGTCCAATGGTCTTTCCCACTTGTCTCTTAAAATGCCTAATAGTGGGCCTCGATGGTGGTGCAGGCGGTTGAGCGCCGCACTGTGAAGCTGTCCACAGCCTCTGCAGAGTGGGTTTGATCCCGGCCAGGCGGCCGGCAAGAATCCCACATGGCATGGCAGACCTCTCCTGTCTCGCCTGCTGCTCCCCTCAGCAGTGTGTTTTGTCAGTCTGCCTGTTCTGTTCCCCACTCTGTCTCTGGTGAATCCTCTCACCCTCCCGTGCATCTGGCCTGTACCCCAGCACTTGTATAAATAAAAAAAATATATAAATTAAAAAAAAAAGTCTAATCGTGACAATTGTTACCTAACCCTTTGTTGTCTATTCCACAGGTTTTCCCTTTGAGAACGGCTCCTTTCAATGTGGTGGGATTGTCAATCATGTAGGTTTGAATGAACAACTCCCTACACTTCAAAGAAATAGAACAAGGCAAGTTTGGTACGTTTAATCAAGTAAAAATTAAATCCTCCTCTCCATTAAGAAATGTTCTAAACTGATTACATTATGTAAAAATGTTTGCTTCATACACAGAACTAGAAAGTAGTTGGGAGAGAGAAATGTGTTTGTAGATATTTGTGCTATTTTCCAAACACTATGATGGTTTAAAATGTTTGAAAATATGAAGAATCACCAAATTAAGACTAATGAATTATATATTTTGCATTTTTTCCAAGAGTTAATATTTTAATATGAAAAGCATACTAAAAACACCAAGAAACCCACTCAAAATGGCCAATAGTGAAGCATCCAGGGCAAATGAAAAAATTGTTCAACCTCACATATAATTAAAGAAGTGCAGCATTATGTATAAACACAAATATAATATTTTCATGTAACAAATTGGCACTGATAATATTCAGTGCTGGTGAAAATGTTTAAAGTGAAGCAATTAATAAAAGCTATAGTAGGAATATAAATTTTTAGAAAGGCATTTGATATGTGTATCAATGTTTTAAAATTTTCCTATTTTGAATAACTAAGAATTTGCCTAAGGAGAGATTTATAGTAAAAGATGTTCATCACAGATTACCTAGGATAATGAAAGTTTGAAAATTTAAGAGTGTGTGTACTTCTGTAGATGTAAAATTTAAGTGTTTGTATATATATATATATAGCTGTATATACACACAATGTAAATGCCCTCATTTCTAGCATGTTTCATCAGTTATGACATGCCAAAAGATAAATACTACACAGTCAATGAAAAATATTTTACTGAGGTATTTCTGTGTAAAATTTCATAGTGTTTGGAATTTGTTTTAAAATATCCAACAAAAAAAAGGGGGGAGGTAAACAAGGAATGAAATAAAGTTGTAAAATTGTTAAAACTGGGAGATATATTCATGAGAACTCATTAATCTATGCTCTACTTTTTTTGTATGTTTGAAAAGTTCTGCCCTACAAATTTAAACTCACTTGTGAAGAATAGCAAATTAAGCAGAAATACAATCATTAATGAAATGCAAGATAGAAACATTGCATGCATACATACATTTATACACACACACATATTATATAATTTCTTTCTATTCAGGTCAGTATAAACCTAATTCTCTCCAATCCTTTTCTTTTATGCAGAGTGTAGAGTTGTCTGATGAAAGCCACATAGATAATTCTCTAGTAGCCATAGTATATAAAGATTTAAAAACAGGTAACATTTCAATATACTTTCACACACTAAAAATATTACTATTTCCACAGCAATAGAAAAGTGAGATGTTTACTTTTTTCCAATCTAAGTCCCTAAAATTGACTGTTTTACATTTGCAGCACATCTTGATTTGGAAGTGCCACATTTGAGGCATCCGAAAGTCACAGGAAGGTAGTGGCCTCCTATGATGGACAGCACAGAACTAGCCCTTTGAAGCCCCTCTCCCGGTGTATATTGGACTCCCGGGCAGTCCAACCGCAAACCGAATACACTGGTTAGGACAATGATGCGCTAACCCCTCCCCTGCTCTCTTGAAGACTGATAACACCAAGCTCTGGTGCACCAGGCCTGGTGAGACAGTGATGGAGTTGCGAGGTCCAGGCATCTGGGTAGTGCAAGCACCAGGTTGTCATTTCTCCTTCTCTCCCATCAATAGCCTGTCAAAGCCCTGTCTGGAAATGGTTATACCCCCTGACAGGCCTCAAAGGAACTTCCGGCTCATTTTCACATTTTTCTCTCCATTTTCTCTTTTGTACAAAAATGTGTAGGCTTGTACACTGTATGGGCAGAATTGTGTTTCCCCTGAAGTTCAGGTTAAAGTTCAAACCCTCAGTGCCCCAAAGATGACTATATTTGGAGACAGGCTCTTAAGGAGATAATTAAGGTCCAATGAGATTAGCAGGGTGGGCCCCAGTCCAGGCAGAAGGCCCCAGGAAGCCATAGGGAGGCAGTGCCACAGGCAAGGCAAGGAGAGAGGCCTGGCCAGATCCCGCCCTCACAGCCCTCAGGACAGGCCAACCCTGCTGACACTTTGACCTTGGACTCCAGCTCTGTGAGGAAGCATTTCTGTTTAATCCCCCGGGTTTGTGGTATTTTGCTCTAGCAGCCCTAGCAGATTAATAAACACATGCACATATTGCATCAGCCTTCTTACTCTTTCCCAGTAAGTCCAATTCAACTGCCACTAGTGGAGAATTTTTTTCTCCATTTTTGCCATGGACACGAGGTAGAGAAAGAACATTTTATGGACAATTCTGTGATTTGCAGAAAACTGGGTCAGAAATAAAGATGCCACCTGTCTTTTATCTGCACCAGCTCCTTGTGTTTTAAGCAAACCACTTAATTATGCAGAGACTCGAGTCTCCTCATCTAAGAAGTGAAAGGCATAAACTGGACAGTCGCAAATATCCCTAATAATCTTAAAACAAATTCTATGGTCCAGCCAGGCTCACCATGGGGATCCAGCTCCTATTTTACACCCAAGCTCCCTGGATGAGGTACACAGAAACAGACAGTGGTGAGGACAATATTTAGTTTTCAGAATGTTTAGTATAAATTATTTAGCTGGAAGCTAGTTGTTTGGGTTTGCCTGCTCTGATGCTTCCCCACCATGTAAACATATAAGCTTGGGGAAAATGTAAAGGGAGGTGAAGGAACTCATAATCACTGTATAAACTGTGAATAAGGATTAAAAGTGAGACTGAAATGCCCCACGTTGTAATACTTTTGAACCAAGCTGCTTGTAAGCCACGATTTCTGCACTTCATTTTTCTTGATGTTGAACCACAATTAATGCTGGGAGTGCTCCGAGGGATTTTAGAACAAGCCCTTCCAGACGTGGGTGTTGTTGCTCTTTGTTCTATCACAACAACATCCTGGTGATGTATTTATTTTTGTCTCTTCAAGGATGTTAGGGAGAATGACATGGTGTGACCTCTGAGGACTGGAAACCACTTTCTGCCTCAGTTGCTCTATTTTGCTCTCAAGGAATTAAAAGGCTCTGACACTATCCTAAGAAATAAGCAGACACTGCAAGCATCTGCTCCGGTCTTCCAGGGAGAAGCAAATAAAGGCAATGCTACTTCTAGATACAACTGCAATGGCTTAAGATCTTAAGGAAGGGGTGGGCCAACTGCGTTCAGTGTCCTCATCCCTGTAGACATAAGGCCGTCAGCTAAAACAGCCGAAAGCCTCAAAAGCACCCACAGAGGGGACGACTTTATGCTGCCAGACTGCAGGGGGTGTAAATAAAATGTTCCCTTTCTAAAGATCCCCACAGAATGTCTTTTCCCTTGAATAGACCAGTTCTCCAGAGCACAGCACTTTGATAGTCTCCATAGGAAATTCTCCTCATGCCAGTTGGAACATAACATCCCCAGTATGACCATTTGGAGAGGAAGTCCCAACCAGAGGAGACAGACTAAACAGCGGAATTCCCGAAAGCATCCAAATCACTCATGTCAGAACAAAGGCATCAGACTTGGCTTGCTGGTGCCTGGCCTGTGCCGGACCCCAGGGTGCTGTGTCTCCGTTAGCATGGAAGGGCCCAGCCTTCCATGAGGGAAGGCTGCAGGTTGCCCCAGAAGTTGCTGCCAGGTATCATCTGTTCCCAAATTGTCCTCCTCTGGGAGCCAGCTGCCCCGATGCTCTGGTCTCCCATTTGGATCCCAAGATTTTGTAAGGATCCTAGTCATGGTTTTCCTGGGTTATACAACAGCAGGGACATTACCTACAAAGGTATTCTGGTACTGAGCACACCTGCCCCCTAGCTGTAGAGAGGGGCAGTTAGTGGTCCAGAACACGATTCTGTGTAGTTGGTTAGCTGCTGTGTGGACAGCACAGCTGGCCTGGCATGGAGAGGGAAGAACTGAACTTTCCCTTTTCTATTAAGACTGTGGCCACCTTCTAGATGGCCATGCAAGCAGGGGTGAAGGATGTGGGGTGAAGGAAAGAAAGGAAAGGCCCAACAGGGCACACAGGGGAACAAGAGTGGCACGAGGAGCTTATAGTAGTTTTTAGTCAGGGCAGTTTTACTCTGCAAGAGACTTCTGACAACGTCTGGAGGCAGTTTTGGTCTGACAGCTGGGAAGGGGCAGGAATGCTGCTATCATGCACAGGACATCTTCCACAGCGAAGAATTTATTCTCTGGTTCAAAATGTCAGCAGAGCCAGGGTAGAGTTGCCCTGCTGCAGGGTTGGGGAAAAGTCAAGCACATGCTTTGAAATAAGCTCTCAGTGATCCCCATGTCCAGAGGCCTGAGAGCCTCTGCCCACACCTTGGCAGCCAGCTGATGGCATCAAGTGCCAGGCATCAGGTTCCCAGGCCAGTGCGGGTGGACAGACGAAGATAGAATACAGAGAATACATCCAAATCAGTACCAGAGACAGGCCCTACATCACAGATTCATCCCAAGTCACACCTCGAGAAGACTCTACCAGGACTAACAACGGGACTGTGGGTACAAGCAAGCACAGGTCCAGTTACCCCAAGGTGTGCTGAGCAGCTGGGCCTCAGAAATAGCAACTTGATTGCCAAGTTTGTCTTTACCTTCACAGCTTTGCTAAATTCTTAATGAGCGTTCACAAGTCCTCTTCTCAGGTATGTTCTGCTTCTGGGCAGTGCCCTATCTACAAACTTAGTGTCATGAGTTGATAATGGGAAGAACAGGAGTTAATTCTAGACTTTGTTATTTTGGTCACTTGATGTGCAACAGAAGGCTCAGGGAAGCTATTTGGCTCTGGGGTGAGACATGAAAATTGAGGAGAAACATCTCAAGTATTTTCTAGTGCTCCAGGGGAACCAGAGAGACAGTCGGATGATTTGTACCCTACTTGTTGTCTCTCCACTTAGAAGCCACACACTTTGGCCAGGCTGCTGTCTCTGGAGGTCTTGGTGTCCTTGTCCATGATAACGTTTGTCTTAACTCACTACTTGCTGTAAGAATTAGAATGATCTTTAAAAAAAAAAATTACAAAGGGAAGGCATAGTTGTGCTTAGATGGAAGTAAAGAAACCAGTAGTATTCACCTGTTGTAAAGATGAAACATTTTTCTATTAAGCCATGGGGCTGATGGAAGTTTTCATCATTTTTTGGGAATAATTATGAACCCTCATTGTGGTAAAGATTCGGAAGAGAAATAGAAACAAAATTTTCTTTCTGCATTGTTTAAAAGTTGAGGCCTTTTTAAAAAAGAACACAAGGGATATAATCCAAGTTGTCTGAGCCCTACCATACTACTATGAATACCACTCTTTTCATTAAAAACTAAGCCTGTTTAATGGGCTATGTATACCCCATAAGCAACTGAGATGAGGCTTTGGGTTGGTTGCTTAATTCTAGTGTAAACATTGCCTTGCTCCTGAAATATTCTTTCCATTACATAAACCTGTAACTTGATGAGGCCACAAACAAAACATGCCTTCTCCCTCCAGGATAACAAACTTTATTTTTCTCTGCTCACAAGGGCACACAAGATATCAACACAATAAAACAAATGGACTTACTCCATTGCTATGAAAGGGAATATTTTATCATTAGCTTTGCCATTCTACTCTATTAACAAACACTTTAATACATGTTCATGCTCTCAGTGGTAAGCATTAACATCAGTCATAATATGGCAATCCCTTGGTGTCGATTGGAATGAAATGTTGGATGAGAGCCAGGGAAATATGGGTTGGCTCAATGGTCGGTCTCAGATCCCCCACTCACCTCCCCACCTCAGCGCAGAATGTCAGCCAAGCACTTCTCAGTCAATCACTCTCCCCAGCCCATTCCCTAGGCCCCATCTCTCTCATGTCATCTATCATTTCTCATTTATCAACTGGTGCAGTTCATGGACACTGGGGACTGGGAATTTTACTTCTACATCTGGTACAGCAACTGGCAACTGGTACCTGTTCACAAAGTCACCATCACCTCCCTTTTTCAGATGGGGAAGCTCAAATACCAAAATATTCAACTCAGTCAAGGTGAATTCTCGTGATTCAGGGACTGCACAATTCTCGTGATTTAGGAACTGTGAGCTGTATGTATTAATCTCTCAGCCCTGATTCCAAATCTTTCCACCTATTTTTATTAAGCATTTTATAACATGCTGTAACTATCTTGCCATTGTTTTATTAGTTATTCCACATAAAAGTGCATCATAGTGGGGGCCTCCCTGGTGGCGCAAGGTTTAAGCACAGCACTGTGAAGCTGTCTGCAGCTTCTGCAGCACGAGTTCGATCCCTGGCTGGCCAGGGAGCTACCCACATGGTACAGCAGACCTCTCCTGTCTTGCCTGCTGCTCCCCTCAGCAGTGTATTTCAGTCAGTCTGCCTGTTCTGTTCCCCACTCTCTTTGGTGAATCTTCTCACCCCCTGCATCTCTTCCCTATACCCCAGCTCTTGTATCTACAAATAAATAAATCTTAAAAAAAAAAAAGTGCAGCATGATTTTCCTAATTTAACCATGAGGAAATGGAGAATAACTAAGGTCATTTCTACATGAATGTGAACTCAAGGCAGGTTTTCATGAAACTCTCATGGGGAACCCCACATGAATTCCTCGACACTGAAGGCACAGATGGCACTCATCACATGGCACAGATGAAAATTCTCCAGGCACCTCTCCATCGGAGGGCAACCCCAGCATATAGGACACTGCCACTGACGGTGTCCCCAAAGAAATTATTTTGTAAGAGAAGCACAAAAATGGACCTTGTAAAGGCATCTAGAAATGATACTGAGTGGAAATGTGCCTGGACCACAAGCGACTCCTGATCCATAAATGTTTCCCCCTTTATTCTAGAACACAGTATATTCTATAAACATGCCTTATAAAAAGTTTAGCATTCCTGCCTTACCAAATCTGGATTAGAGCTCAGAGCCACTGTGTTCCTAAGCTGGTGCCTAGAAACTACTAGTTACAGAGTTTTATAGGCACCGATGTGACACAGCTTCCTTGTATGAATATTTTAAATGCCTCTCCAGAGCCTTTGATTACACTGAGGAAGCACAGAATGTTCATGAGAAAGCATTCCTTTGTTTTTCTATCATTAGTTCATTCTCTTCCTCTTTTTGGATCTACACCTAATGATGCATTGACTTAAACATCACCACTCCACCACCACCACCGATGTGGTAGGCATAAATACTAGTGTCAGGGTAGAATTTCCACTTCAAACCCAATTGTCTCCTAATCATTTAAGGAAATTGATCTTTTTGGTTATTGCTTTAATTTCAGTGTGAGCCAATCATCATCTTCACATGCCACTGAATAAAAACTTAGCTCTTGGTCTGTTTTTCTTTGATTTTCAGAGCGATAGTGAGGAAAGGTACACTGCTTTTCATGTGTCTGTGATATTTCTTAAAGTATATGAAAAAGATACATGTATATTTTAAAGGCAGCCAACTTGCATGAACACTTGGTACATTTTATGGAGTCAGACACCCAGTGAATTATGAAGGAATTATTAGCACGCCTGTAAGTGCTTTGAGATAATAAACACCCCTGAAGCCCAATGTGTACAACAGCCTCAGTTCACCTTTCTGAATAAACTGAGTCTTTGTCAGAGGGCCAAGTTCTTGTCCTTTGTCTAACCTTGTTCCTGGATGGAGAAGGGAGGGAGGTTCTAGGACTTTTATCAACAGGTAGCCAGGTGCTGGATCTCTGGAAAGCATTGATTCATTTTGCTCCTTTTATAGTAGCACATTTACAGTCCTTTGTAGTTACAAAAAATTGGGATGTGGCCACTTTTAAGGTTCCTTTAATATTCTCTTACCTTCTCACTCTGTACTCAAACTTATCCTGTGCCAAACACCAGACTCTGCTGTCAACCTCTCCTGCTGCCTGCGCCCCACACAGGAGGAAGTCTGGGTACCTGCCTGTGCTGTGTCTCCCATGGGGCAGGAGCCAAACCACACACACCCTCTCACGCAGGCAAGGAAGAGACTGTACAGCACTAAAAACAGAAAGAGCTGCTTTCAATGGCAGCACTCCTTCTTCCTTGTAAAAAGCACAGTGTGGTCTATCCAGTTCCTCCTTTTCAGGTGCTTGTGTGGGGAGGTGGGTGACGGGAATGAGCTGCAACAGAGTAGCTGAATGTTGGGTGGGGCATGGTTAAGTCAGTAATTGCTTCCCTAATTATTCTCATTCTGAATGTGAACTTAAGGGACACAGAAAATATGCAAGGAAAGTTGTAGAGCAATTGGTTTTAATCAACCATTGGCTAAATATAAATGTCTCAAAAAGAAAAAAATCACAAAGCCCCACCCAAGCCCACCCCCAGACATGACACTCAGAACACAAGGAATGTGTATAACACACAGCACAGGAAGGGAGGGTGTCTGGATCACTCCACTAGATCGGCTAAAAAACCATGGTATGGAGAGGGACCTTGTCTTTAAGCCAAAGGGCCAGGATCAGAGCAATTCTCTTGCTATCAGATAGAACAGCTTTTCCTTGAAGTTCTGCTAAAGAGTGCCTACTAGCTCCAGAAGGGGTGCAGGGAGGAGGCACACACGTAACTCCAGGTGGAGTGTGAGATCAGAACCCCTATGCCTTTTTCCTGAATGGCTTAGGATTCCTCTCTGCAAAATCACTAACTTGCAATTCAGTTCCAATTATTCTAAGTCTCATATTCTAGTAAAGTCTGAGCCAATTGCTTACTCTGTCAGATGGCTTAAATCTAGGATTCTGGCAGGTATTTGGTTAATAATTCTTCCCTGTGTAGCCTGAGTCTCGCTTCATTCATCTGTGATTCAAAGCTGTGATTGAAAGAGCTTTCAAAATCACAGGTGTGCAGTTCACTGGGGACACTACACAGAAACTTCAACACAGCCGTCATTAGCGTCCAGTCTCATTATTTTCATGGCCAGGAAAGGTGGAACATGAATACTTTGGAACAAGGGCCTTTGGGGGGAGGGTAGAGAAAGAAAAAGAAGTAACAGAAGATTCACAAAAGGGAAGATGTGTTCTCCAACTTCTGGAAGTAATCAGAGGAGCAAGCCAAACAGCCCATTAACACTGGTCAGTTTCACCTGCCAAGTTCAGGAGACCTGACTGGAAGAGGACCAGAGAGAGACCAAGTCAACTTGGTCCCACTCAACTGGAGTCAGTTCCAAGGACTTCATCTATTTCAAAGTTTGTCTCTTACTTTAAATAGGTAGATTTCTCAACCAAAGTCAGATGAGCTATGTAACCATCTCAGTACATCAAAGGAAGCCCCAGTGCTTTACAGCAGCCACATGGGTCAAGACCTTGCTCTGAGAAGAAACGGGCCACAAGGATTCTTACCAAGTGGAGCTGTCCAATGCTGGGGGTGGGGGTAGGTGGGTGTGGGAGAGTCTGGACTAGAGAAATGATTGGTTGTCCTGCTCCCAGAAAGTCCCTCGCAATACTTCCTTTCTACACTTCTGGTCTTCTAATCATGAGTCTCAAGAAGCGGGGAAATTATTTTACCCTCTGAGTAATTAGTGCCAAACGAGTGGCGCACAGTTGATCCTTGAACATGAGGGTTAAGCATGCTGCTCCCTGAGCTATGGAAAAATCCTACTATAACTTATAGTTGGCCCTCCACATCCACGGGTGCCATGAATGCAGATTCAAAAAACCCGGATATCAGTTGTTCGCATCCCTGAATGGGGAATTTGAGGATAGAAATAATCCTAGTCTAAGTGGACCCAAGGCCAACTGTGTATAGATATTTGCCTAGAGTTATGGATATAAAATACTGAGATGTTCCCCTGTTTCTTCTCTTTCAACTTCTGTATGCATAAGGTTCTAGAAATTTGATAATTAATAATTTAGAGCTTTTAAATTTCTCCTCCAGCAGCATGAGCATTTGCTTCATACCAACATTCTTTATTTTTATTATGAAAAGATTCAGTTCCAACTGGCTTGGTTTAACCTCTGTGCTGATCTCTTGAAAGTGTCTGTATATAGAAGTCTCCAAATGCCAGGACCGCTGTTACCTCAAATGGACACTATCAAAGATGTTGCTTGTTGCATATTTCAAGATTATAAGTACACTTTCAGAGGGTAGCAACAGAGGCTGCTTTTTAAGCTGCAGGGGGAGTCCAGCCTGGCAAGGCTGCTTCTCCCTCTTTGCAACCAGAATCAATTAGTAATTTCTGCAGCCCTTGGATGAGGCATCCTTGACAAAGGTTGATTTGGCCATGTGACTAAAACTGGAAATTTAATATTTTAAGTTCCTCCAATTATTTTTGTTCAGGCTACTAATTAATACCAAATCTACTGCCATTTGAATGAAATAAAATGGCACAGTAACTATGCTGTTCGGGCTAACAGCTCCAAATGACAATAGGGCTTCACTTGAAAATATTCCAACACCAACCTCAAAGCCAAGTGCCATGCTAGCTTATAAAAGCTTCTAAGAATAAGGTTATTGCATTATAAACAGCTCTCTGTTGGAGTAGTCACTGGCAGAGAGTGGTTACAGATTTAAATGTCCTCACTTATTGGGGTCAAACATTTGTCTTTAGTAAAATAAGGGCGTTGGATTATATTCTAAAAATAAATGGCAGGGATGTATTCTATGACTTCAGGATTCTCTAGTGGGTGGGTGGAAGTGTCAATCAAGTTAGGATACAATTGAACAAACTTCAGCAATGCTTTCTAAAATCATGTTTACTTGATATGATCATGCTAAAGAGGTGGGGTGGAATAAAATGATTTCTCTGAGGAAAATAGTGAATAATTAGTGCCAAATGATTATCTGCAGAATTGGAAGTTGTCTATTTTAGAGCGATACCTAGTAGGCTTTAAGCAGCGGCTGGACTGGCATATTCCCCTATTTTTTTTTTTTTTTCTGAAAAATTCATAGTTCTCTAACCATATCAGATGGAAAGAGCATATACCTATTTAGTTGTATGTCAGAAACTTAGAATCACTGCACATTTCTGAATACTTGAGACAAGAACAATAAGATGGCCAGACAATGAATTGCATTAGGCTCCGGAGAGAAAAATAGGCATGAGTTAAAACAGAAGGACTTTAACACTTAGCAAGAGATTTAAAATCTGTAAGCTTGCCCTGAGTCATAAAAAGTAGGCCAAGAAGCTTGCAAGAATACAGCTTGAAAGACTCTACTCATTTTTTAGAAGAGGCAGACACTGAAATAAAAATGTTAAAACGTGAGAAGCTAGACTCTTAAAAATATCTGTATAAGTGAAATGTTTAGAATTATAAACTCTCTCAGATAAATTTGGACAAAAAGTAGGTGAAGAAATATTTGGCAAACCCAAACACACATAAATCAGCTGCTCCAGATGACATATATCCTCAGGGAATGAAAGAATTTGACTAATATGCTTACCAAAGAATGGAGCAGTAAAGATGAATAATTATTCCTAAAAAATTACCTTGCACACAAGGGGATATCAGGTTGGAAAAAAACCAACAACATGTGATACTGATGTAGAAAGAAAACAGAAGAAAAAAGTAGTGAAAATTAGTGCATGATATATGCAATTGTTGGTTCTAAAGATTGTGGAATAAATACTAGAAAAGAAAATTTTAGAAGGCTCAGAAAACCAGGGATAAACAAACAAGGAACAACCTGCATTTAAATTACCATAGATAAATTTATGAGACAAAACTTTGGTATCATTCTTTTTTTTTTTTCTTTTCTTTTTTATAAAGATTTATTTATTTATTTATTTGCACAAGCACTGGGTACAGTCAGAAGCACGGGAGGGTGAGAGAATTCACCAGAGCCAGGAACAGAGCAGGCAGAAGAACTGAAGTACACTGCTGAGGGGAGCAGCGGGCGGCAGGAGAGGTCTGCGCGCCATGTGGGACCCCTCGCCCGGCAGCTGGGGATCGAACCGGCGCTGCAGAGCCTTTGCAACCCAGCGTTCAACCGCTGTGCCACCGGGGAGGCCCTGGTATCATTCTCGTTGTAGTTAAGAATGGAAAAGGAGTGGGGAGAAGGAATTGAGCTGAATGTGAAGTGTCCAGAACACTTGCAATACTGTTTTCACTACTGGTCAAAGATTCAAACTGGGGCTGAGAAGGGACAGAGATCACAAACAGGGCAATATGAAGGCCAGTCCCGGAAAGGTGTTTCAGGCATCTGCTATCATGCTGACCTGAGTCAATATCCTGGTGGATGACCTGAGACAGGGTGTCATGAAATTTATGGATGACACTCAGGTGGGGAGTGTTGACAAAGCCCATGAGACAGGAGGAAGAAAAATAGACTAGGTTAGACACAGACCTATCTGCCAATTAGAAAGAATCCACCAGAAACATGATTAGGAATGAAAAAAGTAAACATGAACTCAAACTCAGCAAGAATTGGGGGTCGGTGGGTAAACTATAATAAGTTAAAAATCAAAATCAACAGGCAACTATAAATCAGAGACATTCTGCAGGGGAGGGGGAGGGAGAGGATCAAAACAGGGGAGAGAAGAGCACAAGGGACTGGTCATGGTGCATGGGTGAATTGGTGGTGGGAATCTCCCAGGGACTACACCTGAGAGGAGAAAGGATACAGTGTACAAAAATGAAGAATGATGTAAAATATATATATTTTAAAAATACCAGTTGAATCGCCATTAAAAAAAAAAAAAAAGAACAGGGGAGTGGGAGAGGAAGGTGGTTAGGAAGAGAGATCACTGGTATTTGAGATTCTATTGAAAACTTTATTGAGAGCATATGACCTGGAGTGATGCTTAACCAGGTGAAAAATCTCCCCCTCCATTCCTCCTTTTAGGAATGATCCAGCAAAGGTGAAAGCAGGCAATGCCAGTCACCCAGCCTGCTCAGGGGCCATTCAGCAACTTTTATAGGGCTCTCGTGGGCTTTCCAAGCAACCCTGAGCTACAGGGACTGTTCATGCTATGGGTGATCCAGAGAGGTTAAGGCCACACAGCATAAGCTAGACAGTGGCAGATCTGGGGTGTGCAAACGTGATCTGACCCTAAGGCACACATATGTTCTGATTATCAGATACCCTCACAGCTCCTTCCCTCAAGTACTCCCTTCTGGTTTCTGCTCAAATGCTACTTCATATAAAAAGGTCTCCAAGAAAGTGGCATCTCTTTTCCTTGGTTTATTTTGTACCACTTACTTTTATCCAAAATGCCTACCCCCTCACTGGAATATATTCACTGCAGGGTTCTCCAGACCTAGAACATGCTTGATATCTCAGAGGTACTCAAAGATTTGTTATTAAATTATGCCCTGCCCAGGAACAAGTGCTTTCTTTTTACTGTCCCCAGTGTAAACTCAATCCATCTACCAGCAGGATTCCCAGTTTGGAAAAGTCACTTAGAAAACAAAACACTCAAGAGAGGATAAGGATAGGGACTTCTAAGAAGTGGGAAATGTCTTGCTGAATTTACTTCTACTGGACAAAGCAGTCGCTCTGGTTCTGGAGAGTGTTTTTATTAATAGAAGTCCCCTGTCTTTGTTTAATGTTAAATCATCTGAAAGAGAATCAAATCCCTGGACTCCTTTTGGATTCATCTGCCTCAACCCACCCCTGTCAACTGCGCCAAGAAAGTAAGAGGAGAGTCTATGTGCAAAGAAACTGAAAAAAAAAAAAAAAAGAAAAAAAAAATCAATTCTTCACCCTGATGTGTTTTTTAGTGATACCAAGCAACTGAATGGAGGCTTTAAGAAAACCCTATCGACTACTTGTCCCATGGAATAACATGCCTTGCCTGGTGGTTCTGTGATTGAAGAAACTTGCCCCAGATGACAGAAACATTTCTGCATCTCTTTCACCCTCTTTTGTTCAGTCTTTGAGTCCTAGACACCACTCCTGTCTGGCTCCATTTGGACTTGGAATTTGCCAGAAGCAGACTCCAAGTGCAGGGATGGGGGCCTTTATGGAGCAGCAGCTCCTCTCTGGTGGTTAGTCTTTTCTGTAATGTTAAAGAACTTACAATTCCCTGAGAAGGTTGGGCTGTTGCACCAAGGAGGCCACAAGATGGATGCCTCAGAGCTTCTCAAGGGCTACTCAAGCAGCCACCACACCCAGTTCTGCACAGAGATCTTTCTTTAAAGAGAAAGGCATGAACGGGGCGTGGAAAGACATGGGCTTGTAGAGTAGCAAAGACGGGGATATAACAACAGCAGACAGTGGTCAATAATGCCCAAGACCTGGCATTGTGGGGCTGCTCTTAAAAGATCTCATTTTGTGTTCACTAACTGTAGGGCAGACCTCAGGGAAGTTTAGGTAACTCTCAAAGACAGGCCAGGATCAGTCACTTCAAGGCCATGTTCATGGTCCCAACCCTGCAGCACGGTGGGGGAGGGTCTAAAGGGTTGATGGTGCCCAGATGTTTTTCTATAAAAACTGCAGCTGCATCTTGGAGGGAAGGGCTGTTCCAGATAGCAACAGAATCCCTTTGATCCTCTTTAATCTATCATCAATTAGCTCAAGAAGCCAGAATATTTTTTGGCTGACCACTTTAAAGAAAGTCTCTGGGACCACTCGTAGTCTGCCCTCTTCTGCCTACATCAGTGGAAAAGTCATTGTACAAGCTAGAAATTTCCTGTCTTCAGCATAATTTTAATTGGCCCATGGTGCTACCCAAATATTTCACCCAGAAAATGTTCATCTATGAAGTAGTTTACTTTTCTGGTTCAGAATTCATCTCAGTCCCCCAACCTGGCCCTAGTGAATTGCAAAGACATGGAGTAAGCACACACACCCCAGTTGTCTCCATGGCAACAAGAGATGCTATAGTGTTAAAAAAAATCCCTGGTCCTAGAATTAGGGTGCCTGAGCATTAGATTGGCTGGATCCTTTATGAGAGCTTTCTTAACCTCAGTGAACCTTACTTTTCTTCATCAATAAGATGTGACTTCACCACATTTGCTCCAAGTTCAAATGAGGTCATTGCTCTGTCATCACAGCTAATGTTGATAGTGTGTTTGCAATGTACCAGGCATCTACCCATGCTTAACATGTCTTATATTTAATTCTTACCCCATGAAGTAGGTACCATCATTAAGAGCTCTGCCTTTAGGATGGAAACTTGAGGCTTAGGTGAGGGTCATCTAGCCATGGTTACACAGCTGCTAAGAGATGCACACAATCTGAATTCAGGTCTGTGTGACCTCAGAAGCCACACTTTTAATCATTCCAGGCTGACGCTCTCCTGGGTACAGTCAGAAGTGTGGGAGGGTGAGAGAATTCACCAGAGCCAGAGCGGGGAGCAGAGCAGGCAGAAGGACCGAAGTACACTGCTGAGGGGAGCAGCAGGCGGCAGGAGAGGTCTGCGCGCCATGTGGGACCCTCCTCCCGTGGCCGGGGAGCAGTCGTGGATAGAACCAGTGCTGCAGAGGCCGCGGGCAGCTTTGCAACCCAGCGCTCAACCGCTGTGCCACAGGGAAGGCCTGATGCTCTCCTTCTCTGCCAGCCTTTGTATATGAAATCTTTGGAGTTATAGGAAAATCCTTGAAATGCCATATTCAAATGCAAAGCTTTGTTATTATCAGATGGCCCCAGGTGCATTTGTACAAAATTGTCAAGGACGTCCATGACAGCATTCTCTGAGCATGCCCAGATGGTCAGATACCTTGTTCATAAGAGGTGATGTTCTTGTGCATCACTATATCACATCTATGTCACTGCTTTGCCCAAAGCTGTTTAAAATGTTGACAACTAGCTCCAGTTTTATTGTTTCCTGAGGGCACATTAAAATAATGAATGACTTGTTTGAGGTCACAGAGATTGTTACTGGAGGCAATTTGGGTAAGTTACAAAACCCCTGAGTCTTCATCTATAAAATGGGAAGACTGAGCTAGAACATCTCCATGTCTTCCTTCGGCTCTAAAAATCTTTGGTTCTGCCCATTGGCTCCATTGGTTGACTAACATGCTGGATCCAGCCTTCCTCTTCCAACAAGAAAGGGGAAACATGAGCAGGAAAGTGGAAGGAAGCAGGAGTGACACACTGAGGTAGCAGAAGAAGGAGCCAAAGGGATGAAAGAGTGCTTTGGGAGGAAGGGCAGGAAACAAATCACAAGAGGAGAAGGGGAAATGTAAGGAAGGACTCATTCTGGAAACAGAGCTGTGAGGGAGGTGTGGCCCATATGTACTGTCACAAGCTGAGGCCTCTCCCCAGACTCCCCCTTGGGATGCCAGTCACCCCTTTCGCAGCTCAGGAAAGTCATTTACCTGCCTCTTCACTGACAGAAGAAGGGAGGTACTCTATAGTTTTAAGAATTGCACCAGGATCTCAGTCCATCCATGGTCACCATGGAGGAAGTATGGTCATTATCAAATGCATCCATCAAAGATTTGTCTTTCGTAAGATTGCACCGTTATTTTATAAATCACCAAGAAAATACTGCCCACCATCTTTGTATGATGCCATCAGATTCCAAGGGACATCCTCTCAGATATAAAAAAGCATCTTAGCTTTGACCTATTTTTTCTAACAACTGCTAATATTAGTCATGAAATTTATAAGTTAAGGGTTTACTGTGTATGAGGAACAATATGAAATGCTTTTCATAATTTCATTTAATACTCACAACAACCTGTGAGGTAGGTGCTATCATTTCTGTTTATAGATGGAAAATGCTCAGAGAAGCTGTGTAACTTGCCTAGCGTGGCCCAGCTGGCAGAGACTAGAAACCTGAGTCAGCCTGACTCTGGAGTACATACTTTTAATCATCAAATTATCTCATGTCCAACTTCTAATGTCGAGCCACTTGATTATGGTTCTCAGGGAGACACAGGGACATTCACTGTCTTGGGGCCTCCGCCTCTCCCTCTCTGACACTGTGGGTAAGCTGCTCAAGGAGCAGAGGGTGGGAGAAGCCACAGGTAACTTCCTTGGCTCACAGAGCATCAGGAATATTGTCCTGGCTCTCAATAGTCAAGAGTTAAACACAGAAGTAGGGCCTCCCTGGTGGCGCAGGCAGTTGAGTGCAGTGCTATGGAGCTGTCCGCAGCCTCTGCAGTGCCTGTTCAATCCCTGCCAGCCTTGGAGCAATCCACATGGCGAGCAGACCAGACCTCTCCTGTCTTGCCCGCTGCGCCCCTCAGCAGTGTATTTCTTCAGTGTGCCTTGTCTGTTCTGTTCCCTGTTCTGTCTCTGGTGAATCCTCTCACCCTCCCGTGCATCTGGCCTGTACCCCGGTTCTTGTATAAATAAATAAATCTTTAAAAAAAACCCAAAAAACACAGAAGTAGGCTCACAGGGCCAGAGTTCCCAGAACTCATTCTATGGAAAGAGATGAGATGAGACACACACAGATGCACTTTAAAGAACTGGTGCAGAGATTGCAGAAGCAGGAAGGGGTTATGATCAAGACTAATGTGTACCTCTCAAGGCATGCATGGGATCTTCCAAAAACTGACCAGGGACTGAGCAAGTTAGAATTCATGAATGTGGGGGCTTCCCTGGTGGTGCAAGGGGTTAAGCACCACAATATGAAGCAATCCGCAGCCTCTGCAGCACGAGTTCGATCCCCAGCCGGCCAGGGAGCAACCCACATGGCAAGGCAGACCTCTCCTGTCTCACCCGCTGCTCCCCTCAGCAGTGTATTTCAGTCAGTCTGCCTGTTCTGTTGCCCACTCTGTCTCTGGTAAATCCTCTCATCCCCTGTCCCCCACACTTCTGGCCTGTACTCAGCTCTTATATGCATAAACAAAATCTTAAAAAAAAAAAAAAAAAGAATTCACGATGTGTCTCTTAAAACAAGGACTCTTCCAATTCCAAACGCCTCAGTGCTCCAGGCCTAACAAACCTGAATCCATACCACACCCCCACTTTCACTCCTGGTGTGTGAAAACAGGTGTGGTTGGGCCTGGAAAGGTTGAGACTGGAAGACAGTGGGGTCCACATGGGCCACCCACGGAGAAGTGATCAGAAAAGGCAAAAATGACTAAGAAGGATATGTGGTGCCTTGGATGGCAAGTTTTCCTTGGCCTGCACAGAAGTGCCATTTCCTGCCTGATTCCTTCCAAGACCAACCCCACAGACTAGCAGTGGGAAATTTCCTCCATCTGCTTTGAAGGCATTGTGTGCTAATGCCCTGAGTCCCCAGGGCCCATTTCTCCATGGTGGTCTCCAAAGTGACACACCCATGAGAAATGTGGGGAGACTGTAATGGAACTTCTGCAGAAGTAGTAGAACTTCTCCTAACTATAGCTTTGCAATGCTTGTAATGGCTGGAATATATTAAATACTGCATTACATGTACACAGTTTATAGTTTATAAATAGAGAACTATACATGATAGCATATGATGGCTCTAGCAATATAGATCTAATCAAGCAGGTGTGAGACCACAGCCCTAGGGAGAAGATATTTCCTCATTCTTGAAGTTTCCCTCTTTAAAAAAAAAAAAGATTTATGCATACAAGAGCTGGGGTATAGGCCAGAGGTGTGGGGTGTGTGTGTGAGAGGATTTACCGGAAACAGAGTGGGATGCAGAACAAGTGGATTGACTGAAATACACTGCTGAGGGGAGCAGCAGGCGAGGCAGGAGAGGTCTGCTGTGCCATGTGGGTTGCTCCCTGGCCGGGGATTGAACTTGTGCTGCAGAAGCTGCGGATAGCTTCACAGTGCTGAGACTTAACCCCTTAAGCCACCAGGGAGGCCCTGAAGTTTCCCTCTAACAGCGTCAGGGTGACAAGGACATCAAAGATAGTCATTTTGGTTAAAACTACAGTTAAACCAATAGATTGTTCAATGTTTTGGAGCTTTCCTTCCTTGTATTTCCCTCAACTTGATATTAAATTAAAATAATTGCTTTAATTTTCCTTTTCAATGACTAGCCCGGTATATGGAATTTGCCAAAGCTATATTCCTCAAAATTTTCCCTCAAGAACTCCTTTGCAACAAAGGACTGTGGAGGGTATAGGGGAGGGACTTAAGCTATGTGTAGCCTATTATGCTAAATGGACCTTATTTACCTCAGATTCAAACGAACTGAAAAGTGATGAGACCGCAGGGAAAGTTGAGTTGCCTGGATATTTGATATTAAGGGATTATAGTTCATGTGTTTGGTGTGATATTAACATTCTGGTTACATATGTCCTTTAGAAACTACAGTGTTTTCAGGTGAAATGATGCCTGAGATTGGCTTCAAAAGCAATTCAAGGAAGATATGGATGAAAGAAGGTATCTATGAATTGGTAACCATTGAAGATTGGTGTCAGGGCACATGAGGGTTCATTGAACTCTGCTCTCACTTTTGCATTGCTTGAGATTTTCATGATAAATTATTAAAATGAAAATAAACCAAACACAAATCAATCAGTGTGACTTCTATGTCCCATTTCTAGGATTCTCTTTCACCCACCGGACAATCATGTGAGCCCAGAGAAAGGCCAACACAATTTGCCAAATATTGGTGTGGTGTCTTGAAACCCCCAAGTTTTGCAGTTTGGATCAGTAAGTAAACAGTTTGGGAGCGGAGATGTGCTACTGCTGGCAAAACGAGAACTTGCTGATTCAAGAAAAAATTAAGACCATTGGACAGAGAATCATTACCGCGAAGCAGCTTGATGAGTTAAATATAAAGGAATCCGAAACATACAGCTTCAACCTCCTTCCAAACACACAAAAGATTTTAGGAAAAATGCCCTATTAAACACACAACATTTTGAGAGACAGAGTCACTGAACCAGAAAGAGGCCTGGCTTTGCTCCCCCAGAAGGGACCTTGTTCCTCCCTGTGGGTATATGATTTCTCCATCTCACCCCATTTTCTCTGTAAATTCTATTTCCCTCCTTCCAGGTCCTAATTTCAAACTTGACTTCAGATTCTGAAAACCAGAGGACAGGAAATGTCTGAAGATGAGCAGCGTTTTTTTTCAGTGTTGATGAAAAGGAAACAAATTCTTTGAGGATCCACTTGGAGAGCATTTATTGGCAGATCCACAGAGCTCACTTAGTTGGTTTAAACTTGGAAAGTGTTGGGAGTCGAACATGGTGGAAATGAAGTGAGGAGGAAATGGATGCTGAGGTCATCTCACTGCACTCTGCACTCCTGCTCAGCCCCTCCCTCCTCACAGAGAGCATTCAACAGCAACAATGGACTAGTGACTCTCCCCCTGGTCCCATGTGTAGCTCATGGCCCAGCACCTGGCCCAAGCCAGCAGGGAGGAAAAGGAGTTGCTAAGATTAGTGCTACTGCCCAGACTTGACCTAGAGAGGAAGGTGGAGGAGCTGGACCCAGGCCTAATGACCACTATTAGAAGCCAGGGAGAGGACCTTCTTATCTGAATGCCCGAAGGCCCAGCTTGGGGTGTTTCAGGCTCTTTGGCTGGCGAGCCCAGGATAACCGTTCTTCTGCACAAAGACAGTGCCATTTATCGGCAGTGTTTTGCAGTTAGCTTGAAACAGTTAACTAAACTTGAAGGAGGGGGGGTGGTTGATGTCCTTGGTCCTAAGACACTTGGTGGGTGTCCTGACTCTGACCCCTGGGCCCTAGCCCACCTCCTGGGAGAACACACACAGGGCTGCCTCATAACTCTGCTGCTCTTGGCAGTGTCTCTGGGAGACCTCATTCTTTCACAGCAATATTCGAGTCCCTCATTTTAGTTTCCTGAGCACCAGATTCCAGCGGGAAGAAGCCCACCCCACATAGAAGCACTCTGTGCAGGAACAGCATGCCATTTCTCTTGCCACAAGAATTGTTTGTGGTGATGCCATAAGGGAGAAGCACTTGGCTGTAAGCTAGAAATAGCCGGTGCAAGCTGAGAAGGACATGTATCAGGGACCCGTCATTCTCCACAACCTCACCTGGCTGTCTTGTTGCTAACTGCATCCCTAAACAAGACACAGCTATCTGCTTTGAAAAGTAGGCCTCCAACTTGCTGTGCATCCGTGTGAAACACACTCAGACTCACACCCCGGGCACAAGCACATCTAGCAGAATGACAGAACTGAAAAGTGTTTCAAGGACGCAGGCCTAATGACCAATATTCAAAGCGGTGATAGGAACTAAAATATTTAAAGGTGAGGGAAAAGATGACCAACCTTTTCAGTTTTCTAGAAATAGCTTCTGAGAGCAGGATGTGCACCTCACCATCCCATCAGCTCCCTGGCACCTCCATCCACATTCTTGCTAAAGGAATTACTAAGATGTTACAAAAGCCACAGGAGATCACTGAGGAAGCCGTCATGTCAGCTACTTAAGCTCGGTCAGCATTCTGCAGCATCTCCGCTAGCTTGCGTCATTATCAGCAATACTGCCGTCCACTGAAACCAAACAGGGTCTTTTTTTATCACAGCTTGCAACATTTAGGGATTGACCAAAATAGTACAAATACATTCAGTTCAACTCGAGTCTGAAAGACATTAACATCTTTCAAGCTCTCCCTCCAGCACTCACCAGGAAAAGGAGACAGAGACATGCAGAGAGGAGCGGGCAGCGTCTCTCCTCAGTGGAAGGCTGGAAGGCGGGGCGAGCTGGCCTCTGAGCAGAGACAAAGGCTCTTAGGTTGTGGAGCCCATAAGGGTCACCTGCGGAGCTTGTGGGGCGAAAAATGCAGTGGGCCCTAAGAGAATCACCTGGGAGTCTTGTTAAGCTTCAAAATAGCAGCCACCTGGGGAAGTTAAGTCTGAAAATCAACCCCCAAGAGTTTTGCTCTAGTAGATTTGATGTAGAACCCAAGCATCTGCCTTCAAATAAACAAACCTCCAGGTCTTCTCTGGGTGTCCTCAGAACCCAGGCTACTGTCAGGATTTCACCTACCAGTTTTGTCATTTGTGGGGCTCTAGATAGCCCTGAAAAGGGGAGAAGACTCCACCTTAAACCCATGAGACCAAAAGTCTATTTCCTAAATTAGCTGTGGGGCCTTAGAAATTCAGAAAGAGTTCAATAAGTCAGGGGGTGAGGGCTTGTGGCATGCTTATGTCATGCTCTTTGCAGACTCCAGGAACCATCCTAGACTCCCTGGCCCCAACTGATGGATTTCAACTCCATACCAAGTATGATTTTACACTTCTTCTGTGGCATCCACCCTCTTCTAAGTGAAGGCAATAGGTGACTGTGGACATGTTTTTGTTTCTCTTTTAATTGAAGTAACTTGGTTTGCAACACTGTCTGTGATTCAGACACATAGGATCACACCTCCTCAGATGCCACACCACACCTCCAAGGCACCTATAGTCCTCCACCATAGACCATTGGGCTCCCCCAGGCAGTGGGCATGTTTAAAGAAGGAGTTGGCCAGGGCCATAAACTTTTGGAGTTCAAGGCCAAACAGAGCAGGCAGAAGTGATCTGCCGGATTGGACAGAGTTTTTTGTTTTATTTTGCTTTAAATTGAATTTGAATGCCTTTGGACATTATAATCAGAGCACAGGCCTCACACTTCCTTTTGTCTTAAGCCCAAACAATTCTTATGTTTAAATAAATCCTGCCTCCTTCCTATAGGTATTTGAAGTTGAGAAACCTAGATCACATGCTTAATTTGACCCCATAGAGTAGATTAACTCCGGTTTTCCAGTTGGGCCCCAAAGGAACAGAACTCAGACTTGGAGAGAGTCTCAGTCGTTGAGAGAAAGGAAAAACCAGGAGGGGCTCTGAAGCTGTGCACAGGGGCACAGGCCCACCCCCTCCCCCCACCTCCCCCAAGGCCAGGACACCAAAGTTCACACTCCGGTGGCAGGAAGAAGTCTGACCTCCCAGTGCCTTCCCAGTGAATCCACCAAGTTTGCCAGCCTTTGAGGTCCCTGTGACCTGTGTAGTAAGAGGGTCTCTTTATCCCGGGGCCACATTGCCCTCCCTCAGTTGTCCCGCAGATCTCTGCTGACACTGTGGCCAGCCAGGCCGCCCTGCAGCTCGGCCCTGCCTCAAGTGCTCTCTCCTCTGTTCCCTGACTCTGCCTCATTCCTCCTGAATCCTGCTTAATCACCTCAGGATGAGCACTAACCCCCTTTGCCATGGATCATAGTTGCTATTTCTTCCATGTATACATTTTATCTCCTCAATTGTCAACTTGTTGAGGCTGGGTACTGTACCGAATCTCTTACTATTTCTGTTCCTTGGAAGATGACCAGAGCACCTGAAATGTATCACTAAGTCCCCGATTAGTTCATTATCACCAGTAGTACCAGGTAACAGCTTTACAGAAGACTCTCCTAAGCATCTCCAGTAACTGGAGATTTCCAGAAAGTTCTGTCAAGTAAATTTGGGAACATGGTCCTGGTATTTCCTGACATCACCCTTCCTAGGTTGCTTCAGCTTGGAAAGAACAGCCTGCTTTGCATCCATTCAATTATTCATTAGAAAAGTTGCCTTTGATTCACAGACTGGTCAAAAATTATTAAGCCATATGAAGAGTCATCCTTGAGTTAAGCTATAAAACTGTAAGTAACTCAATGAAATCCTCCTCAGTATAACAGTGGTGGATTCAATGGTTGCCCCCCCAAAGTATATATCCATCTAAAACCTGTGAATGTGACCTTTTTTCTTTAAAGGGTCTTACAGATGCAATTAATCTAAGGGTCTCATTTTGAAGTCATCTTGGATTACTCAGGTGAACCTTAAATCTGATGACAAATGTCTTTATAAGAAGACACAGAATTGGAGAGGACACAAGAGTAGAAGGCCAGGTACAATATGGATGTCCCCCACCATCCAAGGGATGCCTCATGCCACCAGACACTGGGGAGAGGCAAGGAAGGACTCTCCCCTAGAGCTTTCATGGAGGGTGTGGCCCTGTTGACACCTTGATTTCAGGCTTCTGGACTCCAGGACTGTAGGAGAGTGCATTTCTGTTGCTTTAAGTCACCAGATGTGTGGCTATTTGTTACAGTGGCCCTAGGAAACTAATGCAACAAGTAACAAGGAGAACAGCTGGTGTGGTGGTGCGGTGAAGGGGAATGGAAGAATGCTTTAGCAGTAGATTTCAGAAATACCAGCTTCGGCATCCGTGAAGGAAGCATTTTCCAATCCCAATTAGTTTTGCCATTGTGTATTTTTCTAGAAAAGCTTCCACTCACTATTACCCCACAGATGCTCACTCCTTAGGCTTGTACCCGATGCCTTCTCTTTGAACTTTCTTATCTAAGGTGGATTGGGGTTATGTTCCAGTACGATAGGACTAGATAGACTCGGGTTACGTTCCGATAAGATAAGACTAGATAATCTAGAAAAGTTGAGCACTTAAAATGAGTAACTTGCATGCAAGGACCTAGGTGATCTGTTTTGCCTTTTGTTTATCAAGCATCTACTGTGCTAGACAAATTGGTTAGTCCAGGTAATCACTAGAGGCCCAGCTATCACTACCTTCTCCTGGAGCTGTCTCTACCTATGTCTGCCCAGCCAAGCTTTTCTAGTCTGGTTTCTATGAGCTCTCTTAGGAGTCTTCTTTCATTTGTTCACTGACTCTAGTTTATACAGCCCTTACTATTTTCACCTGTCTGGCTAATAAGGAGGAATACATTTTTGTAAATGCTGCAAACCCAGAGGCACACATAACACTCTTTATGTGATTGTTAGAAGCTGTTTGCATCAATCTGCAATCTTCTTTCAAAGTTTACTAACACAAGGAGCCAGAGAAATATCATTGTAGAGTTTGGGGACATGAGTCATTTCCTCTTACAAAGCCTTGGTCACTTAGGAAAACGTCCTCATGTTTCAGAGGGATGCACAGTGAATAATTTAGGGGTGAAATGTCACGATGACTACAATTTACTCCAAACCACATCAGCCCCCCCCCCCAAAAAAGTAAGTGTAGCAATATAGCAAAATATTCATCATTAAATCTAAGAGATGGGGATGGTTATTTCAGCAACCCCATTTGTTTAAAACTTGGAAAAAATAAAGATAATGTGGACATGCATATTTCACACGCAGGGTTCTCTGTTCCCTGCAGGCACACTATGTGTTTTCAGGTACGGAGACAGATTGTCTCAATAAAGGGAGGGGTCTACTCGCAATTAGAAGTGCCAATGGAGGTTGCAGGTCTGTGCATGCAAGCTCTGTTCTTAACTGCCTTTTGGTTCTATTTATGGAAAGAAGAGAAGACACATCCAGTGAGAAAATGCAGAGTACCAACAAACCAAAACAGTGTTGGCACAAAGCAGGAAAAAAAACCTGCCTCGTTGGGAAAACTCCGCATTCATAAGATGGTGTTTTTCGGGGTAGTCAGCAGCCAAGCATGCTGCTTGAAACTGCTGGGAGGGTGTTTTGTCCAAGTGCATCTAGTGTATGTGGAAGTTATTCCTCCAAACAGACATTCCAGGCAGGGCACTGCCTCGGGTCCCACCCCCGACATACCCAACACACAAACACAGGCAGGCTCGGTTAGAGGGGACTCACAGTTCCGAGTACAGGAAGTGCAGATTGCCCACATTGTCAATGTAGTTGGCAGGACTGAGCCAAGGCAGGACCAGCAACAGAAGCGCCTTCATTTTCCGAGCAGGCTGCTGCTTTCTTCCTGGCACCTTCTCTCTGTCAGCTGCAAGGCCCAGCCCAGCCCAGCCCCTTTAAACAAACCTTGCCATGTCTCCACACTCAAGTAGATCTCAAGGAATCTGACTTCAAGCCCTTAGATCCAGCCACGCTGATAAATCATGGGCCTGGAAGAGAATTGTGCCTTCTGAATCTCAGATGGGGAGATAAAAGAAGGGAGGGACCCACCAAGGTTGGCGAGAGGGCTGAGGCTGAGAGCAGGCAGGCTGATGCCCGGGAAAGGGACCTGCCCCTCCCTCAGGATGCCGACTGGTTCTCGAGAAGCAGCTGGTACATTTACATCACTGGCCTGGAGCAGATGGGCTGAGGCTAAACTGCGATGGAAGAGGGCATGGGCCTGGCATATTCAGACCCCACGGCGTGAACGAGTAAATCATCAGATGCTGTCCTAGAGCTCGCTAGAGAAAGACACAGTAAGAAATTAGCATGTTTGGAACACAGCCTGGAGACCCGGACGCAGAGCGAGCCTTCAGAGGTTGAGACACAAGAGGGTTAAATGCGAATTGACTCCACCTCTCCATGTGTATTTAGAATGTGCACCGGAGCTATTTTACCTATCACTGTGCAGACCCCACTGCCAGATGTAACAGTGTGATGGCTTCCCTGCTCATTTTGAAAATTGGCCCTGAACAAAAATAGGCTGTGTCATTCACTTTAAGAAAAGCAGTCGTGACAGACATGACTTTCTATTCATATGAGGTACAGATTCCTGTTCGGTGAGAAAAAATGTCACTTCATCCTGTGTCCTGCTGGTTTAATTAAGCTCTGACACTAGCAGTAGAACCTTGGACAATTTATTTAAGCTCTTTAACTCTGCACCCTCCTCAGTCAGCTCATCTCTGAAATGGAAATTCCAACATCTTACCTGCTCCTCGAACAGAGGCTATACTACTTTATCCCTTCTGGCTTTAAGATCTGTGACTAGACTACTTTCTTTATCTTCACCTTAGGACTTCTGTGGAGGCCTAGCTCTGGAAGGCCACAGAAACTCCTAGCAGTCTTCCCTGCTACCCCTTCATCCATTTTGCCAACGCAAGGCCTACATTTTAATAGAAATGGCTCAAAGGGATAGTTCCATTAACGTACAACCAAGCCATTGATGGAAAGCAGACTACAGAAGAATCTGCAGGATGAGACCGAGCGCAGCGAAAAGTGCAATCATGGAAATTTTAACATCAGAGATCTACATTTACCTGAGGCAGGGCTAAATGAGCTTGATACATACAGTAGACCCTTAGAATGTGCTGAGTTAACTTGGACAGTTTAGATCCAAGATTAGCAGCTTTACTAAAGCATAATGCATATTAATTTATAATTTTGTTGAGGCTCTAATTTGAATTCCATTCCCTTTAAACCCAAGTGTGTCAGAGCTGGTAAAGAGCAGTAAAAAGGAAGTTAGTTTTGGTATTTAGATGCTAGTATTTAGAGGCTTGAGTTTGAATGGTAACTCTGCTGCATACTGTGTGACACTGGGCTTGTTGCTTAACCTCTCTGAAACTCTGTACCCTCCGCTGTAAAAGAAAGACAATAATAATAGTGTTTAGTGCATGTGTTGCTATGAAGGTGGAATGAGATAATGCCTATAAAGAACAAAGGGCTCAGTGAGTGTTAGCTATTGTTACTAATATTGTCACTAATAACTACTAATAATAGTAAATGAACCTAGCTGGTAAATCAGCACCTATCTCCAAGATGCTTTCTTATTTTTTTCTTGTCCTTTCTTCCTGCACCATTCAGGACTGTACATGTTAAAGTCTTTTCCTGAATGTAGAGTTTCACAGAGTCCTGAGACATGCTCTTCTTGAATGTCCAGGGCCTATTGTATAGATCATAATTTAAAAGCAGCAAATCTATAATAATGGCCTTGGGCTTCACAGGGGTGTTCAATAACATTTCTGATCATCTTGCACACATCAGATTGCTAAGTCTTTGGTGGTGGTGGGGGTGGGGGCAAAGAATGCCTGCCCTTCCATCTCCTTGTAGTTCAAGAGGACATATTTATTAATAGATATGAATACAATATACAAGCAAAGGTATTGTTTTTTGTTGTTGCTTATGTTACTATTAAAACCATTGGTGGTTGTCTATTCAATGTCTAACCTCATTTCCTTCCTTTTAATAGACCCCAGATTTTGTTCATGGTGGTAACACACTTAACCTCTCTCACAGATGGATGACCAAGTATCATAGTACTGGCCAAAGGTATAAGCAGAAATTACTGGGTGATGCATCCCCAGAAAGCACTTTAAGGGAGGGTGTCTCGGTTTTCATATTGTAATTTTGTCCTTCCTATTTTGTTCTTTCTGCCTGGAACTCAGCTGCAATGTTGGAGTTTGAGCAGCTATTTTGGGACCATGAGGTAACAGACTTGAGGATGAAAGCTAAACTGAGAAGTAGAAGGAGCCTGGGTTCATGATGGCATCATGGTAACAACACACTAGTCCTGACTTCTTACCCACAGAGTTTGTGTTAAATAATATAGTTAAATAAACATAGCTGGAATTTTCTATTATCAGACATCAGACATAATCCTAATTAATACACTCTCTTGGGGAGAAAATCTCACCATTTTGGGGGCATAAATTATTCTATAGCTTTTTTGCCAGTAAACAGCCTTGTAGCCAGACTCTGCCTATTTATCCTTAAATGTCATCTCAGACATTACCGATCACTTCCTATTTTCCTGTGCCTTTTCTCCTCACTGAATTGAGAATTCCTTGAAGGCAACAGTTCTACCGGTTTTGCTCACCATTGTATCTTCACTATAGTGTCTGGAATGCAATAGATGGTCAAGTAATATTTTTTGAATGAGAAGAGAATTCAATTCAGTTAAAAAGACAGTAGTTTGGACCTAGTTTTAATGATCAGAGGAAAATTAGTAACACATGACGTTAAACTTTACAATAGCCATGGCAGGGGTTGAATATTTATACAGATGGATAATAAACATCCAGGCAAAAAGGAAAAATGTTAAAGACTATTCCTGGGAATGAAATAGTCTTCAAGACTATCAGGAGAATGACGTTTCTTTAAATAATTGCAGGGAGCATAATCTGATGGAAACTCAACGGTTCTCTTAAGGTAATGCAGGAAACCTGCCTCATTTCTTTCATGCCCAGAGCTGGGAAAAGAGGGACTCTCAACAAGGTAGAAGCCAGGAAAAAGTTAGGCTTATGGTTAGAAAGTCACAAGGAGGATGTTTGTGGAACACAACCATAGTGGATGTATTTGGCCAGGCAGCAAGGTTCAATAAGCCTTGTTACCTACCCACATTTTCAAGGGTAATACTTCCTTAGACCTTAGCTCTGACAGTAAAATCTTCCCTGTACTTTAGACACCAAGCGGAGCCTGTATTTCAGTGAACACACCACAGAAAAGAGCCACCAGATAGAAGGAAAGGTCAAGAGCAGTTCCTGGGCAGGTCTTTGGAGAAGAAACTCCTAGGGCATCGGGAGCAAAGTTAACCAAGAAAACACCGAGAACATTCAGTTGGGTATGCCTTAGGCCAGTTACCTCACATTTTCACTCAGGGCTGCTTTCGAAACACTGAACAATGATCTCTTTGTTCTTGCTAGAAAATACTTAAGAAGGGTCAACTTTATTATCTCCCATTTTTATTATCTCCCAGAAGAGAGAAACTAAAGGGCAAAGTGACTTGTCTACGAAATAATTCAATGCGCCTGTGTTTTCAACTTCTCTCCTTTATGGTTAAAAGGTCATTTCATCAGAGGCAGAAATCATGGCGTGCATAGATTTTTCTTTCATTCATGGCCAGACCAAATGTGGATCCTTGATAAATATTACACATGCAGATAATAATATTACACAGTGAAGATGAAGTCTTGAGCCTAAGGGAACTCCCACTCAGGATCAAGGAAGGAAAATCTTGGCCTTTACCTACCCTCTCTCTGATGGGCTAAGTCAAGAGAGAAGCATGGATTGGATCTCTGCAATGTGCTTTGGTTAGGATTCAACCAGCCCATCACCCTTGTGGGATTTCTTTGCAGTAGACCCATGTGATGGGAATCTGTGAGCACCTAAGAGGACAGAAGTTAAATAATTCACCAGAACATTCTACAAATTGGCTTAGATACACAGGCTTTCCCATGGAAGAGCTCTCTAGTCTGAGCCAGATATAGTTGTCCAAGCAGCTGCTGGTCTGTCAGCCATGCACACCCACAGTCAGTCCTAAATGTTTTACTTACAATTCAGGGCCTGAAGCAGTTAGATGACAGTGTTTGCAAATGACATACATTCTGGAGGAAACAGGCAGCATGCCCAACTCATTGCTATTAGTAATAATATGGTCTTATGGAAAGGCCTTGAACAGAGAACTTGGCTGAGGGGAAAAATATTTCTCCAACATATGTTCTTTACTAGAGGAACAATGGAAATATCCTAAATATAACTCATTTCTGCAAGAGCTTTGCTTTCAAGAAGTTGACTGAAATAAATTCCCATTTTACAAATGGGGAAACCTAAGTATGGAGTTTCCCATGAAGTCCGGGACTGTTAGCTCTCTAGAGTCTGTGTGGCTCCTATCCCCCAGAATTATAGTTACGTTCTCCTTAACTCTCAGCCTGCCTAGTTGATGTTCCTCAAAATGCCATAAGACAAAGAACACTTTTTAAACTCATTACATTTTAAATAATGAAATTAAGATGCCAAGTTTATAAACTGAGGTATCTTCTATTACATATGCATGGCAACCCTCCCATACAAGCAGCCACCAACCTATATATGAAGCCCTTTAGAGAACTATGAGGAAAACTCTTGTCTCCTGGTAACCTCTTGGTTTCCCCAGTTCAAGGAACTCCAGAGGGTATAACTACTTAATCTTAACATCCCTTCTGAGATAGGAAGAGGTGGTCTCCCCGCCCAGTCACAGGCCCTGGGCCCAAGAAGTTTCCAGAGTCAGGCCTGGGTTAGCTCCAAATTCTTAATCCTGGAATAAAATGCCCCAGAGGCTGGGAGGAGAAGGGGTGTATATTAAGCATTTGATGACTAATATATACAATGTATTTTTGGAAACGCAGGTGTCAACCTACTTAGGAAGTTGATGTGTGGAGAGGATAGGAGCAGGTGTTGAGCTCAACACCTCTGTGATGTGGGAGATTTCCTCTCCACTGAGAGCTGCTGTGAAGGAGGCCACAGCTCAGAGGAGTGATTTCAATTAGTTTTAGGTGCTCTCCTCACTGATGTTTTTCAAAAGTGCATGTCATTATCAGCTGAGAGTTCATCAAGCCTTCACCCCGGGCTTCCTTGAGGCGTGTGGGTCACAGCCTGTGTGGGCGGGTGAATGAAGTTCCCGCTGGGCAGCTGAGGTGTGCTTGTGTGTCATTTCTCTTCTAAGACCCCACAAGGTCCCAAACAGTCCCTTATAGCCCTTTCTCTGTCCCACTTCTGTTCTGACCTTGCCCTCAGACTCTGTGTCATCTTATTCCAATTTTTATCGATATTCTTGGCCCCAAATCAGTGCCTGCTGAGGGGTGGGGCAAGAGAGGAGGTGCTGCTGTGCTTTCACTTTCTCTCCAGAGAATGTTTCCATTTCTTTCTTTCTCTGTCTCCACTCTTACCCCTCTCCTAAGCACTCCTGTAGTGGACAGAAAATCACTCCCCACCCCAACCCCTGGTACCAAAATGCCCACCTCTCAGTCCTCAAAACTTATGACTATGTTACCTTCCATGGCAAAAAGGACTTTGCAGACACTATTAAGGTTCTTGAAATCAGGAAATCAGACTCTTGAAATTATCCAGGTGGGCTCATGGCTCACGGATGTCCTTATAGGAGGGAGGCGGGAAGGTCAGTGCCACAGAAGATGATGTGATGATGAAAGCGATGATGATGAAAGGGAGACAAAGAGAGGGACACACAGAGACAGAGGCAGAGAGAAAGGAAGAGACCAGAAGATTCTATACTGCTGGCTTTGAGGAGGGAGGGGGCCATAAGCCAAGCAATCTCTAGTAACTGGGAAAGGCAAAGAAAGGGATTCTCCCCTAAAGCCCAAAGGAACTAGCCCTCCAAACCCTTGGGTGGCCCAGTGAGATGCATGTTGGACATTTAACCCTCAGAACTATGTTGTTTATAGCCACTTAGCTGTGATCACTTGTTATAGCAGCAATAGGAAACTAATACAGCTCTCATCACAAATGTCTAGATCATAACATATCAAGAACATGGGAATGTGACAAGACTAGGGAGCTCTATCTACCAGGCCTTTTCTCCTCCTTCTGCTCCTCATCTCTCCTTCCCAGTGTGGCCCCAGTGTGAACTGTCAGTATCGACCTCACCTTTGACCCCAGACCTACTTCCGGTCAGACAGTGCCTCACCTACCTGGGCAAAACAGCAAAGATCACAAATAGAGTCCTTTTGGACATCCTCCTTTAAATACTAACAATAACAGAGGGTCAGAGGCACCCCACAAATCTGAGCTGAATGCATTTGGCTCAGATCGTGTGGAGAAAAATGAGTTCACTGGAGAAAACTTAGGATGGAAAACATGTGCAAAGCATTATACCCAGGTCATTGCTTTGGATGCAAACTTCCATGATAGACAATCTACATGTCCCAAGACACAAAGACTGAGATTCATGACTTAAGGTATGTGACCTTTAGAAAAAACATCTGCACCTGACTCTTCCCCTTGTCATGACAGGAACCAAGATAAATACCAGCCTCCAAATTTCCTTTTACAAAATAATTGTGGTATTATTGTTCATCCTTTTTTAAGCACCTTGCATGTCCTAAGAGGATAGATCATATGGAACAAGACCTAGAGCTGCCCCCGAGGCCTCCCATACATGCCCAGGAACATGATAAAGTAAGTGGGCAAAATAAGAGATGGCCGGGGACACAGGCCACCAGCACGGGCCATCATTTCTTGGCTCTGTGGTCAGTGTGTAACCTTGCTGCAAGGGTCACAGAACAAGTAGCTTGGATGACAGAAGTCTTCTAAATTTCTTCTTTTAAAACTTATTGAAAATACCTCAGTTGTCCTGAAAGGTAGAGGACACTTCCCATACAGAGGAAATTCTACTCATAGGCCATGGAGACATGTCCTTCTTAGTGAAAAACACAGGCGAGGACCACCAGGAAATCTTTTTGGAGACCATGAGCCTCAGAAAAAGCTGCTCATCATACTTTCCCAGCATCTCTCACATTTCAAACCAACCACAGGTAAAAGAAATCACCAACCAGTCACAAAAGAACAAGTGCCATGTGGTGCATCTTATATGAGGTTCCTAGGGCAGACGTGCTCTTAGAGACAGAAAGTAGAATGGGGTTGCCACATGCTAAGAGGAGGGCATGGGGAGTTTGGTCTAATGGGTTCGGTGTTTCAGTTCTGGAAGAGGGAAAAGTTCCCGCAGGTGGTGGCCAGGGGCACGCAGTAATGGGAATGTATTTAATGCCACTTGACAGTATATTTTAAAATGTTAAAAAAAGACCCCACAATGCCCATGAGCTGGTAACAATTACAAATGATGTAACACAATGGAATACTGCTCAGCTATTTAAAGAAAATCCTGCTGTTTGCAACACCTGGATGGACCTACAGGGTGTTATGCTTGGTGAAGTCAGTAAGATGGAGAAAGACAAACACCACATGATTTCACTCACAGGTGACACATAAAGATACAAAACAAACGAATGAATTAATAAAACAAAAACCAACGTTTCGAATACAAGGCCAATAAGTGGGCACCGCAAGGGAAAGAGGAGTGGGGGGGAGCAAACTGGGTAACAGGGGTCAACTGTACAGTGAATGATAGAATTGGACTTTTACTGAAGAACTTCCCTCTACAGACATTGATTTATAATCATGCACACCTAAAACCTATTTAATGTTATAATACAATGTTACTTCAAAAATACTAAAAATAGGGCCTCCCCGGTGGCGCAGCGGTTGAGCGCTGGGTTGCGAAGCTGCCCGCGGCCTCTGTGGCGCCGGTTCGATCCCCGGCTGCTTCCTGGCCACCGGAGGAGGGTCCCACATGGCGCGCAGACCTCTCCTGCCGCCCGCTGCTCCCCTCAGCAGTGTACCTCGGTCCTTCTGCCTGCTCTGCTCCCTGCTCTGGCTCTGGTGAATTCTCTCACCCTCCCGCGCTTCTGACTGTACTCAGTGCATGTATAAACAAAACAAACAAACAAATAAAATAAATAAATAAAGCATGCCTCTATTAAAAAAAAAAAAATACTAAAAATAAATAAAATGAAACTGGTAAAAATGGTAACTATTATGTATATTTTACTATTAAAAAATCCCTCTAACCCCCACTTCTGCCCACTCAACTCTACCACAAGCTGTTCCCTCATACTGAGCCAAAGCCCTAAACACCTAAAACATTTCTTCCTCGGAATGATTCTTTTCATTGTTGCAGAGGAGACCAAGACAGGCCACCTGGTGGAATACGAGAGCACTGGAGATGCCCCGCCCCCCAAGACAGGTGAGTGCCCTCCCTCGCGGGGGCGTGGCCTCCCAGGGCTGGCGGAGGGGGCGGTCCTACCTGGTTTGAAAGTGCTGCTGGAGATCACAGCGCTGCAGCACCTCACTGCAGTGCTCCGTGAAAGGGCAGGTCACCAGCAGCTTGTTGAGGAGCTTGTTGACCAGAATGCTGGACTTCTTGCAGTGCTGCAGGACCACCGGCTGGCGGTCCACCGGGCAAAAGTCTTTCTCCACCAGGAAGTTCGTGAGGCAGACTGTGCAGTAGGTGTGCCCACAGGGCGTGTCCAGAGGGTCCAGCAGAGCTTGCAGGCAGATGTGGCATATGAGATCATCGTCCACGTCGTCCGTGTAGGTGTAGAAGTGGTTTTCCTCAGAGGAGTGGGCTTGGCCACACACGGCACACAGCGGGTCGGGACTGGACTTCGAGTCATCTGCAGGGTCCAGCTGGCTCATGGTCGACCAGGGGGACAGTATGACAGGAAATCCAGTAAAATAATATGTCCTTGGAGCAAATCAAGATCTTCTAGAAGCCATTCACAAACCTAAAAGAAGAAGATGGCTCATCTTTGTTTTCAAAGGTTCCACTTGCTTTGAACATGAGGCAGTGGACAAGGCACTGAACTATGACCGGGAAGCCAGGGTGGAGTGGCCACTCCGGGCACTTTGCCATGTGCCTTCTTTAACCCAGCGGGAAGAATGTTTACTTTTAACATTTTTATGTTGGTGTGTCAAAAATCCCTTGGGTAAGAATAAATCAAAAGACATACACTGGGTTTTCCTGGTGGCGCAAAGGGTTAAGTCTCAGCGCGATCAAGCTATCCGCAGCCACTGCAGCATGATCCCCAATTGCACAGCAGACCTCTCTTGACTTGCCCGCGGCTCCCCTCAGCAGTGGATTTCAGTCAGTCTGCCTGATCTGCTCCCCACTCTGTATCTGGTGAATCCTCTCACCCCCCCCAACCGCTGCCACTGGCCTACACCCCAGTTCTTGTATGCACACATAAATAAACAAATAAATTCAAAAGACATGCCCTAAGAAATGTAACTTGTTAATAAATAAATGTTAATGAAATTAAATAGGCCGGTGATTTATAATATTCTTTGTCAGATCAGGACAAGAAACACAGTTGAGGTTTTCATGGATTTCTCTTATCTTTCTTCCCTCACCTTTCTCTCAGATTCAGAAAATGTTGGCCATCAGAGCCTTCAACTAAACTGTAAGAGCTGTTGGGGCTGTTGTATTTTAACTAGGGTGAAAGCATTGTTCTTAATGCACTGCATTCATTCAGTTAGTCATTTAGTAGGTAAGTGGGTTCCAGAACCATGCTGCCTGGGTTCAAATCCTGCCACCACTATGGACCAATAATTTAAGTCTCTGTTTCCTTATCTGTAAAATGGATGTAATAGCCAACCAAATAGGAATGTTTGGAGGATTAAATGAGATATGATACATAAAGCTCTTAGGTTGGTGCCTGGCAAATAGTAAGTGCTCAATAAATTTTAGCTACTATACTTACATGCACTTGTCATTGCATTCATTTTGTCTCCAGTCTAGTTCAACTGACCTGGAAACTGAGAGCTATAATTCCTATAAGGGACCTTTTCACTTTGTTTTAAATAGAAATTTTTTACTTATATCTATTTCAAACCAGCAGAATAATGATGCACTATGTATTTTCCTTTGGCACAGAAGCCCAAAAGTAATGCTTTTCTCAACATGCCTGATTAAATCTAAGAAGTCTCTTAGGTAATCAGTTATGCACCAAGCCTGAGCTAGGTAGTGAGTTGGGTATAGAGCTCTTTGAAAGAGCTTTAAAGACAGGCCTTTGGTCTAGGGTAAGGGGTGTAGGGTAAGGGGATGGCAGCACAAGTAATCGGAAGCCCAGGTAATAGGGCAGACAGAGGGTATGCACCAGGTGTCTGAGTGTTATAACAATTAAGAATCCCCTAACTAAACCTTCTTCTTTTCTGAAAGCAAATGAAAAACTTTAAACTTTCCACAAGAAGATAAAGACACATGAACAACCGAACAGGAAACTAGCCACATTTGGAAATAGCACGGCAGTCATAAACTGCGTTACATCTTTTTTCTTTTCCAAATAAAGTCCGAGGTTGTTTGTACAAACATAGCCTTATCTCAAAAAGAAAATACATTGACTTCAAACTTTTCACTGGGTCAGCTTCGTGTTTACATTTCTGTGCTGCACTAATAAGAACACTGTTCAAGAGGTTGAAGTAAAATGCCCCTAAAGTGAAAACATTTGGAAATCATAGCATTTTATTTAGCATCAAAAGAGACCACAGAAGACTAAGGTAGAGTGTGCAGAAGCTAGTGAGTTGTTTTTAGTCAAATTTCATGGAAACCTACACAGCTGCTATTTGTCCTCAAGGTTGATAGAAGGTACTGGAACAACACAGGAAATGCTTTAAGTTGCATAAAAAACAGTTGAAAAATAAACATGCCATGCAAATGGGCCACCCGAAAGATTATCATCAACTCTACGAAGAAAAGCTTCACAGATTGTGAACTAAAGCTCTAGATCTTTTTAAAGTTTCTAAGAGTCTCATTGAATAATCCCACCCATGGGGACCCGACATTTTTTCCCCTTATTTTTGGACTAGAAAATGACAGGAGTACAGGGTGTACCTCGAATTGCATCACAGAGAAAAACAATGTTACATTTCTCGGCTATTCCCTTATTGGTGAAATGATAGCGTTGGACCAGGATTTTGGTTTTCAAACTGTGTTCTGGAAAGTGTCAGATGTCAGGGTCTTTCTGGGACAGAGCCCGCTTTTCCACCTCACCCAACAATCCCATCTCCACTAAGAACCCTGTAAAAGCAAACCACCAGGCTCTGCTACACTGAAGTCCCTATAATTCTGTGCAGACATGTTTGACTTTATTTGGGGAGCTTGGATTTTTGGGAAAATCCTTTGTTCTTTGCTTTCCTATCAATGTTTTTTGAGCATTTACCATGTGCCGACCATGTGCTCAGGACCTGCTATAGATTACGTAATTTAATCCTCACAAATCCCCAGAATTTTTATCCATCTGATAGACCAGGAAACTGAAATGTGGCATGTAAGTTACCAGTCAAACCAAGACAGAAACAAACCTGGAAGGGGCCGTGTTTCACTTTCTGCTTAACCATTTTGCCACTTTGCTCCCGCCTAGCATCTTTCTTATCAGGACTAGTCAAAATGCCAATAATGTAGCCAACCAAATATACAAGCCCCAGGCAATTAGAAGATTTTAATCTCTAGGTCACAGTTCACATCTATTTTCCCAAGATATATGATTAGAAAATTCTTTGAGTTTACTGCGTGGTAAAATGCCTGAGACTGAACGAATTTGGAAGGGGACAAGCAAAAAAGCGAGGTTTACATTCTTTCTCTCCCTTTTGCTCCTCTTTCCTCCTTTTTTCCTTCCCTCCTTCCCCCCTTCCTGTTTTCCTCCTTTCTTCCTCCCTCCCTCACCTCTTTCCTTGAGCAATTTGAGTTCCCTGGCACTCACCCATGTGAATAAACCAGATTCTTAACCTATTATTGTGAACACCACAGTATGTAGTTCCTGACTTGACTTTAGACTAAAAAAGCCTATAGAGGGCCTCCCCGGTGGTGCAGCGGTTGAGCGCTGGGTTGCGAAGCTGCCCGCAGCCTCTGCAGCGCCGGTTCGATCCCCGGCTGCTCCCCGGCCACCGGAGGAGGGTCCCGCATGGCGCGCAGACCTCTCCTGCCTCCCGCTGCTCCCCTCAGCAGTGTACTTCGGTCCTTCTGCCTGCTCTGCTCCCTGCTCTGGCTCTGGTGAATTCTCTCACCCTCCCGCGCTTCTAACTGTACCCACTGCTTGTATAAATAAATAAGTTAAAAAAAAAAAAAAGCCTATAGAAATAGGCACAGATTCAAGTGAGTTGGTTGACCAAGCAGTTTTGGCTTTAAAAGAAGAACCAGGTGGACTTTTAAAAAATGATTAATATCCTCTACCTGCTATTTCATACTTCTAGTTTATAGTTTATAAGCACATAGGATGTATCATGTTTTTAAACATATGTCAGTCTTGCCGTCGAACTGAGAATTATCAAAAATTGCTAAGGCTTGAAAGGTCAACTATTTTCTTCCCCGAAAGTTAGGGAGTGGGCCTGTCAGCCTCGAGTCCTAGCTGCCACTCAGCATGTCAGCAGCAGCACCTCTGGTTCTGAGGTGAGCTCCCTCCTTGGGGTGCGTAGGGGGCTGAAGGTGTGCTCTTAGGCATCCTTGGTACAACCCTTGGTGCCATCATACCCTCTCTTCTCTGGTTTGGGGTGGAGCAAAATTCCATCTCTGTCGTTAATCCCTGCTTCTTTTCTTACCAGCTTACAGTCTCACTTGAAACGTACTGACGTTCTACCTTACTGAATTCTGAACTTCTGTGGCTGACAACAAAGATACATTCTAGAGCAAAAGTGTGTCAGCACTGTCGGCAACCAAGAAGTTGTTAGTGGTCATAAATCCATGGTCTCCTGATGGAACAATCCAATAAGCATAAGAACAGCCTTTGGGACAGAGCGTGTCTGGAGGAGGAACATTTCTGCAGAGATAACTCACCCATACCATGGGGTCCCTGGTGTGCTGGGGTCTTGCCAATTCTCCTTTAAATGCTCGCTGGCTTAAAGAAAATGGCTATCTGACGTAGTCACCAAAATAGACCATGCACTATGCTGGAAAGGAGATGTATGGACATGTCAGTTGGCAAGCTCATGTGCCAGGACAGGATTCGACTCCAAAGCATCTCTTGAATAGCTGCATGAGTCATAGTTTTTCAACAGTAGTAATAGGACTTGATGTTATTAAAAATATTCCATCCTTGTAGTCAATGGTAGTGGGTCATACCCTGACTAATTTTTTTTTAAAGATTTATTTATTTATTTATACAAGAACTGGGGTACAGTCAGAAGCACGGGAGGGTGAGAGAATTCACCAGAGCCAGAGCAGGGAACAGAACAGACAGACCTACGAAAAACACTGCTGAGGGGAGCAGTGGGTGCGGCAGGAGAGGTCTGGCACCATGTGGGACCCTCGCCAGCGGCTGTGGATCGAACTGGCGCTGCAGAGGCTGCGGACAGCTTCGCAGCCCAGCACTCAACAGCAGCACCACCAGGGGAGGCCTGACTAATTTTTCTTTTTAAGATTTATTATTTATGACTACAAGAACTGGGGTACAAGTCAGAGGTGTGGGAGGTGAGAGGAACCACCAGAGACAGAGCAGGGAACAGAACAGACAGATAGACCAAAGTACACTGCTGAGGGGAGCTGTGGCCAACTCAGGAGAGGTCTGCGCGCCATGTGGGTATCTCCCTGGCTGGGGATCGAACTCACGTTGCTGAGGCTGCAGACAGCTTCACAGCGCTGTGCTCAACCCCTTGCGCGACCAGGGAGACCCATACACTGACTAACTTTGTGAAAGAAAAAACACTAGTCATAGATTATTCCAGTCCAAAGAAGCCTTGAGAGATGGTCCTTAAATGGATTAGGCCTTTACTACTTTACAAAATAGACCATCCTGCCTTGGGAGAATTCTAAATATAGTGGAAGGGGCAGAACTCTAAATATTGGGGAGGGCTGGCGGTAATTCATATATTGAGCAAAAATTTGCCTCCATAGACCTCACCCCTATCATGGGTGCCTGCGTTATCCTGGGGGCTATTTAGACTATGTCTAACTCCTTTAATCTTGAATTATTTCAAGACAGAGCACCATCCTCCCCCAAGTTTAACCTTAGGTTCACCTGGCCTTTGGTTAAGCTGACTACTCTTCTCGGCATGCTCCCTGATTTACCAGTGTCCCTGTTAAAGTTATGGGTAAGTGAACCCCAAAACTTCAGAATGGAATGAAACAGAGTCACCTGACCCTAAGACTGAATCTGCCTCCGAGTAACAATGCAACGCCACTGCTCACTGCTGTCCTGCCTGTCTAGCGGGCCACGCAGGCGGCTGTCCTGAAAGCCTAAAGGAAGCCATTAGCAATTCTTGGTCACAGAGGCGAAACAAAATCAAGAGATTTCTAAAGTAGAAAAGTAGGGTCTTTCAAAGGCAGATACAAGAACTATGAACACAGCTTAGAAAATGCAAAGTTATTTAGTGGTATTAGGTGGATTTATATAAACAGAAGTAAGTCGGTGGCTAAACAGTTTGGTACTGGAATCCACAGTATACAATCCAATTCTCAGAACACTGGTTGTAAGGGAATTTGGGTTTTCCCATTTGTTTGTAATCATTCCTATATTTTGATAAAGCTTGTTGTTCTAAAATGTACTGATACAATAAATAACATAAGCAAGGAGAAAGGGAGACTTTTTACACAAATGGCAAACCAGAAATAATTTTTCCCTCTGAGAACACAAATGCTGATTTACTTTTATTGAAATTCACTAAGAAATGAAAAAGTGAAACTAGTGACAAACTAGGGCAGTCAATGAACTAGAACTCCAGCAGCTCCGTGGCCTCCTGACCCCTTCCTGTCCACTCATGCAAAAAATAGATGAAAGTGTTGGAGGTATGCTGGGCCTTTGGGGTTCTCCCCTTTTGCAGGAGAAGGCTGTTTGCTGAAAGACTTGCTTATGGAAAATTCCTATGTGGTCAATGACAGACATTTTCATAAAAATTCACTGAAAAATTTCCTGAATAACAGATACATTAATCCCACTTGTGCTGTGCTGAGCCACAAAGCAGCCTGAGGTAAAAGAAAGCCTATCCTGACACACATGTTTTTGTATATTTTATAATGGCTATTTTTGCCTAATCATTAAGGGAGTTGAAAAAATGTGGGAAACATGAAAAGTAAGTATATTAATATTAATGTTCTAAATTTAAATATTTTATTCATACTAAAAACAATTTCCTCCCATACTTTTCCATCCTTGATTTTAAAGAAACAGAGGCGCAGCGGTTGAGCGCTGGGTTGCGAAGCTCCCCGCAGCCTCTGCAGCGCCGGTTCGATCCCCGGCTGCTCCCGGCCACCGGAGGAGGGTCCCACATGGCTCGCAGACCTCCCCTGCCGCCCGCTGCTCCCCTCAGCAGTGTACCTTGGTCCTTCTGCCTGCTCTGCTCCCCGCTCTGGCTCTGGTGAATTCTCTCACCCTCCCGCGCTTCTGACTGTACCCAGTGCTTGTATAAATAAATCTTTAAAAAAAAGAAAAAGAAATCTTTCTTAAAAAAAAAAAAAGAAAAAAGAAACAAAGGCATCAAAAATATTTTTAAAACCTACCATCAACTTATCTCATTTTCCATAGAAAAAGATTGCCATGTTTTGCAGTTTCTCTGACCAGGTGATAATCTTAAAGATCTTAAAATTACTTATTTTGTAAATCAAGCTACTGCATTGTCTTTAAATAAATTTTGATATTCTGTTCATCATCAGTTTTTCGTATTAATTTAGATGTTATAATATCCCATTAAAATAGTACTTATTATGATTGTTGAGTTTTCTGGTGTTCCATTAAGTTTTGCACTCAAAGTTGACTGTCTCGTGGGCCTCACCTTCATCATGGTCCTGTCACTGTTATTTTTGGAACAGTAGATGGAGTGGGGTGTCAAGACCGTGGCTTGAATCAGCTCTGCTACCAACAACTTTCTCATTCTTGATCTTTCCTTGCACCTGACCTGCTTCCCAGCCAGGTGCCACAGTAACACACAGTAATCACAAACATCACTCACACATTTTAACTAAGGTCTAAGCTGACTGTTGCTCCATCTGCTTATTGTGCTTGATAAAGACACCAGGCAAGCAGTTTGCTGAAGGGTTCATGAGGCAAGAGGAACAACTACTTTCAAGAAGGGGAAAGAAATGCTATCCGAAACCAGGTCTTCAAAATGACCACAAAATGATTGGAGTTGGAACAAGCTTTGTTTCACTCGTATAGAACTGATTCCACTCAAGTGGCAGAAACAGTTCTCTCCAGCCAGAGTGCTATATGGAAGCTGACACTTTGGGACAGTATGAGGCTCGGTGCTACTGTGGTGGTGACTGCTGTATAATTTTGGCTGACTTATTTAATGTTATTCAAAATCTTGTAATCCTTTCAACAATGTGTCTCAAACATGTGAAGACTAAGAACCTCTATACCAGATAAACTCGCAGGCAATTTTTAGATTCAAGGTGCTGAGCTTAAGGTTTTTGTTGTTGGTGATGCTTTAAAATGTGGATGAAGCCAGAAGGGGTAGAATGGGCAGGGAACAGGTGTCCAGCTGTGGGTGAGGCCACAACTTTCTGCATGGATCACGCTCACAAAGACCAGAATGGACCAATGCAGGAAACTCCTCCCTGCTGGTGGCCTTTCTTTTTCTAAAATAATTACCCAGCAGGCATGTTTGTCTAACCACTGGCCTGGCGGAACTCCTAAATTACGTAATTAATTAGAAACAATTAATTAGAAAGCAATTCCCAAGTTAGGCCAAACTCATTTTTCCTCTATTAGGCAAAATAAATTTACATTTACATTTTAAATTATAGATAAATCGAGTGAGATTTAGACCCATCAATAATGTGTCCACCAATTTTTAAAAGATAAATATCAGGTGTGAACTAAGGTACATTAAAGAATGAACAAATGCTCTGTGGGCTATTAACTTATAGACATATATGTATGTATTAGGAAGAAATTTTATTATAGTGCTTTAAGTACCTGAATAAAAATAGTCATACATGTGGGAGTCTCCCTGGTGGAGCAGGGTTTAAAGACAGCGCTATCAAACTACTGTCAGCTACTACAGCACACGTTTGATCCCTGCCTGGCCAGGGAGCTGACTCACATGGAGTACCAGACCTCCCCTGTCTCACCCGCTGCTTCCCTCAGCAGTGTATTTCAGTATATCTGCCTATTCTGCTCCCCACTTTCTCTGGTGAATCCTCTCACCTCCCACCTCCTCTGGCTTATACCCTAGTTCTTGTATGCCTAAATAAATATATCTTTAAAAAAAAGTCACACGTGATAAAAACCATCTTTGAACTAAGAGCCTGGGTCAGGAGTGGGAGCTAGAGGTTGGGGGCAGCAACATATAGAGCAGAGGAGAAAGAGCAGGCACAAAGGTGGCAGGTGCAATGGCTGCTGCAAAGCCCAGGGTTAGCTCGATTCCAGCCCACTGTCTGATATCCAAGAGGGAGCCAGTGATTCACTAATGCAATCTGTGAATGACACTCACCTGCACAGTGTTGCCAACACCCGAAGGGACAGAAAAAAAAAACACAAATGATCGCTAAAGATGTGGAAATAATGGTCAGGAAATGAAAGGAGAATTGAACTCAAAGGAGACAATGTCATACATCTGGAGTCAATATCTGAGACCATAGATACTCAGAAAGTCAGGAAAACAAGGAAACTGGTTAAGTGAAAAGGGTCCCAAGTGGCTAGCCAATTAGATACAAGTTCTAGAAGCCAGAGAAGGTCTTTCACAAGCCTGTGAGAGCGGACAGAAAATTTACTTGTCTTGACAGAAGATTTACTGCCTTTCCCCTGTGGGGCCATGGCACACCTTTTATATTTGTGTTTGCTTGTAAGCACTCACTCCTAGAAGAGATGGTCTTAGTGGTGAAATGGACACCCTACTGAAGACAACAATGAAGCAGAGTATGTTGCTTTTATTTGACCAAGGGCTCTGTTCATATAAATAGTCGCCTTGGAATCCTGGGAAAGGCTGATGCCAGAGAAGCAGGGAGAAGTAGCAAACTGGTATTCTCTCACACAAAGTTGAAAAAATATTCAGAAAATGTTTATGGTTTTTAACTGCTACCCTAGTTTTATGCGTGAAATAAGAAAAAATCAGATGAAGAAAGAGACTGAAATTCTCAGCAACTGTTTTGCTGAGTTTCAATTCTGTGGGTGTTCATTGATCATTTGTTCCATGCCTGACATTTGTCTTAAATTCTGTGACAGTCTCCATAGGGGATTCAATTTTATCTTCAGTGAGCTTAAGTCTTATTAGAAAATGAGCATACAGATAGAAAAAAATGATGAAACAGTGCAAGAGGATATACAATGAATATATTCCCTGAAGCAGGTGCCAGGGACAAACTTTGGAGGAAAAGGAACAAGACAGCCATGCAGTTCGGCCGAGGACCGTCAGGGAAAGGTTGTGGGCTAACTAGATGGGCCTTTCAGAGGATCATCAAGGATCATGGAATTTGGACAAGTGAAGAAATCCAGATGACTGGAAGAGCCTGAGCAAATTCCTCCATCACGGGAAAGGAACATACACACTGGTGTTCGGTGCTTCCACAAGATGATCCAAACTCCACATTATAAAATTACTTATTTGAAAGTCATGGGATTTTTGAGTTGGGTAAGGATTTTAGATTTTTACCAAGTACAGGAATCTCCTTTCTAACATCCCTAGGGTTGTCTGAAACACCCCCAGGGATGGGGGCTCATCAGTTCCCAGCAGCTGAATTCTTCTCTCTTCTTACTTTGACCTCCTGCCTTTCAGTGTAACACAGCTCACATTTACTGCCCCCAAACCTGACAGTCTCCCCGAGTTAAAGACAGCGTTGGTGATGTCTCCCTTGCTTTTCTTTTTGTCTCTGGGAAGCATCCTTCACCCAGGATGCTCACTGGTTTGATAAAGTCCCTTTGAAAACAGGGCACCTGGAAGCCAACACTTAACCTGCTTATGGCTTGAAGGGCTCAGAGTTAAGTAGAGTGGTTGCATCCTTAACCAGGATGATACTTGTCTACTAAGACAACCAAGATGGCCTTCACTGATTTGTTGTGTAGATACATCCACTATTGGCTGAAAAAAATGCTTTAGGACTTTAGAATATAAAACACTATTGTGTCTTGAACATAGAAATAAATGGTAGTGGTGAAGGCTGCCAATTCTAACTCTCCTTGCCTGTATTTTGCCCAGGATTTTTCCCATTCCAAGTGGACAAGGAATCTCTCGGTATGCAGTGGGAGAGGTTTGTGTATATGATTTTCAGCTGGGAGGTTAGTGGGTCGAATGATGGCTCCCCCAAAGATATATCCACATGTTAATCCCCAGAATCTGTGAATTTGACCTTATTTGAAAAATGTTCCTTCAAGATATAATTAACTTAAAGATTCTGAGATGAGATCATCCTGGGTTATTTGAGCGGGCCCTACCCTAAATCCAATAATAAATGTTTTGTGAGAGACAGACAAAGAGAAGACATAGACACCAAGAAGGTGATGTGCAGAGATTGGAGTTATGTAGCCATGAGCTAAGAATTCCTGCCACCAACAGGAAGAGGCAAGGCAGGATTCTAGAGCCTTCAGAGGGAGTGTGGTCCCACCAACATTTTGATTTCAAACTTCTGGTCTCTACAAATGTGAGAGAATACATTTGTGTTTCAAGCCACCAAGTTCATGGTGGTTTCCATGGTAAACCTAGAAAAATAATATAGGGGGGTATTTCCTGGAACATTTCCCCATGAATGGGTAATAGCCCACTCCACCCCGTCTCTACATGATTTGGGAGTATGGGAAATATACTAGAGTGGCAGCCATTTGCACTGCTATATACTTAGGGACAGCAGTTATGCTCTGGTATAAAAATGCAATAACCTTCTTTTAATCCATTACTAATTGAGAATACAGATGTCTTCAGAGATTACTGTTAAGTAAAACTTGTAAAGGCCTCAACTGGGGAGAAGGTCATGTATAGAATATAGAATAGCTGAGTATGCATGAGTGTGTGTATGTGTGTGTGTTGTTGAAAACATAATACATGTAGAGCAATGACACGTAATGAGGAGTTTGAAAATACTAGGTGAGTCATGTATTAATGTGAGTATGCAAGAACCTAAACATGCAGCGTTCTATTCAAAAAAGGCCACATGACTGTCAAAAGCAGTCATAAGCAAGTTATGCAAATCATCCTGACAGATAACAATGACATATTTAAGCCTCACCATCATGCATGTGCTGTTGCCATACACTGTGCCAAGAGGCTATTAAAGAAAATTCTTGGAAAGTTTCCACTCTACTGCTGGTGAAGTACTCTGTGTCCCCGTGACAAATGCATCAAACACAGAAGCAAATAAGAGTCACTGGAAAATAATGGTGGAATTTACATCCACACATTCCAAGTCACACAGTAGTGATGTGCAAAAAGCGCTCCTGGCTGGTTGGAACAGAACCAACTGTCCCTGTGAGAAGTGTTGTAGTTCACCCACCATGTCATCCCTTGAGCAAAAGAGGAGTGATTCTCAAAAGGCAGAGAAAGAAGGGCAGGGGATGAGGGGAAGGGAAGAAGCAGGAAGATAATTGCAATAAAAAGACCATTATAAAAAACAACAAAGCTCAGGGTCCTCCCTGGTGGCACAAATGGTTAAGCACAGCACTGTGAAGCTATCCGCAGCCTCTGCAACATGAGATTGATCCCCCACTTCGATCCCTGAGTTCAATCCCTGCCTGGTAGCTACCCATATGGCGCAGCAGACCTCTCCTGTCTCGCCCGCTGCTCCCCTCAGCAGTGTATTTTAGTCAGTCTGCCTGTTCTGCTCCCCACTCTGTCTCTGGTGAATCCTCTCACCCTTCCCCAACCCCCGCACCTCTGGCCTGGGCCCCAGTTCTTGTGTGCATAAATAAATAAATCTTAAAAAACCAAACAAACAAACAAAACACAACAAAGCTCAAATTTGGAAGTCACTTTGTGTACCCACTACCCGAAGCAGGAATCCCTTCTTTATCCTCATTTTTAGAAATATTAAATAAAATGAAGTAAATATTACTATTTAATTAACAATTCACTAGGTAAAAGATAACACAGTGGTATTTCCATTTATTTTTTGAAATTACAATGGTACTTTCCATTTATTTTTTCATTTAATCTTTTTTTTTCATTTAATCTTTAAGAAGATTTTATGAGGTCAGTGATATAATCTTCATTTTACAGATGTGAGTATGTGCTGCTAAAGAAACACAGCAACCCTTTGGTATCCATTCAATCGTTCTGCAAACACACACCAAATATATTAAATATATCACTAAATATAATTTACTAAATATTAAATATTCCACTAAATATATCAAAAAACAATTAGCTTTGGTGGTAGGGAATTCAGGACCCCAAAAGGCAACCTACTAGATTTTAAACAACTTTAATTCTTAGACAGTTCTCTCTTCCATGGATCTGAGAGGCTGTTCCTGAAAACCAACACTCGTCAGTATGATGTCCTCATCTTTTAGGACAAAAGGAGATAAGAGGAAACAGTGACTGTAAGAAGATGATAAGAGATGACCAACATTTTGTGTTTCAGATATGAGCTCAGTGCTTATACTTAACAACTTGTATAGTTTCCATGTTATCTTTATTCTTTGGGGATAGTAAATGGTTAAATCCCACTAACCCGGGAAAAGGGTTGTAGTCTTTCAAATAGTTTTTAAAAGCTCTTGATACTTTGGAGGCACTGTCATGGGACAATAAATTTGCCACCCACATAAAAGTGAGTCTACGTGTGCCTGGACATAAATATCAGGGGTGGTTATGTAACAAGCCAGGAAGTCCCTGAGTACTGAAGCCGTGAGCAGGCACATTTGCACAGCCTCCCTTGCGTGTCATCTCCTGGCAGTGTCTAGAGACTGGCCTTTCTGCAGTCAGATCTTAGCAGAGCCTTTTTTCTCCACTTTAACTGAGGAATTCAAATCTTAAAGAGAGACACTAGAAGCCAGGGGACCAGAGATGGCGGTTCTGGGAGAATCCACTGTTTATTTAAATCCCAGACTCCTACTGCCCACAGTTTTGCATGAGTCCAGGCATTTCAATCCTGGGGCTCCAAGATAAACATGACAATCTAGATTTTCCTTCTAAGATTTTCAGGGTTTTTCTGGAAATCTTTTCTACTCAGAGTCTTGCCTCAAGTTGTGTGGGGCCATTGTTATGATTTCCAAACTGTAGCATGGTCCAAGATGTTTAACTTTAACCAACACAAACATGATTTTCTATAACACATGAATAGTTAACATTAATTGAGCATTTACTACCAGGCACTTTACATATAATTGTTTCAATTACTTCTCAATATAGCCTCAAGTCTGATAAGGATTTCATTTTTCAGATGATAAAATTGACACAAAGAGATATTAAGTAACTTATTGAACATCGTAATTAAATGACAGAACCGGTCCTCAAACCTCAATCTCCAATTCTGCCTGCTATACCTTTCTTTTAAGAAAATAATACTAGTAATAGTCAACATGTGCCAGTTCTTTACATATTTCAACTTATTTCATCCTCACTGTAACTCTTTTACTGTTGAGCTTTAGTGGGGTTAAATAACCTGTTCCTGGCACAAATAGTACATGGTAAAGTTGTACCCAGGCAGTTTGATGCCTGAGACCACACTGCAATTCTAAGGATTAACACTGTTCCACGTAGAATTAAATGAATAAGATAAATATTTCCTGGTGAGTTACTGTCCACCCCCTACAGTCAATCTGACTTACTCAGTCCTGCTGCAGCCCATCTAGCTCCTGTGAAGGAACAGAGGGTTTACGAGGCAAAAAAAAAAAAAGTGGGGGTGCATTTTAGCATCCCTTTTTGGGAGGGGAGTTAGGAATTAGACCAGGAAACTGATGAGCAGGGAGTTTGAAGTTCTTCCTCAGGGTTTCCGAAGCAAGCTAGTCTCAGGTTCAAGGTTATCAACCTCTTTTCTCAGTCCACTAGACTGTTATCTTGCTCTTGAATGATGAAAAGTTGCTTACATTCCCTTTCAAAATAGGATCAGACCTGGAGATGGTTCCAGGGCTTGTGAACACATCTGCTCTGTAGCAATGACTCAAGGTCATCAAAAGCAACAGGATATTCTATGGGGGAGCAAGCATAACCAAGAGGTGCATAAGTCCCCTTTCATAGCACAATGCAGGCTCCCAGCTGGCCACTCCTCAACCCAGAGACTTGGCACCTCAGCTCGCTAGGGCTGCAGCGGCTGTGAAGTGTTTATCTGCAAGATTGGAGGAGAGACCAGGCAAGCCATAGACCCCGGAGATAACAAAATGGAAAGCAGAAAGGGCCACTTGCCAAGACCGATTATAGCAAATGACAACAGGCCATTTCCCCCAAAGGCCTGTGGAGGACCACACTGGATGGGTTTGCTGTGATGAGAGACTTGAAGGACAGCAGTGACCAGCAGCTCCTATACACAGCCTGGGAGGCTAGTGGAGACCAATCTGCCAGGCTTGCTTAATGACACTGTTTAAGCATTCACCTGTGTTCGTTTTCTTTCTCTGAACTGTTAACATTGGAGTTAATTACTTATACTTAATAACCATAATAAGAACTACCAGAATTCCTAATAATTGCAACCACATAAGATCTTTTATCTCAATGAGATCTGACTATCTCCTCCAGTGATTATCTCCTCCAAACAACTCAGGGAAATTCCTCCAGAAGCATCTAGCCTTTGTTTGGTACCCTCTGGCACCAGACATTAGCTGCTGAATGTTCTCTGTATGTTACCTCATTTATGTCTCACAACCACATTGTCTCATAGGCATTATTAGCTCCTGTTTTGCTGATAATAAGGATCATAGAAGTTAAGTAACTTGCTCAAGGATATAGGTGAAAAGATACCCTTTTTTCAATCAGGCCTCCTGCCCTAGTCCCCAGGGAGGGAACCCCTGTGGGTCTTTTCATCTGTTGGTCACACTCATATGCGACATCCAAAAGAACAACTGTGTTATTGACAACCTGATCTGAAGTCTCCTCTGTAATTTTCTGACTTTCTTATGTTTGGGGCCATAGTATCCAAGCTTTTGTGCCAGGGACATTTACGCATAGTGATGAGACGATTCGTTTAATCCTAAATGAACAACTGTACAAGAACTCATGAGCCGTGGAAGGCCAGAGGGAATCTGGTCTTGTGCCGAGGTTTCTGACTTTAAAGGCACATTTTTATCTGAAAAATTCAGGATACAGGAGACTTTTTTCTCTCCTTTGTTAACAAAAAACCCTCAGTCAAGTAAGAACAGTCTGAAAGGACTAGCAGTAGCCACCACCCAAGCACACCACTGAAGGGAGAACAGAAGACAAAGGTCAGTGAAACACTAACAGCCTTCCAGAGTCAGAGACTCCAGCAACAAGTGCAGAGCAGACACTTCGCGGGGAGAAGCAAGTGCTTGAGACAAGACTCTCCTCAGCTTGTTTCAATTCATACTTTTGAAGATTTTACATGTACTTTGAATTTCCGGGTGCATAAAGATGAGCATAATTCCTAACAAATTATTCTCTTGCAAACATATTGGCTAACTGAAATCTCAGAAAAATAGCTGAGTCTCCGTCACAGGTTGATTTTACATTCTGACTTTTCCAGCTTATCGTACTAAGGAACTGAGTTTGGAGATGGTCTCCTTCCTTTCTCAAACTAGAATATTGGGTGTAGAGTGACAAAGACTGTCAAGAACAAAAGTCATACAGGCTGTGTGATCAGGATTAAGAAAACAAAAATGGATCCTAGAGGTAAAATTACTTAAAAATAAAGTCAGTTCCTGTCAGAACAATCTCCTTGGTATATTTGCTATAAAAATAAAAAGGAAGCATTTTTTAAAAAATTAAAAATCAGATCTGAAGGTGTGTTATGTTTCTGTAAGCACTGAGGAAATAATCTTTACTTTCACAGGTCAGCAGGCAGCCAGTCTAGAACTGAAAGTCAACAATTCTGATCCAGATGGCAAAGTGGTTTTAAAACAGTATTCAACAAAGAACAAAGAAAACAATAGACTTCTGAGAGAAGAAAAGGGAAGAAAACTAGAGTAGAGGGTTTCTGCGTAGGGCAACAACATATACCTGAGGAAGAGGTAAATGGGAGGGGGATCTTAAGGATGTCTCGCAGGTTTAGATTGAAATTGACTCTGGTGAGATGAATGCAGAAAGTCAGGCAAAATAAGACAGCTTAGAATTCAGTAGATGCTGGCCTGCCAAACCCCGTTAAATGTGCTGAATAGGTCTTCTTCACCCTTGCGGTTTAAAAAAAAAAAAGTCTTCACTCCACTCCAGGGTTAAAAAAAAAAACAGATCAACTTTCCGGACAAGCAGAGACTGGATTAATGATTAAGAGAAACAGAAAGGATTAAATATCTGTCTGGAGAACTTTCTAGTGCAACCAAAATGTCAAAGGCATCCCTCCACTAGAGCCTCTCAAAAGCGCTGCTTCCTCTGGGCCAAACACCCAGTGCTCAGCCATTCAGCTACTATTTTCCATTCAAATTCTCATTCAGACCCCTCAGGGCCTAGTGGTCTAAATGCTAAAAGAGAAAAATGGAAGGTTTAACTCACCTTTTTCAACTGTGGCTCTGGGACTCTCAAAGCAGCAGCAACCTCACAGCTTTCATGCCTTGTGGGTGATTCCAGCAGCTCCTAGGGCCACCAGAGAGGTGAGCAGCCTCAACCTCAGTATACAGGTGCCTCGAGGAGGGAGGAGGGCATTGGTTGGTGGAGGGCAGGAAATGTGTGACATCACGGGCGCCTCAACAGATAAAACATTGCTGGGACCTTAGCTATTGAAAGAGTCAGTAGGCCCCGCCTACCTGTCATTTACCTGAATACCTGCGAGCAGGTAGATGGCGTCTCTGCTCAGACAAATGAATCAGTTAGAGCAATTTGCCAGGGGGGGATTTACTTTCTTTCTTGAGCTCAGCACGCATCTAGCACTGTGCACAGATCTGCATTTTATGCCAGGTTGCTTAGCCACCCTCCTAATAGCTGCCTACCAAAAAGGGTTAAAAAAGGAAGTTTAAACACCCAAAGCCAGACCGCACTAGAGTGGGCAGATAAAGGAAGGGTGTGAAGCTGATGTTTACCCCCTACTGCCTTTTGGATAGCATCTATTTGAATCCCAAGTGCTCCTCTGTTTCAATATTATAATAAATTGGGGTGACCTTTCAAACTCATTAAAAAAAAATCTAAATTGAATTCGGTACTTGTCAGAAGTTTCAAAGCCAAGTTTTAAAACTTTTCTCCTACTCCCTCTCCCCCAGCATTTTAATTCCATATTCAAGAGTTTGTAACATTTCAGGCATTCCTACCTTGCTTTGCCTGGCAGTTATAGTCACAAGAGGGTTACAGTTCACTGTAGGCCTGCAATTAAGAGCAATTTAAATGATTCAGATTTGAATGATAGCACAGTAATAAGGTGGCGTTGTCGGCTGGTTACAGCCAGGAAGGAGGAGTCAGGCGATTTCGGTCCCAAGCTTGGTGTGTGACCCTGGACAAGTCACTGTGTTGGTTCATTTTCCAGCAGGAAAGTAGGGTAACTACAACAGCCAGCACCGCGGAAGCTGTGCGTGGTCACCTGCGGCGGTTAAGCCCTTTGGCATCTTGCAGAGGATTGCAAACAACTCCCCATCTTGTATTTAAGCGTTGTGTATTTGTGTGGCCCGGGTCCAGCATCATTGGACAATTTATTCACTCTCTGGAATGTGCTGCCTGGGGAAATTGTGGGTTCCCCCTCCCAGGAGGATGGCTTGTCTGCCCAATGAGAATTTTTTTTTTTTAATTGAGGGAAAAGAAATTGAAATTCCTAGTTTCCCCTTATTCTGTCTCTCTTCCCCCACCTGACACTAGAAATATCTTGGTTCTATACCTTCTAATATAATACATAACTTAGTGGTTTTCGGATGTTGGTTGGTGGGTAGGGTTTGGCTAGGGGTGGAGTGTAGGAATAAGGGGACATGGGAAGGGGGGCGGGGACAGGAAGCTCCCGATTCCGTTCTCTCGGCCTCTCCTTAGGCTGGGTGCAGCCAGCCAGTCATTCGATACGTCGTAAAACGGCGGAGACATTCTAGCCCAGGGCGCGGGGTGCGGGGCGCGCTGCAGACTTTCAGTGGCTCGAGAGCCTCCGCCCCCCAGCCCGGGGCTGCCCCCCTCCTCTCTTTGCTCCCCACTTCCAGCTCGCTCCAAATTACCTTTCCCACCTGGGAACAAGGTGCGATTGGAAGGGAGTAGGAAGCTTAAAAAAAAAAAAAGCCCCATTCACGTTTCTATCCAATAGGAACTGAGGTAGGCGTGGCTGCCACTGCATTATCCACAAGGACAAAAAGATAAAGGCAGCACCTTTCACATTCAAATGGTTCCGGAAAAAGCACCAGCTCCCCAGCTGGATACTCAGAGGAGAGACATCAGCAAACAAAGGCTTCTCCGTCCCAGGGCCCGGAGCCCTCTGGAAGAGGAGGAGGCGCAGGGCCCGCCCTCCCCCTGAGGAGTCATCCAGGCTGGCCTTGGGCCGCCTGCCTTCCGAGTGTGTCAGCCACGCCGCGCCTTGGTGAAGGGCCCCGGGTCCAGCTGGGGAGTGGGCAGTCGCAGACTTAGGCTAGGGGCGGTGAGAGGCGGGACGGGGAGCTGTGTGTGTGAGGTGATGGGGGACGGTGCAGGGAGAAAGAATGAGCGGGATGTGAAAAGCCCATAAAACTTTACCCAGAGGCCTTGGGCCTCTGGGGTCATCAGCACCTTGGTCTAGTGAATAAAAAGTAAGAACCAGAGTTGAAAAGGGAAGGGAGTCACTTCCAGGTGTGGTGTATAAACAAGGAGAAAAAATTAGATCTCTCTCACACAATCAGGCATCCCAAAGTGAGCTGCCTCTTGGTACTCCTGGATTGAGAATAATCTTTAAAGGTTTAAGGAACCAATATGGACTTCTTTCTTCCATTATTATGGAAATGACATTCTAAAGTATTGGTGAAAAGCTATAAATATTCATTAAACAGGGGCCTCTCTGGTGGCTCAAGGGGTTAAGTGCAGCACTATGAAGATATCTGCAGACTCTGCAGCATGAGTTCGATCCCTGGCAGGCCAGGGAGCTACACACATGGCTCAGCAGACTTCTCCTGTCTGGTGGGCTGCTCCCCTCAGCAGTATATTTCAGTCAGTCTGCCTATTGTGCTCCCCACTCTGTCTCTGGTGAATCCTCTCACACACACCCTCACCTCTGGCCTGTACCCCACTTCTTGTATGCATAAATAAATAAATCTTTTTAAAAAATCATAAAACACTAACACTGAATAGATACCTAGTGGGTGCTACTTGCAGTTCTAAGCATTTTTCATAACTGCCCTATTAATTAGGTAATGCTACTATTTGCAGCTGGGGTTTAAACCAAAGCCACCAACTTGCTTCAGAACTTCGTAATCAGCAAGTGGCAGAGCCAGAGCAGTTTTAACCAGGAAGGAAAAGGCAAAAGCTGTGATTATGCTCGGTGGATAGCTTCCTGGACACTATTCACTCCTCTTACCTATCTTCTATTCATAAGGAACTGCCTTGTAGAATTTTTCCTGGGAATGTATTTTCCTGGAAGGAATATCTCTGATTGCTAAGTAATTAGTAATCTGGCTTATGCATTGAGTGTATATAAATAGAACGCATATACATATGTATACAACTATGCATATATCTGAGAAAACACACCAGGAAATCCATTCCCTTCGAGTGCCTACTTCAAATCTTTTTGGATCCTATCAAACCAACCCCAAGAAGGGGAGGCCGACTGGAGGGGCTCCTACAGAACAATCAGTTGTAACCCTCTATGACATCTTTTGTAGTTGTTTCTCTTTTTAACTTCACAGTATGTTCCTTTAAAAGCTGGAAATCTTATCAAAATAATCACATGAACACAAAAAGACATAGAACTGGATAGTATGAGACATAGAAAATGAAGTTCCAATATAAACTACTGCCAAGATGGGTGGTGTAGACACAGATCTATCTCTTCTCCCACACACCATTCCCACTGTCATTGCTAAAAGGCCACAATGCCCTGGAGCTCAGAGGAAACGTTGGAACCTGGGGATTTCTCTCCCTAGTTTTACGGTAAGTAGGAGGGATAGTCAGGAAAGGCTAAAATTGGTGTTGGCAAGTCCAGCTGGGGAAGATGTCATGGAGAAGGGAACATGAGTTGGATGTTGAAGGATTTGGAAAGAGGGTGAGAGAGGCAAACAGTTCTAGGCAGGGCAGCAACTGTAGGGCAGGGATGGTCACCACCTGTGTGTGTTGGGAAGGAAGCCGCTCAGTGGGAGAGGACCAGGAAGACAAGACAATGCTGTGCTCACTGGCTGGGGAGATGAGGCCCCACTGTGCGCTAAATTTGGATGGATAAAGTGGGGGCTACAGTATGAAAAATCTCAAGGGCTAACTGCTTCAGTTCCTCTCATTATTGCTGGTCACTTCTTTCCTGATGATTAAGCAGCATTTTATTTAAAAAAAAAAAGAAAAAGAAAGAAATTCAGTATCTTGGGCGATGAGTAATTTATTAAGAGCAACAAAGTTTTTGGTATTGCACTAAGCTTCCATGATATGCCATTTTGCTCCCACATGGTCATGTTCCTCTTTAGATGCACGCCTCCTTTGCAGTCAATATATTCTGTAAACTTTGTTCTTGGAGAGCCAGGTGGAATGCATTAGAAAGCTCTCTGAACTCAAGGTTGAGTCTGTCCTCATTAACCAGCCAGCTCTCTTGGGTTTTTTGATTAATTTGAATTCTTTAATGTATCTTGACAGGGAAAGCTAAGGGCGGGCGTTGGGGGAGCAGGAGGTCTGTTTTCAGAGTTCTTCCTTCTTTCCATCAGAATGAAGGTTGGCATTCTCAAGGATTCCTCCTGGCAAGGAATCGATTGCTAATACCATGCTTCATGATTCGTCAGAATTACTTTGCTCCTATTTGCTTCCTTTTTTTTTTTTTCTGCAGCATATTTGTAGGGTTGTCTAAGATGACTGCATGCCATGGCAAAAGTGAACATATTCCATCTGATTTTAATAAAACGTATCTCTAGAGAAAAATTCTGGCTGAAACTATTTAGCGTTATGAGATGGGATTGCTGGCTACACACCATCATATTGGCTATAGGATGGCGTCGGTTTTTTTTAAACTAGCTCAGTTCCAAATCTCTTATTGGCTAATTACAAGTACTTAACATGTTGCAAATGAGCAGATCCCAGAAGGGCAATTATGGAAATAATAGTAATAATCACAAATACCAGCTGATGTGATAGATGCCATGTGGTTTTGCGAGTGCAGAGGTTTTTTGTGTGTGCATTTCTCTCAAAAAACTCCATCTGTATGTTGCCTGTTTTTGAAGATGAGCACCTGGGCTACCCTATGGTTTTAGGAGAACACTTTGCTTTGTGTGCTTTTGGGGGAGAGGGAGAAATACGAGGCAAATCAGTTCTTGAAGAGGGCACACATTTTGTGATGGCTTGCTACCCAGATAGATTTGTGGTCAGCACACTCTTCTTTAAGAGGAAAAATATTTGACATCATTACTGCTGTTCCTGTAACTGTTGCCAGGTCTGCACATCACATCTGCATACATCCTCTGTTTAGATGATGCCATCCTCACATGAGCCAGGCAGTGTTTCCATTTTTCGGTGTGGTCGTTGCTATTCTTGAAGATTGTCAGATCTTTATTTCTTTCTTACTCCCTCATCTGTAGTCACTATAACTCAACTAATTCCATGTATCAAAGATGTAAGATGTCTCTTCTAAACTTTGGCCTCACTGAGGGCCTCCATGTTTTTGTAGGTGACACCTCCTCAGCCATAAGACATTTATTTCTACTCCTCTCGACCTGCCCATTTTTAGACCTTTCCATGGATCTTTTTACATCCCCCACCCTAAATCTTCCATTTCAAAAAAAAATTGAGAATTCCACTTTCTGATGTATTCTTGTAACCATTCATATATTTTACTCCTTTACTCAAATATTGCCTTCTCCGGATTGACTGCAATTCCTAGTAGCTGGACTCCTGGAGGCTGCCGAAGAATATCTGTTCCCTGCCGTTTTCACTTCAAGCTGGTCTGGTCCAGATCCCACTTCCTTGCCAGCATCCTTACTTCCTAATGGCCTCGCAGAATCATGGAACCAGCCTTTTCTCTTGCTGTAAGCGTGAAGAATGGCGCCACACTATATGCCTGCTCCTCAGTGCCAGTAGCACTAGTCACTCTCCTTGGCATGCCTGCCCAGTGCTCCTTCCTTTCTTCCCGGTGCTCATCTCACCTTCAGTTCACTTCCTCGCCTGGCATGCTAGGCTTTTCCCGACCTGGCCCCTGCCTGCCCATCAAACCTTACTGACATCTCCCTATTCCTCTGCCCATGCCACGCTGTCCTCCCCCAGCCCATGCGCTAATACTGCATTCTAGCTGGGAGCACCCTCCCATCCCCCCAGTCCTCAGGAAAGTGGTTTCCAAAGCAAACTCTGACCATGCTCCACCCTTCACTTACTCTGCCCCTGCCAGCCCTGACTGGAAAAATGGAAAAGAACAACCAGGCAAGCTCGGCTTTGCTCTTCCCATTTCTGTCTTGGGAGCGAGCCACATTTTCCCTCGGCTGCTCTGGGCTCTGAGTCTCTCCCGGGCAGGCTTCTGAGGAGCTGCCATGCTCCATTTGCCCAGTCAGAGCCTTCAAGCTCTGTTTTCCTTGTTCCAAGCCTTGTTCTTTGATTTAGCCATTACCATTTGAAAGGTGATGTTTTGGCTGCCATAAATGCTCTGATGATTTTTGTCTCAAAATATTCTAAATCCATTATTCCCCCTTGGATACCCCCAAAACATTGTTTGTGGTTTCCATAGCAACATGGCTCTTCCTGCTGCAGCACCATGTTAACATTTATGTTCACTTACCATTGCTTGGTCGCCATTATGGACTTCATCTATGTCCTCTTACAGAATTCTGGCAGAAACCCCACGAGCTAAGGCTACTTAGCAGATGAAGAAACCGAGTCTCAGCGAGGCAGAGAGACTTGCCCAACATGCCCAGCTGGTAACAGGCAGACCTGAGGCTCAGGTATGACACCTTCTTCAGCCTGGGAAGCACTACCCCATCCTCAGACGTCAGCTCAAATACCGTCTCCTCTATAGAACTTTCCCAGCTTCCCCAGCAGCTATCCTACCCGTGCCTGGGTGGTGCTTTCCACGTGCTCTACTTCAGCAGTTATTTTCTGACTGCAAAATTTAAAAGACTGTCTCTTCTCTAGACTTCCAAGTAGAAAACTTGGTTTTTCATAGAGCCCCAGGACCTAAGCCAGTGTCTAAAGGAACATAGGAAGTCTCTGGTAAATTTTAGTTCAGAGAAGTAAAGAGCAAAGGGAACAATGAGGAAAGGGAGCGATTTCACATTGAGTTAAATGTCAAGGCCCTCTTCTCTTTTTCTAGGTCTACAGACTTTGGCAAGGAAACTAACTTTGTTCCTTTTAATTCCCACAATAATGCTACAATCTAGACATTCACTATTCATTCATTCACTCATTCAACACATTTATTAAACGCTGTTAATATGCTGCTCTGTTTGCAGGAGATAGTGTCCATTGATAGATGAATGACTAAAGAAGATGTGGTGCGCATGCACACACACACACACACACACACACACTCACTCACACACAGGAATATTACTCAGCTATTAAAAAAAGTGAAATTTTGACATTTGTGAACAGCATGGATTGACCTTGAGGAGATTATGCTAAGTGAAATAAATAAGAAGGGGAAAAGCAAATACCATATGATTTCACTCATGTGTAGATAAACAAAGCAAAAGAACAAACAAAACAAAACAAAGGCTAACTCTTAGAATCTGACAACAGAATCTAACCAGAGGTGAAGGGATGGTTGGCGGGGGGAGCAGGTAAATGGTGAAAAGGGTCACCAGGTGGAAACCAGATTTTCAGTGATGATCATAACATAGTGTGTACAGATGTCAACATTTAAGTTGCACATCTGAAACTAAAAAAAAAAAAGAAAAAGAAAACAAATGAACAAATAAAAGCCACAAAAATTCTTAGCTTATGAGGATAAATTGGGGGTTACCAGAGGGGATGGGGATGTGGTTGGACAAGTTGGGTGAAGGGGTTATTGTACAGTGTGGGTGAAAAGTAGGCCTTTGGTGATGGCGATCACAGAACGCATAGATGTCAGATTATAATACCTCACACCTGGAACCTAGAGGATGTTATAAATCAATGTTTCTTCAATACATTTCTTTTAGTGGAGAAGCAGAGTTATAGGCAAACTGTGAAGGGACAGGTGGAAAATTCTTTGGCAGAGAAGTGGTACAGGTGTGCTTGCTGGAAAGAGAAAGATGGATTTGTTTTTTCTCATTTAAAGCCTCCAAGTTGTGGGCCTCCCTGGTGGTGCTAGGGGTTAAGCACAGCACTCTGAAGCTATTCACAGCCACTGTACCACGAGTTCCATCCCTGGCTAGGGAGCTACCCACATGGCGCAGCAGACTGCCTCCCCTGCTGCTCCCCTCAGCAGTGTATTTTAGTCAGTCTGCCTGTTCTGTGCCCCACTCTGTCTCTGGTGCATCCTCTTACCACCCCCCACCTCTAGCCTATACCTCAGTTTCTTGCATGCATGCATAAATAAAATGAATCTTAAAAAAATAAAATAAAGCCTCCAAGTTGTTAAAAAGTATTTGCCCAAGTTCACCCAGCTAGTAAGTGACGCAGCTAACATTTGAGTATAGTTCCTCTTGACATTAGAGCCTTTGGTCTTTCCAAGTCCCCACATATCCTTCCTTTGCCCTTTATCCACATAGGACCATATAGACAAGGAGACCCACAGAAATGGGAGCTAACAAGCTTCTGGATTCTCTGTGTGTCACCCTAGAGAAACTGAGACCTCTTCCAGCTTTACAACTAGAAGAAATTTTTCTGAAGGGGGTAGAAATGTGGCCTCAGAGTTTTGTGCCCACAAAGACCTGTGCTCTTGGGTGACAGTAATGTCTGTCTGTGTTTAGATGAATTGAACATCCTTTGAGGTGGAGTTGGCAACATTAATAAACCTTTTGTAACATTCCTCAACTCATACGCTTTTTAAGTGCTGAGTAATATAAGCCCTACGGAATTCTATTTTGTGTATCTTCAGCAATCAGTGAAAAACAAATCACCAATTTCCTGATGACAACCCTCCATACATTTGCTGTTTTTATGCTGCATAATTGAGTTGAAAATTCGTAAGAATTAGTAACATAAACACACACATGCCCAATATGGAATGGAGTGGAAAAGTCAAAAACAAGAGGGAAACCTGTGGCTAATCTACTCAGGCCTGATAAGCACACAAAAAAGCCAACTTTCTAGATGGGGAAATGTTTTCCTTCCCAGTAAATGTTCACTTAAATCCAAGAACAAGCAGGTTCTCAATCATGGGGATCATTGCCAAGAAACCCAGACTTTACTTCTCCTAAGTCAAAGAAGATAATATTCTTAAAGAGATAATATCATCAAACCCACTCACCATTAATGGGAAGACAGCCTCTTGGCCAAATCCTGACTAATAAAGTCCCAGCAGAGGAAAGTCCAAATTTTAAGCCGGTGAAGATGTTCTTTTATCTCGGACAGTGAACCTGGAGGAGTCTTCTCTTTTCAGCCCTTCTAGACTTGAATTCCCCAGGAGCACCTGTCCCTAGTCCCGGACAGGGTGCCTGGAGGAAACAAGGGCAGACTTCCTTGGGGTCATGAAGCCACAGCCAGGTGGAGCTGAGGACATGGAATTGGGTGATGTGGAGGAAGAACTTCTTCATGTCCAGTTCTAGCAACTCTGGTCTCCGGAGCAGCCATCTCTTCGCAGGTCATTCTGGAAGCTGTACTTCCAGTCCAAAGTTTAGCTTATCACAGAGTAATGAATGCTTTTCCTCTGACTATCCTCTGCCAAGTAAGAGAATGTAGGGTATTGTTACGATCACAAGCTTTCCCGGAGTGCCCCATCCTTAAGTAGCTCCACCAATCCTGAATTGGAAATGTTGACTTCATCTGTAACCTAGGGCCCAAAGACAGCAGGAACTCCATTCCTCCTGGGATCTGAGGATGTCTGAGAAGAGGTCTGCATTTTTGATTCAAATCCACTTATCTCAATTCAGTGGATCTTTATGGAGAGTTAAGAACTAGAGCTGTGTCATTAACTGGTCTGGGTAATAAAGTCTCCAGATCTCCGACTTCCTTGTTTGTACTGTCTTAATTTGAGGCTTTGTCAATATCAGTGTTGGCCATCAGTGCAGGGTGGCCAGGCTGGTCCTTCCAGTTTGGGGTGTCCCCCTAAAGTGGCATTTCCATTTGGCAAGAGGAGAGGCCAAGCTGCCAGTCCTCTCCCACTTTCTCTGAGTTGCCTCAGGAGGTGGACTGGAAGGACGGCTCTGATGATTCCTGCCATAGGCATCCTCACACCTGCAGGTCGGGTGCTTCTCGCTAGTGTCTCCTAAGGCGGCCTGTCCTTCTAGGTGATCGACTGCACCTGGATCAACACTGCTCATGTTCTGTCTACCACGTCTCCGTGTGGCTGCCAGCCAGTGTGCTGTGGATGGTGATTCTTCACAGCCCTGTTACTCAGTTTGGGCAGAGAAGACAGCAGTTGTGCTTGTATGTCCCTTATCTCTACCCTTAGGGCCTCTACACTTGAGGTTGGCAGATCTGTGAGGTTCTTGGTCTTTCATTCCATCTCAAGGTGGCATCTTTTCAGGATATAGGAACCAAAACCACATGCCAGAGATCTCAACAGCTCAATCCAAGTTGCCAGTCATCTTTAAGTCAAACTCCCTAAATGGATTGCTACTACTTTTCCCTGTTCTACACCCCCTCTCCTACCAGCTCTCCATTCTATACAATCTCTATAACCAACCACCCTCTTTACCCCTGCTTAAATGGCTTAAATGACTTCTGTTAGCACCATTGTCCTCTCTGGAAATGATCACATGAGATTTCATAAAAAAAGCAAAAATGGATCAGCATTGGGGAGCCTTAGGAGTCTTGCTGCTGGGTGGGAAATAGAAATCAGAATCTGTTGATGCACGTATACCAAGTAATGGAAACGAAGTCACCCTCTGCAATAATATAGGAATACATCTGATCATAAGAAGCAAGCTCTGCTAGCCGTGATCTTGACACCTGCCTTAGGGGGTTAGTCTGAATCATGTGAGAAAAAGATTCCAAGAGGTGATCAAACAAGCAAGGACTTGATAGGGGGAAAATACCTGTGTGACAGGAGCTGAGTAAGTTTGAGAGACCACATGAAGGAGCTTAATAACATCTTTTTTGGATGAATGCACGAATCAATAGTTTGGCAAGGGAAAGAGAAAAGAAGTATTTGGGTACAAAATGATGTGAATTAGCAGAGTTGCTATTGGGACATAGGGAAGGCAAATATTAACTAGGTCCCCCATGGGACTGTATCAAGTATTTACTCTTTTTTTTTTTTTTTTTTTTTTAAGATTTATTTTCATTTATTTATTTATTTATAATAGCGGGGAGCAGAGCAGGCAGAAGGACCGAAGTACACTGCTGAGGGGAGCAGCGGGCGGCAGCAGAGGTCTGCACGCCATGTGGGACCCTCCTCCGGTGGCCGGGGAGTAGCCGGGGATCGAACCGGCGCTGCAGAGGCTGCGGGCAGCTTCGCAACCCAGCGCTCAACCGCTGCGCCACCGGGGAGGCCCTCGAGTATTTACTCTTGACGTCTGTTCTGATTAGTTGATCCCAAGAAAACATGGGGTCACCATATCTAGTGGTGGTTCTTATAGATAGTGTGGTACGGAAACAATGGGAGCTGCCAAACTCCATTCTGGGGACTCACTAGTAATTTGATCTGATTACAGGCTCCCTTATTTTTCCTGAACTGCTCTGAAGGAAATCTAGCACTGAGTGGTTATTTATGTATATTTGGGGGAAAAGACCTCTTTTATGTCAGAAAGAATGAGTTGGAGACCATGTTTATTAAAGGGCAAAGAATTTGTAACCTCACTGCGGTCAAGTGTAAAAAAATAAGTAGTGAAGATAAGAAAAACTCAAGGAAGTAAGATAAACATTGAAAATCCAAAGAAAAAATGCTAAAAAAGTACTACGTTTTGAAATGTATCACTTTAATAATTTAATGTTACCAGATTAAATAATAATTTAAGATTTAATTGAAAAGAAAATAATACCAGGAAAATGGTTTGACTCACAGAACAATAAAAAAAAAAAAACCCTTATATTACCCTAATATAGCTATCTGGATTTTATTGGACAATTCTGTGCAAAGAAATAAAGGATATAGAGGAATTGATTAAATCTTTCAATTTATATTATCAACTCATTATATAGTATTAAGTGCTATTTTCTATTCTAAATACTTTATGAATATTCAATAATTCAATCCTCCCAACAACTCTATGAGGTAGAGTATTATTACTCACATTATACACGTGTTCAGGATAACACACTAAGGTCAAGATTTCTTTTGGTCTTTGCTTTTTACCTCATGCCACAATGCTTCCCAACACAATAAATGAACAAGACCCCACATTCTCGATACCAAGAATTTTCATATGTCTGCAAAATATTTATAAAGTTGACTACATACCTGACTTCAAAGAAAACTTCAGCAAATTCAAAACTGAAAGATTTTATAGGTTACATTATCCAATTCTAATTCAATAAAATATTATTTAAAGGTTACCAAAAGATTGACTACTTGAAAATGAAGGCTTAGAGAATATTTGGTTCAAGGAAGAAATCAGAAGTGAAATTACTATCTTGCTACCTATGAAAAGGAGAACATTATAGTATACTCTAAGACTCTGAAAATTCTCCCAGAAAAAATTTATAGCTCAATGTCCTTCTTGTGAAAGATGAAAAGGAAAAGTAAGAAACTAAGTTCACATTCTAACAGATTAATAAAGAACAATAAAAAGTGATTAATAAAGGTCAAGCTTAAATGAATAAAACAAAAACAAGTAGTAGAATATATAAATAAATTTTAAATCTTGTCACGTTAACAATTTATACATTTTATAAACAAGCTTGACTTCTGCAGAGGAGAAAAGACAAAATTATAACAAAAGACCAGGAAGTAGAAGGATCAGATACTAAAATGACTAAAAGTACTAGAAGAGACTATAATATGAAACTATGACAACAAATGTGAAAACTGGAATAAACATTGGAAAAGAAGAGGCAAAACTATTTATTTTGTACATGATATGATTGTAAACCTAGAAAGCCCAAAGGAACCTAGTAAAAATCTCCTAGAGTTAATAAGAGAATTTGGCAAAGTGATGGATCAAAATATGCAAAAGAAATCCATCAGCTTTTCCCTAGCAGTACAAATAGGAATAAAAAACATAATTTAAAATAGAGAAAAAGGGATACTAAAAAATACTTAGGAAATGAAAAGTAAAGTCATACTAAAATATTTCAAAGAAGAAATGAAGAGATGGAAAGACATAGCAAATTCTTGGATGAAAAGACTCAATGCCATAAAAATACTAAAATCACCCAAATTGTGTATAAATTTCATGAAAACTCATAACATGGTGTTTTTTTTGGATTTGTTCTGGAAATTGGGTAACGTGATCTTTAAGTTTCTGGAGAAATCTAAGTATTAAAAAAACAATGAGTAATTTTGGAAAAATAGATATGGAGAGGGATCTTCCTCACCACTTACTAGAACCCTCTATCAAGCCATTATATTCAAATAAGTGTCCAGTTGGATCCCAATGTTATTGTACAGCTAAGAAAATGGTACAGATATGTAGGTGAAAATGTTAAGGGTAAAGTAAAGCAAAAATTGGTAAGAAAATCAAGTAGATTTTATGTTTTGCACGGTACAGGAAACTTTTCTTGATCAAAAGCTATGGGAAAAAATGTTAGTCATATTTAACTTTAAAAATTATAGATTTTTAGGAGATCATAAAATAATACAACAGACCATGATATATTTGCAGAAATACAGATAATGCAGGTAATATATTTAATTTTTATAATATACAAAAAATATAAATTGACTAGAGAAACAAGAACAAATCCATAGGAAATGGACAAAGGGTATGAATGTGTCCATAATGTACAGAGAAAAGTCAATCAAAATGGTCAAAAAATAGGGAAAGATCCTCAAATTCATAAAATGAAGGGAGTACACACTAGACTAACCATGAGACATCACTTAATACCCAGCAGACGGTCTGCAATTTAAAAGATCTGTAACAGGGGCCTCCCTGGTGTTGCAAGGGGTTAAAACGCAACCTATGAAGCTATCCGCAGCCACTACAGCATAAATTTGATTCCCCGGCTGGCCAGGGAGGTGACAAACATGGCGCAGCAGACCTCTCCCGGCTTGCCCACTGCTCCCTTCAGCAGTATATTTCAGTCAATCTGCCTGTTCTCCCCATTCTGTCTCTGGTGAATCCTCTCACCCCCTGTACCTCTGGCCTACACGTACACAGTTCTTGTATGTATAAATGAATAAATCTTAAAAAAAAAGATCTGTAATACTTATTATTGGCAAGTTAGTCCACAGCAAGATTTCACACAAAGTGGATGGGATGAGAAATGCTACAGCCTCTTGGGAAGTAGTACTTTTTGTTTCGCTAAATGTCTGTAAAAACTACAATGTATTTCCAGCAATAGGAGAATGAGTGAATAAACTATGACTTACCTATATGATGAACCAGTACAGCCATGAAGAAGAATGAATTAGAGATGTGCAGGTTGACAGCAAGCGTTTCAGAAGGTATTGTTGACCAAATAAAGCACAATGCATAGAGAATGATAATATGGCTTATTTTTGAAATACAGTCTTCAGAAAACATCTGTGCATGTGTGTGCATCTGTATATGATTATATAGTCATGAGTAAAAATAGGAAAGATACATACTGGATCTTTAATATGGGTTATCTGGATAGGCAGGTAGAATAGGAATATTGATATGTGTTAAAGAGATGAGGAGGTCTCCAGACAAAATAAAGGACCTCAAGAAAGAAAAGACATCCTACTCATGACCACACACGAACGGTAGCTTGAACTGATCACCTCCATGCATTCATGAAGATATATGTATGTGTGTTGTTCAGATGTAAGAACTCACCTAGCCAGAGGGACTCTGCCCTACAGGTAACTTCCTTCTTTCCAGGAAGGTTTACTATGCACCCATGTTCCAACATGTTCTCCAAGAAAGAATTTCTGACGCTGAGATTCCCATGGTTCACCCTAAGACTGGCCCTCCCATGATAGAGCCTTCTACCTTAGAAAGGCTCCAACATCCTTCTGGAAATGGATATTCTTTGGGGTTTCTACCTCTACCCTTTGTCCATACTTCCTTTCTGGAAATGACTCCCACGTTAATTTTTCTAGGTAAAGCAAAACAGGCCATTTGGGGTAGATTCTCTGCGAGAGTGTCAGAGTATGGTTCTTTCTCCACAGCAGAGCAGCCAGAAGGTCACAGGTTTTAGATTAATATTGTCTAAATTGTGAGCTTTCCAGCATCAAATATGAAATAACACATAAGAAACAGAACTAACACGAGATACCATCAGTCAGCTTGGCTGTTTACTGCTCAAGAGTCCCTCGCCTCCTGATGTTTACAGAGTGTTTACTAGTTTTACATTCCACGCTCACATCTGTCTCCCTCCCTCAGTCTCCTTGTGCTGAAGCAATTTCCTTCACTTCAAAGGGAGACCAGGTGCAAGGAAGACTCGAGGGCTGTGGCCCAGCCTCAGAATCTGGCTCGTTTTCTTTACTAAAACATGTATTCTATTCATCTTATCCCAAGACTTGTGGAACCATTCCTTAATGCATTCATCTGACTTTGTACTCTCAGAGTAAGAAAGAAATGTTGTTTTGCTTTTTAACTCAAATCGTTGACCCTACTTTGGCCATGACATTTCAAACTGATAAACTGCAGAAAGAAGCAGGAGGGAGAATTCTGCAGACCGCTAAAGAGAAAATGCCACAATTTAAAGGGTGCTAAGCAAGCTGTTGGAGATGAGTGCCTGGTAGCCTTCAATGACTTATGAAGACATTTTTAAAAATTATTATTATTCTACATCTTTAACGGTGATACTGTGTACAGTTCATTTGCAAAGTGATTGGCTTCTCCCAATAAGAAGTAGGGACAATTTTTCCACCACTGTGAGTCTACCCCGGCTGTCCTTGGGGGCCTGTGGCACTCGGGAGCCTGGACTTTGCAGCCTTCTCTCTTTTCTTGGGACTGGGGTCTTCTGTAAAGAAGCGTAGGCTAGCCCACTGGGGATGGGAGGCCTGAGGAGACGAACTGAGGTTCTCCTGGTGGCATCCAACAACTCCCACACACGTAAGTGAGGCCATCTTGGACCTTCAGCTGAGGGCAGTCTCATCAGTGATCTCGGGGGAACCCCACAGAGGAATAGCTCAGCCAACCCCCCAGAAATTCGAGAAATGCTACGTGAGGGTTGTTTTGGCCATTGAGTTTGTCATGAAGCAATAGCTGATTAATAGAGGGTTGGGCATGTTAATTCCATAGCTATCTTTTCTTTCTCTTTTCTCTTTTTCTGTGTAAAATGTGGCTTCTTTTTAATTTTTATCGCTAGAAACGTAGGAATACACTTTTTCCTCATGGATAGATGACTCCTACAAATGATCCACTTATAAGTTCATCAGAGATGGACGATTGCAAAGGCAGCCACTAGGTCTATCTCCTCTTCATTATCCTGTGTCCAGGACAGTGCCAGACAGCCAGGAGGAGGTCAGCATATGTTGAGCAAATTAAGCATCTCAGAGGACACCTGTTGCCACTTTTATCACTCTCAGACTTGCATGTGTCACTAAACAAATGGTCTGATCGATTTGACTTCCCTGGCAGCTCTGCAGATGCTGCCTCACTTTTCCACACAGGTAACTCAAAGATAGCCCCTGGAGAAGACAGTGTCTCTCTCATTGGTGGAGGGTGGAGCTCATGGAAAAGGATTGCACTGATTGTAGTGATGTTTGTAACAGCTGCAGCAGCTAGAGCTGATGCTTATAGATACCTTATCACTACACCAGTCGTTATGCCATTCACTTTACATGAATTTGCTAATTTATTCAGTTACTTATTTTTTATAAGGAAAGTGAGGTACAGATGGATAATTTGACCTGCCCAGGGTTTGCATGGTTCAGTGATGGAATCTTAGTTCTTATCAAATACTATGACTCTAAATGTGGCTCATTGTACAATTACAGCTGGAAGAAAGCAATATTCAGAATAGTCATTTATAAAAATTCCCTAACAAGAAATTACCTGTAACTTCTAATCTCCAAACTTTATCAATATCACTCATACTTCTCTTTAGTCAAAAAACAACTATTACTGAGAATATAACATAGGTGTATGCTCGTGATAGAAATTTACAAAGCATATGAACTCATGCAAAAAGTAACATATAAGAATCTTCATGCTAGACGTGCTTGTACCATCAAACTTATTCAGTGAGAGGGCCAGAGAGTAAGATGAGATATATAACAATAAAAAGGAACAAAGGAATTCTGAAACCTCACCTCTTACAGGGAAGTATATGAGTCATATTTCAAGTCTCCCTTTCTCCTCGAAGCAAAGACACAGCTTTCATTTTGAGATGTCACAGCAATGGTTCAATAGATCAGCCTAACCTGTGTTAGCAACTAGAATAATCTCCAGAAAAGAAAATTTACTTTGGGATTTAAGATGATCAAAACTGATTACTTCTCTAGAGGCTTAGAAACCCAAAGCTGTAAACACAGCTGGGGAAATACTTGAACGTGGGTCCATATAAACTCCAGTGAGTAAGCCACTCTCATGATGTGGACACTTCACCATGTACCTCACCCTACAGAAAGCAGTAAATATTTTTGTACAACCCTATTGGCGAAGAGAAAAGAAAAATATAGAGACATGCCCGTCCACATCATTTATGTGTGTAATGTAAATATCTGTCCTGTTTTATTAAAGTAAAGGCAAAAGAATTACATTCAGCCCAGCCACTAAATTATAACAAAGGGATGTTATAGAACCAAACTTACAAATATTGGATTTATCTTCTTGAAATCTAGAGTACCAATAGAATTATTTTTGATAATATGAAAAATAAATGTTCAACTACTGTTGACGGGTAGCCAACAATATATTTGGGCCAATTTTTCCTGTATAGAATAACTTTGACTTATGACCTTTATTGCCCTTGGAAGCATAGATATCTACATATTAACAATGATCTCTAGCTGTGGGATTAGGAATATTGGCTATCTACTTCTAGGTTTTGTTTTTTTCGTGGTATTTTTGAAAAATCTTCAAGATTATACTTATTATTTTAATAATAAAAAGGTATTATGATTTAAAAAAGCAATCATCCTACTTAGCTTCCTTACTGATAAATATTCCCACATTATTTAAATAATTTTCCCAGAACTTCTTTGCCTACCAATAAATCCTTGTCTTCAACCCATTTTAAAACAATTTTCCTTTCCAGTTGAATTCTCATGATCAATTTTCACTGTCTAGCTTAAAAATGTTTTGAGGTAGGACTTGAGCTGTGGAAAAAAATTACTCTGAGAAAGAAAGAAGTTATTCCTTAAAAATTTCTTTTTCAGATGACTTGCTGTGTAGTTCATTAGCAAGAGACACAAAAAGTACTTTCTAAAATAATAGTGGCCCAGAACCTTCTTCTTTGAGATAACAAGGCTCTGTTTTTGCAGGTGGCCCTCTACTCAAAGAACAAAAACTGGAAACATCCATTGAATTGCCCTGTTTACATGTGTTGAGTCATGCTAATGGACCAGAGTTAATCGAGCCCAGTGTACAAAGCCCTTTATGTAAAGGAAGAGGGCCAGTTTCAGATGCTAACCCCCAGATGCACACACTTTCATATGTCTCTACAAAGATACGAACCTACAGAGGAGAACCTTGAAGACAGAGGTGGCCAGTAGAATGATAATGTGAACTACATATGGAATTTTAAGTTTTCTAGGAGCCACATTTAGTATAAATAATTAAATTATTTATTTATTTATTTTTAATTATAAATAAATGATTTTATAATTATAAATTATATAAATGTATATTGTTTTATTATATATAACAGAATATTATATATCATAATTTTATATATAATTACATAAATAATTTTATTATTTATTAATGATAATAAAGTAAAAATAAACTGATAAGTAAATTTTAACATTATATTTTATTTCTAAATATCTGCCAAATGGTTTCCTTTCAACATTAAAAATTTATTCAGATAATGTATTTTTAAATCAAGCCCTTGAATTCCAGTCTGCCTGGAATTATACTTTACAGCACAGTTCACTTTGGACCAGCTGTATTTCAGGAACTGAAGGGTCACATGTGGTCAGTGGCTACCTTACTGGACAGTGTAACTCTGTGATGAAAATGTTATCATTGAGGAGCCTTAAAACTTTTTTAAAAATGAGATTGAATTCACATACTATAAAAATCACCCGTTTAAATGTACACTTCAGTAGTTTTTAGTATAGTCACAAGACTGTGCGATCATTAGCACTATCTAATTCCACAACAATTCATCATCCCCAAAGAAAACCCAAACCATCATCAGTCACTTTTCATGTCCTTTCCTCAAACTTGGCAATCACCAATCTTTTCTGTCACTAGAAATGTGCCTATTTTGTATAAATGGAATGACAATATGTGGCCTTTTACATTAGACTTCTTTCACTTTGCATGATTTTAAGTTTCTCCACGTTACAGCAGAATGCTTCCCGTCCTATGGAAATACACCGCATTTTGCTTAGCTGTTCATCAGTTGTGGGCCTTTGGGTTCTTTCTATATTTTGGCTACTGTGAACATTCATGTAAAAGCTTTTGTGAGACTATTCACAACAGCCGATGTATGGAAACAACCTAAGAGCCCCAGAACAGATAAGTGGATCATGAAGATGTAGTATATATACTCAGAGTACTACTCCGAGATTTTAAAAAGGAGAAACTTGTGCTATCTGTGGCAATGTGGATGGAACGGGAAGGGATTATACTAAGTGAAATAAATCAGAAGGAGAAAGACAAATACCAGGTGGTGTAATTCATAGGTTGAATGTAGAGGAAAAAAACAAAGGGCCAAATAAAGTCAAACTTAAAAACTAACCCCTGAAATCTGACCATAGAACTGAGGCATGGGGTGGGGAGGAGTGGGAAATTGGGAGAGAGCACAATGGACTATTGGGGTGCACTGTGCGTGTTTTGGTGGTAAGTGTGCTATGGTGACTGCAGTTGGGGAAGGGGTGAGGGAGGGCCCCATACTTCCAAAATAGTATCAACCATGCAAACCAATGAATGGGACCGCAATAAAATAGTGGTTCTTAAAATGTGGTCCCCAGACCAACAGTATCTGTATTACCTGTGAATGTTAACTATACAAACTCTCTGGCTTCACCCAGATGTAATGAATCACAAACACTGGGGTGGGATCCATAATCTCTGGCTTAACAAACCCTCTAGGTGATTCTGATGCAGGCTAATATTTGAAAACCACTGATCTAGAATAAACGTATATGACCAACATTTATGGAAAAACTCCTATGAATTAGACACAGTGTGAGGTGTGTTAGGTATATTCCATTTGAAGGATCAAAGCTGAAAAAGACATAAATATGTCTTTGATAGATGGGTGAATGTGTTACCTTGCAGTGCAATAGGTTTTAAATTAAGTTAAGCAAGTAATATTCCACCCAGGGAAGGGTGAAAAATCTTCCAAGTTTCAAGAAACTTTTGAAAGTTAACATCAGTTTCATATTATTCAGATTATTTGTTACTCCTGTTACTTTCAAGAGAGAGTCCAAATTCTATAGCATTATCTCCAAATGTTTTATTAACTGGCCGCTGTTTATGGCCTCACTTTCATCTCCCTGGTAGCCCTTGCTACTCAAAGTGTGAGGAACAGAGATCACTGACATCACTCAGGAGATTTTAGTAAGGCAGAAACTCAGAACTCACTCCTGAGCTACAGAATCAGGTCTGCATTTTAACAAGATCTCCAGGTGATTTGTGTGTACATTAATGTTTCAGGATCTCAGGTTCTAGCTTCTGTGAATGACATCTTGCCTGAGGGCTTCTATTCCAACCTTTACACCTCATAATCCTAGGCAGTTTCCTGTTTCATTGGCATCAGAGGGAATCCAACAGAAAGTTAGAGGAAGAGGGGGATGAAAAGTGGGTAGGGGTTGAAAAGAAAATCTAATTTCTACTTGACATTATAATTTCTCATTACATTTTCTATTACCAGGACCCACCACAAAGGACAGAGGCAGGGACATGAAATGAAATTGAGAGCCGAATTCTCAATATGGTGTCCATCGGTGGTGAATTGCTTCAGGGCTTTCATTTTCCCTCAATGGGCTCTGTCATCTCACCATTAACTTAAGGTATTGGACTAAGCAATCCTATAGATTTTCCTCCCACCCTCATAGGTCTTTTCAAGCACTAAAATTCCATTTTTTTTTAAAATTTCAAGGTAATTTATTTTAAAAACAGATCAGAACATTAAGCTTTGGGCCTATTCCATCAATGCACAAGCTACACATTCTTGCTCAGTGGTGAAGGGGCATTCTTTTGTAGCATGAAAAGTGAATAAAAATCCATAGAAAACAAATATTCAAATAGTTTCCATAGAAACGCAGATAAGTATGACCTCATATCCTAATTTTCCATACTGTTCGCTGGTATGTAGGCGACCTTTGGAAATTAAGGTAACATTTGAATGGCCTCTGGAGAAAAATAATCAGTTTTTGAAATTTCTTTTATAGGCAAGTTACACTAAATTATATGTTCCCCATTTACATAGATATTTAAAAAATATTATATAAGGTATATTTAGTGTTCCATAAAAATAAAACTACTGAATGGAATCTGCTTGAGAAAGCTATAGGTATGTCACAAGCCAGAAAGAGCAGATTTTGATCAAGAAAGTTGGCTTTTGCAATAAATCCAACTCTGTCCTGAGTGATTAAGTTCTTTAGCAAACCTATTGACATTTCAAAGAGGGTGTAGATTAGAAAATACTGACAATTTTCAAAACACTAGCCTTGCATGTTAATGGCCCGGTGTCGTGGGATGAACAGTGACCCACTGTTGGCACACACTGCCTGCTCTCACACACGGAGTGTGTCAACCTGACGGGCCTCTAGAGACTACAGCTCTCCTTGTTTCTTCCATCACTCCCTGCCCGAGAGCTAGCAATGGACCATTATCTCTCATTCTGACATCTGAAGAGAGAATCTGAATGGCAGGAAGGAAGTTTTCCAAATCTGTATAAAAACAAAACCCCCTTATTACAACAGGATACAGTAAAGAAAACAAAGGAGGAAACTCATGAGAGGGAACGGTTTAAAAGTGTAAATGAAAAATACTTCTGAGAAAAACAAGATACCACTAACTCAGCACAGGGGTAAAGCAGTTTGCTGGAGAGGCTGGAGCACCAAGGCTGACGCAGATGTGGCCGGAAAGATAGTTCACAATTGTCTGTATCACAGGAATTTAAAACTTCACAGGAAGTCAATAGCATTTTCTTTCACAATTTTATTTGTCTTAGAAGTAAAATATTTTCCTTTGCGAGGTGAATTTTAATGAGTTTTGCCCAGAGTGAATAATACAGTTGATAAGAGAGTTGGAAACAACTTGTCTTTTCATTACGCAGCGATTAGGGAAATGTATGGCGATATTCAGCCATAAAGAGCTTTAATAACTTATCCTAGCTCAGCGCTGGGGGAGATTTCAAAATGGTGTGCTGATGTCATCACTCAGAATTCAGCGTCCTAAACTGAGCTCTTGGCGCCGCATGCATTGTATTGCTGGAATAGATCCAAGTCAGTCTAAATGAATTGCTTGACTAAAACACTTGCTATCATCTCAGTTATATCAGAGGAATCGGAAGGGAAAGAGATTTGACTCCATATAAGATGAATGAAGTCGAGTCCAGAGCAGTTCTTATACAAACCATATGTGCTTCTGAAATATTTGTCAAGAGTATTAAATAGTAGGAGGAGGTTATGATGGAAGAAAAGATAATTTCAACCAATTGAATTTTCAGTTGAAGTAATATGAATATTTTATTTTGATTAGAGCTACTGAGAATTTATTACAATCAAGAGACTTCTAACTAATCCCCACATAATCCCTAGACAAACAACCCAATGCAGTAGGTCTATCATAGCTCCCGATTTATAGAAGATGAAACTGAATCCCAGAAGAGTTAAATAGCTTGCCCAATGCTGCACAGCTAATGAATAGTAATGCAAGAACTTAAACCCAGGTCTGCCTGTATCTGGAACCTAAGTTCTAGGTACTGAACTTCTTTCGGTTGAAAATACAACCTTGCATTGTGTGTTCCATATATGGGAAGCTATTCCTCAAAGGTATATGGGATTTTATGATTTCCAAGTCACTTGCGTAACCCATGCTCTTAGTACGTTACTTGCTGTTTGCTTCTGAGAACAGGGTTCTCAATTCCTCCTTTTCATGAGCTCTCCCTCTTACCAGCTCTCTGCTCACCATACATTTGTTCAGGTTTCCCTTACAATATACATAATTCTCCACTTGACTCAGACCTTTTCATGGGTATCCTAGTTCTTGCCTTTCTGCAACGAGTAGTCTCTTTCGGCCCTCACTGCTTCTTCCCTCTGAAGTTACATCTCTCAGGACACGTGTGAGCTCTGGCTTCTAGATCCAAATGTCTTTCCCAGTTGTCTTTCGCTTGACCTTTCTGCAACATTTGGCCCGGTAGAGCATCCTCTGCATGTGTACATTGGATATACAACATTGTCTGAAATGATTGGTTAAATGAAATACTCAAACATTTTCTGAATTTCTATGAACAACGTATAAATGGCTAAAGACCAGACATTTTTAAAGCATGTTAATATCCTTCTATGCTTTTAAAGAATTCATAAGAAAATGATTCTAGTGAAGGAAACTGGTTTACATTGCAGCCACGGCCCTCTTTTGCAGAGTAAGGAATAAATCCAATAAATCCAATTGCTATATTTTTAGGTAAATATTTTTAAAAATTATAGACGTACCATATTAATGATACTTTGTTGTATATTTCGAAGTTGCTAAGAGAATAGCTCTTAAAAGTTCTCATCAGAAGAAAGATTATTCTTAATTATGTGTGTTAGTAGGTGCCAATGAAATATTCTCACACTATATACACATATTGTTACATATGTCAATTACATTTCAATTTTTTAAAAATAGATTTTTATCCTAAATTTAAGAGAAAAAAAATAAAATTCTAGGAAGAAAACACAAGTCAATCTGCATGCCTTGAATTAGGCAGTGGTTTCTTAGACATGACACTAAAAGCAAAAGCAACAAAAGAAAAATAAATTGTTCTCCAACAAAATTAAAAACATCTATGCCTAACAAGACATCCTTAATAAAATGAAAGACAACCCATGAAAAATGAGAAACTATTTGCAATTTATGTTTCTAGTAAGGGGTTTGTATTCAGAATATTTAAAGAACTCTTATAACAGTAAAATGACAAACAAGCCAATATAAAAATAAGAAAAACTGGGCAATGACTTGAACTGACATTTCTCCAAAGAAGACACGAAAATGGCCAGTAAATACATGAAAAGATGCTCAACAACATCATTAGGGTGATGAAAACCAAAACCACAATATACCACTGCATACCCTTGGGGACACAGATGATACAAATGTTGGCCTACAATGAGATATCACTTCATGCCGATGCGGATAGTTATTATTAAAAAGACAGAAATAAGTATTGACCGTGATGTGGAGAAATTAGAATCCTTGTGCATTGCTGATGGGAGTGACAATGGCACAGCTGCTCTGGTAAACAGCATGGCGTTTCCTCAGAAAGATTAACACTGAATTACAGTATGGTCCAGCTATTCCCCTTCTGGGTACATATTCAAAGGAGCTGAAAGCCAGGATTCGAACAGTTATTTGTACACCCATGTTTAGAGCAGCATTACTCACAATAGCTACAAGCTGGAAACAGCCCAAGTGTCCACAATGGAAGAGTGGATAAACAAAATATAGTCTATCCATACAATGGATAGACAATCCATACAATGGAATATTATTCAGCCTTGAAAAGGAGGACATTTTGATGTATCCCATAACATGGATAAACGTTGAATATATCCTGAGCAAAATAAGTCATCATAAAATATGGTATGATTCTACTTATATGAGGTCAGTGGAGCAATCAAATTCAGAGACACAAAGTAGCATGGTGGTGCCAGAGTCCAAGGGAGGGAGCAATGGAAAGTTCTTGTTAATGAGTAAAGAATTTCAGTTTGGGAAGATGAAAACGTTTTGAGGGATAATGGTGATGGTTACCCAACAAGTGAGTGTACTTCATGCCACTCAACTGCATACTTAGAAATGGTAAGCAAAACAAACAAAACCTCTAAGATGAGGAGAAATAGGAACCCTTGTACATTGCTGAATTTGTAAGACAGTGCAGCCACTTTTGCATTTGACAGTTCCTCAAAACATAAAACATCAATCCTGCTTCTAGATCTGCATATCTCCAAGAGAATAAAAAATGTGTGTCTATATAAAACTTGCATACAAATGGTCATAGCAGTATTTTTCGTAAGAGCCCCCAAAAGGAAAATGGCCCAAATTTCTACAAAATGACAAATGGATAAACAAAATGTAGTATAACCATATAACAGAATATTATTCACCAATAGAGAAAAATGATGTCCTAGTACATCCTGATACAACACCCCTGAATCTTTAAAGCATTATGTTATATGGAAGAAGTTTGAAAAGGCTCTATAACATGAGATAGCATTTAAAAGAAATATCTAGAATAGCCAAATCCACAGAGATAGAAAATAAGTCAGTATTTTCTGTTTATTGCTTATCTGCAGGGTCTGGGCAGAAGGAAGGATTAATAGAGACTGTGTCTAAGGTTTTATTTGGGGATGATGAAAAAGTTCCACAATTTGATAGCAATGATGGTTGCACAACATTGTAAATATACTAAAAGCCATGGGATTGTATGTTTTGAAAGTGTGAATTTTGTAGCATATTAATTACAACTCAATAACTTTTAAAAAAGAAAAAATAAGTAGGGCTTGCTACCCATAAGCTCTTACTCATTTTCTCATCCATTCATTCACCAAATGATTGGTGGCACATGCTTTGAGGTAGGGGCTGACTGTGTTAGGTGCTGGGCATAACATCATTTAGAAAAGTTTACCTCACATCTGTGTGGAGAGCAGATTGGAAGGCATCAGAACTCATAAGGACAGTTTACAAAATTGGGAACTAGCCAAATGTATAGAATCATATTTCCATAGTCAGAAGTCATTTTCTTTTTTAACCATGAATAGGCAAAATAATGAAAGGAATCAAACTCTTCTCCAGTTCTTTGTTATGTAAAAAAAACCTCTAAGTTTTCTTAGGGGTTTTAGAAAGAGTTTTATAATTGTAAAAATTAAAGACTTGAGTATTAAGTTTGCTTTTGAAATATAATTTTAAAAATGCCATACACTCATCTTTGTTAGAGTCTGAAATGGAAATGAAAGCTAGGAGCATGGCAAATAGTGTGGGAGACTAGATCCTTATTCCTCACACAACTTGACATAACACACTGTATAAAAGATTGGTCAAGAATCTGAGGCCTTTTCAGTTTGACAGGAGTGACCTGTGGGAGTATCAGGAGCTTCTTTTGTCCCCTCAGCTCCATTAGTCTCAGGGACACTTACTGGGTTTTAACAGGGCTGGGGCACAGGACAGGTAAAGTTTTATGCCTTTGTCCTGACAGGGTGCGAGTGTCTTACTCGCCTGCCTCAAGTGGGATGAATTCTGAAGGACATTTCATATTCCTGGTGCATCAGGTTATATTTAGTTTGGAATTTTTCCTAGAAAACTCCTGTGAATTTTGCCCATCCTAGTACCTTTACTCTCATTTTCCTCTGAGCACTTACTCAAGAAATCCTTTGTACAAGAACCCTTTTCAGGGGCCTGCTTCTATTTAATCGATTCTAAGGCAAGAGAGGTGAGATATTATATAGGTATTAGGAGGGTGAGTTAAAAAATACAAAGTAGCCAGATGGAAATGTCTGGGCTCAGCCCCTCCTTCATTCCTTCTTAGCTTCATGAGTCCATCAAGTTTCTGGATTCTATAATCCTGTCTCCTTTTCTATATAATGTAGCAGGGCCACATGTCCCCTTGAGGGTGGTATTAGCTACAAGAAATGGATGTGAAAGTCCGTGACACATAGTAAGGATTTGTTGTCAACTTTCTTTGCCTTCTAGAAAGTTCACACTATCTCCCTCCAAACTTGCTTCTCCTCTCTTTACTTTGGCTTCTTTATACATGATGATTTCCTTAGTCTTTCCCCACTTTGTTCCCTTTTCTACCTTTCTTTTACTATCTCCCTTTCCCAGGCTTTCTGCATCTCATTTCTTAAATAATGATTTTCACTTCCCCAAACATGATAAACTAAGAAAGCTATTCAGCAATATCCAGAAATACAGATCCTTGGTTTTTTGCTCCTTTTTTTTAAGGCCATGGCCAGGGAAGTTGGACAGTTGGACTGAGATTATCAGCTTTTGCCAACTCAGCAGAATTAGTCAGGTTCAGTTTTGTAAGCAGGACCCAGGGGGCTGATTTGTGACTTTTCCTGAAAGAGTGTTTAGCCAGGGAATGAGAAGATATTTTCCTTGTGTGATAAAAGTGAAGGTCATTAAGAATCGATCACACTGGTGCTTGATAGAAGAATCCTCATCAACATTAATCTTCAACATCAGGGCCAAATAGTGGAAAAAAGAGGGAGCTGATCCCTGCAGTCAGGACATGAGACAAGAGTTTACTGGCTTGGCCACAAACTGGTTGTTGGATTTTGGGGGAGATTGTGTAACCTCCTTAGGGCCTGGTGACTCCATTGCCAGAAGAATCTTCAGCAAAATATGTGCCAGTGACTGTCACAAGGGACATCTAAAAATTCATAAAATATGATTTGAGAAGCACTGGAACCCTGTGCAGAAACTGATTGCGAACAATGTATTTTGTCTAATATTCTTGTTAATAACACTATGAAACCATTGCAAATCAACTCACTAAGGCACGGAGTATACTGTAAATCAGTCTGTCACAATAGCACTCTACATTAAAGAGGGTAGAAAATCTGAAAGTCACATATTAGCCTTAAGCATCCAATCCCAGCTGCTTAAATGAATTTTCATAATAATAACAATTATCAAAAACAGAGTGAAACAGGCTGAGCTAATGAATGCTTTTCGTCTCCTCAACTCATTTTTCCTTCTTTCTTCTGCCATAAGCATTTTGTGTCCGTGGGAGCTCCTTCTCCATCTCTGATCCTGGAGGGATGGGGGGTGTCATTGCTCCACAAGTCACCCCTACTCCCTGCAGGAAGGATGGGCATGTGACCAGCCATGGTTGACCAGTCCACTTCTCCCTGGTCACAGAGATTTGTCCAAGTGGGAGAGAGAGAGAGTCATCAAGTTGATCCGAATTCTTCCTCATCATTTTGGAACAGATGGCAGAAGGGCAGCACCCTGTGTTTTTTGAAAACAAGGAGTCTGGATGAGATGCTCCATATTTCCTATGACATGGGGTGAGGATGGATAGATACCAGTACATTCTGAAGGAGATAAAGTACAGAGGCCAGGTGGGGAGAGAGAAAGTGAACACCAACAATATTTGGGTGAGAAAACCCTCCTCTGAACTTCCCAGTTATGGGAGCCCACAAAATCTCTCTCGTTCTTTAGTTTAAATTGGGATCATATCACATAATTGACTACAAAGATTGAAGGAAATGAATTTTAAATTAAAAAAAAACTACATTTACACTTAGATGTTCTCTTTCCTCAAGTGTCCTATATTACAGAATATGTGTGACTAACTTGAAGTATATATGCACTCCTTAGAGTATTGCAGCACTCAGTTGTGGAAACAACCTAAGGGCCTAAAAACAGGTGAGTGGATTAGAAGATGTGGTACACAAGAAGTATTAGCTATCATCAGCCATTTTGCCAACATTTTACTAAAAATCAAAATCTGAAGCATCTAAATCCATAGGCAAATAACAAAATGTCATTTTCAAGATCTATTGTAACATAGTCCAGTTTAATTATTGAAACTTTTCCTAATTTTGTATTATAAATTATGTAACAGTTATATAACTTAGCTTAACTGTATGGAATTTAATTACTGGCCAGAGATTCAGGACACATGCTCAGGTCCAGGATCTAATGGTGTAGAGTTTAGACAGTGGCATTTCTCCATCTTTAAATTGAGAAATTGCTCCCTCCCAAAACCCCCCAAAACTAAATACCTAATAAATCAAATGATTCTATGATTTTAAGAAAGGTAGCATTACAATGAACTATGCATGTGTGTATACAAATTCGGATGCTGATTTGTAATGATGTACACTTGAAACTTACATTTTGTTACTTCAATAAAAAATTAAGAACAAAAAAAGAAGATGGAATACTACTCAGCTATAAAAAATATGAAAGTTTGCCATGTACAACAGCATGGATGGAACTAGAGGGGTTATGCTAAGTCAGAAGGAGGAAGACAAATATCAGATGATTTCATTCAGGTGTGGAATGTGAAAAAAAAGAAAAAAAAAGAAAAAAAATCAAAACAAACCCTTGAAATCTGACTGCAGAGCTGAGGCTACCAAGTGGGGTGGGGTGAAGGAATGGGAGCAAAGGTAGATAGGTGCTCTGTGGACTCTGGTGGAAGATTACTGAGGCTTTGGTGGTGGGTGTGGTATAATAACACACATTCACAGAGGTTGAACCATCTATAGTCCTGAAACATAAACATAAAACGCATAGATAAATGCTGTAGATCAATGTTATCTCAAAAAACACAATTAAAACTAAATTGAAGCTGAAAAGGTAGGCAAAGTATACTAGGCAAATGCAACCTAAATCCTTAATGTTAATTATATATGGTGATGAATGTTAACTAGATTTATTAGACTTATTGTTGTGATCCTCTCACAATGTATATAAATATCAATTGTTACAAAAAAATAAAGAATATGTGTGATTCGGATGGAATGAATCCAGAGTTAATAATTGCAATTATCTTTATGTATCATAAAGAGAAAAATAACTAATATATTGACGGAAATTATATATGATTTAATGTAAAAATTATCTGGTTGAAAGTAGGAGTATGATTGGATCACTATTTTAGCCAACACATTTAGAATTAGCCATCCTATAATGGACTTTGACTACTTTTTCCAAATTAGAATATTTTAAAACATCTTGAGTTTAGGAAATTGACAGCACAACAAACATTTTTCTCATCCTTTCTCATCAGTGCACTTTTAAGTGGCCATAAATTTTAAGTCTTTTACTCAAAGTTTGTATTCTCTGTCCAAAACATTAAATGGTGATGAAGAGATCGAAGGCAAAGTGGGGGTGTCAGTGCTGGGTCCCCAGGCTTCAGCTTACCACTTTTGTCATCAGGATGGTTGTGTCCATTTAGTCAAGTTTACATTTCTCACATCTGCTTTACATGCATATAAGTATCTATGAAAGTACTTCTTGTCCTAACTGCAGCTGGGAAGATATTTAAAGCTGTAAATATTTACTAAGTGTACATAAAATGGCGGTGTGGGCTGATGTGGCCAGGGAGGGGGAATTAAGAGCACTGGGCTGTACTTCTGGCTCCATTGCTAATTCCTATGTGACATTGGGCTGGCAAGTTAAACTCTTCATGTCCCAGCCTGACATTTACAAAAAGGAGATACTCATCTTTATTGGGCAATATTCCAAAAGTAATAACTATTGGGGATAATACCTGTTATTTAGAACAGAAATCCAAGAGGAATCTCATGGAGGTGGCACATCTCTTACTTTTTTTTCTTTTTGCTGTAAGGGAGAAGTGGTGGAGTAGAAGAGAGGTATTCTTGCCTGGCTGAAGGCAGAACAAAACACCGTTGTCTCAAAAAAGTTAGCAGCACCTGCTTATGTGTGTCATGAACGCACAAAACCAATCCAGAAATGGAGTGGCCAAGTCAGAAATTTCCCTGAGAGAAGAGCACAGGAAAGCAGATGCAGAGTGATTGAAACAGCATTTCTGGACTCAGGTTAGGACTTCCCATCCTGCAGAGTAGAAAGGGTAAGGCTTTGAGGCAAGACTAGGGTGTCAGGTGATCCTGTTCCTTGCTCCATGACCAAATTGCTTTATATTCAAGGGCCCACATTTGGTGTGTTCAAATAGTTACAAACAAGCACCTAATAAAGTGCACTGGCACCTAGAAGCAGTCTGATAAACCCTAGAGTTCTGCCCCCTTGCATTTATTCTTTCTTCAGTGGTAATTTGCTGGTAGGACAGCAGATAAAGCAAACTCCGTATTTTCTATTGGGGGCAAACCCTCAGCAGACATGCAGCTCGCCACACCCAATTAGCTGATAACATCATGTGTTCACAGTTAGATTCCAGAGAGACTTCTTGGAGTTCCTTTGTCCCTTTACATCAAGGAACAAGCTAACATAGACATCTGTTTGTAGGGAAGGTGTCACAAGCTGTTTCTCATACACAGACTCTAGGTGACCTCCCCCGGTCACCAAAGAAAGGAAAACCAGCAACTGAGATGATCAGATCTAGACGACCAAGTGGAATACTCATGGGTTAAAATTTAGGATTGAATTTTTACCTTTATTGTTTCACATTTCTTTACCTCTAAGACAGAACATATGCTGATCAATTTAATGAGAGGAAATCCAAGCTGCATTAGCAACAATCTCATAATGCAGATAGACAATTCCAATAACCAGATCACAGGCAACTGTCTGGTTGCAACATCATAGGCATGGAGAAAAGACTGTCCTGGCCCCCAGAAATCAGTGTTTTGCTTTCTGCAAACAGTAGTTCTCACACTCTTTGGGATTTATTTCCAATGAAAAAAAATATTTATGACCCACAATATGAATCTGTTTATACCAACCTCTACATGAAAAATATAAGCAGGGTCGCCAGAGTTCATGGTGCAACTTTTTGAAATTGTCAGAGTAACTTCAAAAGAAAAAGATCAATCTAACCCAGGAACAAGAAAATACCTCCATTCAGTGCTTAATTTACAAGCACTTTGCACTATACATATCTTTTTTACATGTGATTTACTTGATTTACTTTTTCACAGCCCTGTGAAGTTGTAACATTGCTCAGTCCTCACAATGCCGGAGTAGGTATCACCTTTAACGTATCTCATCACTTCTAAGATGTCAAAAGGGAGGAATATGCACCTTTATTTTATGTGCCACCCAGAAAGAAAACAGAAAGCTGACAATTAAAACACAGGTCATCATCAAAGGTGAAACAAAACACAAAGACCAGGAGTCTAAGAGCAAGGAGTCTAAGAACTGATGAACTGTGCACTTGGCCTTTTACAGATGGGGAAATGTATGACTTGTTCGAGGTCAGGCTGCCAGTGGAGACTAAAGCCTGAAGCTGCAAACGCAGACCCTCTGACTTCATCCCTAATGGGCTACATTCAACCAGATCTTGCAATTTTGAAGATGATCATGGGAATAAGATAGAGGGCTCCTATTATGTATTTCTGGAACTGCCATTTTAGAAGGAAATGATTTATCAATACCCGTGACACCTTCACAGTCATTTTGCACATGTGCAGAATAAGGGAAAATATGAATTGCCTGATACATGAGTTTCCAGCTGAGGCTGCACAGGCAGTGCTCTGCTTCTGGTGTAAGTCGCATTCTGTAAGCAAGTCTTTTCATGGCCTAGGGAGTGCCAAATTTTTGCATTTTTGTGCTTTTTGTTAGCTGAAATTTGGTGACTCAAGTTTCACTATTCAAAATGGTTCCCAAATATAATTCTGAAATGCGGTCCACTGTTCCCATGTGCAAGAGGGTGTAGTGTGCCTTATAGAGAAAATAGGTGTGTTACATAAGCTTTGTTCAGGCAGTAATAATGGTTCAGACAGTTACAGTGCAGTTGTCTGTGAGTTTACTGGTAATGCATCAATAATTTATGTTAAATAAGCTGTCTATAGAGAGAAACACATATGAAACAAGGTATGAACTGACTGAATGAAACCGTGGCAGCCAGAGGCTCACGGAACCTAAATCTGTATTCCCCTAGGAGCAGTCAGTATCCTTTAATGAGAACTGACTGTTGGGGGATGTAAAAATGTCAAAAGGACTATATCTTCTGTTGCTCACTTACAAGGTACTCACAAATCCATATCACAGCACTTGACTGCAAACCGGCAGAGAAGGCAAGTCAGAGGGAGATGTGTACACACACAAACACACATATACAATGTAAACAAGAAAGGATGCCCAAGGATAAGATCTAGAGAGAAATACAGAAAATTAATATGACAGTGGTGCTGGGAATATTGTTTTTTGACATTCTTTCGGCAACATGTCTAATATTTGGACATTCAGATATTAAAAACAACACAGATTTTCAATCATCTGAGGAAATTGCCCCTTAGCAGAAGTGGTGGTGATGGCAATGCAGCCCTGAGAGCTCATGGCCTCCTAAGGAGGCCTTCCCTCAGAGCTTCCTTGCCTGTGGGGCAAATGGGCTTGCTGCTGGAGAAGATGGAGTTTTACCTAAGCTTCTGCACCCTAGTCTTCTCTTTAAAAAGTCAATAAAAGAAACATAAGGAGTGGAGAAAAGGAGTCTGTTTCTTAATGTTTTCTGCTGAGGATAAAGCATTGGCCAGCACATCAAACACACACACTTGTTTGCCACAAATAAAGGGTCACGAGTGCTTTTGTTTCAAGCTTCGATGTGATATTAATGATAAAGTGTTCCCAGTTACAGAGGGACTGCCCTGCACCTGTAACCCTGCAAAAGGCATCAGTTTAGAGGGAACTGCTGTCAACAGGACAGTGCTCTGTTATAGGAATATGGTGCCTCTCTGCTTCGAAGCAGAAAACTCCCCATAACTCACAGAGGATATGGGGGGGGGATGGAAAGCAGTTCAGTTCCTCATGACTAGTGACTGATTTTCTACTAAATTGTGCATTGACTAATTCTTGCAAGAGGTTTTGAAAATGAAGCTAGGGTTTCAGGTGCGGTGCATACAAACCACGTTTATTTCAACAGGCTTTGTGTTCTATAGTCTGGTCGGCAGTTCTTCCAAGGCCGTTCCCTGGTGGGGGTGGAGACCACGCTATTGTTTGGGATGAAAAATATTGGAAGTCGGGCTGCTCTAATTGGAGTTTGCACCTGCAGACCCCGGGTCTCGGAGGCAGCTCTCTCTGTGCCACTGCTGTGTTAGTGCAGCGCGCATTGCGTTTCCTCAGAGAACACTGGGACACTGTACAGTTTTTTGGCCTGACTGCGCTGGAGAGGAGCCAAGCTGTTCAGCTACCGTCTGCATTCTGGGGAGGAGGCCCCTTCTTTTCTCTCTAAGAAGGAGGGGTCTACATCTATATCTCCACCTGCACATTATTGAGGCAACATTGCTTTACAACACTGTATATGATTCAGAGGTATAAGATCATCAGACCTTTGTGGATGGGAAATTGGTATACCCTTCTAATGCAAGTCTTTCTAAAATAATTTATATATATATATATATATATATATTTCTATTGAGGTAACATTGGTGTATAACACTGTATGTGGTTCAGAGGCTCAGGATCACACCTGGAAGGAGAGATTTTTAGCAGTGCAAATATATCCAGTGGGTTTTTTTAAAAGATGTATTTATTTATGCATACAAGAACTGGGGTACAGGCCAGAGGTGGGGGAGTGAGAGGATTCACCAGAGAAAGAGTGGGGGGCTTAACAGGCAGATCTACTGAAATACACTGCTGAGGGAAGCAGTGGGCGAATCAGGAGAGGTCTGCTGTGTCATGTGGGTAGCTCCCTAGCCAGGGCTCGAACTCTGTAGACAGTTTCATAGGTTGCATCTTAACCCCTTGTGCCACCAGGGAGGCCCTATCCAGTGTTTTGATGGAATCTTATCTTCCCAAGAGGAATTACCCAGACAAAAGGTACTCCCCAGGGAGTTTGAGTCGTGCCTGGGTAGGGCTTTTATTTACTGATAAGCAACTGCATTTTTAATGAGTTTCTCACACTTTGCTCTAGGAACACTAGCTGGGCAGTTCTTAAGGGCAATGACTACAACCTCTGTGCTCAGCCTGAAGAGAAGAAAACAGAAATCACAAAGTGGATCTGAGCCTCTGTTCCCCTCAGCACCCAGGACTCCATCTTAACGCACATGTTTAAGGTGTACAGTCTGATGGACTTTGTCATCTGGACATGGCCCTGGAATCATCATCACAGTCAGAATAATGAACATGTTCATCACCCTAGGCCCCTTCCTCTCAGCCTCCCTCCACCACCATGCCCCCAAGCAATCACTGATCTGCTTTCTATTACTATACATTTTTTGTATTTTTATAGAATTTTAGATTAATAGTATGAATGTATCTGTGCAAGTCTTTGTGTGGACATAAACCTTCATTTTGCTTGGGTAAAGACTTAGGAGTACAGTAGCTGGATCATATGGCAGGTGTACATTTAACTTTTAAGAAACTGCCAAATTGTTATCTGAAGCGGTTGCACCATTTTACTTCCCCACCAGCAGTTCCGGCTCCTGCGTGCCCTTTACAGCACTTGGGCAGACTGTTTCAGTTTAGCCATTCTAATCAGTATGTAATATCTCATTCTGGTTTCAATTTGTTTTTCACTAATGATTACCTGATGTTGAGCATCTTGTCCACATGTTTACTTGCTATTTGTATATCATCTTTTGGCAAAGTGACTGTTTAAATCTTTTGGACTTTTCTTACTTTAGATGGTCTTTTTTCTCATAATTGAGTTTTGAAAGGTTGCTATGCATTCTCCCAGGGAAACTTTTTGTTTAAAGAATTATCCTGGAACATAAGACATTGCATAGAAAGCCTCATGGAATTTTCGGCACTCACCAGAGCATGTGGGGGACAATTTAGGGGTACAGGGCTGTTAGCTCCTGGAGATTACAGTCCCTATGTTCCTTACCCTGCCTTCCAGTGCTGAAGACAGGGCATGCTGCAGTCAAGAAAGGACAAGGTTACTTCCACTTTTTGAGGATCTTGGGCTACTAAAAATGAAAGAAATTCCAAAAGAGACTTAAGATATGTCTTAAATGCATATATTAAACAAAATAGTGCTTTGGAACATATGCACAACTTCAGCATGCCTATCACGTTGGAGATGATATAAAGATTTAAAATTTGAGGTGCAAAGTGTGGCCTGAGACAAAGGTATCTCCTATCCACTGGCCATCTTGTGATAGGCCATGAGAGGTCTGCACCAGCTTGGGACACCTTTTATATGCCCTGTAAACCCCTCAAGTCCTACCTGGATTGATGACTTTTTAGCTGTTTATGCTCTGGGTCAAATGAATGCTAGAGAGATAGCTATTGAAGAAAGGATCATTTTCCAGGCCACATAAACTTCCAGCCACAATGGGTATTTTGGATGAACCCCTGCTCCATGCACCTCCAGGCCTGTGGAAACCGAGGCTTCCTTGAGTCTAGTTTGAGTCTTGATTCTGTTAAGGTCACAATGGTACCAAGACTATGAGAAGGGCAACTTCATCTGAAGCATTCCCAAAGCCACGCCCCCCCCCACACACCCTCTTTCCCCAGCCACATATGTCTCCCTACCCTTCTCCCTTCTCGTAGCAGCTTTGCAGTGTAACAGACCTGGTTTCAAACCCAGGACATGCTGCTTGGTAAATTTGGCAAGTCACTGAACCTCTTTAAAGTTCAGTTTCTCTACCTGATAAATGGAAATACCAATAGCACTTTTTAGAAGTCTGAGAATTAGACAAGATAAACCAAGCCTTGGGAAGTGTTTGACAGTGTGTGAACCAAGAGACAAACTCAGTAAGTACCTGTGATCATTATTATCCCTTGAATTCAGCACCTGCCCAACACAAAGCTTACCTTGCCAGGGGTGCTTCTAGTCACTCAGCATCAGCTGGTGATATATATATATATATATATATAGTGATATATCATATATATACATATATAGAGAGAGAGATCTAGAGATATCTCTCAGTATTTATGCATGTGTGTACATACATGATCATATATTTGTTTATGATAGTGGAACGAAATTTACACAATGTAGCTTCTCAGAAGATATATCACTAGCTGGGACTCTCATAGCAAATCCTCAGAACTCCTGGGCTGCCCCTTTCCAGGACGGAGCAGGATTCCATGTCAAGTGATGTGGATAACATCTTGGGTAGGGTCCGTTTCTTTGGCACCAGAAGAGCCTCGTTGCCATATGGCCAAGTAGAGACTCAGGGACTCGAGCCAGAATGAACTCAGGGCGTTTCTGGAAGGTCATTGTTGCAAACCCAGAGAACCAGTTCTGTGAGGTTGCTCAAAGGGTTATTTAGTCAGAGTAACAGAGAAGTGTGGCCATGGAGTGGAGGAAGTCTGGGTAAGGATTACAACCAGCACAGTTGAATGCTTTTCTCAGTTTTCAAAAGAGCAAGGGAGAAGCAATGCTTTGGCCTGGCCTTCCAAAAACGCCTCTCAATTCTTGCCAGCTGCAGGAGACTGAGCCCATAAAATCGTCATTGAGCCTAGAGATAATCCAGGTGATAATGGCTCAGTCAGCAGCATCCAGGCCAAAAAATAAGGACAGAAAATTTGACATAACATTATTTCTGCCTGTGTGATTTCTCATGGGCCAAATGACACATTTAAAAGCAGGTTTGTTCCACATTTGGGAATACACAATGGCGCTAACACAAAGTAATTATTCTTAGGCCTCCTTTGGCAAGGGAATGTTTCTGAGGCTTTGGACATAGGAGCCCTGAAAGAGCTCTCTGAGAACATTCTAGAAGACAGGCTAGATTTTCCAGCCTTTGGTTGTCAGCCCAGGAGTATGCAGAGTCCTCTTGTATAGGAGGTGAAAGAATAGATTTGGGAATTGCCTTCTCTTTTGGGATGGACTATTCTCAGCCTTGGGGAGTCAATGTGTATAACATGCGGTGTTTCCCCATGGGAGTATTCCAGAAGAAGGAGGGAGATTTACCTACTTAATTGAAAGTTCTAAGGACCCTAGAAAATTGCTTTTTAGTGATAGGAGTGACTGTGACTGAGAAATGTCATACAGAATGGTTAATTCTATTCTTTACTTGCTGTCTAATCAGCTAAGAGAAGATAGATCTATGGAAGGAAGGAGCAAGGGGTTTGTATTCAAAAGGATCATTTCTTAGATACACACAAACTTCCAGCTAGAATGGGTCTTTTGGATGGACCCTGGTCCACATACTTCCAACCATCATGAGTTAAGTTTAGAGGATGTATGTCCTCATCTCTCATCTATGAACACTAGGGAAAAAAACAGAATATATGCATTTTTAGTGCTAATGTTGGCCTCTTGATAAAGACTGAAACAGTGAAAATACCATACTTCTGTGGATGTGTTGATGAGGATTTTGATGTGTGTTTTATATCTTTGTATCCTAGAGTATGTCCTCACTTAACATCAGTAGTTAGTATACAACCCTGCAAATTGAAGTAAATAATCTGTAAAAAATCAAGTCTTCAAATAAGGAATGTCATTTTGTAAAACATCAGTTGGGACTTGTTTTCTCACCGGTATTAAAACAAAAGAACATTGAAAAAAATTGATGTTATTAGAGGACCTGCTGTATCAGTCTACTTTCACTCTATCATTCTACTTTCCCTTTAAAAACCTGACATGGTAAATTTCCACTTCAAGTTCAGGTGAAGAAAGTTTTATACCTGTAAGGGAAACTCTATTTCCTTCTCTCTGAAAATGAGGATAATATCACTGCATGTATCTCCCTTTTGCTTGGTTCTGCGAGGCAGCTCAGAGTTAAATAGAAGTCCAACTATATTAATTGCGAAGGATTTTATGACTTCCATATTTGGTTCTTATTTCCTTCAGTCTTCTCACCATTACTTTCTTTATATTTCCCATCTTTTCCCCCTCCCTCGGAGTTCATAACATCAGATGGCTTCAACTGCCAAAAAGGTAGCAGTAAATGACCAAAGTAACTATGTGGTGTCAACATGGCATGGTGTGGACTGTGGCAAACTGAGAGTCTTCTCTGGTCATTCTAATAAAATTGCATTGTTTCCTTACCCCATTGTCAATCTTTATCCCTAACTCTGCCTTATCCATAGTGTTTATAATTTTCTGTAGTTTTCTTACTCACATATTTTATTGGATTAGCCTTTCTCACCTCTTCTATATACCCAGCACCCAAAACAGTTTTGGCACAGAACTCTTACCTAAGCTACCATTTATTGAAAGAAATAGAAAATGAATGGGGGATCAATATAGTCAGAGGTTTTTGTTGTAACAGAATTTGAAATTTTTCAAAGTTTTAGATGTTGGTGGCTAATGTATATTTAAAAATAACCCCAAATACTGTATTGGTCAGAAATGGGCCATGCTAGTGTGTGATCACTGTTTTACTTTCCATTCTCCAGTTGTCACCACCACAGTTTCTATGTGGAATGAAGTATAGCAGGTCCTCTAGTAACATCAATTTGTTCAATGTTCTTTTGTTTTAACACTGGTGAGAAAACAAGTCCCAGCTGATGTTGAACAAAATGACATTCCTTCTTCGAAGACTTAATTTTTTACAGATTATTTACTTCAATTTGCAGGGTTATAGAACTAATTACTGATGTTAAGTGACGACTTACTCTAGGATATAAATATATAAAACACAAATCTAATTTTTTTTAGCCCCAGTCTATTTCTCTCTTTTTTTGGTTTTAATTTTTATTTTTTCTATTGTATTTTTTTCATTGACATAATATTGGTTTACAACACTGTATATGATTTCGAGGTTCACACCTCTTTAGATGTCTGTTACCACATATGCCCACCACGAAAGCTGCCACAATCCTCCACCTGAGACCACTGGACTCCATTTCCACTTTGTTCTCCATCCCTATCCTCTCCTGGTAGCTTCAATTCTTCAGACAAATTTGATTTGTTTTGGTTTAATTTTGTGTGTTCCTTTGTTTTGTTTTTTTTATATCTCACATGTGAGTGAAGTCATCTGTTTCTTTTTCTCCTGACTTATATCTTCTCCAGTTTTATCTCAATAGACACTTCTCCAAAGAAGATATACAGATGGCCAACAGGCACGTGGAAAAATGCTCATCATCACTTGTCATCAGGGAAATACAAGTGAAAACCACAATTAGATACCACTTCACACCCATAGGAATGCTCCATATCAAAAAGGCCAGAAACAGCAAGGGTTGGTGAGGATGTAGAGAGAAAGGAACCCTCATACATTATTGGTGGGTAGGCAAACTGGCCCCAACTCTATGGGAAGCAGTATAGAGTTTTCTCAATTTAGATGAACACATGTTAATCTAAATAGTAAATTATTAAAAATAGATCTACTACATGATTGAGCAATTCCACTCCTAGCAGAAGAATGAAAAAACACTAAGGCACTCTGATGTTGACTGGCCAAGTTATAGAAGGAAACTAAAGGCCCAAAGGCAGATGGGTAGATTAAGCAGTCGTGGTACATGTACACAATGAAATACTGTTCAACTATAACACATGTCTGTTTTATTTAAGGCACCATTGCTCACTACTATTTCATGTGGTCCCAATTTTACATATGAATACATTAAGGCCAATATGGAGCTGATGTGAACCTGTAGTTTAGAAGTAGCGGAAGCTACAAAAGACAGAACCTGCCCAGCAGTCAGAGTCTCCTGGTCAGGCATTCAGGGCAGATGAAGAAAAGGCTTCTTGCTCCATTTCCTCTCTTCTTCCCATCCTAGATCAGCGATTAGTTGGGGGAGTCATTTGACCCAGGCTGTGACCTTAAATTCAGATTCCTTCTCAGGCAGGGTCTGTCTCTATCAGTGTGGATTTTTTTTTTTAAATGCTCTCACATACCACATTTGGCTCACTCGCCACCAGTAAGAACTATAAGATTTAAATGTACTAGTAACACTTAGGCACAAAATTGAATAAGTGAACAGATTGCAGAGCATCTCTTCCATGACTGAAGGTTCAAGATGTCAACCCTATTAGTTTTAGGAGGCCATCTCCTCAGCATTGGGAGAGGTGTAGGTTCTTTGCAGCATATCTCTGCTACTCTTTAAGAGCATGCCCAGTGCAAAACAAGACTTACTTTCTTAATTATTTTCCCAGAGTAAAGCACTTTAAAATAAAATCAAAAAAATAAAATTTAGGTCTCCAACATTTCTAGGAAATTCAGAAATTTAGAAACATTCTCTATAAATAATAGAAATTTTTCTTCTAGAGTAATCCTAACAACTTTCCCCAGATCACCATGTTAAAAAAGAAAAGTCAGTCTTTATTGGTATTACTTATTACTTCTAATTTTGTAAATACACACAGCATAAAATCTATCATTTTAACCACTGTTTAAAGGAGTGACAGTTCAGTGACCTTCAACGCACTCACACTGCTGAGCAAGCCTCCGTCTCCACTATTGTCCAGGCTGGAAGAAAATATCCAGTAAAACTCTGAAACTCTGTAGCCCAGTAAACAATCACTCCCTATTCCTTACTCCCCATGTCCCTGAGTCCCTTGTCCCAAAGTCTAGAATGCAGCCCCTTTGGCTTGATGTACTTGGGTCACCTCGACCAGACTTGCACCTGCCTCTGCATTCAACTCTCTGTCTCTTTGAATTTGACTGTTTTAGGTGTCTCATATGACTGGAATCATACAGAATTTGACCTATTGTGACTGGCTTGTTTCACTTTACATAATGTTCTCAATTTCATTCATCTTGTTGCTGTGTCAGAATTTCCTCATTTGTTAAGCCTGAGTAATATCCCATAGCATTTTTACACCATCATTTGTTTTCTTGTTCATCTGGTCATGTTTATCCCATGGCTATTATGAATAATGAGTCTGTGAACATGGGTGTACAGATATGCTTTTCAGTTCTTTTGGGTATATACCCACAAGTGGAATTGCTCTATTATACGATAGTTCTATTTTTCAATATTTGAGGAATCAAATTTCCATTTTCCATAGTGTCTGTAGCATTCTTCTTTCCCACCAAAGAGTACACAAGCATTCCAGTTTCTCCATATCTTCACCAACACTTGTTTTGTGCATTTTTTTTGGATGGTAGCCACCCTATTACCCAAGAGGTGTGAGGTGATATTTCATTGTGTTTACGATTTGCAGGTTCTTTTGAAATGCCCAATTTTTTTCTCTTAAATTTCTTTCTCTTTTAATTATTTTTTTATGCCTTTGCTTTGCCACTGCTCTAATCTTTTTTTGAATCACCTATAGAGAAATAACAAATTAACATTTATTGTATGCTTTTTATATGCGAAGTGTTTCCTCTGTGTACTATGTAAGGATACAAGTTTATCATTATATCAATCCCATAAAGTAAATAGCATGAGTATCTACAGATACTGATAAGGAAGCTGAGGCACGAAGTAAAAAAATTCCTAAAATCATACAGCTAGTAAATAAGCAGAGCCAGAATTGAACTGAGAAAGTCTAGCTCCAGAGACCCTTGTCCCAAAGTCTAGAATGCAGCCCCTTTGGCTTGATGAACAAGGTCACCTTGACCAACTGCACCTGCCTCTCCAGCCCTTGCCCTTGTTCTGGCCCTTCCCACATCCCACTCCCCTTACCTCCTTCCCATTCTGCCCCTTGGCCACCTCCTCTTTGCCTGCTATGTCTGGGCTAGGTGCCCTCCCAAAGAGAGCTGGAGAGACAGCTAACACTGTACTTCACGTCACGTTATTGCAATGGACTCCTGTCTGCTTCCCACAGTGGACAGAGAGTTCCTTGAGCACAGAAACCCAGGTTTTAAATCTCTAGGTTGCAACCTAGCCAAGTATCTGGTACATGGTAAATGCTTTTTGGTTTTGAGTTAATAAACAAGGAAAGGCCTAGACATGGATTGAGAGTAGGTACAAGAGCAGTGATTGCCCGGTGAGTAGTTTCCACCCAGGAATGTGGTTGGCGCCAGGAGTTGACAGTGAGCACCCACTTCCACATACAACAGAGCGGAATTAAGTGGAAGAGACTTGTTGGTGTGTTCCTCACCCTCCTGGACCTGATCTGGGACATGTGCCCTGTTTGTGCAGAGGAGACTGCCCAAATCCCACAGAAAGTGACAACACAAGCACTAACACAAATATGTAGCATAGGTCAAAGTGACTTGGCATTTTTAAAAATGTCAGAAATGAATGAATGTCTTCTTCCTTCCCTTCTCTTTCCGAGTACTTCAGTCGTTAAAGCCATGGTAGGACCCAGTGAGGCTATCACCCACGTGGCAGTGGGAAAATATGGTGGATGGAGCAGGAGAGGAGGCTGGTCTCTTTGAAGGACCACCCAGAACATTTTGGGCAGAGGATGGTATCACCAGGGAAGGGCAGCCTGGCATGGAAGGGGCCCAGCAGGAAGAGAAGGGCATCGGAGTGGGGAAGAGGGCAGTGGTCTTGGTAACAGTTGATGACATGGAGGCAACTGAGCAAATGTATTAAGAAGGATGGGAGCCAGGCTCTGATTAGTGTCAGAGAGGGGACTTCATGAGGAAAGGGAGAAAATCAGGATGAATCCTCTGATGTTAGATTGGAATTGGGGGTACCAGTGGGATTTCATGGTTTTCAACACATACAGCTCAACAAAGAAATAAATACAGATGTGCACACACACGCCTCCTAGCGCTGTTTACTGAGAGTCTGGGAACAGCGACACTCTAATTAATAATGAGCACACCTAGCAGTTAGATTTATGAGTCCAAATACTCTCCAGTAAGAGGAACTAGAGCTCCTTGGAGAAAGAGCTGGTTTTAAGGCTGGAACATCTTGTTGTACGGGAAGTAAGAAGTCTTCAAAAGAGGAGAGGGAAGTGTCAAAGGACATGTTGAAAGTTAATTACAAATGAGATATTTACATCATCTCAGAGTACTTCTCTCCAGCACACTTATTAGTCGTTAAAAAAAGGCAGGAGAGCAATTTTTCAGTGAAGAACCTGGCAGACACTCGTTTAATCAACTGGTCTCCGTGAAGATGAAAATTGTCTGCCTCCTTAGAGGATACAATGAGAACACAGCATTATTTTTGTGATATGTGATATTCTTACCAAGTTGTATAACTTGATTCTAAGCACGAGGAAATCCAAACTGAGAAAAATTCTACAAATTAACTTGGCTGGGTTTTTTTAAGTGTCAAGGTCACAGATGTTAGGGAAATACCAAAGAATAGTTGTATACTGGAGCAGACTAAGGAGACGTAATAACTAAATGCGACCCTTGATTCTGAAATACTCTTTTGCTACAAGGAATATTATAGGGACACTGGCAAAACTTGAATTGGACAGAAGTGTCAATGAGAATTGGTAATAACTTACTGGGGTTTGAGGATTAGATAGTCATAATGTATTGACATTAATTTCCTGATTTTGCGATTGCATAGAATGTCTTTGTTTACAGGAAATGAACGCTAAAGCATTTGGGTAAGATGAGACATCATTTTGACAGTCACTCTCAAAGCATTCAGCAAAAAAGTAGTACAAAATTCTTTGAACTGTGTTGTATGTGGAGCTTTTCTACAAAGCTGAAAGTTTTCAAAATTGTATCTATATATAATGTGTGTTATATACATAATAGATGTATATAGACATTGAATCTACATCCACATTATAGCTACATCTACATGTGGTGACTATTGGGGTGGAATACAGTGTTTTCCAGACTCACCAGGACATGGGTATCCAGGGGGTGTTTTGGGTGCACAAAGCTTGGAGCAGCTCCCCAGAAGCAGAGTCAGGGCAAATCTGCTGAGGGGCAGGAGATGGGTATTCTCACTCCGCTCATTTATAAAGAATGGACAGATTCCTGGATAACTAGAAAGAGACACCTCACGATGTCTGCAGGGCTGGTCACGCCTTCTGCCTGGCAGCCCTGATGATGGGCTCCTCTGCAGAAACCAGAAGTGGGAATGCGAGAGTTCCTCTGTCCTCTCAGAAGTCCATGTGCCAACTAGGGACCTGCTCTTCAGTGTTTATCTGGAATGTGCAGGGGACCCATATTCCTTTGACTTGGTCTAACATGATTATAAAAACAACCTGTGCCTACCAGGCACCTTCTATGGGCTGGAAACTAGGGTAAGTTTCGTTTGTTCTTTTTACCGTCATTACAGCAGCTCAGTATTGTCCCAGTTTATAGATGAGGAAATGAAGCTCCGAGAAGCTTTGTAACTTGGTTATCATCATGGACTACATTGCATTGTACCCCCCCACTCCCCGCCCAAGTTCCTATGTTGAAGCCCATTATCTCAGAATGGGACTGGATTTGGAGTTAGCCTTTAAAGCAGTGATTATATTAAAAGTAGGTGCCCTAATCTAATCTGACTGGTGTTCTCATAAGAGGAAGAAATTGATATACACAGAGGGACAATAGGGGCACATGTGCACAGAGGGGCGATCCTGGGAGGACCTGGGAGGAAGGTGGCATCTGCCACCAAGGAGAGTGGCCTGGGAGAAACCAAATCTGCCAATACCTTGATTTGGAACTTCTATCCTCCAAAACTGGGAGAAAATGAACTTCTGATGTCAACCATCCACCCAGGCTGTGGCCATTCTCTGTGGCAACCCTAGGGGACTGTGATGACCACGCTATGCCTCTAGTAGATAAGGGAGCTTGGGATTCAAAATCAAATCTGTCTTCTCTTCACTCTTCTAAACTATCTCCCTACACACAGGGTCTCTGTGGTAAAACCTCTTCCCCAGGCTGCCAGGCTGCCTTGAACACTCACGCCAAATACCGCAGCCATAGCAGACACCTCCTTCATGGTCCCAGAGCAGGCGTCACAGTGATAGTTCGCTGCACATAACTTGCACTGTTTGATAGAATTGAGGGAGGGCTCCTCTAGTCTGTATTCTCAGCCTCTCCCATGGAGCCAGACACATGGTAATTACAATAGGTCCTGGTTTTTTTTTTTTTGAGTACTTAACATGAACTAGCAAAGGCTTCACATGCATTATCTCATTTCAACTTTAAACCGCCTCCATGAGGTAGGCAATATCATTTCCCCATTTTACTTATCAGAAAACTAAGGCCACAGTGGTTGGCTGAATTACTGCAGGACACAGAGCTAGTAGGTGGGGGTGTATTTGGATAATGGGATTCAAGTTCAGATGGCCTAACTCCCTAGTCTGTGCTCTTAACCCGCAACTCTGCTGTGGCAGTCAGGCCATACGTGGCCACTTATGTTGATCTGAGGGGACCTCCCCAATCCAAACTCCCACTTTCTGCAAAGCCCAAGCATGAAGTTCACCTCTTTTAGAGAGACTCCTCACATACAACTTCTGCATCCCAGCCCCCCATTGCCACTCCTTCAGCTCCTCAGTCATATAGTTTGCACCATGCCCTGGCATGTGACCCGAGTTGGACACAGGGAACGTAGTTTATCAGCATTTGTTGAACTGGATTCAATGGCCAGGAATGAAAGTAAACAGGGATAAATTACAAGTTGGCATATTGCACTGGAGATTGTCACTCTGTTTCTGGATTTGCTAGGAGAGTTCCAATGTCTAAAATTCCATCCTCTCAACAGATCATTTGCCAGACTATGTGGCAGAGAATGTAGCCTGGTATTCGCTTTAGAAAGTAGAGTCACTATTCTACTGAACAGAGGCAGGCGCGGAGTCACTCACCTACCTACCCGCCCTGGGGTAAGTCAAAATTGCTCTGGACCTAGGTCCTCCATGGATTAAAAACCACAGTGGTGTTTCCTGGTCTAGCCCAGATGTGAGACAAATGACAAATACATGTTGAATCCTGACGTGCTATATTATATAGAAATCCAGTCACCATTAGTGGGGTTGCTTACATTTTTGTGGACCTGTTTGACCAGTAAAAAATACCATTCACAAATAGTTTTATTTTTGAAAGGAAAGAAGTTTTCCATAAAGACCAGTGCAGAAAAATAAAAAAATCAGGCAGAAAGAGCAGGTGTCCTTTCTGGAGTGTTTTGCAAAAGCTACCACTAGATCTCCTCAACAGTGTGTATGTGGGGGAGGCCAGGTTAGGGCAGGAGGCTGGGCTGGGGCAGAGGCAAAAGTTTCTTAAATTGCCTGAGACGCTGCCTGGTGGAGGACACAGGTGTCTTACCTTTGCTGCACTGAGGATCAGTTTCCAGCTGAGTGAGGCCGCAGGGCACAGTCGTGTGGGCGCTGAGCTTTTCTGACTTAGTAGTTGCCCGGGGAAATTCTCTCTTTCCTGGTCCAGTCTTCCAGACAATGCATGAAAACCACTCCTCCTTGTACACTCTGGGGCTCATTGGCTCACCCCCTGCCCCTGCAGCAAGCCTTTGGGCAGAGCTGATCCTTAGCCTGAGTACAGCCTAGGGGGAGTTTCCAGGGACAGCAGCCCCCTACTGAGCAGCCATCATTAACATCAGTGACAGATTTGTTCTGCTTTACGAGGGGCTGAGACTCCCTCCAACTTCCTCCTGCTCTCGCCAAAAGCCAGAATCCTTTTGTTCACCTTTAGGGTTGCCAAGTCAGGCCTACCGCACCCCTGGATGTTGTTTTCCTGCAGGCAATGGGAAAATGAGCTTGGAGCCAGAGAAGGGAAATCAACAAGGAAATAAACACAGGGTCACTGCACCTTCAGGTCATCATTAGACCCGGGACACCATTGTGCTGGGACCAGTTTCTAAATTGGCAGGGACTATATGGCCTGTATGGGCCTCAGAATCATGGGCATCGTTTTATTTTTAAATATGCAAAGCAGCATGCACTGAATTCTATATCAGACAAATCAAGCCATCCTGTCTGGCTCCAACGCCTTGCCAAAACTTTCAAAGATTTTCCATAGGCAGTTTCTCATAACTGAATGTTGTCTAATGTCTGCAGACAAAGAAAAGAAATAAACAAATCAATGGCTTACGCCTCAAAGATATGAGATTGTTGTTGAAGAAAGGATTTCTTCTTACTCTTTCACATCATCAGCTAACATTTATCAAGTGCTTACTCTGTGCTAATTTCCTGTCCTGGCTTATTTTATTTAATTCTCAGCATTCTCTTATAATTCTACCCAGTATTTTATTTAATTCTCAGAATTCTCTTATAATTCTGCCCAGTATTTTATTTAATTCTCAGCATTAGAAAGACAAAATCATCTCTGCCAAGTGACTCAGCTAAATTTTAAAAATATAAAAATTGCCTGTCTGAAAGTGTGCTTTTCTGTCATTCTCTCCCACCTGTTGACTTAAGCACTTCAGTGGGCTGACAGCTCTGGGGATATCTTCAAACTCCCCGTTCTGGGCATAGAATTGTAAATAGAAATATGCATCATTAAGCAGGCTCTCCCAAAAGTTGTGAATGGATGCTCACACCTAGGACACACATCATCCAGTCACCTCCTCACCCCAGTCCTTGCTAACCCCAGGTGCCACTGCTGGCTGCTGTCACCTGGCTCGACTCTGATTTACCAACAAGGAAGTAGACTGTAAATCCTTGCCCTCTGTGTGTGCTTTAGTCATGGCTGATCGTGAGTTTGTACTTTTGACTCAGGGAGTCTAACAATTACAAGCTCCTTTTAATCAATAACCCGCAGAATGAGTGACACTAAGTTCCCAGCCTGGAAAGTCTACTTGGTGAGAAGAAATCAGGACATGTGTTTTCAGTTCTCAGATCACACACTGAAATTTCTTAGGGGGAGAGAGGAGGTTATTGTCCTCATCTTTACTTCCAATTTTCAGCAATTAGCTCTCCCGTGCCATGGCAGTTACCCAGGGCAGCTGGCTGCTTGTCAAAGAAAAGTAAACCCATTAATTAGGAGAAAAGGAGATGCCTCCCAGTGGGGTCAGAGTTACCCGTTTTTGTAAATATACGAGTTGCAACATCAGGGTGATCACTCCCCCCTGCTACCCTTGGGTTTGGCTTGGCGCTTTGAGGTATTTTGTTCTGGGGCCACATAAGTGTTTAAATTTGAGGTTGGTCAGTTTTGGGTTCTTAACAGAGACAAAGGACTCATTTCCTGGAGTCATGGCAATAAAGAGGAAGATTGGAAATAGGCTGGACCTTTCATTTAGATATCATTGCATTTTTCTTTCCCAGTGGCTTATAAGTAAACCCAGTGTCCAGATATATTTACAAATTCTGATCTTAAAGTTCTTTGATGAGGAAAAGCAATTTATAACAGTCAAATGGGCCTTTTCAACCTTATCATAGGAAATGAAAACCCAAAATGTTGGAAAGGAGCTGATGCCATGGATACTTTTATGTTCCTCATCTGGTTCACAGCTTTTCACCACCAGGGAGGAGAGAGCGCTGATTTGGGGACCATTAGAAGCTTTGGGGTTTTCTATTCAGAAAGGTAAGGTAGATGGATTTTATTTCTCCTTCCTCTCCTGTGAGCATCTGGATGGATAAGTACTGATTGAATTGGTTCCAAGATTTGAGTCCATTCTGCGATTGATAATGAACACACCTCCAAAAAAAAATTATTATTATTTTTTGCATGGTCATGTAACCAAAGCAGCTCACTATTTGAAACTGGAAACAGACAAAAGTCACAGATGAAAAACAGGACGTATTAATTTAGCTTTACAAATGTGCCCTTTCCAAAGCCAGAATTACTCACCCTCTGGCAGCTCCATCATGAAGAACTGGGTCTACTCAAACTCCATGATTTTAGAGTGTTGCAGAAAAGTAACATTCCCAGTTAAATGCTGAGAAAATGCTCTCAATTTTGGTGCATTTTTGAGGGCAGGATATTAAATCTGAGAAATGTAAAATCATAGAATATCATTTTAGTATTTTTTTAAAAAGATTTATTTATTTATACAAGCACTGGGTACAGTCAGAAGCGCTGGAGGGTGAGAGAATTCACCAGAGCCAGGAACAGAACAGGCAGACTGACGAAGTACATTGCTGAGGGAAGCAGCGTGCGGCAGGAGAGGTCCCACCGTGTGGGATCCTTGACCGGCAGCCGGGAATTGAACTGGTGCTGCAGGGGCTGCGGGCAACTTCGCAACCCAGCACTCAACCACTGCGCCACCAGGGAGGCCCCATCATTTTAGTATTCTGTGTAAAGAAATCAGCACCTGAGCCATCTACTTTCTAAATCAACATGTCTCAGGTCTGCTTTCACTCTTACAAGAGGCTCAGGGGAACATGGATTTATCATAGTAGTAGACAGAAAGCAGTTTCTTCCAATTGTCGTGGACCAATGGATTTCCTTTCTCCCCTCTAAGCATAAAATTTATAATTTACCCACCTGTACCTCCAAGTGGGAGGACAATGAGGAGTCCAAACCCCATCTTTAAATACCATCTCAAACCATTACTCTGCGTTTCCATCCATCTTCTCTGCATCTCACAGCCACTTCAGATCTCATAGATCCAAAGCCAGCTCTTCGTCTCTTCTTGCCCCTCCGCCTATTTTCCTCTCAGCAAATGGCCCTTTCACTCACGTGAGAGCTTCAGCTTGGGGTCACCATTCCTCAGCCTCTCCCTCAAGTCCTACGTTTAATCCCTGAGTAACTTCTGTCAGTTTCACCTCCAGATTTCCTATCACCCACAACCACCTCGTTCTATCCTCGCTACCACCATGTCCTGATCTTCCGCCAGCGTTCACCCGAAGACAGCAGCAGTTTCCTCACTGGTCCAGCCCCTAGATCCACTTCACAATGCAATTGGCCAGACTTTTAGAAAGTAATTCAGATTATGCATTAGCCTATCGAAAAGCCTCAATGTTTTCCAGTGCACTAAGGAGGAAATAGAAAATCCCTAACTATGCCCACTAGAGTTGATATAATTAAACCCCCCACCTTGCTGTTACCCTGGCAACACTGCCCTTTCAGCACACTCCACTCACACAAGCTTCTTGTCAATTTCTTGAAGACACCAAGCTTTTCTCCATCTCCCAGCTTTGCTGTTTGTGAAAATTAATATACAGAAACCTATTCATGAGGTCAGTAGGCTGGCAGGGAGTTGCCACGCTTGGGCAACAAGCAAACGACAGGACCCAGCGTGCCTTGCATCTTCACACAGTGATGTTGTTTCACCACCTGGCAATGGTAAGATGGAGGTGCCTCTTTATGTCGTAAAGGGCCCTGTAGAGGTGATATAAGGGGCTGCTGGCTTTACTTCCAGGGAAGGGAACATGCGCCTCGCCTGGAGGCTACACTTTCCAAATTGTTTTGTTATTGTTGTTTCTGAATGAACCTATTTTGTTGGTGAAATAAGGAATTACTTTTATTTGTGGTCAACAAGTTCCAGGAGTGACTTGTATTGACCTCATCCTCCCCCTACCCAAAGCACACACACCCGCTCTCTCTTTTCCTAACTCTCCTTTCAGCTCTCAGCTCAAGTGTCATCTTCTAGAGACAAACCTTCCATGAAGGCAAGAACTGTGTCTTTTGTTCACAACTAGCAACTACACATCCAGGGCCTGGTGCAGAATATGTTCTGTATTAAAAAAGACTGGAGTACTAAAAACTATGGTATTAGCACAAAAATAGATAGATCCTTAGAATACAATCTAAAGCTCAGAAATAAATCCTCATGCATATCAGTACCTAATCTATAACTAAGCATTTATGTCCACACAATGGGGAAAGGACAGTCTCCTTAATAAATATCCACAATATGGAGTACTATTCAGCTATAAGGAAAGATAGAATGGAGTCACTTTCAACAGAAGGGAGGGAGGTTGAGAGAATTCTGTGCAGTAAAGCAAGTCAGACTGATAAATCCAAATACTGGACGTTGATATAGCAGACAATTAGTTAAAATATTCACAAAAACTCAGGGACACTAATAAACATTGTGAGGACAGAAAAGGACAAGGGAATATAAGGGATGGTGATGGGACAAAAAATATGAATTAGAGGCAGTTTCAGTTACATGTAGGTGTAAGATGGAGGCAAAAATCAAGCCAAGATGATGTATCCAGCTAAAATATATTTGGTCTAGCTAAAATATGTTTAAAGAAAGAAGTTGAATAAAGGAATGAGTAACTGAACAACAAAATCTGTTTCTCTTAATTCAGACAACTTAAGAAAGAGGTTCTTATATAGTGGTCAAGAGGTGTTTGCTTGTTCTTATTCAGATACATAGTTTTCCCCCTAGAGATGAAAAGTGAGCGAATCATTGTGGTCTTAGACAATCTACCCAATCCTCCCTTCCAGAACCACTTTCTATTGCTTGTGGATGTGCTGTTCCCACAGCCCAGGCAAATGGGTGGGGCAACAACTGGAGAGAGACGTGGTGTGGACCCAGGACTAATATGTTTCTGACTTTCCATGTTGGATTTTGTAATTCACTCCCCCTGAGAGCTACAGGGCAGAGTGAAACTGTATTGTTATAAAGACTTTGGGGGGGCCAGCTTTGAGAAAGCAAACACCATTTAGATTTAGAACATCAGTTTGGGGTAGTGGGGAGGAAATGTGTTCTAAATTCTAACAACCGACATTCCCCCCTCCAAAAAAAAAAAATCTCAGAACAAAACTCTTTCTAAGCAGGCTTTGCCAGTTTTGTGTTTTATATGAATTTGCAAATATATGGTGACTCATCACCAGCCACACACTCCCTGATCTTAATTTGGATCCTGGTTAGCAGGCTCAGGACAACACTGGGAATGCCTACAAGATAACTTGTTCACACAAGGGTTTTATTTATTTGTGTTGAGGCAGAGCCAGGAAACATTTCTTTTCCTGTCCATATTTCAGAAATTCTCGTTTAGTCCCCAGGAAGGAGCAATGTGGAAACAGACTGCCGCTACCTTTCAGAGCCCTGCCTGGCGCTTCCCCCTAGGACTAATGAAGGATCTGCTGGTAAGGAAGGGAGAACATGTACCTCCCTGGGATCCCTGGCATGAGGCACTGGGCTGCTGTGTTGAAAAGGAATGGCCTCTTCCTCCTGCCTCTTGGATTTTTGTGTCCAGATTGGGATGAAGAAGGAAGTTCCTGTATGTATGGAAGTTCCTGTATTTATGTCTGGCAGGTCATGTGTAGATGCCAGCTCAGCTGACCCTGGTCTCTGCTTTCTTGATTCCATTGTCTTCCCTCTCTCGTTGGTTGGAGAAGTCTGACTCTTCAGAGAAGGCAGCAGGAAGCGCTGTATGGTTTCTCCATTCAGATCCTTATAATTTCCAAAAAGCAGCTACTATATTAAGATCTTTTCTGGACTCCCTATTTTTTTTCACAACCAAAAGGGGACAACCCCATCACCCCAACTTTAGTAACTTGGATTACACTTTAATTTGTTTCATTCATAAAGAACTTTTCTATACCTATGTAAAAATGTATTTTATAAATAAAATATAAAATCTCACACTGTAATTAGAAAAGGTGTGAATAGATTGTTTGCTTTGTTTCCAAAGTCAGTGTTAAAATGAAGTCTTCTTAGACCTGAGAGTGTTCAATAAAATCTAGGCAAATGCCTGAGGAATTTATATTCAGTCACTGCTATTGAGTCAACACAATCAAAGGCATACCCACACATCCTCTCTTCATATCTAAGATTTCTGTTTTACACTTTTGCCATCTATATAATACTTTTGCAATGCTTTGCTCACAAATAAGTATTCCCTTACATTATTGAAGAGAACGCCTAGAAAGATATAAGGCGTTTGTTCAAAGTCACAGCAAGTCTTGGAGCTGGCACTTGAATCAGCACAGCGTTCATACTCTACTCCATCAATCTCAAATTACTGGGTGGGGGCTGCACTTCCCCCCTACAGTTTCCCAAGAAAACTGTAATCTCTAGGGAAGACCTTCTTCTTCATATTTATATACATAGAGTGCCCCAGTCTTAAAGAGGATTTTGGATAGCGGTTGAACTAAAAACAGGATAAATAAGTACCTTGTTGTATCAAGAAAAAGAAAATTGTTCTTTTTAATCAGAGAAGGAAGAACCCATAGATTTAAACTCTTTCACTAAGTAGAAAATATTAGAAATTCTGAGCAATCTGCTTGTGATCCCCAGAGGTTAGGAAGATGTCATCTTTACACGCATATTTCTTTATCTCATACCTTTTTAAAAGTTAGAGGTCTATACTCCTAATACACCAACAAAGGCATAAAACAATGTCGCCTCAAAAAAAAAAGTACTGTATTTTTACTATGGAAAAAAAAGTTCAAAAGTTCAAAATGTGAAACAATCTCCCAGGTCTCTGTGAAACATCACGAGACTAAATATCATACATTCTGGTAAAGTCATAAAGGAGAAAACCAAACTGTTACCTATTAGGCAAGGACTACAATCTCCTCTAGGATTTAGCTTCTAGCCCTGAGGATACTGTCAACACATAATAAAAGCAACTATAATAAATATTCTGAGTGGAAATCACAATGTGAGGGGCACTCCAGATTTCTTAAAAGCCAGGAAGATTCAAGGAGTTACATCACATTTTGAGAAAAAAATGCCAACAGGCTATGACATATCTCTCTTTCCAGGGAACCAAAGCCTTTAGGTTCTTTATTTTGAAAAGTCCTGGGCAATTGAATTGATGACATGATGGGATCAGGTGATTTTTAAAACCACATCACTATGAAAAAGTGATTGGAAAACATATAGAAGAATTGCATTTTAAAATGTGGCATTCTTTGAACTGGTTCAGACAGCTGGACCCCATTTCAAGTTTGTTTTTTCAAACAGATTTCTAGCCTTCCAAACCAGATCCAGCTGCATGCACTAATTGTATTTTGGTGACTATGTTGGATGTTTCTTTGGGGGGAAATCTCATTTAAAAGGAGAACGGATGCTTACATCTCCCTGCGCTTGCATTGTTGCTGTAGTCTCGATGCTGGAATTGGCTGGTGGGGTTCATGCTGGTCACCAAGCCCGGCCTGATGCTCTGGAGACAGGTTGGATGTTGCTCATCTATGCATAGACATAGAAACACTTTGAAATAGCAAAAAATTGTAGATGAAACATTCCCAGTAAAAAAAAAACAAGTGTGAAGAAAAGAAAAACTTAACTGAAAAATGTAAGCCTGACTCTTGGTGATTAACATCAACATATCCTTAATCCCAGTCTCTAGGAATAATCTTTCTTTCTATCTATCTATCTATCTATCTATCTATCTATCTATCTATCTATCTATCTATCTATCTATCTATCTATCTATCTACCTACCCACCCACCCCTTCATCCATCCATCCATCCATCCATTCATCCATCCATCCATCCATCCATCCTTCTGTCTAGCCATCTATGTATCTGTCTGTCCACCTATCTGCCTATCCATCTATCTCCATCTATCTATCCATCCAACCGTCCATTCACCCATCTATCTAGTCTATACCATCAAAGTATTTTATTGGTACATAAATTAAAAAAATTCCCATGCAGTTTGTATGGAGCATTATAATTCATCACAAGCCGAATGCAAACGGAATTGACAGATAGTTGAGAAAACATTTCAGAATATTACTTTCTAAGTTTAATGACACCATGGGTTTGGAATTGACAACCTGATCAAGGGATTAACAAAATTTCTTGACATAATGCTAGATGTTAGTGTTGAGTACTTGTGGACAGCAGAACAGACAGCTAACCAGACAGAGAAGAACATTTCAGTTTCTATTTGACCACATTGACAGAAAACTCAGCATCTCGGTGAATTTGAATCCTAAATAAGAACAAAGACTTAGTCCTAGAATGCAACATGGGTCACCAGGCAAAGCAAAGAACTGAAATCTCTGCCTCTCCATTGCTGAGGGTGAAGCAGGAGAAAGTTCTCAGCTAAACTTGTGCTAATTTTAGAACTGCAGAGACCAGGACAGAAGTCAACCAAAGTCACACAAACATTGTGGATAAACATGCCACAGCAGCTGCATTGGGCCAGCCCATACATATGGCAGGTGAAAGCAGGAAAGATTTCCTTCCGAACTCTTGTTTATTATTCTTTACAATCTTTGTTCTTACAGAAGAAAAAAATGAGATTAGCTGGAATTTGGGATCTGTGTGTTTATTTGCCTGTTTATTTATTTTTCATTCTCTTTATTAGTTTTCTCACGTTAAAAATTGAAACATCCTCTTAAAAAAATCAGCAGCCTAGAAGTAGATAAAGAAACCAGTGAAAGTGCCTGGGCCTCTCCTCCTACCCCCTCTTCCTTTCTCTCCTGCTCTGTGGCTCCCTTACCCCATGGTAGAGAGATAATCCCACTCTTAGTCATTTGGTGTGTTGCCTTCTAAACTCCCCCCCCACCACCCATGCAAAGGAGAAGAAAACAGATGATTTCAAAAGATAATTCCTTCCCAATGTTCTTTAGGTGACCTGTACCTTATTTTAAAAAAACTAATCTTGAACATCTCAGGAAGATGAAAGGCAGAAGATGGTTCTTTACTCATAATCATGTGCATTTTCCTGGGATTTCCCTGCCTAATTTAACTCCCTTCAATTTCCATGGCCTCCTGTGGCTGGTATCTACTATATGGACCAGCGCAGGACTAGGAAAGGTAACCTTTCACCACGCAAAACCCAGTTCTCCAAAATGGAAGGGATCTGACCGCATTCCCCTGCTCCTCCACCTGCTTTCCTTTTCACAGACCTACCCGCGACCCATGATATGACTTGGACTCTGAAAACTACAACCTTAGATAGAGGTGATGAGTTTAAAAAGTGCCACACTCATTGCAATTCAGGATAGAGACAGAGACTTGGGCTGGTCACGAACTGCTCTTTTTCTCTTTGGATTAAGTAAATATAAAGTCTCTGTGGCTGTGGGTTAGCTAATCACTGCAGTCTACTTCTTTGTCCTCATGAAGATAATCACATAAACAAATCCTGTTAGATGTTCATGTATTTACTGCTGAGAAAACCTGCAAAGAAAAAAGTGCCCATCTTCCCTCCACACCCCAGCCCGTGTTTCCTTGACCTTACTATAAATTACTCGGGAAATTTTGATTCTTATCTGCTTTCTACGGAGCAGCTGGTCATCATCCTTCTCCTTGGATTCTGATTTAGAAAACCTCACTCAGTTTCCATATTTATTTTGTGAGCTTCTCATACTAGATCCAGGATAATCACAATCAGTCATAGACAACTCCCCCTGCCCTAAGGCGCAGCGAGCAAATAGCTGGAATGGTTGAAGGTGATGTGTGCAGAGACGAGCCATCAGACAGTCTGTTCTTGGAACTGAGAGTGTATGATCTGTGACTGGTATAACACAGACACACTCTCAGCTCCCAAACTGGGTATAGATCCTATTTTCTTCTTGTCTCCAATTATCTGTGCAGCAAGGGGGGATACTATTTTGTTCACAAGGTCATTTTGAAACTTCCCAGCTTCACTGAGGTAGCAATCATATTTGAAGCTAGTGGATACAGGTGCTGGTTTCTTTGTCTCCCAAATGACAATACATTTTTGAAAAAATCACTTTTTCTCACCTCAAAATAATTCTAACATATTATTTTAAAAAATACAGAAAGTAGAAAGAAGAAAACAATATCCTCCAAAGTGTTCCACTCAAAGATCAAAATGATCATAACATCTTTTGTGAATATTATTTTGGAATTTTTCTCTGCATATATACACAAATATCTAAATTCCAAATATGTAAATCCATTCTTAGGCCTGCAACATCTGGGATATTATGAAGGCAGAACCCACTTCCATAAAGAAAGCAATCACTGGATCCAGAAGATGGTACAAAATGCTCCGTTCCCCTGCATCCCATTTCAGGCCAAACAGAAGCACCTCAGTGAACACCTGGCCTTGCGCACCTTCTCAGGCCTCCCTCCTTCTCAGGCCTCCCTCCTTCTCAGGCCTCCCTCCTTCTTGGACCTCCCTCCTTCTCGGACCTCCCTCCTTCTCCTCCCCTCTCAAATGATCTCCTCCTACCAGCCCCTGCTCACTCCCCAGAGGGCCTCTGCTCCGGGCTGGGTTTTTAGGGCTTTGCTCCATCTGCCTTACCTGAGACAGCACCTTCCCTTCCTGAGCAGAAAGGAGCACACAGCGCTGAGAGATCATCATGCTCAACATCAAGCTCATCTTGATGGCCAAGCCCTGTCCCCCTCTGTGCCTCTGTGCCTCTGTGCCCCACACGCACTCCCTTCTGCCCTGGGAAACTGTACGAAAAAGAGGAGAATGTGACTTATGCTAGCCCGTTGAGGATAGGAAGAGGCAGCCAAACAAAACAAAACAAAACTTGAGCTCCATCCCACTCTCTTGGTGATCAGGCCAGACCCCACCCAGGATGGCCCCTTTATGGCCCATGCCTTCCCCTATAATGTAGAGATAGTGATATTTACTTCACAGCGTTGCCAGGTGGATAAACGGGCATATGCAGCAGTCTCAACAAGACGAAGAGTAAGACAGGCCCAGACCTTCAGCAGACTGCTCTGGAAGGGCCCCGACCCGGCAGCAGCGGCCTGCTGCTCCTCCATCTGGCTTCCAGCTTTGTGTGTCAGGGCCTCGAGTGGGCAGGGTGTTATGAATCATTTAACTAATTTATGTTTGATTTTTTTAGTTGAATCCTCACAGAGTAATCTTGCTAAGTTACTTGAGGGATAATGCAATGTACTTCACATACTGAAAGCAGAAAGTGTGGCTCAGAGGAGATGGTACGTTATTCTCTATACTTTCTTTCATCTTCCCAATCAAAGCATGAATCCTGAGGAGAACAGGAGACGAGACATCTCTGCAGGCTTTGCACGGCCTCCCAAACATCTCGTGACCCTGGGACAAGTTGTTTATTCTTTGGACCTTAGTTTCCTTGTTTGGAAAAGGAATAGCTATTTCTAAGGTGCTGTTGAGCCCTCAGAGTCTTTTAGTGTCTATTCTACAGGGTCTGGAATGGTGCTGGAGCAAAGAAAGCACAGAATAAATACTTGTTGATTGAAATAGGGCCAAGGTAACAAGATGCACTTTGCTGTTTCATGAGTGCCAGAACAAAGTGTTCCCGCAGGGCGTAGACAAGAAGAGACTAAGGGGAGGTGTCTGGGAGACCTTAAAGCAACCAGGGAAAATCCCCCAAAGCAGAACTTGGCTAGATCACCGTAGGAGAAACAGCAGGAAATTGCACAATTTTGTAGGAACCAGATTAAAAGTGCTAATGTAAGGACACATTCCGCTTTCAAGAGACATGAAGCAGGAGGCAAGAGCCAGTTGTTGCTCAGATTGAAGTAATGTAGGAAGTCAACTGGCGCTACGTGTTCTCTCCTCCACAAAAGGGCTGCTCTTGTTGGAGTGATTAAAAATAGGACAAAAGGTTATCACTCCCACCAACAGGCAACGTGCTCTAAAGTTTCCATCTGCATTCTCTTCCTTCACCTTACATTTCCCTCTAGTTATCTTCACACAGCTAGTTGCATCACCCGTCCCATATTTTATTTCCTCAACACAAAGGGCAAAGTGTCTTGTAATAATGCACGCAGGTCTCTATGGATGTCATATAGAAGCCTTTGAGGGCCTCCCCTGGTGGCGCAGTGGTTGAGGGCTGGGTTGCGAAGCTGCCTGCAGCCTCTGCAGTGCCGGTTCGATCCCCGGTCGCGGGCGCACATGGCACGACAGACCTCTCCTGCCACGCCCGCTGCTCCCCTCAGCAGTGTATTTCGTCGGTCTGCCTATTCTGTTCCCTGCTCTGGCTCTGGTGAATTCTCTCATCCTCCTGTGCTTCTGACTGTATCCAGTGCTTGTATAAATAAATAAATAGATCTTTAAAAAAAAAAAGTCTTCTATTATAAGGATGCACATTGCTGCCCCCAGGAGCACTGAGTAGAATCTACCCTCTGCAGGAGACACGGAGGGGTACAGAAGGGGAGCGGAATGGAGAGAACAGCAATACAATGGTTACAGCGTTACATCAGACAATAAAACATCTCCACCTGTGGCTGGATTGCTGGTCACCTCCCCAATATCTATTTTCTCATTCTCAATGGAAATTTAAGCCAGACTCACATGGAAGTTTCACTATGGAAGTTATTTCCTAGCCTGCTTTGTAGTTAGGTGTGGCCATGTGACTAGGATCTGGCCAATGGAGTTTGAGTGGATCTAACGTGTGTAAAATTTTCACCAAGTCTTAAAGGGAAGAATTGTGCTCTCCCCTTTGCCCTTTCCTGCTTTCCGTTTGGAATGTGGATATTATGGTGGGAGGTAGAGCAGCTATCTTGGGCCATCGTGATAATTGCACTGTGCCCTCCTAAAATTCCTACATTGAAGCCTGAACTCCCAATGTGACTGTAGTTGGAGATATGACCTTTAGGAAGTAATTAAAGTTTAATGAGCTCAGTAGGATAGGGCTCTAAACCAATTAAGCTGGTGTCTTTAGAAGAAGTGACACCAGAGCCACAAACCATAGAGAAAAATTCATGTGAGGACATAAAGAGAAGGTGATGAGCTCTAAGTCAGGAGGACCGGTCTCACTAGAAACCAATTGCTGCCAGTACCTTAATCTTGGGCTTCCAGCCTCCAGAATTTGGAGAAAATAAATTTCTTTTAAGTCACCCAGTTTGTGGTATGCTATTATGGCAACCCAAGAAGACTAATATAGACCATGAGATAAGAGCTATGTGTTGAGGATGGCAGGATAATAAGAGTAGAAGGAGCCTGGGTTCATGGTGGTTGGGGAGTTGTAATTCCAGTCTTGGATCACCTTCTTTCCCTTTTACATAGGAAAGTGCAAGTTTCTATCATGTCACTTATAGTTTAGGGTCTTTATTCAAGCATTAGAGCTTATATCCAAACTCACAACCCTCCCATGTGAAGGACTGGTTGTCATAGTGAAATAGCCCTATATTGTATGTTTGTAGCTAGCCATAATATTTAACTATATGGTACTGATAGCTAATAATCCATCCATAGTGAAGCAAATCATTTTTTAAGTACATCTTTTCTTGCAACCCAATTAAGATCCCCAAATGAATAAGTGCAAATAATTATTTGAACCAAGGTGGTCTCCACTAAAGATGTGGTTTCCAAACTGGCATCCCTGCAGGGATGGTCTGGTTCTTCTTTGTAGCCATCCTGCTCCTCTTTCTTTCTACTCAACAGAAAAGGAGATAGCATTAGGGGTTCAGAATGTATACCTAGAAAAGGACCCACCATGTCTATGATATTTTTGATGTGTAGTCTCTTGTATCTTCAAGGAATTAATCAGGGAGATGAAAAGTATAATCTACAATTGCTGTTACCAGAATCACTTTTTAGATTTTGTGGTGAGCTTAAATTCATTTTCAGCTGCAATGGTTATCATGTTTAAAGATCTCAGAGTTTAATCAGTTCCTCTCTTCTCTTAGAATGTTGTAGACACAGACTCAAAGTTATCCCTTAAGGTTTCTTAAAAGCAACAAAGAATATTCTCGAAAAAATACAAACTTGATAGAAGTTCTATGTTGAGATCATTTGTTTTGGTATATGGAAACCTCTCCTGTATCCTGATCCTGAAGAATGGCCCGCAGCCTGTGAGATATTTATACAGTGCACATGTGCGTATATATACAATGTACTTACAGACTCCGTATGCTATTTGTCTTCCACCTCTCATAAGTCCTTTTCAGAATTGAGGCTACCTCTGCATTTGCTTATTTCCTGTGACATTCACTATTTCTCTGTATCTGGCCCAGTTTCTTTTCTCTCGGTTTACAATAACCATCCCACCCGTTAAGGACATATAGACAGCCACCTCCCATCAACTGTTAATACTGCTTTTAAAATGGATGGCAACATCTTTGCTGAGTGTTTTAAGGATTCACGATATCAAGCATAAACTTTAATTGGTCTATCTTGTAGTGTGGGAATCTGACCTCTGATATATAAACAATTTCCTATCCTTCTATCTCAAAGAATTACCTTTCTTCATGAAAAAGAAAATATGTTATTAAGCATCTATTATGTGCCAGATGTCATGTTTCTTTTGCATACACTCAGTGAATACTCTTAGAGCAGGCTCTGTTGATCTTGTCTATTCTATGTCATACACTTCCTTTTTCCTTACTAAAAAACCTGGATTTTTTTTTTTTTTAAGAAAAAATGGACCCAGAATGATACTTGTTTTTCCTCTTTCCCTTGCTGCTATCAGTGACTGTGTGACCAGCTGACCAAGCATATTGATGAAGAAGGATGGTTCTGGAAATGCATTTGCTTTCCTGATAAAGGGGACAGAGAGAGCTGACATTACCCTACTTTCTTCTTTTTTTTTTTTTCCTGCTTGAAATTCAGATGTGATGGCTGGAGCTGTGGCAGCCATCCTGTGATGGTGAAGATGACAGTCCTAGCATCACTGAAGTGCTTTAACTATGTCAGCAAATGTCTAAACTAACTCCTGAACCTAATATCAGTGAACTATTGAACCTATGTAGCAACTGTCAAACTTCTAGGCTTCATGTTATGTGAGAAAACAAAACACTCTTTTTGAGCCATTGTAGTGTAGCTTTTGTTATTTGCAGTAGTGTAATTCTAATTGATACAACTCATAATGATACTGAAGTTGGTTTGATTCTGTGTAGTCTTTTTTGCTCAAGAATTTCCAGTTTCCTCACCTAAGACAAAAATCATTGTCTTCTAAATGCCTACTGAGCTAAGCTTATGTGACCTGCCCTCACTCCGCTTGGCCCTCTCCCTTGCTCATGTCTTCTGTGGTCACTTCAACCTGCCTGCTGTACCTTGAACAGGTCAGACATGTTCTTATCTGAGGGCTTGTAATGGCTAGACCTTGTCCCTGGTTCTACTTTCTATGTGATTATTCCCATAGGTCTATGCTGAGACGGCTATCCTTACAAACTGTTTAAAGTGCCTTCCAACAAGGCCAACCCTGCTTGCTATCATCTACTTTTCCTTTTTCTAATATACTAGGTAATTGGTTAATTGGTTAATATACTAGGTAATTAGTTAATTTATTAACTCTTTTTGTTTACTTTTCATCTCCCTCTGCTGGATTATAATTCCCAGAGTGGAGGAATTCTTAACCTGTCGTGTTTTCTCTTACATCCTAAGTACTTAGAGCCACACCTGGAACCGAGTAGGTGCTCAAGTAATATTTATTGAATAGATGATTATTTGTGGATTGGGTTGTTGAACGTTTTCTGGATGAGCAACTGTTGAGGTTGCATATCGTAACATTGATAACACAACCCAGTATGAAAAAATTAAAATGCACATGCACGAGAGCACACTATTCATTTTGCAAGCATGCACGCACACACAAGTACATATTAAACGCATTAGAGCAGCTGGTGCTGTGGAAGGGAGATAAAAGGAAAGAAGTAAGGAAGAAAGAAAAAAGAACAAAAGAAAAAGAATGAAAGGGACTTTCCAAGGACAAATTACAGTAAGGCACTGTGAAATGAGGAATGTGAATTAATTCAACATTAGGGATGTGAAATTAAAAGAAAGCAACACTCTTCACACTTTTCCTAATCCCTGTAGGCATTAGGGCAGAGAAGATAGACAGGGGTTTCACTCTTCAGTTGGGGACCTGTGGTTCAGGCTGAATAAGTGATGGAGGGGTGAAGGCAGAAGACCCAACACTGCAGTGGGCTGTGCCTGTCTAAGGAATCCTGTCTACCAGTGACTCAGCTTAATCGAGACACTGAGGTGGCTGAGTCAGCCAGAGCTGCAGTGTTGATTCAGAAGCTTGTCTGTTTCTAGTTCAATAGTTTTTATTCCTCTTTATTCAATCAATAAAATGTTTTCAATCAAAGAACAAAATTCTCATCTAACTTTCTTTTCCCTGCTTAAAAACAATGCTGGACTTTTGAAAGTTTGTGAAGTTACCTAATCTACATAAAACAACAAACAATAAACAAATCTCAAAGTAAAGAGGCAATGCTCCTAAGAGATATTGAACGGGAGGGACTCAGCCCCAGATGGTTCATATACTTGCGAGTTTTCCTGGAAGAGAGCTTCTCATTTCTCTGAACAGAAGTCACATAAGAATTTATTATGAAATTTTCTCTTTCTGACCTGCATGGGCCAAATTATTTGTTTCCCATAACACCAAGCAAGTTCTTAATTTGTCCCACTCTTTGTGAGTCTGTTTTACATGATTTTTAAAAATACCCCAAAGTCTAAAAGAAACCGTTTGTCACTTTCAGAGATGCATCTCAACTATTTAGAAAATGAGAGTATGGCCTGGGGCTGGGTCATAGAACCCATATGTGAGTTAGGATCTGAGGGCTTAGATGCATCTATGTGCTTAAAAAGAAACAGCCAAAAGAGGACTTGTGGGCGCTCACGGGGAAGCAGGTTAGGACTGAATCAAAGGTCTTTGTGAGTGAAACTGGCAAGAAGAAACCCAACTCATTCAAAGAGAAAGGGGTGGAAAAGACTCTGAGGGTTACTTCTCCATGTGGCGCTGGCAGAGCAAGTAAGTCTTCCTGAGGTTTTCAGGATAAGCCAGGAACACATGGCTTGTATTTCCCCCCAAACTCAGATGTCTTTCACAATGAAGTGGAAAACTGCTCTAAAAAGACACACCAGAGGTTACCCAAGGTCTCCAAACCTCTCAAACACATTTTAAGCTATTTTGCTGGTTTTAAAAACTAAGTAATTTATAGACTTGAGTCTGTTCTTGAATATAGTAAATGATAATGGCTGGTAGATTTTCAACCCTCCTAGGTGAATTTTGCTTGACTGAGGTGGCCTTGCCAAGGTGCCAGGTGCCCTCTGCCTAGGGAGAATTTCTAGGAAATAGGTTGCTGCTGGCAGCTTCTGCTTCCTGCTCTAGAGACAGCCCGCCCCCAACCCCCTCAACTCCTACCTCATTTTCCCCAGAGGGGAAAGACAGAGGGGAAGTTCCTGAAGAGAGAGGAGGCAAGAGGTCATTTATGTGTTCAAAACTTTTTCTTCATTTATTCACCAACAAACCTTTGTTGAACACTTAATATGTACCACACAATTTTCTAACCGATGAGATGAGATGATGATTTCATCTTCTGTGTTTGTAACACAAAAGTTTGTAACCCAAACTGGGAGGGTTAAACAACAGCAGTGTTTTGTGTACAGTTCTGGAGGCTGTCAGTCCAAGGTCAAGGTGACTGGCAGGTTGGTATCTCCTGGGGATGGTGAGAGGGAATGGATTGCAGGTTTCTCACTTAGCTTCTGGTAGTTTTCTGGCAATCTTGAATTTTTTGATTTATAAATATTACCCAGATCTTCGCCTTTGTCTTCAAGTGACATTCTCCCCGTGGGCATGTCTGTCTCCAAATATCCCCCTTCTATAGGGACACCAGTCAGATTGAGTTAGGGTCCACTCTGATGCTTACTTTTTGGCTTGATCACATCTTTAAAGACCCCATCTCTGACTAGGGTCACATTCTGAGGCCCTAGGGCTTAGAACATCTACATACAGCTTTGGAGAGGACGTAGTTCAATTCACAGCATGGACGAAGCAATGTCACCCAGGCTGCTGACATTCTTTCACTACTCCCTTTTAACTATAAAAAGTCACTCCTTGGCACACCCCAGATCTCCTAACCAAATCTGGGGCCCAAGAGCCCTTAGCAGGAAGGAGAAATTCTCTCTAGGAAATGCATATAGACCCACTAATATCTCTAGCATCTTTCTTAAAAGACCATGATAGGGCCTCCCCGGTGGCGCAGCGGTTGAGCGCTGGGTTGCGAAGCTGCACGCAGCCTCTGCAGCGCCGGTTCGATCCCCGGCTGCTCCCCGGCCACTGGAGGAGGGTCCCACATGTTGTGCAGACCCCTCCTGCCACCCGCTGCTCCCCTCAACAGTGTACTTCGGTCCTTCTGCCTGCTCTGCTCCCTGCTCTGGCTCTGGTGAATTCTCTCACCCTCCCGCACTTCTGACTGTACCCAGTGCATGTACAAACAAACAAACAAACAAATAAATAATAACATGCCTCTATTGAAAAAAAAAAAAAAGACCATGATAAAGAGCCTACATCCCAATTAAATTCAGAAAATGAATTCTTGCAGGGAGCTCCCACTAAGCAGGAGCTCTCTGCTAAGCAGGAGATCGAAACACAGAGATGGGTGTTGGTGTTTCCTCTAGGACTTAGCCAATCGTATTTTTTTGCATATGGAAAGAAAACCATTCTGAAACATTTTCTGGTTTCTTCAATCAGTATTAAACATTTGTACCCTAGTTACAGAATCATAGAATTTTTGAGCTGAAAATGTCTTTAGAAATCAATTCGTTGAATAACTACATTTAGCCAAGGAACCTTTCTATTTAAGGAGAGAAAGTTTATTCGAGGTAATAGTTACACTAACATTTGCCGTGTGCTTGGCATGTGCTAACACATTCACCTGATTATCTTTTTTCCACATGACTGGTAGGGCCTGGCGGAGCTGAGATGGGACTGCAGGAACTGAGTCCCAAAGCCAGACTTCTGGCCTCTGCGCCATGATTGGTCAGTGCAGAGCTGGGGTTTGCAGCAGGCCTCCCGCACCCAGCCCAGCAGTTTTCCCTTCTGCTGACCACCTTTCCTACAGACAACAGCTACGACAGGCCCAATTGTCACATTTCTTTCTGCCCACACACCTGCAATCATTGGCCTCCCAAGAAGTGGTATAAATTCCCCGCCTGATACATTCAAGGTCTGGGACAAAAATATTTAGTCCTGTTTCCTAGGCTTGCCTGTGTGCACTAACTCTTCAGCCAAACTTGGCTACCAGCTTCTCTTTAAGAGAGGCCTGTCTCTTCTGCCCCTGCCCAGGCTGAATTGTCCCCCTGCACCTTTACTTTAGAATAGCCTAAATCCTTCCTCTATGCCTCTTTTTCTTGGTCTTGTAACAAATGTAATTTTCTGGGCCTGAGCCTCCTGCTTGCCTATCCATATCCATTACCCCCTTTTTTCTTTAGATACAGAATTTCTTTATCAGACCTTTTGTTTGGTTTTTCTATATTCCACATAAAAGTGGCACCATCTGGTATTTTTCTCCTTCTGATTTGCTCTGTTTAACGTAATCCCCTGCAGCTTTGCTGTGAATGACGTGAGTTTCCCTTCTTTTTGGTCACTGAGTAGTATTCCATTTTGTAATATTCCACATCTTCCTTGCTACTCATCTGTTTATGAGCACTTAGGTTGTTTTCATCTTTTGGCTACCATAAGCTAGTGCTACTATGAACATTTAAAGTCAAAGTTAAAATAAAAAACTTGAGGGCCTTGCTGGCAAAGCAGGGGGTTGAGCATAGCACTGTGAAGCTGTCCACGGCCTTTGCGGCACAAGTTCGATCCCCGGTGGGGGGTGGGGGAGGTAGAAGGTGCATTTTGATAACAACACCTGAAGGGGGTGGGTCTTATATTTCCAAAATACAAACAATGATGTAAGCCAATTTAAAATCAATTAAAAAATACAAAAAAAAGAAGAAGAAGAAATAGAATTTCTGAGTTGTAGTTCAGAACATATAGTGTTCTGTAGGCAAGATATTGCCGAGCTCCCCTCATAGCTCTAGGTGCTGGTGTGATTCATTGTGGCCAAGGGTCTGTGAGCAGAAGTAAAGTGTGCCAAAAAGGGTCACACCACAAAGCACCCAGGGACTCCCTTCTCCTTCTTCTTCTTGCTGCATGATACGCTGACCCATTGGACACAGTCGAGAGAGATGTGCTCTTCACCATATGGACAAAGAACGTAGTAAGAGATGGCAGAGATGAGAGTTAGGAGGAAGCTGGTCCCCAGCACCTTGGAGCTGTCATCTCAGTCCTGAACTATTTATGCTCTCTCATTATGTGAGAGAAAAAATATTTCTGTCTTGTTAAATCACTGCTTGGCTTTGTGAATTCTTGGTTCTCTGTGGCAGCAGCCCACAGGAGTCTTTTTGAATGCTTTCCTGCTTCCTTGACCACCTGCAGCTCTTTGTGTTTTCCTAAGGCATTTCCTCAGTCGACTGTGCAGTGGAGAAGATGTGGCGTCTCCAGAGCTGCATAGCTATCCAGTTAGATAGCTCTGACTTTGAAATCCGGCTTTCCCACCTATCAACGGGATGACTTGAGCTAGTTACTTAACTTCTCTGAACTTGTTAAAATCTGGAGACCAGTGGATCCATGAGTAACTTTCCACTCTTCTGAGCTGTGTGTCTCTGGGGTGATTTTCATCAGACTGTAGGAACCTCATGAGTCACTCTTCTCTACTACAGCAAAGTGCCGACCACAGAAACTAAAATGCTCACATCTGCTCCTCAGGCACCCTCTCCCACGAAGTTAAAATGGAAATGCTGACACATTCTTCCATTGCTGTGATCCATCTCTCCCATTGCTATGATCTGGGCAGACCATCACTCCTTGCATGTAGATGCAAGGCTGTGAGTCATCCTTCCTCTACCCAACTCCTTGCATAAAAAAATTACTATAATTCCATATTCATACCTTATTGTTTGTACACTCATTTAAAAGTTTTCCTAGGGCTATGGGGTCCAATCCTCTCTACCAAATCAGTGGGATCCTGCAAGGATCAGTCTCCTCCACAGAGAAGCTCGCCAACGGCCATCTTCTCTACCAAATGTTTTCCATCTTGTCACATGGCAGCTGGACCTGGTTTTCGACAGCACAAGCCATGATAAAGTTTTTCTTGATATTTTCATTCCGCCTCCTTTCTTTAAGATTCATCACTTAAGAATGTTCATCCCCAACACAAAATGGGATCATTCAAGGAGTATGCCCTTCAGAAAGCTAATCTAATTCCTGCATATATCCTCCACCATGACAGTTTGGGGGTTGCTTAGTTGTAATCCCTCTTCCTCTACTATCTCATACAGTAGTGGTTGCCAGATGTTTTTGATTAAACACTTTTGTCAGTAAATAATGTACATATTTATAATGTAATATTACATAGTGCTGTGATAAAATATTATAATCTTTTAAAAATAATGACAAATACAGATATATTTTAAAGAAGATAGAAAATATATTAGGGGAAGTTCAATTATCTTCTATCCATACAACAAAAGATCATCTTGCACATTCCTGGGATGCACATCGTCTCGCTGGAGACCTCTGAAGTACCCATGAAGATGTTTCTTACCAACCTGCAAATTCTGTATGATAGTAGAGATTCTGACTTTCATTCTCTGCTGTATCCCCGTGTTTCAAACAGCATCTGGCCCAGAGGACACACTCAGGAAATGTTTGTTGCATATGTGAGTGATCCCCCAAACATACATACATACATACATACATATATATACATATATATACACACACACATACACAAAATTCCCACTTCCATCTCCCAACTCTTCACCAGAATTACCTAAAGTGCTCGTTAGATAATACAAACCCAACATAGGCTCTGCCCAATATCCTCCCCACTGTGGTTAAACTAGCTGTAGTTAAACACACAACCAAGCTGACTGATCTCATTTTAAATTAAGGACCCTCTTACTCAGAAATGAGATAAAAAGAAATCCTTCCATTTGTGACCACATGCATGAATCTTGAGGTTATGATACTTTTGAAATAAATCTGAGAAAGACAAATACCGCATGATTTCCATATGGATTCTAAAAAAAAAACCAAACTACTACAATTAGAGAGTGGAAGGGTAGCTGCCAGTGGTTGAGGGGTTAGGGAAATGGGTGATGTTGGTCAAAGGGTACAAACTTCCAATCATAAGACATATATAGTATGGTGATCACAGTAAAATACTGTTTTATAAACTTGAAAGTTGTTTGGAGCATAAGTCTTAAATGTTCACATCATAAAAAAGAAATGGTAATTATGTGAGGTGATGCAGGTATTAACTAACTCTACAGTGGTAATTATTTCCAAATAAAGAAGAGTATTAAATCAGTACATTGTACACCTTAAACATATACAATGTTGTGTCAATTATATGTCAATAAAGCGGAGGTAAGGGGTGGAAATGAATGACCTAGGTGAGCCCTCACCACACAGGAGCCTGGCAATCCTAACACATTCTCTATCCAACTTGCTTTCCTAATCATGTGGTTACTTTTTATGCCTTCTCCCTGCTTCTGAGAATTCCAGCACCCCTACTACTTCCTCACTCTCAGCTGAATATTTTGCTGAGAAAATGAAACAGCTGGCAATGACTTTTCTTGGTAGAAACTGACTCTCACTTCATCTCTCTGTACCCTTTTAAAGCCAAGGTTTTTGAAAGAATAATCTATAGACCTTATCTCCCTTCTTCCCTCTCAGTCTCCTTGGGTTTTGTCACCAAGACTTTGCTAGAACAACATCGTCAAAGTTGCCAACCATGTCTGCATTGCCAAGGCGAGTAATCAGTTCTCAGGTCTCATTTTACTAGCTCTCCCAGCAGCACTTGCATCGAGATCATCTCCTTCCTCCTTGAAACAACTTCTTCATTTGGCAATTGGGACACAACCCTTTCCAATATCTCTTATTGCACCTCCTTCTTGGTCTCCTTAGCCACTCACCTACCATACTTAGAATGATCAAAGATCATCCCTAGAATTTCTTCTCTTTCCTACCAGTGATTTCATCCCATCTCATGACACCAAACAACTTCAAACTTTTTTCTTAACCCAAAGTTTTTTCTTTTCTTTTTTTAAAAAAGATTTATTTATTTATTTATACAGCATTGGATAGTGGCAGAAGTGCGGGAGGGTGAGAGAATTCACCGGAGCCAGAGCAGGGAGCAGAACAGGCAGACGGATGAAGTACACTGCTGAGGGGAGCAGCGGGCGGCAGGAGAGGTCTGCGTGCCATGTGGGACCCTCCTCCAGTGGTCGGGGAGCAGCTGGGGATCGAACCGGTGCTGCAGAGGCTGCGGGCAGCTTCGCAACCCAGCGCTCAACTGCTGCGCCATTATGAGCACCAGTCTTGCGCATTCAGCTATCTTTTCATATTTCCTCTTGGATGTTTAATAGGATTTACAAATGAAGTATGTCTGAAACATAAACTTTGATTCCCTCCTCTACTTCCTTAAGACCTATTTTCCCCCAATAGTAGCCAACCTTAGTAAAGTGCCCCAATATTAGCCAACCTTAGTAAAGTGCCCCAATATTTACCCATCTTCAGGTGAAGAACCTTGCAGTGATTCTTGATTCCTGTTTTCTCTTACACCCAACCTGTCAGCATGTCCTGATTTTTCTACTCTCAGATAGACGAAAAGGCTCCACTTCTTAATACTTTGTCCACTACAACCTAATTCTTGACTGCCATTTTCCTTTACCTGGACCACTGCTTTCATATTTGCATTGTCAAAATTCATTGTCCACTTCACATTCAGAATGATTTAAAAACATTAACGACAACAACAACATTAACATATGTTGAATTATATCTCTCCCTTGCTCAAATTCACCCAATTGTTTCCCGCCACACTTAAAATGAAACCCATACTCACCAGCTTTGTCATGGTGGACAAAGCTATAAAAACCCAGCCCCTACCTACCCTCCTATACCCTGTTACTTACGAGCGTCAGCCACACTGGTCTTTTCAAACAAATTCTCTCATCAGCCCCAAGTTCTTTATGCTCCTCATTCCCTCTGCTTGGATATCTTTCCCTCTCCCACACCCTAATATGACCTCCTTGGAGAATCATTCTCTGACTCCTGCATAAAATAAACATTGTGCTCCATCTTTCACCATGCTTTATTTTTCTGTATAAGGCATCTCACAATCCAAAATCATACTATCTCTTTGTTTATTTACTGGCAGTCTCTTCCATGTGGGCTTTTTGCTCTAAGCTGTATTCTTATGCCGAGATTAGTGCCTGCTACATAGTAGGGTCTCAATAAGTATTTATTTGTTGGATAAATTTATATATTTAATTCAACTACCCAAAAAGACACTTTGGGGGAGTCATTCTAGTCTTTTTTTCTGGCTCAAGTCAGTCTCCCATCTGTCACACCATGAGTCATAAAGCTTTTAGAGTCTGCTACCCCAGTATCTCATAAGTCCCTCCCCTTTGGGACACCCATAGTCATGGCTGCAGGTCTTTGTGAGCTTTCAAGTCTGCTGCAGGAAACTCCGAAGCTGTTTTTCCTGTCTCCTATCTCCTGAATCCTAGATTCCCCCAATTCTTTCCCCATCTGACTTCCAGGGATGCCTTCTCAACATAACTTCACTTCTATGTTTCTTCTGCCTCCTACCCTTCAAGAACTGCAATAACTCCCCAGCACCTGAAGGAAGAAATCAAGTCCCTTTGACTGGGCCTGAGCCGGAATTGGTCTATATCCCCTAATTTGTTGCCATTGTCCTTTCCGCATATAACCTAAACTGCCTGCAGTTCCCAAGCACAGGGATTCTGGTGTTCACACTGTCCCCTCTAAGGGGAGTGCCTTTCTCTTTTTCTTCACCCAGCTAAGTGCTACTTATCCTTTAAGATAAAGCACAGTCACTTCTTTGAGTCAGTCATCCCAGTTTCTGTAGCAGAAGAGAATTTTCCTATGTACTCAAAAATCATATCTCTATTTCTTTGCTTCACCTAAATGTCACATCCAGTCTCTTAGTTAATTATTCAAAAATCAGTAAGTTTTTTTTGTGCCTTGAAGATAAATAACTGCAAAAATCAATAAGTTTTTACTGAATATACAATAAGTATATTCCAGACACTATCTAAGCACTAAGGATAGAGTTGGGTAAAAAACATACAAAATATTTGCTCTCATGAAACAAAGGGAAGATGGACACTCAAATCAAATAAGTAAAATACCTCAGTATGGTTAGGTGATGGCAACTGCAAAGCAATAAATAATTCTAATAAGAGGCATGTAGGGGCTGGAGTAGGAGCTGTGATAGCAAATAGGGTGATCAGTGGCGCATCACTGAAGTGACAATTGAAATAAAGGCCTAAGGAAGATGAGGAGGAGCCATGTGGACCTATGCAGGACAAGCATTCCAGGCAGAGGGAATAGCAAGTGGAGGACCATGAACAAGGGGGTGGTCTTGGCCTGTTAGACAAAGCAAGAAGGCCAGTGTACTTGGAACACTGTGAGAAAGGGAAAGAGGTACAGGAGACAGGCCAGAGAGTGGTATAAGAAACCTGGTGGTGATGCCAGGAATGTGGTATTTGGCTTAGATGTGGACAGCCCTGGAGAGTGCTCAGCAGAGGAGGACCGCCCTGTTCTATTATATGGGCGATAGAGGACAAGGTTGGATGTGGGAGACCAGTTAGGAGATTTCAGACAAGGGCTTTGGTAGCCTGGGCCAGAATGGTTGTTCCCAGTAGATTGGGAGTAACTTGAGAGCTGGGACTCAATCCCATTTATGTTTTAATCCCTAGCTACTAGCATAGGACCCAACACACAGCATGGCAGGCGCTCAAGAACATGAAATAAAAGAATAAACCAAGTTATCCGATAAAGTAACTAGAGCTCCTGAAGTCAGCACTGTTTGTTTTTCTAGGGCCAGACTTTGCAGGATTTTGTTTCCAGTGGGCAAGCTTTGTTTTCTGTTTTTCCTAGTTGAATGGCCCGTAGGCCACATTCTGAGGACAGCGTGGGTGTTTTGCATGGGGCCAATCAGAATCTGCTTGTGAAATTGCTTTTTAAATTACCTTTGGATATTTGAAACATGCTTTAAAAAAAAAAAAAAAAAGCAAGGAAAAATTACATGTTTTTCCATAGCAGGCTGCCATAGGTAACTAAGCACCCCAAGTCTCCAGGTGCATCTTAGGGTGAAGTCAGAGATTTTTCGAAACGGAAATCAGGCCTCTGAATAGTTCCAACCCGTGAAAACCGTGCTAATCTAAAGATCAAAAAGGAAAAGGCATTTAGAAAATGATTCCGAACCAACATTTGTATAAGCTAATTGAAAAGAATTTCTGAACATGTGAATTTGTATTTTTTAAAAAGGGAAATACACAGGAAATGTTTGGGACTAGTTGGTAAATGGTTCCTTAAACTCACTGTTAAATTGGGAGAGGATATGACCTTCCAGAGCTGTAAGTGTTCAATTAGATGATGTATCTAAAATGCCGGGTTTACCATATAGTGGCACTCCAGATACGATAGTCCCTGCCTTTCCCCCTGAAACAATTCTAGAAGCTGTTTGCGGAAGCCCAGATCCACCAGACCTCTTGCGGACATCTAACAAGATCACTTTTCTATCTACTAAAAAGCAGGCCCACAATGCAGATTTTGTGGGCCCCTTTCTCCAAATAATACCAAGATTAAAAATTATTTGTGATCGATCTTTAAAAATTTATTTTATTCTAGGCAAAATTTAGACTTTCATAGACCCTAAATTTTCCCTTTTTTTTCTTTTTTGTTGTGAGACAAAAATAAAAATATTTTTTAACACCACAAGTTTATTGTTCCTTCTGATTTGAAAAAAAAATGGAAATATTTTTGTGGTCCCTTCCAAGTATTGTGGGTGCCAGACGCTGTGCCCAATGTGTGAGTGGGCGAAAGAGAAACAAAAAGGTAAATCGACTTTAGGCTGCTGGAGAAACAAGCTTGACTTCTGTGGGCAGTTGCCCTTGTCTTGCAAATAAGTTTCCTGATTCCTTGACCCTTCAATCCTGTTTAAAGGGCTGGCACAGGGAAGGACAATATAAGATTTGTCCCCTGAAACTAAAGGAAAACAAAGAAGAGGTCTGTGACAGGGTGGAGTTAGCTAATATGAACCAGAGCAAAGACTCCATCTAACAAGGAAATTGACTGTTCCCAGCACGCACGCATGTCCAGGCCTGTGTAAGTCCTGCCCCAGGCCATGGGTGATGCAGGCCGCAGCACCTCCAGACTGTCCAGGAAGCCGCCCTCCCCCAGCCCCAATTCAGGGGCCTCCAGGTCACTGCACGCAAGGGCCCACTGTAACGATTGGCAAAGGAACCAAAAGGCAGAAAAAGCCTGCTTTGGGGGACAGGTGATTTCTGGGCCATTGGGGAATGTGGAAAAGAGATTAATTGACCACCTGGTAGGGAGACTCTAACTCCTTTCCCTACTGGCCTGGGCTACTCCCAGCTTCTCTAGGGAACATGGTAAATCAGTGTTCAGTGGAGAAACATCATGGACAGAAGTTTCTGGACTGAGCTAAAATAGTAACCTTCTTTTCAACCTTCCCAAAGGTCTCCAGAGGTCTCTTCTTACCCTGGAGGATGAACCCTGGTGACTCACATTCTTCTTCACTAGGCTATTTTCTCGGTATCAGATAAGGAAAGAATGGAAATAGGTTGTTGCATTAATAACTCGTCTTAACTTTTAATTTCAGTTTCTTTGTTTTATTATCAGTTTATTAACAATGAGCATGCCACCTGATGATCCCTTCATGAATTCATTCAACAAATGTTTATTAATGACCTGCTATATACCAGGCATTGTTCTAAGCACTTGTAAGACAGCAGTGAACAAAATACCCCCATCCTTGTGGAGCTGACATTCTAGAGGGAACACAAACAATAGCACAGCTCCATGGCTCACTGCAAGACTGTGGTGATGAAGGTGGTACCATTATTCCAGGGGCCACTGAAGACAGGTGGAAAGAACACTACTAACGAATTGCTGTGAAGAAATCATGCAACTTAGAGCTGACGTCATAGGGGTCATTATGTAATATATTGGAAGGTGATTATAAGAGAAAAACAGAGCAGGCAAAGGAGATTTAGGGGGGGAAGGAGATGCTGGACAGACTTGAATGTGATAGGGCTGTTATATTTAGGTGATTGTTGTTTTTCTAAGACTTATTTATTTATTTTTAAGATTTTATTTATTTATTTTTGAGTAGAAAAGCTGGAGTGTAGACCAGAGGTGAGGGGGGATGAGAGGATTCACCAGAAATCATACAACATGTAGCTTTTATAGATTGGCTTCTTTCACTTAGTAATATGCGTTTAAGTTTCCTCTACGACTTTTTATGGATTGATAGCTCAGTTATTTTTAGTGCTAAATAATATTTCATTGACTATTTTTTTAAACAGCTTTATTGAGCTATAATAAATTCAATGAACTTAAGTACATTTACATTTAGAGTTATGCAAATTACCATAATCCGTATTTAGAACATTTCTTTTTCTTTTTAAAGTTTTTTATTATGGTAGGAACACTTAACATGAGATCAACCCCCTTTTTTTTTTTTTTGTTTTTAATATTTATTTATGCAGGCCTCCCCTGATGGTGCAGGCGGTTAAGCACCGCGCTGTGAAGCTGTCCGCAGACTCTGCAGCAAGGGTTTGATCCTGGCCGGCTGGTGAGGGTCCCGCATGGCAAGCAGACCTCTCCTGCCTCGCCTGCTGCTCCCCTCAACAGTGTACTTCAGTCAATCTGCCTGTTCTATTCCCCGCTCTGTCTCTGGTGGATCCTCTCATCCTCCCGCACATCTGGCCTGTACCCCGGTTCTTGTATAAATAAATAAATAAATAAATCTTAAAAAAAAAAGAGATTTATTTATGCATATAAGAATGGGCTCACAGGCCAGAGTTGTGTGTGGGGGGGATGAGAGGATTTACCAAAGACAGAGTGGGGAACAGAACAGGCAGATTAACTGAAATACAGTGCTGAGGGGAGCAGCGGGCAAGTCAGGAGAGGTCTGCTTTGCCATGTGAGTTGCTCCCTGGCCGGGGATCAAATTTGTGCTGCAGTGGCTGTGGTTAGCTTCATAGGTTGTGTCTTAACCCCTTGTGCTACCAGGGAGGCCCCAAGATCAAACCTCTTAACAAAATTTTTAATGTACTGTACAGAATTAACTATAGCCATTAAGTTATACAGCGATCTCTTACATAACTGATACTTTATATCTTTTAAATAGCAACTCCTATTTTTACCTCTCTGAAGTCCTTGGCAGCTGCCATTTTATTCTCTATTCCTATGAGGTTAACTACTTTAATGTTCCATGTAAAGGGTTTTTGTCCTGTGATTAGGCTCACTTCACACAGCATAATGTCCTCAAAGTTCATCTGTGTTGTTGTGTATGTCAGGATGGCCTTCTTTTTTAAAGGCTGAGTAATATTCCCTCCCATGTACATATCACATTTGCATTATCCTTTCGCCCATCAATGACCATCTAGGCTGTTTACACATTTTGCCTATTATCAATAATGCGGCAATCAATTTGGGAGTACAAATAGCTCTTCAAGATCCTGATGTCATTTTCTTTGAAGATAAACCCAGTACATGGTAGTTGTAATTTTATGAGGATCCTTCATACTGTTTTTCATAGCAGCTATGCCTTTTCTCATTTCTACCAAGAGTGCATAAGAGTTCCAATTTCTCCACATTCTTGCCAACATTTCTTATCTTGGCTATTTAATAATAGCCATCCTAATCGGTGCAACATGATATCTCACTGCTATGATTTGCATTTTGCTTATGATCGTTCATGTGGAGCATCTTTTCATGCATTCATTGACCAGCTGTGAACTCCACACGGCAGAGGTGATTGTGTTCACTGTGCGTCTGACACCTGGAAGGTAATCAATGAATATATTTTGAGTGACTAAACTGTGACATGCCAGATACTACACAGATATTATTTCCAAATTCTTATCAATTGCTCAGAGGTAGACATTATCACTCCCCATTTTATGGATGGAATTGAATGTCGGAAAAGTTAAATAATTTGATTGAGGTCACATAACCTGATCGGGAGGATCTCAGACCTGGTCTCTCTGGTGCCAACAGGTATATACTTTTCCGACACTTCATTGGCTTCTCTGCTGCTGGCCAGTTTAATATTCTTCTAGTGCAAAACCCAAAGGCAAATTGGGACATCAGGCAAGTAAGCCCTCTGGATAGAAAACAGACACTCAGAAACCAGAACGAAACCTCTGGGAATAGAAAACCCAATCAACTGCCTGGGAAACACTGTGTTTTGCAGAACTGTGAGCAGTTTGGTGTGTAACTCAGCTCTTGAGCTCTAGCTGCCTACACTTTAAAATCTATTATTTGAGTGAATTAAAACTCCCAGCCTCAAAAGGAACCTTCTTTATGAAAACCTTTTTTCCTGTTGAATAGTTTAACCCATACTGGCAGTGCAACCGGGAAAATATAATCTAAATTGATATTTTGCAAAGCATAAGACTAAATAAAAATGTTAGATGTGGAAAATGCAGCCTTTCTAGGACTTAGTGAGACATCGCATGTATAGAAAAACATTTTGGGTAAAACCTGTTAAGCCAATCGTGGCTTAATTCAAAATTACACCTAATTTGAAACAACTGTTTTTCCTTAGCCAACTGGCTATCCTATTGTTCTTCAATAAAAGCAACAGAAAGTCCAAATTCAAAGTCAGTTAGTCCCCAAAGAAAGTTATGTTTCATATTAACAAGGCTCAACCAGAAAACACGATTGCTATGATCTGTGGTATCCATTACTACCCCAGAGACGGAAGATTGTCAGTGGCTAGGAGGGTCCCTAAAGGCTTGAAGTTCTGATTTTATTATTTATTTATTTTTATTTCGTAGAAGAACTGAGGTGTAGGCCAGAGGTGCTGGGGGGGAGGGGGTGAGAGGATTCACCAGAGACACAGTGGGGAGCAAAACAGGCAGATTTACTAAAACACACTGCTAAGGGGAGCAGCGGTCAAGACAGGAGAGGTCTGCTCTGCCATGTGGGTCAGCTCCCTGACTGGGGATTGAACTCAGGCCTTAGAGGTGATAGCACTAAGATTTAATCCTTAGGCCACTAGAGAGGATCTTGAAATTTTGTTTTTAAATGTGAGAGGATAAACATGTTCGAAAGAACCTACTTTGGGGGCATTCTAGACAGAGATCAGGCCTTTGTTGTTTTGTTTCCTTAATAAGCTACCCAGGGGAAATACTCAGAAAGGATCATATATACCAGTAGCTCATTCATTTTTACTTCAGTGTAGTATTATTCCATTGTTTGAGTATACGCCAAAGTTTACTTATCTTATCCATGTTTTTGTTCATAGACATTGGGGTTACTTCTAGTTTGGAGACATTTTACAAACGAAGTAGAAACTACCAGCCAGGGTATGGTGGACTAAACTGTGTTCACCTAAAATTCATTATGTTGAAGCACTAACCTTCATTGTCACCGTGTCTGGAGACAGGGCATTTCCAGAAGTAATAAAGTTAAATGCGATCGTAGGTAGAGCCCTGATCTGGGAGCAGCAGTGTTCTTTTAGGAAGAGATGCCAGACAGCTCCAGTTGTCTTTCCAGAGGCACAAAGAGGAACACAAAAAGAGGGTGCCTGCCTGCAAGCCAGCTCTCAACCATTCTGGCACCCTGATCTCAGACATTCACCCCACAGAACTATGAGAATCCATTTCTGTGTTTTAGCCTCCCAGTCTCTGTTATTTTGTTATTTTGTTCAAGCAGACTGAGATAGGTCGGTTGGGGATGAGTTGCTGACTTGAAATGGACAAAGAACTTTTCACAAGTTGTGCTGGGAATTCAAATAGTAGTTAATGGGTGGTTATGTAGGGAAACAGATTGATCAAACTGTCCATTTACAATTGGTACATTTTTGTGGTTATAAATTTTACTTAAAGTTAAAAAGGGTCTTTGTAGAGGCAGAACTGGGCACAGTGCAGGTTTTCTGATCCCATGCAGACCGGGTAAAGGAGGAGTCAGAGTCCTCAGTAGTTTTGCAGGTTTTTTATTTGGGGTTCACCAGGCATATGGCAGGCAGGGGTGCTGGCTGGGGGGCTGGGAGGCTGGCAGGCCTCCCAGCCCCCAGCAAGTCCTCACTCTATCTGGGCTCTCTAGCGTTCGTTCTGCTGCTTCTCGGCTTCGGCTTCGGCTTCGGCTGCGGCGGCTGCTGCTGCTGGTGCTGGTGCTGCTGGCGTCCCCCCGTGACGCCGCCCTTAAAAGCACAGTCTTAGCTCAGCTGAATCCCATCTACCTATGCCCACACCCTATTCCAGGTGCCCACCATCAGGCATGCATTCAGGACAAGGATCCATCATCTATCCTGATGGCGGAAGGGCAGAAAAGCCTGATATTTTCTTTACCCTACAGTCTTCTTACCCCCATTCCACTTTTTTCAATGGTTTTAGTCTGCCAAATTACTTTAACAAATAGCGTAGATTAGGATGCCTTAGAAACAACAGAAATGGGTTTCCCACCATTGTGGACACTGGGAGCCCTGGATCAGGGGCTCAGGACTGCTCTCAGGGGTAGACTTCTAGCATTCTCACATGGGGGAGAGGGCCAAGGATCGTTCTAGCCTGTTTTATGAAAACATTAGTCCCATTCCTGAGGGCCCTACCCTCCAGATTCAAGCACCTCTGAAAGTCTCTCTCTCCTGATACTATCACCTTTGGGGGCAAGGATTTCAACATAAGAAATTTGCAGGGACACACACATTCAAACCATAACCCCAAGGAAATCTGCATTTCCAACAGATAATATAGTATTAATGCTTTTGAGCATGCGTAGCAGAAGGGAAATGAACTTGCTGTTTATCTCACATGTACATACATTTTTGCATATAAAGATAACTCAGGGGATTATGCGCTAGACCAAGCAACTGTCAAATGGCAGATCTGGATTCCTTCTGTGCCCGGCTGACCTCAGGTCATGCCCCTTGCCCTGACCGCACTAGATCTGTCAGTACTGGGCCCACTCAGCCAAGGGACTGTGCAGGAGGGACACCCTGAAGGGACCAGAGGCTGTGGAGTGGCCCTGGAGCTGGGTTAGGAGGGCAGGTCTCCAGGGCACAGGGCTGGGTGTCTCTGAAGGACAATTCTGCCTGCACTGCCATAGGAAGGGAGTTGAAGAGACTGGAAGGAGCAGACAGCGCGGAAGCCAAGGGCTCCAAGAGAGGAGCCACACAAACAGCCCGGTGGCCAGGCCAAGAACAACAGGAAGCGCACAGCCGCACCCCTGTTCACTGCAGCCCTGGCCTGGAGACCCGGGGTTATTTTCTCCAAAGGGCTTTCTGCAGATGTTACATAAACAAAACCTCCATTGACTCCAGTTCTGGGACTGGCCTAAAATAGCCCTCAGGCTTTCACTAACTCGCAATTGCTCTGCCACCCGTGAAAGTCCCCAAGTGGGTGAGCAGCTTCCCTCCACACGTGCTGATAGCGCTCTACAGCGCCCCCACCAGGCTCCCCCTGGAGAAGCAAAAAGTGGTCAGAGGCCTTGAAGACTTCTGATGGCTACTGGGCCAAGGGCTGTGTTTCCCCTCCTCAGGGAGAGGAAGAGGGGAAGTAGGTTCTGCGGGGTGACTGGGTTGGGCAGCAGGAGCAGGTAAGGTGGGGGGCTGGGGCGGGGTGGGCAGGAGGGCTGGCTGCCTGTGTCGTGTCTCTGGTACTCTGTCTCTTTCCCTCCTTCCTTCCCTCCCTCCCTCCTTTTTTTTGGATGGAGTTTGAGTGTGATCCAAGAGCAAACTCACCAGGTAAGAGGCCGGAAATTTCCCTGTCATGACTTTTTTTTTTTAGCTTCATTTAGCGATTGGACACTCTGCTGGTCTTTCTCTGAGCTCCTGTAAATTTTCCTGACCCCGTTTACACTTCATCTTCATTTTGCAAAACAGAAAAAAAAAAAAGAAAGAAAGAAACAAAACATTCCATTCGTGAACATCTGGAATGTCCCAGATCTGTGACACAGCATGGGGCCACCCTGGACTTTGCCGTTTTGACACAGGTCCCTGAAAACCTATTATAATCTCTCCACCCTGACTGCCTGTAGTTTCTCAAAATCTTAGCTCATAAAAATATCAAAAAAATCTACAATTACAAAAAATTAAATACTATGTGCCTGATACCAGAGTATTTTGTATTTTAGTTTAATTCCCATTGGAGAGACCAATAGGATACGTACAATCATAATCTCCAGATTACAGAAAAGTAAATTGCACATCTGCTAGGTTAGATTTTGTGTCTTCACTACTACATCTCAAATCCTAGAAAAAAGGCAGGTAGACTTAGCACCTCTTATTCCCTGGCTTCCTGTATTCAAAATCCAAGCTACATCTTTATAACTAAACATATTATATCGATCAATTTATTATCCAACTAGTCTTGAGAGTGTTGTCTGGACAAGATGTTATTCAAGTCTATACAAGCCTCCCTTCCCCCCAAAAAAGTATAATGCGTAATATATGAATATTCAGTTTATGTTTATTAAAAGTTGTATTTTGATTATGAGAGGGTCTTGTGTTTCCCCAGCCAGGAACTAAATCGTCTGAGTTCTATAGTACAGAGTCCTAGAGGTGGGAAGCTGTGGAGTCTATGGGGAGCTGCAAGGGTCCTCACAGGACCTATAGGAAAGGCCCACACAAGGCTGAGGGGCCAGAGTTAGGCTGTGGAGAATCAGGGGATGCTGATATAAACTGGGAAAGTGGGGTGTCCTGAGTAATCAAATTCTGATCTTATTTCCTTTACTATAGTAGCCTCTGTGAGGCTGGCTGGCCCTAAACTTTGCTCCAGGATAAGTCCCATGCCTGGGGCAGCTTTTCTTTTTTTTTCCTTTTTTTTTTTAGGACTGATTTATTTATGCATACAAGAGCTGGGTGTAGGCCAGAGGTGCCGGATGTGAGAGGATTCACCAGAGACAGAGTAGGAAGCAGAACAGGCAGATCAACTGAAATACACTGCTGAGGGGATCCGGGGGCAAGTCAGGAGAGGTCTGCTGCACCATATGGGTCACCTCCCTGGCCAGGGATCGAATCTGTGCTGCAGTAGCTGCGGATAGCTTCATAGTGCTGTGCTTAACCCCTTGCACCACCAGGGAGGCACCAGCTTTGCTCTTAATTGGAGTCAAAACTTTGGTTTATCTTTAGAAATCTTCCTAACTCCCTGATTTCCCATTTTTATTTTTTATTCATTTGTTTTCTGTCTCTATTCATCCATCTCATAAACATTTCTTGTGTGTTTACTATGTGCTTGTACTCCACACTGGAGATACAGAAAGGCATTTAAAAAGTAATGTAATCTGTCTATTCAAATTTGCATCTGAACTTTTTATTCCTCTTCAGTGAGTCAATAAACACAAAAAATATTCTTTTGTTTAAGTGGAAATATGTCAATGTCATTCTTACAAACAAGCTTTAATATATCTCCGTGAAACAAGTGACAAAAGTGTGCGTATACAAACACACATACGGAAATTAAATAGGTTTGGCTGTTAGACTGTTATTTCTAATAAATTATCTTAAGTATATGATTCGTAATACAAATTGAGGTCTGTAATAACTTTCAAAATCTCGTTTTACTGAATGCATTTCTCATTTTTTTTTTTAAAGTAATGCAATATGGTCCTGCCTTCCAGGAGTTCAGGGTATAGTGCAGAATGATAAAGGCACTGATGTAATTGCAGGCGACAAAAGGCCAGAATGGGACCCCTGACAGGAAGGATGGTGCAGAAATATGGGGCTTCCAGAAGAGATCATTGTTGGGGGACATGTATTTCCTTCTCTAAATGTTTCCTTCCGTGAGGAGACTCCTCTGGAGCCCACTCACTCACTCTTCTTACCTCTTTGTTCATCTTCCCTGGGGGAGAGGGATCAACTTATATGATCATCGAGTTCAGGAGAGGGAGCTGGGAGGGTATGACTAGATGTTCTGCTCCTCCATGACTTGAACTTTACAGAGGCAGGCTTTTGCCAGGAAGGTGCTACTTGTCACTGGTAAGTTCACTGAGATTGGGAAACTCACTTGGCTATTACATTTAAAGTCACATTCTCCAACCTCACTCTTATAAGTAATGTCATTTTGATCTCCATTTGCCATAACTGACTCCCTGAAATCCCAGCATAAATATTGATGATGTCTGGGTAAATGTGGATAGATGTGAACTAGAGTGGACTCATCATGTTGGCTCAGCTGAGCTAGTCTCAGCTCCATGTTCTGAACTGAAATCAAGATGACCCTGAACGCTATAGAAGGAGGAAGCTCATTTACAGGAATTTTTGCTACCTGATCCCTTGTTTTAGAGCTTCATGTTGATCCAGCTTTGCAGCAAGAGAGGAAAAAGAGCATGCAGAATAAAAGAAACAAGTCTGGATTGGCATTTTTCAAGAGTCTGGGGCAGTTCAACAAAGGTCACGCTTGGCCTTTTGTCCATGCCTGGCATTCCTGCTGACATCCCAGGTAAGACTGGGGATAGCTGCTTGACTTCCTTTTCTTATGTCTTTATTTTGGTAGGGCCCCTTGTTTTGTTAGAATGCCTTTACTCCATTGTTTCTCCTCTTGTCAACTTCCTGTGAAGCTGATCTTGGGGTCATATTTGTCCCCAGAATAAAATGCTATAATCATATTGTCTCATACCTCTTGGAAGGCCAGTAGGATCATAGCCCCTTTTTTCTCAGATGACAAGTTACTGACATACAATGAGAGACCTAAGGTGGCGGACCACCCAAAAAGGATTGGCAAAAACCTGGAAGATCCTACTTTTACACCCCTAGTATTATCCCATCAGACAGTGCCATTTCCTCACTGATTCTATCAACCAGGTTCTCAATCAGTTATTGAGCTGGTGCTTTTCTCCTCAGTTTTATGACACCAAAAGCTTCAGAGTGAGTTTTTCCCCAGTAGAGGGAGCAGTATCAAACAAGTTCTCCCGCCTGAACAGTCAAGTACTCCTAATTAGCCAAGCAGGTGGCCCTGTGTATACTTTGGAAACTCCATCTATCCATCGGGTGGTTGCCTGTTCAAAAGCTTTGAACCATAGGAAAGCATTTGCAAGGTGGTCTTGGGTTTTGTGGACTGCTCAGGCTTGTACATCTTGCTTCCATCAGCAGAGTGTGGTTTTGGCTCACTAGGGCAGTTGCCACAATTAGACCAGCTCGTAGATTCCATTGGCAGGTCCTGGCTCCAGGATGGTGAGGACATGGGCAATTCTGCTGACCTTGCACCACACGCCAGGCAGTGCTGCTCATGTGCATAGTCTCCAGAGATGGGTTTTGTGTCAGAGAAACCTCTAGCTTAGGGAGTTTATAATCAACAGGCTTTGAAGGCAATAGTTGAGAAGGAGAAGCAGTAATAGGAGAATCTTGCAAAAATGTTTGTAGCTTGGACTCACCTCACCCACCTAGCTCCCGGTTGGGTCTCGGACTGGGCTAGACTAAAATCTCGGGCAGCTCTTGGTAAAGACTTTTATTGAATAAACCTCTGTGACCTAGACCATTATGAAATGTGGAAAATATCAAAACAAAGGCGTGTGTTTGAATTCACGCTGTGAAAGATACCCATGGCACAAAAGGAGAGCTGGCAAAGTGAGCATCTTGGAGAACTTACGGTTGCTCACAGCTTAAAAATTCATGCAAACCTGTCATGAAACAAGAGGCTCCACCACGTACTCGTTTGCTAGGGCTGTCATAGCAAAATACCACAGGCGGGGCGGGGAGGGGTGGTGCGATGGGGAGGTTGAAAAAACAGAATTTTGTTGTCTAGTGGCTGGAAGTTCAAGACCAAGGTGCTGGCAGGGTGGGTGTCCTCTGAGACCTCTCTCCTTGACTCGCAGATGGTCATTCTCTTGCTGCCTCTTCGTTTGTCCTCTTTGCAAATCACTCCTGGTGGATTTCCCTTCTCATATAATGACAGCAGAGTTGTTGGGTAGGGCCTTATTTTAATAGTCTCACTTTAACCTAATCACCTTTTCAAAATCTACTCAAAATGGGTTAAATAAAGATCTGAAACCATAAAACCCCAAGGAGAAAACACTGGGGGTAAACTCCTTGACATTGTCTTGCTGATGATTTTTTGGTTTTGACAATAAAAGCAAATATAAACAAGGGACTACATGAAGCTAAAAAGGCCTGCACAGCAAAGGAAACCACCAACAAAATGAAAAGACAATGGAGAGATCAAAAGAAAATATTTTCACCCATATATTTGATAAAGGGTTAATATTAAAAATGTCTAAACAACTCACAAAACTCAATGGCAAAAACAATCCAATTTAAAAATGGCCAGAGGATCTGAATAAATATTTTCCAAAGAAGAAATATAAGAAGCACAGATCCAAAAAAGGTGCTCAACATCACTAATCATTAAGGAAATGCTAATCAAAACCACATGGACTGTCACTTCACAATTATTAGAATGACTATCATCAAAATGACAAGAGATAACAAATGTTGGTGAGAATGTGGAGAAAAGGGAACCCTTGTGCACTGCTGGCAGGAATGTAAATTGGTGCAGTCACAATGAAATAGTGTGGAGATTCCTTGAGAAATTAAAAATAGAACTAGCATATGATAAAGTTGTCCCACTTCTGGGTATATATTCAAAGATAATGAAAACAGGATCTAAAAGAGATATCTGCCTTCCCATATTCATTGCAACATTATTCACAGTATCAAAGCTAACAACCTGAAATGAATGGATAAAGGAGATTTTTATATTCACAACAGAATATCATTTAGCCATGAGAAGAAAAGGAAATTAGACCATTTGAGACAACATGGAGAGAACTTGAGGACATTGTGCTAAGTGAAATAAGTCAGACAGAGCAGAAAATATATGGTATCTCCTATATATGGAATCTTAAAAAAGAAAAAGGTCCAGGGCCTCCCCGGTGGCGCAGCGGTTGAGTGCTGGGTTGCGAAGCTGCCCGCAGCCTCTGCAGCACCGGTTCGATCCCTGGCTGCTCCCCGGCCACCAGAGGAGGGTCCCACATGGACCTCTCTGCCACCCGCTGCTCCCCTCAGCAGTGTACTTCGGTCCTTCTGCCTGCTCTGCTCCATGCTCTGGCTCTGGTGAATTCTCTCACCCTCCCGCGCTTCTGACTGTACCCAGTGCTTGTATAAATAAATAAATAAATAAATAAATAAATAAATAAATAAATAAATAAATAAATAAATCTTAAAAAAAAAAAAAGAAAAAGAAAAAGGTCCAACCCATTAAAGTAGAGAGCAGAAAAAGGGTTTTCAGGGGCTGAGGGAGTGCTTTTAGGAGAAACTAGGAGAGGTTGGTAGAAAGATACAAATTTACAGGTGAAGATAAATAAGACCTGAGGATTTAATTTAAAACATGGTGACTACTATTGATAACACTGTATTGTATAGTTGGAATTTGCTAAAAGAATAGAACTTAAATATTTTCCCCCTCCCCCCCAAAAGTTAAGTACATGAAGTGATGGATACATTAATTAACTGGATGGGGGGAATCCTATCACATTGTATATCAAATCACTATGATGTACACTTAAATATTTTACAGTTTTATTGATCAATTGTACCTCAGTAAGACAGAAATTGAAAAATAAAACACAGTTGAGGAGAAAAAATTCCAGAACATAGTTTCTGAACATCAACATAGGTTCAATATTTTAAAAAGTAGATATGTTGTTTTTTGTTTGGCTTAAATCATCACATTTTCAACTAGCAAATATTTAATTTTAGCTATTAAAAAACTCATCTGATGCCTACCAATATAGGGAAATGTAATTAGATCACAATATGGTAGAGAGGTGAAGGCCAGTTAAAAAAGCTCATCTACTTTATTTATTTATTTATTTTTTTTATAGAGGCATGTTTTTACTTATTTATTTATTTATTTGTTTGTTTGTTTTGTTTATACATGCACTGGGTACAGTCAGAAGCGCGGGAGGGTGAGAGAATTCACCAGAGCCAGAGCGGGGAGCAGAGCAGGCAGAAGGACCGAAGTACACTGCTGAGGGGAGCAGTGGGCGGCAGGAGAGGTCTGCGCGCCATGTGGGACCCTCCTCCGGTGGCCGGGGAGCAGCCGGGGATCGAACCGGCGTCACAGAGGCCGCGGGCAGCTTCGCAACCCAGTGCTCAACTGCTGCGCCACGGGGGAGGCCCAAGTTCATCTACTTTTAATAGACAGCTCACTGAAGGAAATCAATTTGATTCCTTGTGATTATTGTACCATTTTTGCATCTTTGCAGTGTTTTCAACCCTGGACAATTTATTTATTTATTTGTTTGTTTATTTATTTATTTATTTTTAAAGATTTATTTTATTTATACAAGAACTGGGGTACAGGCCAGATGCGCGGGAGGGTGAGAGGATTCACCAGAGACAGAGCAGGGAACAGAACAGGCAGACTGACTGAAATACACTGCTGAGGGGAGCAGCGGGAGAGACAGGAGAGGTCTGCAGCCAGGTCTCCCTGGCTGCAGGGATTGAACCCGTGCTGCAGAGGCTGTGGACAGCCTCACAGCGCTGCGCTCAACTGCCTGCGCCACCAGGGAGGCCCCCTGGACAATTTAAATGACAAATGCTAAGTAGCACTTAAAAGCTGATTTAAGTGTACGTGGAGTTGTGGAGATTAAATGTGGTTTTGCCTGAAAGCCAGCTTTTTAACAGAAATTATCCTTGTATATTAAAAAGTATGAAAAAATACATTAGAGAAAATTTTTATTAAGATTTTTAAAGCATACAAATAACTTGCAAGAGAATATCCAAATCCCTTCTCCATTTTCATCAAATATGGGAGTGCTTAACTACACAGGAAGAAGTTGGTGGATTTGGAAAGCTGCTGAATTCTCTATTTGAATCAATCCACATTAAACACAAGCTGTTGTTTTATTAGGAATGGAAGGATAAACATATTCCGAGTGGAATATAGAAAAGAAATCCCTCTTAGCCCAGTGTTCCTGGAACAAATGAATGATTGCAACAGAAACGTGAGGCGGGAAGGATGTCTCAAGATCAGGCTAGACCAAACCATCCACATATCAAATCCCTGACACTCACAAATCCAGTCTCAAGGAATCACTGACTCCCAAGGGCTGGGAAGACAAGACGTGATGATAAGAGGGACAGAGACAAACTATTTGTGTTGATGTCTGTTGCAAAAAATACTTCCTACCCAATTAAACCATGGTTTCATCAATGTTACCTAGGATAAAAGTAAATATTAAATTATAAGAAGGGAGGCAATTTAAAAAAAAATCATGCAGTCAACCTATGTTGTTCTGGATTCTAAATGTGCGAATTTGGCTACTTGTTAAATTTTATTTCTAACACCAATGTCACAGTGCCTTTCGGCCATTTGCAGACATGCGCAGGACAGCAAAAATGTGGGTTGTTAGTCTCGCACCTTCCAAGGGAGCTTGAGTAAGGCTCTGCTTTGCTATCCTTTTTTAGCACTCACACTGTAAACAAGTGTCCCTTTTGGTGACAGGTAGTGCCACATTTTTTCCCCCATTTTTGCACTTTTTGTTGGTGATTTCACTGTGAGCCTGACTCCCGGATATCGCACTGAAGGATATAGGCTGGTGTCCCAAGTGTTGGGAGGCCATGAGGCGCCTGCAGAGGAAACACATCCACTAGGTAAGATTGTTCAGGATTGCACAGTGGAGCTACAGCACGCAGCTGTGATCTCAGTGTTAATGAATCGATAATACACATTCAAAACGGTATCTTTAACAAACAGTGATATAAACCAATATTACCTCAATTTAAAAAAAAAATAAAAATGAAGTTTGCTACTAAAATTTTTTTAAAAAGATATCCTCCAGAAACACACATAGGATCAGGTTGTCTATGGAGCTGCTGAGGAATGTGATCAGGGCTCACGCAGGCAGCAATGTTGGCTAACTCAGTCCTGTAGCCACTTTCTAGAACATAACTGCCAGGAGGAATGGGCAGTGGCTGTGAGAGGTAGTAAAGGTGGCTGTGGGGAACATGGACATGTACTACCCAGGTTCCTTTCAAGGAAGGCCCTATGGCTTGGCTGTGGGGTTTGTGGACCACAGACAGCCTCCAGCTGGCAGCTACTTCAGGATCCTTGCAACCCCAGAAAGCTGCTCCAGTGCCCCAGGCCATGCCCTTCTCTGATCAGCCTGAATTTGGTGGGGGCATAGAGGCCCCACCATCTCCCATTCTCTGATGGGCAACTTGCTTCAGACCTGCAAAGGCTGGCTGAGGCTCTATGGAGCCTGCACTTCAGTTGGCTCCTCACTTTGCCTTCTCCTGCTTCCACTCCTGCCTTCACAGATCTGCTCTTTAATAAACTTTTTTTATTTATTTATTTTAAAAAATATTTATTTATTTATACAAGCACTGGGTACAGTCAGAAGCGTGGGAAGGTGAGAGAATTCACCAGAGCCAGAGTGGGGAACAGAACAGGCAGACCAATGAAATACACTGCTGAGGGGAGCAGTGGGCTTGGCAGGAGAGGTCTGCGCACCATGTGGGACCCTCGCCTGTGGCTGGGAATCAAACCAGCTCAACTGCTGCGCCACCACGGGAGGCCCTTTAATAAACTTCTTATATCCCAACCTTCATGTCTGCTTTGCTTTCTGAAGCACCCAGCTATAAGGGAGGCTCACAAGCAGAACAAAATACAAAGGAAGAGTTGCTAAGATCCTCCCACCTTCCCCTCCGGCCCTCCAGAGATATCAGAGTATTTGCTCATATCTTCCTCGTTATGCACCCAAGGTCTGTGTCCAAGCTCAGACGCCCACCCAGGCCAGGGCCACTGCTTGAAACTGTGAAGTCGGGTCATACTTATGGACCTGTTTGAAGAGGTGAGTGGGACTGAAACCAGCTGCTGCTCTGCTGCCCAAATCACGAGCCTGTCCCCCAGGAGTTACGTGGCTAGTGTTGGCCAAGGCTGTCTTCCCTCTCCTCCAAATTAGCTGGACCCCAACTACCCATGCCTGTCCCTGGGAGCTCAGCTCTTCAGGACAGCGTTGCCTTTGCCTTCGCCTCTAGCCTCAGCCTCTTCTCTGCATGGCTCCTGACTGGGGCTCACCCTCTAACCTTTCCACTTCTCGGAGGAGGAGATTTGATGAGCCAAGGACACAAAGTCTTCAAGTGTCAACCTTTTGAGAGGCTCTCCCTTTCAGATACAGGGCTTATACCAGGAAGCACCTATCAGAGCACCTGGCTCACATTTCTGTTCCTTCACAGCACTCTAAACTATCTGTATGCTCTGCAGGCTAAACATAGATACTGTGACATCTCACCGGGACGTACAAGCAAATATCACAGAGAAATTTATAAAAACATTAGTTATTGTTTACTGCATGTCAACCTCTCTGCTGTGTGCTTTACATATTTTATGTCATTTAATCTTCTTACACCTCTAAGAGGTTAGTATTAATACTCCCACTTAACAAAGAAAGACACGCTAGCTTAGAGTGGTTAAGTAACTCACCTCCTGCCCAGGAATTGGCAGAGCGGGTTTCAGGTGTGGTTTTGGGACTACAGAACTAGAAGAAGCTTCACAGACTCAGACTCAACCTGAGGCAATCTCCCGAACGGCACAAAGACAGCAAGACCCCGCAGACAGACTGTCTTCCCTTTGGTTTTTGTCTATTCGGTTGGCTGGCTGGTTGGCTTTTCTTTTTAAATTTTATTTTATTGCAGTAACATTGGTTTACAACACTATAATAACTTAGGGGTACAAGTTCACACCTCTTTAGGTGTATGTCACCACACATGGGTCTCTCCTCATTTGCTCCTCTTCCCTCTGGAGTGAGGGGAAGGATACTGTCTTCTTCCCTTTAAAGGATTCAACTTAAGTCTACAACTGAACTGGGATTAAGATCTGAATCTGAAGGCCTCCCTGGTGGCACAGCGGTTGAGCGATGGGCTGCTAAGCTGCCTGCAGCCTCTGCAGCGCCGGTTCGATCCCCAGCCGCCGGCGAGGGTCCCACATGGCGTGCAGACCTCTACTGCTGCGCCCGCTGCTCCCCTCAGCAGTGTACTTCGGTCCTTCTGCCTGTTCTGCTCCCCGCTCTGGCTCTGGTGAATTCTCTCACCCTCCCGCACTCCTGACTGTACCCATTGCTTGTATAAATAAATAAATAAAATCTTTAAAAAAAAAAAAAGATCTGAATCTGAGCTTGGCCAGCTTCATTTTAGCCACATGTCATATAATTTATCACCATTGAAAGACCAATTCTTCTCTACCTACGCATCCAGGGTCCAAAATGCATCCAGGGTCCAGTATTTTAAGAAAGAATTACTCAGACGCTTTACTTTGCTCCTTCTTTACCCAGATTGCCCAACTTCTGACCCATTTCACGGTAGGTGGATTTCAAGGCCTCTCAGGGTTGAGAGGTGGTGCAGGGAGAAGTGAGGTTCATAACCCCTGACCATTTGGCTCCTTGAAATTTCAAGGTAGGAGTGAAATAAAAGTGAAATGAGGTTAAAGACTAAACTGTGGATTTCAGTTCTAATTTTTGTCATTTTTTCTGGGAGAAAGATGAAAAATAAAATTCCATACCCTTTGACAAAGCTCTGCTTGGGTGTTGTGTCACTCTTCGGACAGTCTTCAGAAATAAGGCAGACTTCATCCCCAGATTGTTACTCTGTTACAGTAACTGGTAAGACATTCTTCTTTCATGTTTCCCCAGGATTTGTCATGAATATCAGTTCCTGTTGGTGAATAATCTGACTTATTAGTCCATCAGCCAGAAACATAAACAAGGATATTAATGGCTCTCCAAACTTAAAACAGACATCCCAAGCTACTTGGTGGTATGTGGTATACTGGGAGCTCCAGGATCATTCTCCTTAAAGATCCTAGGATTTTTGGGACTGTAAATTTCCAGCTGTATCCGAGTCGATATTCAACTTGCTGTTCATCCATGCCACATTTCCCGACCTTCCCACTCAAGTTTTGCCCCCAGGGAAATGCCTTGAGTGTTAACTCAAACATATTTGCAATATGCTTCTTCCTGTTTAAAAGAAGAGACTGGAAAGGGCAGCAAAATTTAAACTCATCTCTAAGAATTCTGGCAGTGAAGTCTGGAGGTTAAGATCACTGGCTTTGCAGTCAAATGGATCCTGCTTTATTGCTTATTAGCTGTCTGACCTTGGACAAGTTACTTGACTTCTTTTTAAGCACCAATTGCTCATCTGTAAAATGGATATAACTATGTATGACTCTTCCACTGTTGTAGGGATGATGTTAGGTTATGCATGTACCGCACTTCTACAGAGAGAGGCACTTGGTATTAGAAGACAATTAGAAGAGAAATTCAGCATACCATCAAAATTTGTCACCTAGAATCTTCAGCGCATCATTCAGTGAAGGAAGCAGATACAAAAGGCCACATGTTGCATGATGCCATTTATATGAAATGTCAAGAACAAGAAAATCTATAGACACAGAAAGTAGATCAGTGATTGCCTGGAGTTGGAGGTATACAGATTGATTTCTTATAATATGCTCCTCCTTTGGGGGTAATAAAAATGTTCTAGGGGCCTCCCTGGAGGCACAAGTGGTTAAGAAGCAACTTATGAAGCTCTCCGCAGCCACTGCAGCACAAGTTCGATCCTTGGCCAGGGAGATACCCACATGGCACAGCAGACCTCTCTTGTCTCGCCGGCTGCTCCCCTCAGCAGTGTATTTCAGTCAATCTGTCTGTTCTGTTCCCCACTCTGTCTCTGGTAAATCCTTTCACCCCCCTACACCTCTGGCCTGTACCCCAGTTCTTGTATGCATAATAAAATAAATCTTTAAAAAAGGTTCTAGAAATAGATAATGATGGCTATAGAAATTTGTGAATATACTAAAACTTAATGAATTTACACTTTACAGTGGTAAGTTTTCTGTATGAAATTATCTCAAAATTAAAAGAAATAACTATCTAATATACAGCTAAAATTAGCCAAAGCTAATTTGTTCCATGGATTCTACTGCTTAATTGCTTAGAAGGAAAATGAACTGTCAATCCACTAGAATATTATTTCTATTTCTAGGGACATGATTAGTTCTATGGTGACTCAATCAAATGTTAACCCATTGCAATGATGGCATTTGTGGGAATCAGTGATCCACAATTCTCTCGACATTCTAGGAGAGACTGCTGAGCAGCTGAATTCAGGGGCGTGAAGAGCTAACCTACCAGCCTTATCTTGGAAGGTTCTCTGCATCTCTGCTCATCTGGAGATATTCTACCTGGTAAATGAGTTGTTTTCTCTAGATCTAGTATGGAAAAAGAGCGACAGGAAACAGAAATCAAAGTCTCTTGGATTAATTGTGAATATTTTGATATTTCATAGTTATTGGTTCCAAGTCTTCAGTTGGAAACAGGGCTTCAGTTAAAACCAGTCAAATGTATGTGTGAGAATGAGTGAGTGAGTGGTGAGCGAGTGTACAGGAGGGAGAAGTAGGGGAATTTAGCTGAAAGGAGTGGGAAAGAGTTTGTGATGAGTCAGTGCCTGTTGCAAAACTAGAGTAGTTTAATTCTGGAATTTCATTGAGCACATTCAATACTTCCAAAATATAATTTAAAAAATACGCAGTGTTTTCGGATCCACATTTCTGACAGGGTTGTCAGCACTGCTTAGGGACAATTTCCTTCAGAGTGAGTAAGGTTACAAGATTTTGATAAAAATTATTTCTTTAGTGTTTGGAATGTCTGAATAGATTTGTGGTCTCTCATTTTGCTTTAAAACATGATTAAATATGCTTTAAAAATCAAAGACTTCTGTCTGGCTTTTGAATTTCTTCCAGATTTAGAGCTGGTTAATGTTACATGTGTCATGTTGATTTTTTGGAGGACTTCAGAAATGTCAACTGAGATTCTTTTAAGAAAAAAAGGTTATTAAAAAAAGAATCATTTATACAACACACAAATATATCAAGGAGCATTTAATTTTTATGAGGAGCATTTAATTTTTAAAACTGTTTGCTGGAGATGCTGAAAGGAGTATACATCTAGTGGGAGAAGCTGAGACAGATCTCGAGGCAAGAAGAGAATCAAAGTGAAGGTAAATTTTTTTTTATATAAAACTTTTTTTTAATTTTTATATTCCCCATACAATTGCGACCCCCTTATTTTGGCCACAATCCCTCCCCTCCCCGCCCCCTCACCCCGCATAGAGTGTCTCTGGTTCATAGTTGTTTGTTGATTTTGATATTTTCTTTCTTATAGTTATTCTTTTTCCTGGTCCCTTATTTAAGTTTTCTAGATTCCTACTAAGAGTGAGACCATCCGGTATTTTTCTTTTTCTTTCTGGCTTATTTCGCTGAGCATGATCCCTTCCATCGCCATCCATGTTGCTGCAAATTGCATGTGTTTATCTTTTTGAATGCTGAGTAATATTCCATGGTGTATATGTACCACATCTTCTTGATCCAGTCATCTATTTTTGGGCATTTGGGTTGTTTCCAAAGCTTAGCTATTGTAAATAGTGCTGCTATAAACATAGGGGTGCAGGTGCTCTTTGGAATTGATGTTTCTGTGTCCTTTGGGTAAATACCTAGGAGTGGAATTGCTGGATCATATGGAAGCTCTATGTTTAGTAGGTCCAGAAATCTCCACACAGCTCTCCATAGTGGTTGGACTAGTTTGCACTCCCACCAACAGTGCAGGAGAGTTCCTTTTTCTCCACAACCTCACCAACATTTGTTGTTGCTAGTATTTTTAATATGTGCCATTCTCACTGGTGTAAGATGGTATCTCATGGTAGTTTTGATTTGCATTTCCCTGATTACAAGTGAAGTTGAACATTTTTTCATATGCCTGTTGGCCATTTGCATTTCCTCTACAGAGAAGTTTCTTTTTAGCTCTTCTGCCCATTTTTTGACTGGATTATTTTCTTTGTTTTTGTTGAGTGTCATCAGCTCTTTATAGATTTTTGTGATCAGTCCTTTATCATTAGTGTTGTGTGCAAAAATGTTCTCCCAGTTGGTGGGGTTTCTCTTTGTTTTTGTTATTGTCTCTTTTGCTGGACTGAAGCTCTTTAGTTTGATGTAGTCCCAGATGTTTATCTTTGCCTTCACTATCACTGCTTTGGGTGATGTGTCTGCAACTATGTCTTTGATGTGCATATCACGTAGTGTTTCGCCTATATTTCCTTCTATGTATTTTATGGTTTCAGGTCTTATGTCTAGTTCTTTAATCCATTTTGAGTTAGTTTTTGTGTATGGTGTGAGGTAGTGGTCAAGCTTCATTCTTTTGCATGTAGCAACCCAGTTTTCCTAGCACCATTTATTGAACAAACTTTCTTTGCTCCAATGCATAGTCTTTGCTCCTTTGTCAAAGATTAGTTGACCATAAATCTGTGGGTTTATTTCTGGATTTTCTATTCGATTCCATTGGTCTGTATGCCTGTTCTTGTTTCAATACCATGCAGTTTTGATGATTATGGCTTTGTAGTATAGTTTGAAGTCTGGGAGTGTGATGCCTTCATTCCCTTCTTTTTTTTCAGGAGAGCTTTGGCTATTTGGGGTTTTTTGTGATTCCATATGAATTTCATCAGTAATTGTTCTATTTCTTTGAAGAATGACATTGAAATTTTGATTGGAATAGCATTGAATCTGTATATTGCTTTTGGTAGGATGGTCATTTTAATAATGTTTATTCTTCCAATCCATGAGCAGGGGATGTCTTTCCATTTCTTTGTGTCTTCTATTTCTTTTAACAGTGTTTTATAGTTTTCTTTGTATAGGTCCTTTACCTCTTTTGTCAGATTTATTCCCAAGTATTTGATTTCTTTTGTTTCGATGGTTTTTTGATTTCATCTTCTTCAGATTTATTGTTTGTGTATAGGAAGGCTACTGACTTTTGCATGTTGATTTTGTATCCTGCCACTTTACTGAACTGATTGATGAGTTGAATTAGTTTTTCTGTGGAGTTTTTGGGGTTCTCTATGTATATTATCATATCATCTGCAAAGAGTGATAGTTTGACTTCTTTTCCTATTTGGATTCCTTGTATGTCTTTCTCTTGTCTTATTGCTCTGGCTAGGACTTCCAGTATTATATTGAAAAGCAGTGGTGAGAGTGGACATCCTTGTCTTGTTCCAGATCTTAATGGAAATGCTTTCAGCTTTTCACCATTGAGAATGATACTGGCTGTTGGCTTGTCGTATATGGCCTTTATGAAGTTGAGGTATGTAACTTGTATCCCAAGAATTTCAAGGGCTTTTATCATGAATGGATGTTGCACTTTGTCGAAAGCTTTCTCAACATCTATTGATATGATCACATGGTTTTTATGTCTCTTTTTGTGGATGTGTTGGATAACGTTGATTGATTTTCGGATGTTGAACCATCCTTGTGTCCCTGTAGTGAATCCTACTTGATCATGGTGAATTATCTTATGGATACATTGTTGGATTCTGATAGCTAAAATTTTATTGAGGATTTTTGCATCAGTGTTCATTAGGGAGATTGCCCTGCAGTTTTCTTTTTTTTGTTGTCCTTGTTCGGTTTTGGTATTAGTGTAATGTTGGCTTCATAGAACGTGTTTGGTATTATCCCTTCCTTCTCAATTTTTTTAAAGAGTTTGTGAAGGATAGGCACTAATTCGTCTCTGAATGTTTGGTAGAATTCATTTGTAAATCCATCAGGTCCTGGGCTTTTGTTTTTGGGGAGGTTTTTGATTACCATTTCAATTTTGCTGCTTGTAATTGGTCTGTTTAGGTGCTCTGTTTCTTCTTTATCTAGCTTTGGGTGATTGTAGAGTTGTAGGAATTTGTCCATCTCCTCTAGATTGTTGAACTTGTTTCCATATAACTGTTCATAGTAGTTACTGATTATTCTTTGGATTTCTGCTGTGTCCATTGTGATTTCTCCTCTTTCATTTATGATCCTGTTTATTTGTGCTTTCTCCCTTTTTTTCAAAGTGAAGGTAAATTTGACTAGGTTCTGCATGGAGTAGCTTGCAAAAGCAGGGGGATACTTTTATTAGCTTGTAATTATTGAGACTTTGTATCTAGTGAGACTTGCTTGAGACTGAAGGTCCCACCGGATATGCTATGTATTGGCAACCTTTAAGAGACTAAACATAGTGTTCTTGTCAGCTCAGGTTGCTATAACAAAATGTCCCAGACTGGATGAGTTAAACAACAGCAATTCATTTTTCACAGTTCTGAAGGCTGAAAGTCCAAGAGGAAGGTGCTGGTCAACTTGATTTCTGGTGAGAGGCCTCACCCAGGTTTGCAGACAGCCACCTTCTCACTACCTCTGCCAGAGAGTGTCACCATCTCTTTCTTATAGGGGCACTAAGCCCATCACAAGGCCTGCCACCCTCATGATCTCATGAAAGCCTGATGACCTCCCAAAGTCCCCAAATACTACCACATTAAGGTTAAGGTTTCAACATATGAATTCTGGGATGTCACAAACATTTAGTCCATAGCACAGTGGGGGAAGAAAAATATTCCCACACAGATGTGCATGTGTAACTAGCAGCCTAAGATCTCATGATAGAGAAATTATTTGTGCAAAATTTGAGCCAAATATGTTTGGTGCATGATTTTAACTATGCCAATAAGTCTAACATATGGAAGTACAGTCTTGAAATTGAATTAATATTCTGTTTACAAAATCTTCCATTGCTTAGTTTCCATGCCATTAAAGGTGATTTCTAAGGGTGAAAAACTCCTCTTTTTAGTGATTTCTATTTGAGTGATGTAGTTGCCCAAGTCAGAAACCTAGAAGTTACTAAAGATATTCCTTTCCTCCAGCCAGTGCATCATAAATCAAGTTCTGGAGGGTCTTCCACTCAATTTCTCTGCCATCCATCTTTTTCTAACACTTTGTCTCTTACAGAAATTATAGAAGCTCACTATTTCATTGCATCCCTGATAACATCCTCCTGACTGCCTTCCTAACTTCAATCTTACTCTTTCCAGTTCATTCTTCCCTTGGGGGGTTTATTCCCAAGAGTACTGTTTTCCCAAAAATATGAATCCAACCTTGTTCATCTACTAATAAAAAAAAATTCTTTCTCTTTTCATTACAACAGTACTATGAAACAATATGGTACTGGCACAAAAATAGATACATGGACCAGTGGAGTAGAATGGAAATTCAAGAAATAAATCCATACACATACCAGCACCTCTTCTATTATCATGCAGCTTTGACTATACAATGGGGAAAGGACAGTCTTTTTAATGTATGATGCTGGGAAAATTTGAAAGATACATATACACACAAATATGAAATTGGATCACTCACATAAAAAGAGCTCCAAATGGATTAAAGATTTAGATACAAGATCTGCAATGATAAAATATATAGAAGAAAACATAGTTTAACATTCCATGACATCAAAAGAACTAAATTAATCTGTCATCTTTCTCATTATTCCATCATTTTGTCCAGGAGAAACACCCACACATCCGTATGCAACATATTTTAGATATTCTCAGAATTTTTCCATATTCTGCAATCAGCCACAGATAATTCTTTTTATTTTAACATTTATCATTTTTTACATTTTTTAGACAATATTTCCTTCCCCTCCATCCCCTCAGATTAAGTCCCCCTAGAATTTCCTTCCCCAAGGCACCCATGCACTATCACCACAGTCAGTCACAGGTAATTTAACCTTAAACTCTCAACTGAAGATTTCTTCAGTCAATTCAAATATCAGTACCTATCTCTCAAATTCCAAGGCACACACTTCAAATTCTCCAAAAGTATATCTTATAGATCACCTTTACCTGGTGTCTCTTTTGTTGTAAGTCTTTTCAAGAAATTCTTCCTAATATCATATCTTAATGAAATATTTACTGTTCCTCCTAAAAGCAGGGATTATGATGTATTCAAATTATTAGTATAGAGTACAAAATTTTCTGGACTATTTCTTGCATATCAATTATACACACACACACATACACACACACACATTTGAAAACTACTGAATTGTTCCTGACGTTGTGGTGTCTTTGCCAAAATATTTTCTATTGTATTTTTTTAAAGGTAATGTTGGTTTATAACAGGATTTTCCCTCAGAATCACTTAACCTGATCTCTAATGACCAAGTACCTAATCCTACACCCCCAAATCCATTAAATTTTAAGCAACTAGATTTTTGTAGGAAAATATCAAGGAAAAGAATTATCTAATTGTTCACCTGGGCTTTAGAGAGATCTTAAAATTTAATTCCATCATTCCAGTGATCTGTTAGCTATCCCAATAGCAATATAACACGGGTCACAAGTGTAATTTTGAATACTCTAATAGCCATGTTAAAAAATAAAAAAGAAATAAGTGAGATTATTGTAAATATATATTTTATATAGCCTAATATAGCCAAAATGTTATCATTGATATGTAATCAATGTACTGATTTATAGTGGGCTATTTTATATTCTTAGTTCATACTAAGTCTTCAAAGCCTGGGTTGTATTTTCATTTACAGTATCCCAATTGGGACTGGATACATTTCAAGCACTCAGTAGCCAGGAGGGGTTGGCTAGTGGCTACCCTACAAGGCAATCTAGCTCATAATGTACACTAAGAAGATCCATTGAATTGTAAATACAGGGAGCTTGTATTTATTGAGCATCCACTATGTGACAATCATTGTGCTGACCATTTTACATATGTCGTGTTATTTACTTCACACCATAACTCTGCCACTTAGATATCATTATCCGTTTATTCTGGAAGGGGAAACTGAGACTTCACACAGTTAAATAAATTGTAATTCACTAAGAAGCGACAGAGGCAGGTTTTCAGCTTAAGTCTGCTTTTCCTAACATACAACATTGTTTCAATTGGCAATAAAAATAATCAGTTAAAATCCCCAAGTCCTCAATCTGTATCATGTTCAGTCAATGCACATGTTCACAGTAAGAACAGCTGTCAGGCCACCAAATAGTAAATGCTCCAGAGAGCAAGAAGAAAGGCAAGGGATGCCCCATTCAATCCCAATTCTTACTAAATAGTAGATGTGTTAAACCATCTGAGAACAAATTTTATTGAGTACCTTTCTTTTATTGCAAACATTATGGAGGAAAAAAATTACACAAAATTACTTCCCTGATCTATTTCTCCATGCTCTACCCTCCTCATTGTTCTCTAACAGGAACTTCCCTTTTTTTACATACCTTTTCTGGACTCACACTTGTGCACCTGCTGTTCTCTCTGGCTGGAAGATTCTCCCTTTTCCTCTCTGAGTGATTAAGTCAAGGCCTGACTCAAACATCACTTCCTACAGGAAGCCCTCCGGGATACTCCAGGTCCAGTGGATCATTTTGCTGTCCTGTATTTCTTTCTGTCAGAGCTCTTGTTACAATTTGTTCCCTGGTCTGTTTCCCACAGAGCATGAACTCTTGAAGTCTAGGAGAATGCTTTTTTCAATACTTGTGGAGCCAGTGTCTAACTCAGCTATCAGCTGGGATCTCCCGGTCCTTATACTCTGGATAAGAATCCATTCAAGTCCCAAATCCATCAGGGTGACCTAAAGCACTTTCAAGCACCCCCCAAATCTGGGGGAAGTTCTTAATCTTGAAGTTAATTCTGTGCTTAAGTTTAACTGTCAAAATCTGTACTGCTCCAAAATTTGTTCTAATAGCTATTTCTTCAGTTCTGCTGTGGCCTCAGCCCATGCATTACACACAGATTCTCATCTTTGACTCTCTCCCCACCCCAAGCACAACCATGAAAACAAGTCATTTTATTGAGGAACGAGTGATGCCAGGGTGATGTTGCAGATCAGTGGGCAAACAGTTTAAAATCATGCTTTGGATCTTTCTGCAACTCTGCTGCCATCCCAGGGGGACATTCTTACCTCTGAGAACTTCCTTTCTCTTCAATCCTAACATTCACCCTGCTTTCTTCCAGCTGCCTATTTTTTGGGGTTTTTTTTTTGTTTGTTTGTTTGTTTTGTTTTTTTGGCAGGAGCCCAAACCAACAGTCCTCTGATTTTCTTACATAGAAATGGATGTTTCCCTTTCTGCTTGGCTCTTCCACAACCCAAATTCTTAGCAAGGTATAATCCCAAGCTCAGTTTCCCTCTTAGGAAAAGTCTCCTCCAGCAATCAAGGTAATAATACCTTCACTTTCCATCTAAAGCAGGGGGTGGCAAATTTTTTCAGTAAAGGGCTAGAGAGCAAATCATTTTGGCTTGGTGGGCTGCTGTAGGCTATGTGCCACAGCTATTAAACTCACCATGGTAGCATGAAAGCAGCAATACAAAAATGAATGAGTATGACTGTTTTGATAAAACTTTATTTATAAAAAAAACAGGCAGGGGTAAGGGGAGCAATCATAATTAACCCACAGGGCAGAGTTTACCCATAGACATGATTTGACTCATGGGTGGCAGTTACCAGCTGCTGAACCAACAATACCTGACCTTAAAGATCTTCTAACCAAGTGAGAGGAAACAGGACAGAAATCTGAAAAGAGCCTTCATATTTTAAGAGCTACTAAATGATAAGTTCCAGATGAGTGACTCAAGTGACCCAGCTATCATTTTTTCATGAAAATTTCTGAATGCAACATATGGGTAGTGAACTATCTTTTCAGATAGTTCAGCTCATTGGTGATGAAGACAAAGGTCATTTAAGACAGGTGCCAACATCCTACAACCTGTAGGCTACGTCCTGACCACCACCTGCTTTGTGAATAACACAGTCACGCCTGATCCTTTATTGGAACACAGTCACACCTGATCCTTTACGTATTGTCTACAACTGCTTTCATTCTGGGTGGCAGAGTTGAGTCATTTTGATAGGCTGTACGTAGCTCACACAACCAAAAAGACTTACTATGTGTCCCTTTGCAGAAAGAGTTTGCTAACTCTTCATCTAGGATGTCGGCAACGGGGTTGAGAAGAACACAGGGGTGGAGCCGACTAGCCCTGGCCGTAAGGGTGGGCCTGTCACTGTCTGGATGGCCGAGGGCTAGTTACTTCACCTCTGGGTATAGTTCTCTCCTGTATAAAAGAGTTAAAGTGTATTTCATTAAGCCTTTGTGGCTATTCAATGAGACAACATGTGAAACATTCAATACAGTGCCAGACACACACAAAAATACTATTTCCCTTTCTCATCATTTTCCCCCTTCACATACCATCTGATGGTAAGATAATATTGCATTCATTTGATTTTAACTATTTAAATGATTCCTGAACAATAGCAATTGCAATTTAGATCATCCTAAGGCAGGCAGACTAATCATACACAAAGGACTTAGACATTCTTTTAAAGTGAGCTTCAAGCACATTGCTAAATTTGCATGTTGCTCTTTTGTTTATAAGTGGCATAAAACCAAGGCAAAGTGGTTTTTTTTAAAAAAAGGATATTTATTACTTTACATAACTAAAAATTCCTGGGTTGGATCTTGGTACATGGTGGGTCCAGACACTCAAACATACCAGTGGGAAACTGTGTTGTCTTTATCTGCCTCCTGGCAAGGCCTTCCTTTGAATGGTTTCGTTCTCTCCCCACGCAGTAGCACATGCTCATGAACAGCTACAGGCTTTGGCTTACTTAGTACAGGGGGCTACAAACAAGAGCCCTTGGGCCAAATCCCACCCGATGCCTGGTTTTGACTAGTCCATAAGCCAAGACTTTTACCTGCCTAAGGGTTGTAAATGCAAATTTGACAATGTCACAAAGACTTAGGGTCTGCCAAGTCAACGAATAAGTATTATCTGACCCTTAATAGAAAGCAGCTCTAGTACAAAAGAGTTATTCTTGTCCATTGTTTCCGGTAAAAGAATCAAGATTGCCTTCCTAGGACCATTTGTTTCCCTGCACTGCCTTCTGGAACATTTTCTCATTCTTGCTGTCTCACATGTCAGAGAGAGCTGCATCAAGGGTTTGATGAATTCTCTCTTCAGCTACCCTTAAGATTGTAACCTTGTTCACTTCTCAGAGTTCTATTTATCACAATCTGCCTTCTTTTCAATCATTTCTTTTTTCTCATTACTTTGCCCTCATGTTCTTTAAGCATCCTTACTTTTATAGTCTCTGCTATCTGATTTTGGAAAGGCTTACATTGTCAATATGCCTGCTGGCATAGTTTCACGTGCTTAGGGACTTTTTTTTTTTTAATTTCTTGGATTTTGAGTTCTTCTTAAGTGGTGTTTGAGACATGAGGATCTTAGGGCTCCTTGCTTGGGGTGTAGACACAGCAAGTCTTCGCCCTGCTTTTGTCTGGAAATTGGGGGCATCTAAGAACTGTTTCTTTGCTAATTTAACATCCAGAGGTCCCCAGCATCATATAATGGGTGCACTTTTGAACCTTAAAGACTGAAAAGGCAGATCTTGAATTTCAAAATTTTTCCTGTTCAGAGTTCACACCAATGAATGCAAGCTTGCCTATGTTTCCCTTGGTTGGGATGAGGATGGAGGGTGGAGGGTGAGGGGCAGGAGGAGGGGGTAGTGTGAGAAAGGGGTGTATGTCTTTTTTCTCTTTATCCTTTCTCTGAGTAGCAGATTTATGTGGGATATCTATTTTTCCTCCTGTCCCAGAGTAACCATTACATAGCAAGCTCCTTGGTTCCCAAAATCATCAGATACCCCCAGGCAGTCCCCGCTTTAGTTTGCAGATTGTACTCTCCTTTTTAGTTTCCCTTTCATTTTTGGTCTCTGGGATTTCCTTTTCTTTCTTTGGGGCCCACTTGGACATTTAAAGGGAGGCTAGCTCTATTTCATACTGCATTTCCAGGTGTCTCATAGCAGGAGGGTTTATGTAATGCAACCCGCCACAGCGCCGGAGATTAATCTCGAGAGACCTGCAAGACCCTGCAGGAGCTGAGCTAGCATCAGGTACCACCTACAGAGCTCTACTTCTGCCACTTTTATCATGTGGAATAGCACCTCTGAGGTGGTCACAAGACGCTTACTGATTTCAATGGCTTGAGCAAGTTACCAGAGAGCTCAGCAGAGACCTGCTCACGCTCTGTGAGGCTGCTAGGTCCACGCGCGGGTTCACAGTGCCGGGCAGCAGCACCGGGTAGTTGAGTCCAAGCTCTGGGACCAGACCGGTTAGTATCAAATTCATTCTTCTGCTTCCCAGGCAGTTGACCTGGGGCAAGTCGTTGACTTTCTCCACACCTTCATCTCCCTACATGTAAAATGGGAATAATGATGAATATGTTGACTTCAAACAAGTAAGCTGCCGTTTTACCAGAAAAATGGATTTATTCAGAGATAACAGAAAGCGATTTGAGACATAGGGTCTTGTGGAGAAACTTGGGCACACTTCTGCAGTACAAAGAAACAGTTCTTTCAGAGGGCTGTTGTCAAGGAAGCGTTCATTGGAGGTAACTAGTATGGTTGCTTTTCATCTACAGGGCTTTAGTGTTTTCTCATTGACGGTGTTATTACCCAGCAGGGAGGAGAGCCTCCTTCTTCCTGTGGGACAACATCATTTCCTGTTGGGAGGCAAAGTCTTTTCCAATTAGGTTGTGTGACACACTGCTAATGCATCCAGTGAATGAGGGGGAACTTTCTTTTAGTCTCCCAACCTCGTTTATTTTTTATTTTATTTTTAAAACTTATTTTTACTAAATAATTTTATTATTTTATAAAATATTAGAGTCACATTTATTTGCAGTACGTTTTAGGTGTACAGGTTCACACCCCTACAAATAGATGTGATCACCATAAGTACTACCAAAGCAATAATCCTCCACACAGCTACATTGGGTACTCTACCCCCTTTGCTATCACCTTCCTTCCTACTCTAGTAGCTTCGGTTCTGTAGTCAGATTGCCAGAGTTTGTTTTGGTCCCTTCCTTTGCTTTGTTTTTATTTTCCACATGTAAGTAAAATCACCCTGATTTATTCCAGTTAGCATACTTCCTTCCAGTTCCGTCCATGTAGTCATGGCCAGGTTTCATTCTTTTTTTAAAGATTTATTTATTTATGCATACAAGAACTGGGGTACAGACTGGAGATACAGGGGGGTGAGAGGATTCACCAGAGACAGAGTGGGGAACAGAACAGGCAGATTGACTGAAGTACACTGCTGAGGGGAGCAGCGGACTAGTCAGGAGAGGTCTGCTGCACCATGTGGGTTGCTCCCTGGCCAGGGATTGAACTTGTACTGCAGTGGCTGTGGACAACTTTATAGGTTGTGTCTTAACCCCTTGCACCACCAGGGAGGCCCAGTTTCTTTTTTTTTTTTATAGCTAAGTGGGATTCATTCTGTATATACATCACATCTTATTTATTTTACCAGTCTGTTGTCAGGCACTTATTTCCATAACTTGGTTATTGTAAATAGTGCTACAATGAACACGGGAGTGCATATATCCCCTTGAATTAGTGTTTTTGCATTCTTTGGAAGATTGCTAGGAGTGGAATTGCTGGGTCATATGGTAGATCTATGTTTAATGTTTTGAGCCACCTCCATACTGATTTCTGTAGAAGCTGGACCAGTCTACATTCCCACCAACACTGTACAGGCTTCCTTTTTCTCTACATTCTCACCAGCACTTGTGGTTTCTGGTCTTTTCCATATGGGCCATTCTCATAGGTGTGAAATGGTATCTCATTGTGTTTTTGATTTGCATTTTCCTGAAAGTAAGTGATGATGAGCGATTTTTCATATGTCTGTTGGCCATCTGTATCTCCTCTTTGGAGAAGCGTCTGTTTTTGTATGTTCGTTTTCACAGAACCTACCTTGGGAAGTTACTGAGATGACATGAGGTAGTGCACGCAGAGGCACACAGCCTGCTCTCTATCAAGGCGAGCCTTTGCTTGCTTAAGGGAAAGGAAGGGCCTGCACCGGAGACGTCATCTGTCCTTCTAAGTTCTCACACAAGATCAGTGATGGAACAAAACTTCATCCAGACAGAACTGCCCCTTCCCAGAAATAAAAGAAGGAGAATGAGGGGTGAAATGAGAAAAAAACTTTGTAACTGAAGAGGATTTTGACCGAGCTCCAGGGGCTAGGAGGAGACTTTTTGAAATGTGGAATGGGTCAGGATTGCCTTAAATTTGTGCACATGATCTAAATCAAAACTCCACAGAAGAGTCTCAAGGGCTTCTCCAGGCTCACAGATGTCACCCCTTATTTTACGGAGTCTGTGGGAAGAACAAGCAAAGCACACTGGCCTTCAATAGAGGAGGAGGTGGGGCAGGAGGGAGATGGAGTTTCTTAACCTTTACCACTTAAGATCTTCTCACCCTGCTTTGCCCTTCTGCCTTTTATCTGACTCCTCTAAGTGTCAGTGGTAAAGGCCATGCAAATTCCTTAGGAGCATTTACTCTGAAAAGAAGTACAAAAGATTGTTCGAAAATCTTAAAGAGAAATCTGGACTGATACAAAATGCAAAAAAAAAAAAAAAAAGTCTGTAAAATATCAGTGCATTTCTGTTACAGATTAGAATCAGCATTGTTGAAAAGATTATTTTAAAGTATTTTGAAACAGTTGGCTACAAGAACAGTTATTTGTCCAAACAATACTTCCAAGTGAGTCATTTGGCACTGCCAAGTAAGAGTGTAGAGATTAGGAAGTGGTCCTCAGGCTGTTTCCTCCTGAGAAGTGCTCTGAACACTGGGAAATGTGTTTCTCACTCAACAAGTGCTTATTCAGCAGCCTAAGACCCAGGAGTGGTGATAATGGCCAGATACCAGCAACCTCCCTCTAAATTGTTTCTACAGATCCACATTTGTAGGAGCAACTATCTATGAACTTTGAACAAGCATTTCATAGGATTCCATTAAATTCTGATAAAAACTTGCTGCAAAATTAATTTGGCATTTTTACAGCTAAACTTTTCTGTTCTATGTTTTGAGAACAAGTAAAAATAATTCACAGAAAATTTTGTGATTTGTGATGTTCCTATAGAAATAATCATTCAGTTATTTCCCCTCCTCAGCACTGCTGCAGTGTTTCTGTGTTGTGACAGTCTCAAATACTGCCCATCAAGCCACCTGCTCAGTAGAGCAGAGCTGGAATCGACAGGCTGAAGTCCAGGAAAGCACATTTTACCTTAATGTAGAGAGATAGTTACAAACTCCCAAACTGCTCCTGTGCTAAAAATGAGCTTGGCCAGGGAGTGGGTTTGCATTATGGAGAGCGGCAAAGCCAGCGTGAGGAAAGCTGTCCAAAAAGTGTTGAGTTGAGTGTGGGATTAAAACCCAAGATTCTAGGTCTATTCCACTCTTCAGATTTTATGATTTCACCATTTAAAAATACATTTGCACAACACTTCAAAGTTGTAAAGGAACCTCAGATGATCTCATTGATTTTTTTTTAATGATTGGAGATCACTTGTTTTCTAACTTTATAAGTACATAAATATATACAATATAAACTTCAGAAAGATGGCAGAATGAGGCAAAATGGATATTCTCCTCCCACATTCTAAATATCTAACAAAATCTAAATGTAAAAAAATTAACAATAATAGTGAAAACCAGCAAAGGAGAAAAAAAGGATAATCAGCAGGAGCAAGCAAACAAGGAAATGGGGATGTCCTAATGCCATGTGTTTCAAGAAGTCCGGAGGCCACTGAAAGAAGTGGGGAGGTTTTGAGGCGTACAGCTTCAAACCCTGTGCTCAACTTGGAAGTCTTGTATTATCAAAAATCTTGAGAGTTTGTAGGAAAAGTTCCAAATTTAGTAAGAAGTAAAGTAGCAGGGCAAATAGGGTTATCGATCAGGTTAGTAAGAATATGAATTCAACATACTGGGATCCAAAGATGAAATTTAAAAATGATGAAATTTAAAAACTGATCTCAAAAAATACTGAATTTTGGGGCATCCCTGGCTGCACAAGGGGTTAAACACAGCACTGTGAGGCTATCCACAGCCACTGCAGCATGAGATCAATCCCCAGCCGGCCAGGGAGTTGACCACATGGTGCAGCAGACCTCTCCTGACTCACCTGCTGCTCCCCTCAGCAGTGTACTTTGGCCAATTTGCTTGTTCTGCCTCTGGTGAATCCTCTCACCCTCCCCCACCACCTCTGGCCTGTACCCCAGCTCTTGTAGGCATAGATAAATCTTTAAAAAAATAAAATAAAATAAAATAAAACAATAAGCCTGCTCTGACAAATGAAGAAATGAACCTGCAGATTGAAAGAACACAAAAAGATAGACCCAGAAAAAAATATGCTAAATGCACAGCTCTCAGAGACAGCCCCTTTAACTTACTCAACTTTTGGGACATAGAAACAAGAGTCCTTTGTCATAAAAGGGGGATGTCGATTAGCTTGGCCTCTAACTTCAATATTCATTATTCAATGCCAGAATATAATGAAGCACCATCTAGAATTTCCTAGGATTTCATTCCAAAAATGACTTAAGGATATTTCGCCCATCCAAGATGAGTTTCAGTATTAAAGCCACAAATACACTAACACAAGAAGGAACTCAGAAAATATGCACCCTTGAATCTTTTGTGAAAAAAATTATTCAATCATGAAATGCAGTCAATTTAGAAATGAATCTAAGTAAAGATTCATTTACAAATAGACAGGTGGGGGTAAAAGGACTTTTTGTATAATGCAGTTGAACATGGAATTGATGATATTAAATTATTGTGGGAGTAACACATTATGTTTACACAAGAGAATGTGAATGTTAGAATCTATGATATTTTAAAAAGAATAATGGAGGGCCTCCCCAGTGGCGCAGGGGTTGAGCGCTGGGTTGCGAAGCTGCCCGCAGCCTCTGCAATGTCAGTTCGATCCCCGGAAGCTCCCCGGCCACCAGAGGAGGGTCCCACATGGCACGCAGACCTCTCCTGCTGCCCGCTGCTCCCCTCAGCAGTGTACTTCGTCAATCTGCCTGCTCTGCTCCCAGTTCTGGCTCTGGTGAATTCTCTCGCCCTCCCATGCTTCTGACTGTACCCAGTGCTTGTATAAATAAATAAATAAATCTTAAAAAAATTAAATTAAAAATAAAAGAATAATGGAGCCAATGTTGGAAGGTGAGAGGAGTAGGGAGATGGAAGGAAGTATAAGTCTAAAGATTTACTCATCTTTCATATCCATGAGTCATTCAATACCATCTAAAATTGAAACCTGTTGTTAGAAAAATAATGACCCCAACCTCTGAACATTTTTCATAATTTCTTTTCTTAACCTTATTTCCCCAAGAGGGAATGTTAAGGAAATATCTGTTCTGGTAAAGATGCATTTAACTAAAGGGCAGAAATTCCTTCAGTTTTATTTTTTTAATGCTAAATGCAAGTAATATAAAATCTATTATTTTATTTTAAAATAGGATGTCTAATACAGGGTCACATTTCTGTAAAAATATTTCTACCTTACATGTATCTGTTTCTCTTTCAATATCTCTTTAGTGTGCATTCCACTTTCCTTACCTCTCCCTTCCACACAGTATCCTGATTTTCATTCAGATACCCACACTCTTGTTCTTCAGAGAACTCTAAACCCAGCTCCTACTCCGGGGTGGTGTGATTGATCCCAGGTAATCCCATCTCTTCTCACACCAGGGAACTCAGGTTGGAGTCACCCAGAGTACAACAGAGTCCTGCCACAGAAACTGGAATGGACTTTTGACCCAGCTACGGAATGGGAATTTTGCTGAAGATTTCCAGAGAAAGAGGCTTCCTAGCTTTTAAGAGATACTCTCCTCTAGAGACCCTCTCTCCTCCTGGACTCAGTGGTGGGTAGGTGCTAAGCTAGGAGCTGCTGCAGCCATTTTTACTACAAGTGAATCCAGCCCGAGACTGTGCTCTCCACACACAGAGGGTCGAGTTAGAGAGACGAAGTTGAATCCTCACCCTGTCTCTAGATATCAGCTGTGGGGATAGACACATTTCCATGTGTGTTAAACCAGTTTGAATGAAATTTTATGTATTTTTTGGAGCTGGAAGCATTGTAATATATATTTAAAAAAATAAATAAATAAGGACCATCCAATCTCTTTGGGCATTTGATAGTAACAGTGTTTTTAGAGGCTACATTTCTATTCACAGGACTGTTTTGCTGAAGCCAAAGGATGGTGCATGCCTTCTTCCTCTTCCCTGTTCTTTTCCTGCTGCAGGAAGAAGCATGCTTGCTGGAGCACAAGCAACCGTCTTGGGCCACGAGGGCATTGCCGCTTTGAGGGTGGCAATGTCGCTAGATAGAATCCTAACTAAGCCACCATTAAAGTTCTGGAGTGCTCCCCAGACTTCTGCATGGGGCAAAAGAAGAGTCCCTCTTGGGATCTCATAGAAATGATATCCTGATTCTTGTCTAGTATAAGTCAAGAATGGACACATTCTAATAGAAATCATAGTTACCAGGATGATAAAATTACAGATAGTTCCCTAATTCAGTGCTTTATAATTTTTTAAAAATACTGTATTTCAGAAACTCAACCGTCTTAAAGGAATTTATTGGGTCATATAGTTAAAACCTCCAGGGGAATTTGACCCCAGGTACAGTTAAATCTAAAAGTTAAACAATGTTTATGGAACTTAGCCTCTTTCACTCCATCTCTATGAATTGAACTTTAGAAGTCCTGATTTAAAATATCCTTAGAGATAGCAGTTAGAGTGAAAACAAAATTCCTTATCCACAGAGTTCCCATAAAAGTCTCAAAATTGACTCTTGTTGGACTATTATTGGATCATGCACCAAACTGAACCAATCACAGTCCTTGGGTCAGACTTGGGACTTGTGTCCCTTCCAGGAGCTGAGGATATTTCTGTACTACCTGAGCCATTTGCACTGAGAGGGAAAAGTCAATTCCCCCAAAGAAATCTCCAGGTAATTTTACCAGAAAGAAAGCAATGAAGCCAAGCAGATGACAACTGCAGATTCCACTATAATTTATTTATTCCTTGATTCAAAAAATATTTTTGAAGCATCAAGAATGTGCCTGACATGATCTTGGGCAAGAGGAGTGCAGAGTGAAGGAAACAGACAAAAATCCCTGCCCTTCCATTCAGTTATGATGAAGCAGTTTCTTATATGCACTTAAAAAAGCCACTTTGTACCTTCTTCTGGGATATTAACAAAGATTGCCTCAAGAGAAATCTTTAGGTCCACAAAGAAGCAATTTGGGGCTTTTACCCCAGGGGGGAGGGTGCAAAGGGTCGGTGGGCTTTTCCTTATGAGGATGAGAGTGACTAAGAGCCAAAGTAAAAGGAATAAATATCCACAATGCTTGCAGGTGTCTGGCTATTTCCAGGTGAAGTCATTTCATTGTAAGGAGAACTCAATCATTCTTCTACCCCCCACCATCCTAATCTTGCACCTGGAAGAAATGTTATAGTCTGATATATGGACACCCATTAGGATTTATCAGGTCCAAGACATAAAATACTAGCTTCTATAATTGTTCTTAGTGAAACTTGCAAAAGTAATTTGTCTTCCGGACAAGTATGGAAGTACTTGCCATGGTTTCCTGTTTTGCACACTGTCTCCCATCATGCCAGCTTGTTGTCTCGACAAATTTATTTTCAATTGCGGTAGGACATATGCTTGTAATTTGGGGAATGGCGGCACTTAAGATAAGGTAGAACTTGTCACTGAAAAATGAACTCCAGTGAAGTTGTTTCCTAGCCCCATATTTCAAGATTTGTTGATTATCCTCCAAAAAGTTCCCAAATCAACAAAATTGAGTCAGAACTTTGTGCAAACCTCTGACACAGGCACAGACCATATTTTAAATGACACATAAACATTTGCTTTGTACCCGTTCTCCTAAGCACTGGCCCTCGTCTCCCCCACCAGCTGCCACGACTTGGCGAATACTGCTCGACATAAGGTTTTTATTTGTATAAACCAATATCTGGTGAGGAAAGAAAATGGAAATAATCAAATTTTGGTGGTTGCTAGAGGATGACGATGGGGGAAGAACTGAGAAAAAACCAGCAATGAATTTCATTCTCCTCTAAATATTTACAAGGCTGTGACCTGTTACATTCTGGTCAAAAGCAAAACTAAAGGGTGGGCTTGATACAGGTAAAGAGAGTTTTTGTTTACTTCCTTTGATGCAGCATCTTAAAGCCAAAGTGCTCCTTTATAAATGTGTTTTCGACCTCCTTTCTCTCCCTGACTGTTTTTCTTATCTATAAAATGGAGTTAATGACATGTAACTTCTAAGGTTGTCCAGTGTAAAGCAGGGGGCTTGCTAGTGTGTGGGCAGGCACAGAGAGAGGGAGTCCTTAGTAAAATAAAAGACCTCCCCTCGCCTCTCACCACGCACACATGTCCATACAATCATGTTTATGGAGTTATGACACCTTTTGAGAGTTACTGGTTAGTCCTGGGACAGCAGTCCTCTGGACACAGGTGACCCCACAAGCTGTGTCTCCAGACAACTCAGGAGCCCCAGACTTACAAGTGACAAGGACTGTTCAGAGAAACCCACTTCAAACCCTGACAAAGACAGCTCTCCTTGACGGCTCAAGCATCTGTTTTCCAGCCCCCCAATAGGCCATTTAGATAACTAAGGCAAGTCTGAGATGAGAAATGGTTGATAGCAGCCCCAAAATAGAGCAGATCTGAGGTGAAACAAAAGCCCTCTGCTGCCCATCAGTGTCAGCAGCACCTACGTGTGAAAGGTGGGTGCAGTGCTGTGAGCCCTAGGCTGGGAGCTTCCCATATAAGGCAGAGAGGGGCTCCAGGAGATCAGAGGGGGCTGTTGCTCCACTGAGCTGGAGAAGGTCATTGCTCAGGCTGTCAATTTGAGAGACTCTAAAGGAAACCTTGCCCCACTGAGGAGCAGGGAGGGCGAGTTACCAGAGATCATGCCATTAGACAGAAATGGGACTAAGGACCTGGGTCCTGGGCCCCCCACCCTGGCAGCATCTTGGGACATGGTGGGCATTAGAGAGGGATTATTCTGGGTAGTAATCAGATTGCAGGAGAAAAAAGCCTCTGTGAAGCAGGGAAGCAGAGAAAGAAAGAAGATTCCTTTAAAAAAAAAAAAAAAGAGGAAGAGAGAGAAGAGAAAGAAATATAAACTAGATAATATAAAATTTTGAAATGTAAAATAGATAAATGCTCATCAACATCAGAACTACATAAAATAAAAAATAATTCAGGGTCTTTGTCAAGTACAGCCCCACTTTCCTGTTCCCCAGAGGTAAATACTGCTTGTAATTTTGAATCTTTTCCAGACCTTGTCTGCTTCTTTATATAAATACACATTTTTAGTTTAACACAGTTAAGATTAGAGAATAAATATCATTTGCTTTTTTCACTTAAAAATATATCATCGGGCCTCCCTGGTGGCGCGAGGGATTAAGACACAACCTATGAAGCTAGCCACAGCCACTGCAGCACCAGTTCGATCCCCGCCAGGGAGATACCCACATGGCACAGCAGACCTCTCCTGACTCGCCCGCTGCTCCGCTCAGCAGTGTATTTCCATCGATCTGCCTGTTCTTTTCCCTACTCCGTCTCTGGTGGAGCCTCTCACCTCCTGCACCTCTGGCCGGCACCCCAATTCTTGCACGTATAAATAAATAAATCTTTTAAAAAAATCATCTATATCTTTCCATGGTGAGACTTGGAAAGCTACCTCATTGTTTGATGTGGCCTTGCCGTGTCATCATGGGAGTGTGACACAGTGAACTTAATTAGTTTTTTCACGATTGTTTCCAGTATTTTTCTAATGAACACAGATAGGTCAGCAATGAGCATCTTGTTCAAATCCCCTATGCACCTGTGTGCACGCCTATCTCAAAAATATTGTTGAGCTGGCTCGAAGAGCACACACATTTTAAATGTGGAGAGATTTCACTGGTCACATGTTCAAGGAATGAATCAGATTGTATTTCCACCCAAAGTGTAAGCCAATGCCCTTTTCTCTGCCTTCCTCAACACTGGGCGGCCTTCCCTCCACTGGCATTTCCAATTTTTCTGCTTTCCTTCTGTTGTTTCCTCATATTTTTTAAATTCTGAAGTAAAACTGAGCATCCATTTGTGTCATGAAGAGCTATTTGTATTTATTTTAGTGTGGACTGTGCACTTAAGCACAAATCTGGGAAGATCTAGAAGAAATGTTGAGAGAGCAGAAGGGACAAGGTGAAGAGAATGGGGAAGGGGAGAAGGGGAAAAATGCCATTTATATTTGTTCCATTTTATGAAAATGGAATCCATCTTCTTGCACAATTTGCAACCAAAAGAAATGATGAATAGTGTTGCCTCCAGCCTGAGGCCCTGAGGGAGGGAAGAAAAATGTTCAGCAGGAGCGCCCAGGAGTGGGGTTGGCCATTTCTGGGCTTACGTCTTCTTCACTGGGAATGATCTGGGAAACCCGTCATTGTCAGGGAGTTGGTGCTGTTGGGAAAGACCCCAGCAGGACATGCACAAGAATCTAGTAGAACTTAGAAATCTTGGCAGGCATGGGCCGAAATATGTGTGGAAAAATAATCCCCAGTGGATTTGGGGGAGGGGCCAGAGAGAAGCAGTAAAGTACAAGGCCCACTTAGTCCACTGTCATGCTATGCACAGAAAAGCCGATTTAAGCCCCCAAAGCAGACTGTGGCAGGTAGACTTTGAAAAGACTTTAGGCCGGCAGGGACTTATCTGGTAGACGGCCTTTTTCAGATGCAAGGAGACTTCAGAGACAACTACAGTTTCTGAAGATGTCAAGAAAGGGTAGCCACAAAAAAAAAAAAAAAAAAAAAAAAAGAATAAAGAAGGAATTTCTTGGTGAGAGAAATACAAGGCTGGGAAAGCCTGGGGGCAATGAGATCCAATCCGTAGTGTATGAAAAAGTGAGCAGGAGAGTTTCAATTCAGTTAATCTGGTATTTATTACATGCCTCCTCAGTGTCAGTTATCTTAGACTCTGGTGAAGCAGAGAGAAGTGAAATATAGTTCCATCCTGGGACTTCCCAGCCTGATGTCAGAGAGTTGTAAACAGTAATTACACGCAGTTTAAAAAAAGGCAAGAAGATGTCCTGAGCACACAGAGTAGGGGTATGTAGCCTGCTCTGGCCCCAAAAGAGAGCGCTAATCACATGCTTGAATCAATAGTGAACACAGAGCCCCTCCTTGCTTACTGACCCTTGACCAAATCATATCACTAATTATAGCCTCAATCTTCCTAGCAGGAGGATGGGTTCCTAACACATGACCTGTAATATTGGCCAGAAGACGGGGTGAAATATTCCCTACCCTCCTTCCTCTCCTCTCTGTGGCTCACAGTGTTTAATCGGCGGGTTACAACACTCTTTTCACTTCATTATGAAGATCCAGGTGGAGGCCTGGGGAGGAGATGTTATGTGAGAGGTGAGGGTGGGAGGCTGCTGCCAGCAGACCTGGCCTTCAGGGCAGCCCTTCAGACTCAGCAGCTGCTGACAGGGGTGTCCTATTTGTCCACGACCTCAGACTTGAACCACATGTCTTCTCAGGACTTTGGAGTTCCTGACATGGTTCCTCTGTGGGGCCTCCAAGCTGGGCCTGCAAGGAGGAGGTCAGATGTGATTCTGGCTCTCCCGGAACCTCTGGTCCAGACTTTCCTCTCTCTGCTCCCTAAATCATCTTCTCCTCCCTGAATATAGTGAGACTGTAAGATTTAAGAGGCAAAGCGTCCCAGGGCTGGTGCTATTCAGAGCAGGAAGAATAAATCTTGATGGGTAGAAGTGTAGGAGCTGAGGGCAGCATGTGAACTAACTTGGCACCACTACAGGGAGATTGTGTCAGTCTCTGTCTTATTGCTTTAAGCAGAGCCTATAGAGCCCTAACCATGTGCTGGGCACATGCTAAGCATTTCATACATATTACCTCATTTAAATCCCATAGCAACCTGATGAGAAACCAGGGCACAGGAAGGTTGAGAGACTGGGATGTGTGCAACCATACCAGGCTGTGTGTAGTATCAAGAAAGCCACTGATACCTGGGCCCCAGCAGGACATGATGTTGCTTCTCTTTGGTGCTGAATGCAGTGCATGAAGAATTTCCTCACTGACTAGCCAGCCTCAGGATGGGGCCTGCTTGGCCAGAGCTGCTGCTGGGTGGAAGTCTGGGTACAGAATGGATGCTTCCAGGTGAGGGGTCAGTGGGGTCGAGTCAGGAGTTGGGGCTGTCTGTGAGCCCCCAGCCCTGCAGACTCCACACAGGAAACACAAAAGCACTGCCTGCCCCCAACCTCCCACCCCTGCAGGTGGGCCGCAGACCCTGCGGCATCCCAGCACACTGGCCTCACAGACTCTACCTGCTTTATCTTCCACAGAACTCACTTTCAGGCCACAAGAGAATTACTTGGTATGTTGGCTCAGATCCCTAAGGCTTTTGTTAGTGTCCCTCCTCCCTATTTCCCCAAAACCACTATAAAATAGCCCCCTATCCTGCCCAAGCTCTGTGAATATCAAAGAAACAGGTTTCTAATCTAAACTGGAGTTAGCTCTGGGATCTGAAATTGATTTGCTAAACTCCTTACAGGAAAAGCAAGGGCTGCCACAGTGGGTGTTATTCCCAGTTCTTTTACCTCCCAAGGGCTGCCTGAGACATTCTGCCTGCCCAAACCTTTACAAATTATGATCTGCCTCTTAGGCAAGCTATCTTTATTAACTCACGATCTGAAGCATTATTAATTTATTACTTCACTTTGTGTAGTGACGTGTCTTTAAAAGGCCAGCAATTAATCATGTAACCCTGCTCCAAGAGTCTTGATTTAACTTCCTTTTATGTTTTTGCACATATGCGTGAGTTTAAAACAGGAAAACGACCCCATAGCATATATGAAACCCCAAATTGGTTTATTACATGATCCAAAAGGCAGCAAAATAAATTTAAAAAGAAATGTTTTCACCTAATTGGAAAAGATTCTGACCCAAGCTTTATTTATTTGGATGCAGTCTTTCTTCAGCAGGGCTGAAAGTGTGCCCCCAAGTAAGGAACGTGAACACTCAAACTAAATAAGTAAAGAGTTGATTTGTTTTCCAGTTCCAGCTGACTGGTAAATATCAACTAAACAAAAGCATGAAAGTTAAAGAACAATTGGGGGAGTTAATATTCTTTTGCTTTTGCATTTTCTGCTATTGTTCGGAGGAAGGGAAATCTTGGACAAGTCCATTGATATTTCTATCATAAATGACTTTTGAAAATGATATGCTCTTTGAACTGGCTATAGAAGGATCAGGGACCAAATTTGAGATCATTCTATTTAACCAGTCGAAAAACTTTGCTGATGGATTGGCTGCTACCACCTTGTCATGGTCCGAGGAACCTACCATTGAGCCACAGCGTATTCAAGACTCACTCTCTCCACCAGTCCTTGTCTCAGATTCAGGCAGTGAGGCCAGAAGCCTAGAGGACTCAATGTTCAGGTTCATTGCTCATTGAAATCCTGGTAGCCCAATGTGATGGGCTGAATTATGTTACCCTGAAAGTCATACTTTCAGGTCCCAGTAGCCCAGTAGCTCTGAATGTGACTATATTTGGAAATAGGGTCTTTAAAATGGTGCTTAATTTAAAATGAGGTTACTAGGGTGGGCTAAAGCCACGATGTGTGTGCTTATATGAAGAGGGATTTGTACACAGACAGGACAGAGAAATGGGAGGACACTGGGAAATTAAGACCATGTGTAAGCCAAGGAGAGAAATTAACCCTGCCAACACCCTGATCTTAGACTTCCAGCCTCCAGAACTCTGAGAAAAAAATAATTCCTGCTGTTTAAGCCATTCAGTCGATGATATTTTGCTATGGCAACCCTCAGAAACAGATCCCCAGGCTTGCTTTTAAGTCTTAAATTTACTGTTAAAGCTAAAAAAAAAAAAAGGCTACATTTGACCATGAAAATTTACATATGGTTGTAGTGAGTAGAATTAATCTGGGAAGATAATGTGGAAACCTTGGTAGGTCACAGAACTAACTCTCAACCACCAGGCAGATTCTCCCTAGGGACTTAGTAACTGGGTGGTTGAAATCATACCCTGAAAATGGACTTGTCCTTTTGCAGTTCAGCAGGAGACAAATTATGCATTTATCTAGAATGTCTAGAAACTAGAAAAGTGTCTCTGAGTTTCCCACCCAGAGGAACTAAGGTAGGCTCCTGATAGAAGAAATGTGGTCTGATGGACTGGATGAAAAGTATGAAATAAGTCAGTAGGGAAAAGATAAATATCAGATGGTTTCACTTATATGCAGAATCTACAGAAACCAAAGGATCAGGGAGAAGATTAAGACTTGCAAGCTGACCACAGATCTGAGACATACGGCAGGGGAGGGGAAGGGAGAAAGGTCAAAACAGGAGTGGAAAGAGCACTACGGATTATGGAGATGCATCAGGGGAGCTATGCGGTGGGAAAATCATGGGGATTACACCTGAGGAGAGAAGTCAATAAATACTGTCCAAAAATTAACAATGTAAGAAAATAAATATAAAAAATAAAATTAAAAACAAAGAAAAATACATGTGCTCTCAATCACTTGGTGTGTTTGGATAATTAATGTAAACTAGCACGTAGCATTCTTCAAAACTTCAGTGCCTCTATATGAAAAAGCCTGATGTGTAGATGTGGCTCTGCAGAAGTTCTTCTGTAAGTGGTGACTCGGAGATCCAGGATCCCTTCATCTTGTGACGCTGCCATCCCAAAGTGGGGCGTTCAAGGTCACTCTGGCAGGGGGAGAGAGAATACACATCAGGTTTTAACTGCCTCAGCCAAGGTGACACACATGTTCATGGTCCACTAGTTCCAACTAACCTCAAGGGAAATTGGGAATTGTAAGGGAGCCATAAAAGATTTAGTGAGCCCAGATAATCTCACATTTTTTGCACTTTCATGATGCACTAGCTATAGCACTAAGAAATCTGCGTGTAGACTCTTGCTTCATCCCTTTTTTATGCATGTGGAAACTGAGTCTTAGATTAAGTTGCCCAAGGTCAAACAAACGTAAGTGATGGAATCCACATGGGGATTTAGACATGACTATTTCCAGAAGTCCAGAGCTAGTAGGCTGTACAGATGGAATGTTTTTCACTAAAAATCTCAGTCTTTTGAATCACTGAAAACTGAGGGGAAAATAAAAGATCAAAATCCTGATATATTTGAAATGATTGTTTTGACCGCCCAAATGTCTGGGTAACTGGCAGATATGGAGATTGGGGTTTACGACTGAAGATTTTCTCATTGACATTTTAAGTGTATCAAGTGCAACATTTTATTTTAATGTTAAAAAATTTCACCAAAGTACTATTCCTTCATAGTGGGCTTCATTTAAAGGGAAGAGGGCTAAGTAAACTTTAAAACATTTTTTTATTTTATATTTTTTTACATCGTTTTTCATTTTTGCACAGTGTATGCATTTTCATCTTGGTTACAGTCCCCATACAATTCCCATCCCCCCCTTGTTTTGATCCTACTCCCTCCTCCCCACCCTGTAGTGTGTCTCTGGTTTATAATTGCTTGGTTGCTTGTTGATTTTGATTTTTACTTTATTATAATAAAGTAAAATAATAAATAAAATATTTTCCCTGGTCCCTTTATGTCACTCCTTGTGCCCAGCTCTGACTACAGGGTGAGCCCAGAACTCTGTAAATCAGGAGGATGGCCCAAGTCACCCCAGTACTACTAGGCTTTCATTTTTTTTTTTTACTCTCTGGCCCCCATTGCCTCTAGGTGGAAATTTCCAGGTCACCCCAGCATTCCCTTCTACCCCAAACAATCCATTTGATCCTGTTTGGGTCCCAATTACTTTGCTTGCCCCAAGTCAAAGCCAGGGTGTTTTGATTTTTTTTTTAAAGATTTATTTATTTATACAAGCACTGGGGTGCAGGCCAGAGGCGTGGGAGGGTGAGAGAATCCACCAGGGACAGAGCAGGGAGCAGAACAGGTATAAGGACCGAAATACACTGCTGAGGGGAGCAGCGGGTGAGACAGGAGAGGTCTGCGTGACAGAGGGAAACTCTCTGGCCGGGTGGGAATCGAACCGGCACCACAGAGGCTGAGAACAGCTTCACAGCACTGTGCTCAAACCGCTGCGCCACCGGGGAAGCCCGATATATATATATATATATATATATATATATTTTTTTTTTTTTTAACTTAAGTAAATGAAGAATTTGCTTTCTGTCAAGAGAGGCAAAATTCTGTATAATTGTGTATTATTACTAACCTATGGCTATAAAGAAAAATAAACCATTCGTTTTCTTGGTGAAAAAAAATTTAAAAAAAGGGAAGATGTTAAGACATTGCACACACATTTGACAAATTGCTCCCCAAATGTCAAAGAAACAAATAATGAAGAAAGATGATGGCAGATAGCTTACCTGTTTGGGTTTTTATATACACCCCCAGAAAAGGAGACGCTGCCCTCAAGATAACCTGAGACTCATAAACTAAGAAGAACTGTTTAATGTTGAATGGTCAAAAAAGGTCTGAAAAAACGCCGGAGCAGGGAAAGGTCACTACTAGCCCCAGACAAGTCAGAGCTGCCCAAACATTGATCAGAGCCAACAGAGCTGAAGGGAACTCTCTTTGCCATTTGCACTGTGATGATCATTTTTAAGTCACTGGTTGTCTTTAAAATATGATTTTTGTTTGAGCTCAAGACCCACTCGCTTGACTTGAGTACTCAGTAACTTCAGCAACGCAATGATTTTATTTTTAAAAATTATTTAGAGGTATATCCATATGGCTCAAAACACAGTACTTCTGACCTGGGCTGTTTGCCCTTAATTTGACCTTGCCTTCAGGAACCTTGCTGGAGACAATAGGGAAACCTCAAATATTCAGACTAATTGTGTGGTGGGGGAGGATAGAAACCAGATGAAGTTAGTGGGAAGTCTGAGTATAAATGATTACAAGAAACACCATCTTGTTTTTTTCCAAACTATATCCAAAATCAAAATGTTGCTAATATAAGGTGAGTGAATAGATGCTCCCAATGTTAGTAGTTGCACAGGTACCAGACAGTGTTTGAGGGGTCCTGTTTTCACTAGTTTGAAGCAAAATAGGAAAAACAAGATGTATGCAGTGATTTGTGCCTTGGGGTGAGGGGCGGTAAGTTTACTCAGCTTTTAAATTCTGAGACCTGTAGAATTTTTAACTTTTTGATTTTTAAGTTTTTCTTTCTCTAACAAAATTAAGGTGAGGGCCTCCCTGGCGGCGCAAGGGGTTAAGATGCAACCTATGAAGCAGTTCACAGCCCCTGCAGCACAAGTTTGATCCCCGGCCGGCCAGGGAGCAACACACATGGGGCAGCAGACCTCTCCTGATGCACCCGCTGCTCCCCTCAGCAGTGTACTTTGGTCAATCTGCCTGTTCTGTTCCCCACTCTGTCTCTGGTGAATCATCTCACCTCCCACACCTCTGGCCTGTACCCCAGCTCTTGCATGCATAAATAAATACATCTTTTAAAAAAACACAAAATTAAGGTGAAAAGGCTTTAAAAAATATTCATATAGCAAAACATAAGGTTGACAACCCTTTATTGGACTTACGATTATGTAAACTCCCTGTCCTTCTTAATGAAAGAGTAACAGGTTGGTAAAGATCTGGACAGCAATAGCTTTGCCCAGAGAAGGAGTGAGTAGTGTTTAAGAACATGGGCTTTGGATCAGCAGACCCCAGTTCCCCAACCTTGGGCAAGTCATGTGATGCCTCTTGCCTTTTGCTTTCTCATCTCTTAAATGGGATAGTGACCCACAGTATTTCATTCTTAGAGTTAATGTGAGAAGTAAATGAGAAAGCAAATGTGAAGCAATTGACAAAAATAAATGCTCAATGGATGTCAAATATTTTTCTTAGATTATTAAGTAAATGGTGTTGGAGATGTGTACTCTTAGTTATTTGAATTGCTCTCTTCTTTATATTAGGAATTTGCAAGGCAAACCCTGTCTTCAGGGATCTTTCCAAAATGAATTGGTTTGGCCCACTGAAACAAGCCCAGGTTTCAGGCTGTAGTATATAGAGTCCTGGGACTTTTTCTTTTTTGCCTGATTCTCCCCTATTCCTGAGCAGAAGAAAAAAGCTTTCTGTGCTCTCCCACCCCAGCTTGGAGCTCCTGGTACCAGGTGCTTTAGCCACGATGCTGCTTTATAGATGTCCCTCAGGCCGCTCATGTTCTCCAGAAACACTCAGGAAACTAGGGGGTCGGGGGAAGGAGGCAGGCCTCTGGACTCTCACCGTAGCCACATAAAGACTCAAGAGAGAGCTTAGAAAATGTTTGTCTGACTTTATGTCAGACATGAGGCAACTAATGTCACGTTTGTTGAAGTGATGTAGCAGCAGGGAGGAAGAGAGTTAAGACTGATGGCATGTTCAAGATCATTATTTCTTCCCCTCTAACTAGCAGCACATGGTGTGGCCATAATAACTTCCCTCATGGCATTAAAGCAGTTGGCACACATGGGTGCTGGTCCAACACCAAACAGTGGGGGAGCAATTGACTTAGGGTCTAGCTGAATTTAGTTCCACATTCAGCACCATCTACTATACTGAGGCTCCTCCCTGGTACACTTTTAGCATTTCTTTCTTCTCCTCTGAAACACCCAGAGCCCAGAGTAACACCTGTGCATTTTTTTTTTAAAGATTTATTTATTTTTATACAAGAACCAGGGAACAGGCCAGATGTGCAGGAGGGTGAGAGGATTCACCAGAGACAGAACAGGGAACAGAACAGCAGACTGACAAAATACACTGCTGAAGGGAGCAGGGGCGAGACAGGAGAGGTCTGCCTCGCCATGTGGGATTCTCGCCGGCCGGCTAGGATCGAACTTGCGCTGCAGAGGCTGTGGACAGCTTCACAGTGCAGCGCTCAACCGCCTGCACCACCAGGGAGGCCCCGCCTGTGCATTTTAACAGGAGACTTTGTCCCAAAAATGCCTGAGGAGTAACTGCAATGTGGAGACACAGACCTGCAAAACCATGGAGAAGAGATTGAGCCAGGAAGTCCCTTTGGTTACCTCTCAATAGCAGATTAATAAGAAATTAATAAGATTAATAAGATAAATTAATAAGATAAATCAGGAAGACAGAGTAGTGAACGGCCAGGAGCAAGGCTTCTAGGACCATTCTGCATGGACCTGGACTCCAGCACTATTGCTTGGTAGCTTTGTAACAGCAGGCACATCATTTAATTTCTCTGTACCTCAGTTTCCTGCTGTGTAAAACTGCGTTGATACTATCCAACCATGGGGCGCTTGTGAGAATAAAATAAGCTCTCCAGAACACTCAGAGCAATACCCAGCGTGCTCAATAAACACCAGCTATTACTTCATATCCACAAATGCTTGGTTCTCCGCTATACCACTTTCCTGAGTGGGTCACATGCTCCATTTGTCAGCTTTCAGCATCTGTCTCAAAGTCTGACTTGCCAGATTGAGAAAGCTCACCGGATTTTGCCTTTGCTGGCAGGCCGATCTAAAGGATTATTGCAAAGCAGCCCAGGGGAACGAAATGACGTCCCACTGGTGAGACAACCACATCGAGGAGTGCAACCACCATTTGGAAGTCTACATTCTATAATCACACTTCTTAAAAATTCAGCTGTACAAAAGTGGGCTTTGCTGAGCTGCGAGCATATTTAGGGAGCCCAGATGCAGCAGATGAGGACACACAGACCCTGTTCTTTGCAGGTGTCGGGTGCAGAGGCCTGAAATGCTGAGGCTGTGCTGACATTACAGCTCTGTCTGTTGGCCCCTGGATCACCAGTGATCTGTACCTTTGGCCTCTTGCCCTGTTGATATGCCTCTCTCAGAGCCCTCTTTCTAATTTTCCCATTTCACAGTGTTTACCTTTACGACAAATGCACACCTCATTATTCATGGCAGCTCAGAGGGGATCAGCAGCTGTGGCTTCTCACTTTGCTTTACAGACCTCAAAAGCCTCCATTCAGCTTCTTGGACAAAAGCATCCCAGAGGCCGTGGCTCAAACACCACCCAGCTCCATTCCTCCTGGAGGCCTGATTTATGTGGAAAGTGGAGAACTGCCAACCAAAGTTGAAATTAATGGACCCAGACATTGCTGCATTGATTAGAAGCCATTGGGAGTAGAGATGGGTGCCTTCCACCCTCTAACTGAAGTCTCGAGGCTACTAACAACTAGAGAGAAAACTTGTAGCGGGCCTGGAAAGAAAAACAGAATGTGGCCCAATTCCATTCCCCAGGACATTCTGTTAGACCTTTTCCTAAAAAGTTCTGTATGAAAAAAGCCAGTCACAGAAGATAAATACTGGATAATTCCACTTACTCGAGGTACTCAGAGCAGTCAAGCTTGCAGAGAGATGGAGAGGAGCCAGGGCAGGGGGTGGGAGGGTGGAAGTTTTTGTCTAATGGGTACAGAGTTCTTGAGATGGAGGCTGGTGTTGGTAGCAAATGTTATGAATGCATTTAATACTACCCCTGAACTACATACTTAGAAATGGTTAGGGTCCTAACTTTTATGTTGTGGGTATTTTACCACTATATATAGGGGCTGTTTAGACTGAGAAAATGTCAGGAAAATTTGGAGTTAGCTTGTTCACAAAACTATAAAGAAGGTGAAGTTGGTTTTTGCTTTATCTCCGGTCTCTTACGTTTTCCCCAATTTTACCCAGTTTTCATGCTCTTTTGAATTTCTTCCGTCACAGCACAGGATTTGCCAGTTGTTTGAAGCTAAAACTACATTTTGGTCCTTACACCTGGTAGATACTTAGTAAATATTACTTGAACAAATAAACTTTTTTTCCTCATCCTGATTATTTGCAAAATCCATTTCCTCTTCCCAAATTGCTTCCATTTCTGTCGCCTCACTTTATCCTCCAAACAACCATCTCAGGTTTGCCTCCACTTTACACGTGGCGAGAGGGGTATTCTTGTGGCCATTTATCAGATGAGGAAAATCAAGGTGCACTTAATCTGGGTTACTCAGACGTGATTTTGCCTCCCCCTGGCCAGTTCTCAGTGCTCTCTGCACCATGCAGGATGTCTCCCTCTTGGATGAAAGCACCCACTATGTGCTTTTTATTAATGCATTTATTGAGCATGTACTATGTGCTGGACAGCATGCTAAAAGCCTTGCATGTGTTATCTTTTTTAATCTCACAATAATTCTCCTCTGTAAAATGTATCCCCATGTAAGACAGGGATACATTTTACAGAGGAGGAAAATAAGATACAAAAAGAGAAGGGTTAGGCAAAGAGTGGGGTAAAGTCACACAGCTGGTAAATGAGGCAGCCAGGATGTCACCCCAGGTTGTCTGGCTCAAATCCATTCATTTAACCACTGTAACTTTACTGTCTTAAGATGAAAGTGATGTAATAATACCCTGCAAAGAAGTGTTTTGTAAAAGGAAAACCAGAGAAAGAGGGAATATTTAATTCAAAAGAGTGGCTCCCCAAAGGTAGAATCAGGTATTTGGGGACCAAAGGAAGCTTATGATGATGTGAATAGGACTCTGGAAATTTCCCTGCCCTGCTGACCCCAAGCTTCAAATGTGTTCTTTTTAAAGGGAAATTCTGGAACATTGCTCCAATTTTTACTGATCCTGGTTAATCTTTCATTGTTGCCCAAGGGGAGTCCTGTGCAGTAAGTATTTTTCCATCAGGTCTAGTGGATTTCTCTAGTTGTAACTGAGTCAAGTCTCTGCCCTTTTGGTTATGTTATGATGACAACAGAGAACATAATTTAATCTTTTAATTCTGATTTTTTTCCTCTAATTCTATTACATTTCATGGAAGAACTTACTTAAAAATAAATAGAAACTATTCTCACTATGATTATTTAAAGTATCATAATTACTTTCTCTCCAAATATTACAGGTATAATAATAATAATAATAATAATAATAATAATAATGAATATTATTAAAAGTAAATTTAGATATAATTTTAATAGCTAACAAAAGGAAAAAGAATATTACCTGTATGTGTGATCCCTTCTCAGTTAATAAATGAAAGAAATGTAAACACAACCACCCTAAATAATGAAAGGAAACATATTAGTTCATATAATTAAGAAATTCAGAGGTCAAGAGGGCCTGAGAAACTTCTCGAATTCAATGGTGTCACTTCCTCCCTGCCTCCCTCTCTCCTTCTGTCTTCAGTGTTTGTCTCTACTTCTCTTTGTATTGGGGCCTCAGTTTCCACCAGAATGATTGAAACTGCCTGAAGCAGAAGACAGAGTGAAGAGGAACATAGCCTCAAACTACCTCAAGTATAAGACTTACTCCAATACAAGTCTCCAGAGGAAACAGGAGCCTTCCTCTCTAGCATATACATGAACAATGCCAAGGAAGGACCCCAGTTGGCTCTAGTTGGGTTAAATGCTTAATGCTGGACCCATTGCTGTGGCCACTGGAGAGGTTTGAGATTGTCCTCACTCCTGCTTGCTTCTGTGGTCAAGGGGTGAGTGTCGGGAGAACAGCCCTTCTAGAACCTCAGGAATGGGAAGAGGTATAGCGCCCCAAAGGGAGTTAAAATTAAAATAGAAGCTCACTGGTTCCCAGGGGCATTCTGTGTTCCTAGTAGAACATAAACTTCATGTCAGGGTCCACACCAATCTAGCCTTAATAATTGGAGCCAAAAAGGGGATTTTGGTTAGAAACAGAACAAATAATTTTATTATGTTGCCAGAACCTATCCTCCCAATATTACATACAGGAACTAATACACAAAGGCCTATTGAAAATGTACGATATGACTCATAGGATTATTGGGAAGATACTTGTATTAACATATGTAAAGCAATTAGTATGGTCTCTGGCTTATAGTAGATGCTACATAGCATTTGTGATAGTTTAGCATTGTCTTAGTATACTCTTAGTATTTATTAGTATTAGTATTAGTATTAGTATTATCTGACTTTGGGCAGGTTGCCTCAGGTCTCTTTGCTTCCAATTGCCCCTCTGTAAAATGGAAATAATCCACCTATTTCATAGTGTGAGGTTCAGGTAAAAATAACCGTGACCATCATCGGGTGGGAAATATACTCACTTTACAAGTCTTGGCCCCACTCATGGACTCTTATCATGGAGAGAGTGAACTAAGATCTGGTGGTAGACCAGAGCCTTGCTCTTGAGGCCTTTATCCTGGAAAATTTGGTCAGCATAATTATCCCATCGGCCTACAAACTATTTTAATATTTGATCTAATGAGCAAAATTAGTGTACTATTGATAGTGACAGAAAAAAAGTCAATTTCTTATCATAGAGATGATTGTTGACACTTTTCCTGTTGCAATTCATAGAGCCTTATTTGCAATTTTAATAAAATCTACTAATAATACTGTCTGAATCACAGGCCATGAGAGCTGGTGTTAATTTAACCAATTTACAACAATTAAGATCTCTTAGATTCTGAGGGTAGGCATGATATTTGGATAAAATAAGACACTACATCACTCTAGAATGTTTTGCCTGAGCCAACATTATTTTCCTGTGGAGGTTTTTTTTTTATTTTCCTACTTAAGAACCTCTTTATTAGTAACTGTGCAAGGCAGTACAGTGGATGCTTGGCACCAGAAATGGGGTGCTTTGTTGAGATATAATTGACATACAGTAGGCCATGCATATTTGAAGTGTCAACTATGATAAGTTTTGACATGTAAAACCATCACTACAATCCAGAAATTCTTTCTAGCATTTGGATGTCTCTTTTCCCTACTCTTGTGTCCAGTGTTTTCCAAGGGGAAGAAAAAACACTATTCATTTATCACTGGAAGCAAAGATTTTATTACATATGAGCGATCATCACAAAACTCACTTTTAGAACGGGGAGGCCAACTAATTATCACATCAGCTTTCCTAGTTGCAGGTCTGCCAACTGTGAAAAGATTTTTGGGGAACAAGTTTTCTTCAGGAATTTCCAAGTTCTCTCTCCATACACAAGAGTCATCCAATCCAAAGGAGCTCTAGGAGGTCTTATTATAAACAGACGGGGAAGAAAGAGCATTGACTCTCTGTGACCTTTTTGGAGTCACTGAAAAGTCACTGGAGTAGTGCATGGCCAGGAAGACATAGCCCCTGATTCCTGGAACAGAATTGAACCCACAAGCTCCAGATAAAGTGCAAGACATGTATACAGAGACTAAAAGGAAAGAAAAAAAAGACAAGACCAAAGGAAACATTCATCCTCTTCTGAGTCATGGCAGCTTCTGAGCTGGATCCTCCTGTGAAGGACTGAAGAATTATGAAGCATTTTGGCTCAGCAGGAGGAAGGCGTGTGCACCAGATTGTCTTACAATGTGCAATGCAGGAAATTATCCATCAGGTGGGAGAGAATAACACTGCAATTCCATCCAGATGAGACGCGCTCAGAACAATGAAGGGTTTAGCCCTCCATTCATTAAAGAATGAAACAAAATGAAATCAGATGAGATGAGTTTAGAGTGAGGGTTGGGGAAGGATAGGAGCATTTGAAAATATATCAGTTCCACATACTCCTGGAACTTTCAAATATTTTTTCCTATCATTCCATCTCAGAGCTCAGATTCACTTCTTTCAAATTCACATCTCTTAAAGTAGGTCCAGGGGAGGGAGAAAGGGCACACACTCATTGTTTAGGGGTCAGGGAAAATAGTATGTTGAAATGGATTCAATATGACTGAATCTAAACATAACAACTTTATCAGTTAGAGAGAGACGAAAGGGTCTGACCAGCTCTGAGCCTCTTTCCCTGAAAAGTATAGCAATACCAAAACAGAATCTTATCAAGGGGTTTTAGAACCCAGAAGCAGCAGACTTAAACATACACAAGATAGGATCTGGAGACAAATTGAACTAACTGAATTCTGTTTGTCTTTCCTTCCAGTTTTTTTTTTTTTTTCCTTTCATAAAAGCTGATCAATGTTGTGTGCAAAGACAGTGAGGGATTCGAGAAACATTGTATTTCTAAAATAGAAGGAACGTACCCTAATGTATGTGAAGTAGTCTTTTCCTCCTTCACATTGGTGAGGGAGGATTTGCTAAGCCTTGGAATCCCTGTCAAGGAAAGATCAAAAGCCTCTATTAACCAAAGTGGCTGATTGCTGCTGCAGGGGCTTTCTCAAGCCCTGGGGGAGCCAGGCACCGATACCCACCATGAAATCAGAAGCCTTGCTGCGGAGGGCAAGTGGGTAATTCAGTTCTATCTTCTCCAGGCATCTGTAGAGACACCCCAGAAAGGAGGCAAACTCTTCCTCCTGGTCTTCCCTCCCCATTAGGAAAACTAATGCTTAAGGAAAGGTCCCTGTCAAGCTAGTCAGTTTAACATTCCTGAGTCTTGTCTTTCTTTTTTAAAGTTATCATTTTTATTTGTGTTCATTTAATATAAATTAGAAAGTACAAAAGGGCAAAACAGAAGAAAACCAGGGATAATATTTTCTTAGCCTCAAATCCTTTATGTATGAAAGAAAAAGAGAAGATGGTAAAAACTTTTTATATTATTTACGTTTTCTCTGAGTACATGATACATACAATAAATATGTCATAATGTGTTTAATAATTTCCTTGTATTTGGGTTGCGTGGTTGTTTCCAGTATCTCATAAACAGCCTGCAGCTACATCTTTTGTGCAAATTCCTAACTTACTTCCTTAGGATAAATTCCCAGAAGTGTGGCATCCAGGTTGTGCATGTCTGTAGCTTCTTGAGATGGTTGTTGCCAGTTGCAACCTTCCCAACACCTGCCCCTTCCAAGCATCGATCTTCATCTCTGTCTACTATACTAATGGCTAACTCTGGGTACTGCCCAACTTTTCACCTGCTAATCAGATAGTGTAAGAATGGTTTTAATTTGCATTTCTTTAATTGCTAATAGTATAAATTATTTTTATACATTATTATATGTGTACTGTCCATTTGTTTTTTTTTTTTTTAATTAATTTGCTATTCATGTCCTCCAGCCCATTTTCCTGTTATGGTATTCATCTTTTTTTCTGTAAGAACTCTTTATATGTAAAAGTTATTCTTTATCAGCTTTTAATAAAAGTTATACATTTCTTCAAAGTTTATTATTTACCCTTAAACATTTTAATAGTGTTTTGAGATATATGTATTTCAGTTAAGAAAAAATAACATCTCTGCTTTTGTGATCAGGCTTAAGAAATTGTTTATTTATCTTTGCTCTTTGAGGGGAGATAGTGACTTCTAGACAATGCTCCATCAAACCTCCATAGCTATTCTTTATGATTTTTTGAAGTAAAAGAACAGAGGCAGCAAATAGGAGAAGTGATACTTAAATTACAGTGGAGTAAATCCTCTGTATTTTTTTTAAAGATTTATTTATTTGTTTGTTTGTTTGTTTATACAAGCGGTGGGTACAGTCAGAAGCGCGGGAGGGTGAGAGAATTCACCAGAGCCAGAGCGGGAAGCAGAGTAGGCAGAAGGACCGAAGTACACTGCTGAGGGGAGCAGCGGGCGGCAGGAGAGGTCTGCGCGCCATGCGGGACCCTCCTCCGGTGGCCGGGGAGCAGCCGGGGATCCAACCAGCGCTGCAGAGGCTGCGGGCAGCTTCGCAACCCAGCGCTCAACCGCTGCGCCACCGGGGAGGCCCTAATCCTCTGTATTTTTGCTTACTAGAGTTATCTTGCTTTTGTTTATTTCTCAGAGCATGAAAAGTCCATTGAAGCGACCCGCCCCTTGCAATATACAGTGGTACTGGAAGGCTTGTGTTGCTTCTTCATTTGCATGCTCAGTCTGGAATTCCCGTCTCTCTAGGTGGAGTTCTAAGCAGATACATTTACCTTACCTGAAGCTCCTGCCTGTCTCACCCCTGAGTACACACCTGATAAATGCTTGGTTTGTTAAACATAATTCTTCCATCTTTCACAGGAAGATCCAACTCAGAAGTTGCAATGGCTGAGAAGTTTAGAGTGACTACCTCTGAAGCAGAGCCCGGGCTAGAGCTCTCCATGTTTCCCAGAAAATTGCTTAAGATGCAGAAGTGATCCAGCCACCGGGATGGGGTGGAGTGCGAGGTGAAGACTTACTTCCTCTACCCAGCATCACCAGCTTTCCACAGATTCAGTCACAGAAACAATTGGTTTCTCTTAGTTCCACAGTGAAGCCATGCACTTTGCACAGGAGAAGTTCATTTTATCTAAAGGGAGGTTATTTCTTCTTTTTTTAAGTTCTTCTTTTTTTAATTTTTAAAAATTTTTTACATCATTGTTCATTTTAAACATTTGCTTCTCCCACCCCCTCAGGTGTAGCCCCATAGAGTTTCCTTCACCAATGCACCTGTGCACCATCACCTCAGTCCCCTCAATCAGAGCATTCTTTTCTCCTCTGCTACAATGATTAGCTCAAAGACTGGTACATGACCCAAGCTAGTCCAATAAAATTCAGTCCCTAGTCTTCCATTGATATCATTGAGAGATACATTCTTTCCATTAGAGATACTGAGTTCTAAGAATCTGGACTTGTGGTCACCCTCTTACCCCATCATGGGAGAAATCTTCCTGTAAGAAAGCTGCTAGAGGAAAGGAAATCCAAGAAACAGAAAATGACTGAATCCTGATCACAACAGAGAGCCCCTAGACTGACAATGTCCCAAAATGATATTCCCCCTAAGCTGTTTCCTGAGCAAGTAAATCCCCTTTTCTGCTTAAGGCTTTGTGAAATGACAATTTTTGGTCACCTAGCGAAAAAATACTAAGTAATGATTCTGAAAATGGCCCCTTCTAATTAGCTCTGGTCTCCTTGACCATGAAGCCAGTGTGCAAGGAGTAATAATTGGGGAGTCAGGGTTACAGCCCTATCTCCACTAAATCGTTTCAAATCCTTGGGCTACTTGCTTTGTCTTTGTGGACTCACTTTTCTCATCTGTAAAAGAGGTTGTTGGAAGAGAAAAATTCTAAATGTCTCATCTAGGGCCATAAATCCTGGCTCAGTGATAACATTGTGTCAACACTTCAAGCTAATCTGAGGTTCTGTCTCCAACTGTCACCTCCACACCCAATGACAAATGACACTAATTTATTTTAAAAGTTGAAAGCCAAATCAGAAGGACCACATATGCTTTCAGGGACTGCCAATAGAGCGAGACTCTCTCTAAAAACATTGCTAGGATAGAGGATCCCCCAGAACAGTGTTAATGAGGTGAGCAACATATTAATACTCTAACCATTGTAACTATTGTATAGAATAGTAATAAATATTTTGCTTTGAAAAGGTTTGCTGCTCCAGTTTTGTTGTGTTAAAGTAAACGAAGATCCAAGTTATGTCAACAGATGACACAAGTGTTCAGAAGAGGTGCTGTCTGCTCCCTGTACCAGAGAAGGCGGGAGGAGAAGCTTGTCACATGCCCCGTTCTCCATAGTCATATCTCCATTCTTTACTTTGTGAATTACTAATTCTCAGAACTTCAGATACCGTCATGGAACAATCTGTATGCATGTAAATTGAACTATATAATTCTTCTGCTTCCAATCACTCATTGATTCCCGAGCACCTCTGGCATAGAAGCCAACACCCTTGGTGTGGTATGTAAGCTCTTTGTGATGTGAACCTTGCCTTGAATTCCAAATGACAACATTGTCTCCTGTGGGCTCTCATTATGGCACATTGGAGGGACTCAAAATGCATCTTCCCCCAAAATGCATTACTGGCCCTGGGCTTGTTTGACTGGAATCCATCCAATTCCTTTCCTTGCTCTGTTTTTATCCATCATGACTGATCCTTGCAAACCGCATTGTTTCATATGTCCTGTTGGTTGGGTTAAACAAGTGGGAGGCACTGATAAAATAATGACATTGAGGCCAAAGACAGAAGTCAGAGTATTTCTCTCCTTGCTGCATTGGTGGTTTCTGCAGCTGTAACTATGTCTCTTCTGTACTTCCACTCTTGCTAAACAAGGCCCCTGTGGTTTCAACTTCTGTTTCCTTTTTGTCCCTCTAGCAGAGGTGATGGTGGCTTCCTGCTCATGCCAGTTCCTGCATTGCCTCATCACCTCATGTTTAACTCTCAGCGTCTCCACACAGCCAAACCCATGTTTTCAATTCCCTCTGTGATAAATACTTGAAGAGGTGTCTGTTTTTCTGAAGAACCCCTGACTGATTCAAATACCATTCTCTGCCTCAGGCTCTACCTCTCTTCCTTAGCCTCAGGCCAGCTCGTAGTTATTCTTGAAGGTTTTTTTCTGCCCTGACCTCCTCTCTGAAACCACCTACTTTGTCATCCACTTCTTCCTAAAGAGTGAGCTGGGTACCCCTCTTCTGCACATTTCTCTCATAATGAGTGGTTGCTTCTTAGTGGACTTAATTTTCTTAACTACTATGAGCTTAATTTTCTTAAGAGCAAATGCTCTATTGTATTCAGTGTGATGTCAAGAACCTATCATATAGAAAGTGTGTCTATTGAAAAAATAACTAAATGGATTAAGAAACATGCTTCAAATGCAAATAAAAATTACTGGAAATGGTCCTCGTGGCAGACATTATGTTACCCAGCCAGAAGCCCCACCTCCCTCTTCCTTGCTATCAGAACCCAGTTCTGTTTGGAGCAGCAGTGAAGCAGCCCCAGCAGCAGCTCACCCAGCCTCCTTTGCTGCTCAAGGTGGCCATGTGACAGGTCTATCCAAAGAAATGAGTGAGGACTTCTGGGGACCTTTCTGAACGCTTTGCTTTCCTGATAAAAGGAAATAGACTTCGGGGCCTCCCTGGTGGTGCAGTGGTTGAGCACTGGGCTGCGAAGTGGTCCGCAGCCTCTGCAGCAGGGGTTTGATCCCCAGCCCCCGGCGAGGGTCCCACATGGCGCGCAGACCTCACCTGCAGCGCCTGCTGCTCCCCTCAGCTGTGTGTTTCATCAGTCAGCCTGTTCTGTTCCTGACTCTGGTGAATTCTCTCACCCTCCCACGCTGTTGATTGTACCCAATGCTTGTATAAATAAATAAATCTTTATTAAAAAAAAAGGGAAATAGACTTCTCTGGAACTACTCTTTTTTCTACTAAGTTTTTCTGTGCCTTGAATGCTCGCGTGGTATCTGGAGCTACTGCAGCTAGTATGAAACTATGAGCATAAGGGGAGGGAAATATTTAAGAAAACAAAACAGAAGAGAAAGAATATAGATCTCTTAGGTCGTTGCTGGAGATTTTTTTTATATGGGAGAAAAATAAGCTTTCCTTTTGAGCTATTGTTCCTTCCATTTTATATCACTTATAATCAAATGCATTTCCAATGGATACAATCTCCCATTTGGGGATAACTATTGTTCCATTTTATCATCCCGCATAAAGAATATCACAGTCACAATTATACAGTATCTGTGGCTAATTTGGGGAGTCTAGAGAAAAAGAATAGAATGATGGGTGTGATGGTTAATTTCACATGTTCAGCTTGGCTAGATCATGGTATCTAATTATTTCGCCAAATGCCCATCTAGATGTTGCTGCTAAGGTAATTTTTAGATAAGATTAACACTTAAATGAGTAGACTTTTGGGTGAAGCAGATTACTCTTCATAGTGGAGATGTGCCTCATTCAGTCAGTTGAAGGTCTTAAAAAAGAAACACTGTTTGCCCCAAGGAAGAGAGAATTGTGCCTGCAGATTGCCTTTGAGCTTGAAATGCAGCAGGATCTCTGCCCTGGGTTCTGGCCTGCAGCCTCCTTGCAGATTTCAGGCTTGCCAGTCCCCACAATTTGTGAACTTCTCTCTCTCTCTCTCTCTCTCTCTCTCTCCCCCCCCCCCCACCGCCAAGAACCCAGACTATGTCAACCATTACTGAGGAACAGGTGAGAATCCAACTCCCATCTAGACTTCAGTATGACTTCCACTCCATACTCAGAAATATTATTATTTTTCAGTAGCCCAACCCTGCAAGATGCTCAAAAGTTAAAATGTGATAGTCTGATTTCATGAATAATTTGCTCCTGTGCACAGGCCCTCCTCATTCCACAATCTTTTATTCAAAGCAGCACAAGACAGAGCTACAGTTTTGACTCTGGCAACGACAAAGAAACCCCGTGGATAAGAGAATGAGATAATAAATGTGAACTCACAGCACAGCCGGGGGACTCCCATTGCTTCACTGGCTTGTGAAGATGTTGGCCGCTGAGCCGGGTTCTAATGGGTACAGCTCCCCAGAAGAGCATAGGAGGACGCTGGTGACTGACCCCTGAGCCCAGGCTACTCGCCAATCAAAAGAGAAAATGGTGATAGTTTTTTTAAATCCAAAATTGCAAAAAAAGGAAAAAGTTATCAATATACTCACTGTATTTGAAAAGATAATTTTTTAAAAATTATTTTATTTTATTTTTTTTTGGGGGGACCCTCGCCGGTGCCTGGGGATTGAACCAGCACTGCAGAGGCTGCAGGCAGCCTTGCAACCCAGCGCTCAACCACTGCGCCACCAGTGGAGGCCCTAAAAAGATAATTCTTAATGGTTTCCTCTGAGGTCTGTATCCCAGAGGTCTTTGTTTCTTACTAAAAGTTTAGTCTTTGTCTGAGTTTTTTAATACCCAATATTAGTCATGGTTCTCCAGAAAAACAGAACCAATAAGATATGTACACACACCAGGTGCTCAAATGAGAACTTCGTTATGTTGTTTTATTCAAAGTAGACTCATTATAACAACGAGAATCCTGGTGACTCTGAAGGAAACATTATTGGAGCATCTGCTTTCAGTGCACATGGAACTCCTTCAAGTTGCAGTTTCTGAGAACCAATCATTGATATTAGGTGAAGGTTTTCTCTTTCTTCTCTCTCTAGCTCTAGCAAGTGGTGAGGAGAGGGAAGAAAAGGAAGCGGAGGTTAGAAAAGAAACCTTCTTTCTTTTACATATCTCCCAAGGCATCCATTATGTAGATGGTGTCCAATCAGAAAACTGACTCTCTTTAAACCTTCATCTACTGGAGGGCAGCAAACCACACCCCTTGAACTAAATCAACCCCACAAAACCCCCTCAAGTTAAAAATAAGAACACATGATGGAGGGGACCTCTCTGGTGGCGCAAGGGGTTAAGACACAACCTATGAAGCTGTCCGCAGCCACTGCAGCACGAGTTCGATCTCCGGCCAGGGAGATACCCACATGGTGCAGCAGACCTCTCCTGACTTGCCTGCTGCTCCCCTCAGCAGTGTATTCCAGTCAATCTGCCTGTTCTGCTCCCCACTCTGTCTCTGGTGAATCCTCTCATCCCCCGCACCTCTGGCCTATACCCCAGTTCTTGTATGCATTAATAAATAAATCTTTAAAAAAAAAAAAAAAGAACACACGACACAGGCCAAAGACTGGAGTATTGTGGTCTTTTACAGATAGTTTGCTTATCCTTCTGGATTCTACAGAAAAGCTCTTAGCAGTGGAAATGTGGGCATGCGTGAAGCAATGGAGGAAATTTAAGGCACAAGGTTTGGGTCAGTTCTGTTTAAAATGTGAAAAAAACATAAAGAGCAATCTTTGGACGTTTAGAATGAAAAATATCCATGGGAAACAGGTGCATGGTTGCTAGACTTCTACGTTGGAAAAGTCTAGTGCCTTTATTATCATGGATTTTGTGGAAAATTAATCTCTAGCTGTTTCTTTCAGTAATATGCACCTCCTCACACCAGGCACTGTCCAGAGCACGTTTTCATGCCTTTGCCCACTTCACCATTGTCATGCCCTGAGAGTAGCTATGAGCCATAATTTGTCAAGAGGGAAAACATATCTTACAGACTGAATTGGACCAGGATGCACTACTGGTTGGAGGAAGAACTTGGACTCGAACACATGACTGACACCAACACACAGCCATGTGCTGTCGCTTGTCAGTGCTGACGAAGGTGATGCAACTGGTTTTCTTTCCCTAGCCCATGCTTGACCCCTGCTTCTCAGCCCTCCTGTTTCCCACCCTCCAGCCCAAGCCTTCCCCCATCCGCTTCCTCTCCTAACATGGGTCTCAGTGTGGGGGTGGAGGGAGATGTAGGCAGTGCAGTCACTTAACTGTATTATGCAACCATTTAATAGATCCCAGTCCTTCAGGAAGTTTGACAAGCTGGAATATGTGTTTAGATTTCTAAGCTTGCAGACATTTCAGAGCAAAGAGGATCTGGCTGTGTCCTCCAGATGGTTACAAATAGTTTTACTCTTCTGTGTAGGCTAATGTTGCAGCTGCCACTGGGATACAGCTGTTTACCGAGACTGTGGAGGGAATGGCAATAGTATAGACGGCCTTTTCTCCCTCAGGAATGGGGAGCAGCCAGGTTCATAAGTTTCTAATGTGAGAACATGCCCATTTGGGTCAAGAAGAATTTTTTTTTTAAAGATTTTTTTTTAAGATTTATTATTATTATTTTTTAAATTTATTTATACAAGCACTGGGTACAGTCAGAAATGCGGGAGGGTGAGAGAATTCACCAGAGCCAGAGCGGGGAGCAGAGCAGGCAGAAGGACCGAAGCACACCACTGAGGGGAGCAGTGGGCAGCATGAGAGGTCTGCGCGCCATGTGGGACCCTCCTCCAGTGGTGGCCGGTGTGCAGCCGGGGATGGAACCGGCGCTGTAGAGGCTGCGGGCAGCTTCGCAGCCCAGCGCTCAACCGCTGCGCCACCAGGGGAGGCCCATGGGTCAAGAAGAATTTATTGAAGACTTGCAAGGGATTCAAGACCATGGCACTCTGGCTGCTCTATTAAGTTACCATAAACTGGGTGGTTGAAAACAAAGGAAATGTGTTCCCTTACAGTTCTGGAGAAAAACAGAGACGTCACCACAGTATCCAGAGGCTGTCAGCTTACCTTGACTTGTGGCTGCCTCAGTCCAGTCTCTGTAGCCACCTCACATTCTCCTTTTGTATCTGTTTTGTCCTGTGTGTGTCTTATAAGGACACTTGTCACTGGACTTAGGACCCTTCCTGATGACTCAGGATGATCTCAACTTAAGTGCCATAACTTATTTGTATGTGCAAAGACCTCTTTTTCCAAATAAAGAAACACTCACAGGTTCTGAGGATGAAGATATAGACTCTCAGCTGCAAGGGAAACTGGGAAAAGTTGGGGTGTGTATGCATGTGTGTGTGTGTGTTTAATCTAGGCACAGTGCCATATTGAATACAACAAAGGGTCAATGAGTGAAGAAGAAGAGAACGGATATTGGGTGAGCAACTAGGGCTTTCTATCATGGACCATCATGGGTCATGCAAGTCTTACTACGCATGTGCTAGAGGCAGAGTACACTGTCCACTATCTAACATGCAATAGTAACAAGAGCAGCTAACATTTGCTGACTGCTCACCATGTGCCAGGCATTGGGTTTACTTTATTCCTGGCTCATGAAACCTTTTGATAGCCCTTTGTGGTTGGTACAATTATAACATCCCCATTTATACAGAAAAAAACAGAGCCTCAGGGAAATTATGTGCTTTGACAATGATCACATGGCTAGAAAGTAAGAAGCCAGGATCCAGATCATCCTGTCTGTACCTCAGGCTCCAAGATAGCTATCCCACATGGCCAGGTTGCCATGACATTGTGTAGAGATCCAGGAGAGGAGTTAGCTTACTCTGTTGCACAACGACTGTGAGCATAGCTGCCTTGTCTTTCTCTTTGTGACAGTAACTAGGTGTGCAGTACTGACATGGCAACTCTCTGTATTTCACTCATTTAAAAATGTCTCTTGATCTTCCCACTTTCTCTCTACATAGCTCAGATATACATGTACATGTGTATAGACATACAAACATATACATATATACATATGTGTACATAAATATACTTGAGTTACTCTATTAATCGCTAACTGATTGACACAGCGTAGCACATGAAATCTCTGCTCCTCCTCTGTTTAAACATTCTGTCCACTTCCCTACCTTCATGACTTTGTGCCTCTCATTCTTTTTTTATACTAGAATGCTCTCCTTTGTCTCTATCTATCCTAAATTTAAGTAAGGTTGTACTGTATTATGAAGATTCTACCTCTGAAACACATCTGAAAAGTGCAGAGCTTTTACACTTTAAAGAGCAAAATGAAAAAAAAAAAAGATAAACACATGCAATTTGCAGCAACATGGATGGCACTGGAAGGGATCATGCTCAGCGAAATGAGCCAGAAAGAAAAAGAAAAATACCGGATGGTCTCACTCATAGCAGGAATCTAGAAAACTTAAATAAGGGACCAGGAAAATGAATAACTATAAGAAAGTGAAAATCAAAATCAACAAAAAACTATGAACCAGAGACACTTTTTGGGGGTGGGGGGCGGGAGGAGAGGGATTGGGGTCAGAATTGGGGGGTTGCAATTATACGGGGAATATAAAAATAAAATTTATTATTAAAAAAATAAATAAATAAAAAGAGCAAAATGAAGAAACCTATTTTGTGAGTGTGTGTGGTTGTCAGAATTGTCAGGTTAGAATGACCTCGAGTTGGGTGTATTTATTTGGGAGGGTTGTTGGGAGATTGTGCCAGGGCAGGTTTCAAAGATTCTTTAGGAGTGAGTCTACCTCACTGAGGATGGAAATACTTAGAAGAGAGACTCACTCAGCAGGCATTGAACAGACTGTTGAAATTCTGCAGTTAACATAGCCTTGCAGAATTCCCTTGTGATGTCTCATGGTCTATTATTTTTTTAATCTCAATATTTTCCCTAAATGATGACAGCTGCTTTTTCTATTTGATGTCTGTCTGTGTGCTCCAGAGTGTGAGCAAAAGCAACCAACTTTTCCCTCCATTTTTCCTCTTAGTCTTGAATTGCGACCAGTGTAAGCAAACTCTCAACTTACTCCAAGTTAAGTGAGTATAACATCACTTTGGATGCCAAACACTTAAGTTTTGTCACCATTGAATTAATTCAGACTGCACAGCAACCAGAGAGATGATGGCCCATTGGGAAAGATGCTTTCTTTGTGACACGCAGGCTTGGGCATTTTCATCCCCTTCATGGGATGTCTGCAAGAGATGGGCTGTGAAATTGGGCTCTTCTTTCTAGTCCACATGGCCCACGGGGCAGCTATCTTGTTGTCCAGAACAAATATTTCAGAAGAAATGTGAGGTCAATGACTTCTTAGTTTTATATTTTAGCCCAGAAATATTATTCATCTGAACATCAACCCTGAGTTTTATTTTTAAGAAGGAAAAGGAAAGATGGCAAAAATCTGCTCAAGAGGTAGATTCCAAAATAAGAATTGTCATTATGAATCACTGACATTTCTGGGAGGAAAAAAAACCCACATATTTGTTTAAAAAAAATACCTTATTTCTTAGAGAGCTTTTAGGCTTCATAGCGAAGTTGAGTGGAAAATACAGAGTTCCCATATTTTACCTCACCCCCATTATCAATACATTCCTTAACATGGACTGATTCAGATGTTGGTGGCAATATCCAAAATATCTGCTATCAAGGAATTTAGAAAACCTGAATAAGGGACCAGGAAAAAGACTAATTATAATAAAGTAAAAATCAAAATCAACAAGCAGCTATAAACCAGAGACACACTATGGGGGCGGGGGAGGAGGGATTAGGGTCAGAATGAGGGGGGTGGGAATTGTATGGGGAATATAACCAAGATGAAAATGCATACATTGTGCAAAAATGAAAAAATAAAATAAAATAAAATAAAATAACTGCTACCAGACAATAAGTTGATAACCTTCAGAGGCTATATTCATTTCCTATGGTTGCTGTAACAAATTACCTTAAATGATGTGGCTTAAAACAACAGAGATTAATTTTTCCTAGTTTCAGAGGTCAGAAGCCTGAAAGCAAGGTGTGAGCAGGGCCAGCCTCCTTGAGGCGGTTGTTCTTTGCCTCTTCTGCTTTCTGGTGGCTGCTTTCCTTGCCTCATGGCCACATTGCTGGGGTCTCTGCCTCTGAGGTCATATCACCTCCTCCTCTTCCATCTGTCTTCTCCTCTGTGGCTCTTATAAAGACACTTGTCTTGGACTTAGGACCCCTCCAGATTATCCAGTGTGATGGCCTCCTCTCGACATCCTTTACATCTGCAAGATCCTTTTTCCAAGTTCAGATTCTAGGACTTTGGACCAGGACATATCTTTTGTGGGTCATCATTCATCCCAATACAGAGAGAAACACATTAATTTAACTAAAGGTTCATTAACTCCACCATGTAAATTGGCACATTGAGCCATTTTCCACTCTTGATGTCTCTACTGGGGGGCTGACAGTGTCCCCACTTTAGTGGGGAGTATAAGAGGGGTGGGGGAGACACTCAAGGGTGTGAGAAGACGCACAGACAACAGCACTTGCTTTACAGTGTAGATTCAGATATCTAGCTTTTAGGTACTAACTTTCAAAGTAAATCTCAATTTTTCTTTCTCTCTTGTTAAGGTTGTATTTAATTATTTATGCCCTTTTAACTTCTAGGTTAATCTGTCCCCTTTCCACTCTTAATCCCTATCTCTCACCCTGACTCCTCCTACACCATAGCTACCACCCTCATATTCTGTATGGTCTCAGGGCACCGTGTTCTTTCAGGCTTCAACTTGTATTAAATTGGAATAGTCACTAACTTCTAACTTGTCTCTTCACTTGCAACACACTGTTTCTCCTCCCACCACTGTTAACTCATTGTAGCAGAGCCCATACTCTGTGATTACCAAACAATTTCAATTTCTACCTAAAAACACTAGAAGATTAAGTTTTACAGTCTTATTACATCTGAGTGGGATCACAGGTCTAGTTCCAGTCATCGGTGGCTGCTTGGACAGCATGTGTGTTGCTTCCCGACCTGTCTCTAAAATTCTCTGTGGTATTCTTCGTGGTGTCTCTCCCCTCCACCGCTGATGGCTGACTTAAGGCCTCAGAAGACTGAAATGAAATGATTCCAGGTCTCAGAATCACCATATGAACAATAACATGCCCAATGTTCAATTAGAAGTGAAAAAAATTGTGTTAATCCCTGAGATGGGCTTCTTTGTTAGAGCATTCGCCTTTCCTGGCTAATACATTCTTCCCTAAATAGCATCTCAGTATCAATTTCTGAGAGTTTCCCTCAACACTCCTTTCTCAGTACTTTCATAGTATTTTGTGGTCGATGATACCGTTGAGCAAGAAATTTAATTTTTTTTAAAGATTTATTTATTTATTTATACAAGAATTAGGGTACAGGGCAGATTCGTGGGAGTGTGAGAGGATTCATCAGAGACAGAACGGGAAACAGAACAGAACAGGCAAATACACTGCTGAGGGGAGCAGCGGGCGAGACAGGAGAGGTCTGCTGCACCATGTAGGACCCTCGCTGGCCGGCCAGGATCGAAACGGCGCTGCAGAGGCTGTGGACAGTTTCATAGTGCGGCACTCAACTGCCTGTGCCACCAGGGAGGCCCAAAATTTAAAATTATTTGAATGATTGAATAATATCACAGAATACTTGAAAAATAGTTTTTAAAAATTACTCGTAAGTCTGTGCTTTAACAATAACTTGCAATTTTTGCTTAATTTCTTTCCTTAGTATGCAAGTTTTTCATCACATCTTTTTAAAAAGTATCCTTTATTCTCGTCTCATTCCAAAAATTATTTTTAAGTAGGTATACATAAAATTTCATATTTTATTTTTTTGTTCATCTAATGGCAAAGGCATTTTCCCCCTTTAAGAGAGACTTCATAACTATCACCTTAAAATAGAGCATTTAATAGATTAGCTATAATCCATTTCCTCTACTTCCTCCATTTGGAAACATTTGACTATTTTTTCTTATAGATAATGATATAATAAGTGTCTTTACTAATAAAGCTTTTTCATATTTGATCATTTTCCAAGGATGTATTCTTAGAAATGGCTTTACTGTTGTGAATATTGTTTATGGGCCTTATAGTATTTCTAAATTACTTTCTAGGAAAGGTTATACTAATTTATAGTGCAAAGAGTAAAGTGTAAGAATGCTCATATTACTGTTTCCTCATCTTAATTATTTATACTATCTTTTATTCAGTGAAGGAAAAAATTAACTTATTTTTATTTTAATTTACATTCATTTGATTATTAATTAAGTTAAACTTTTTCCATATGATTATTACTCCCATTTTCAGTTTGGTTAATTATCTGCTTGGGTCTCTGTATAGTTGTCTATTTTAAATTGCCAATCTGTTTCTTGCCTTTTTGCAATGGATATGTTAAAAATTTTAATCCTTCGTCATATTTTTCATAAATGTCCAAATTTATCCATCCAACAAATATTTAGGGAGCACCATTTTGTGTAGGTCACTATCTAGGTTCTGTGACCACTTCAATGAACAAAACAGATAAGACTATTCCTGTGTCATGTTTTTTTTCCTCTCATTACAGAGTAATTGTGGGTTTATTTGTATTACCCCCTTCAACTATACTGTGAGGAACTAGAGGTCAAGGATGAGAATGTAGCTTATTTATTTTGATTTCTCCATCTTTCATCACATGCTTAGTACATAGAAGATGATGAATTCTGGTTGAGTCATAGAAAGAGCGGTCTATTGTGAAAAAAGGTTTAAAAAGATGTTTCCAGTTCCCTGACATCTGGGTACATTTAGTTTAATGCTTTGCATTCAGTATAATAAAAACTGGCTTCTCTTCTGCTATCAACCCAAGAGGGACGCTAACTCCATGATTATTCACCAAAGATGCTCATCAGACTCACCAGAGAGTTAAAAAAACAAAAAGAAACCCAATTCATTTCCAGCATCCACTCCCAGTCCAACTAAGTTAAAATCCCCACTAATTTTTTAATTTCACAATGATTTTAATGTGCAGTCAGTGCTGACCACGAAAGAGGCTGAAATATTTGGAGGAGAATCAGGTAAGAAGGACTGGATATATTTCTGCTAATTGGCAGGAAACAGAGCTGCTTGAGGTTTTTGTTTGTTTGTTTGTTTGTTTCTCTTTCCCTCTCTTACTATATGTAAACAGCACCCTTCATCCAGGCCCTTTCCCATGGAAGATAGAATGGACAAGGAAAAAGTCCAGAGCCAACATTTGATAGAAAGGATTATACATTTTAGATCCTGGAATGGGTTATTTAGTTTCAACCTCTGTGAGAACAAGGTTTGATTATTTACTTTGCATGCTCACAGTCCTAGTGGCATGTCTGGGGATGCTTGTTATAGCACCTAACCCATGCTGACCAATGCCTTTATTTATGTATGTATTTATGAATTTAATTTTTTAATTGATATAGCATTGGTTTACAAAACTGTATTTGTTTTAGGAGTACAGTTTCACACCTCTTCAAATATATGTTACCATACCACACCCACCACCACAGTGGGTCCTCCACTTCAGTCCCTTGCTAATCCATTTCTGACTCTTCTATAAAACCTTTCCCAATTCTCCTAGGTATAAATGAAATCCATCAAGAAAGTATTGTGAGCATCCACTATTCACAGAGACAGAAGAAATGTTGTGACTCAAATGGCAGTCACTGGCAAGGCCTTCTCTTAGTAGTCACTTTTGGCAGCCTGGTATAAGCAGGTGGCAGTGCCTCCACAGGCAAGTTCCAGCAACTTGGCAGCAGAAGTAAGCACAGCAGCCCTGCCCTCCTAGGAGATTCATTTCACACCAGCTACTGCCAGAGAGGAAATGAGGGCTTCTGGACAGGCCAGCTCAATGCAACATGGTTTAGAAAGGGGCCTATTTTAAATATCATCTGGTATAAATTCACATACCAAATCATCTCCCCTCTTCCTAGGAACATCCAAGTTGTTGAAGTCTTTTCTTCCACGTCTAGATAATGTAAATACCAAAGTAAAGTTCTTTTGTTCTCCTTCCTCAAGATTGTTCAGATCAAGGAGCCCTCATTATAAGTCTGGGAAAAAAACAATTTTTGCATGACACCTTGAAATACTTATTTTGTAAGTCAATCACTATTTCCTTGTAAATAGGGAACACTTGCTTAGGTAACACTCACTGGAAATTAAACATGATAACATAACTCTAATATGTAAGTGACAAGTACTTTGGAATTCTTTGGTATTTGTTCTTGGGATGACTTTTCTACAGTCTATTTATCTATCACATAGTAAACAGGAAATAGCTCTTAAAGTTTTTTTTTTAAATTCAACCATGTTAATTAAAAAAAAAAAAACAGTGCAGGAATGAATTAGGCAATCAAATTGTTGCTGGACTTTCCTGAAGGGATGTTTGCCACTGCTGGTATCTTTCCCCTTGGGGAATCATCTCATGAAATCAAGGAGAAACTCGGCTTTTGAAAGTGCTAAGGAGAAGTCAGATGGCATCTCTGCTTTATAACGATGAGAATCCTTTCCAGTTTGCACAGCAGCATTGCCCAATACACTTGCCATCTCTGTTTCTCCAAGCAAAACAGTGCCCAGGTGAGCCAGCTTTCTTTCTACATTTATTTCAAGCACTTTCTATAATCCCTGGGATGTGGAAGGTGAAGCAAGGAGTGTGCTTGGTCAGATACATTGAGATGTATTCTCCAAATGCTCATGTTCTGATTCATAAGCTTTAGAGGCAAAAGAAGTCTTGTTCTTCCCCCAGCCTGAAAATATCTTGCAGAAGTTTGGGCCATTAGAAACTCTAAAAAATCCTCCATGGTAGGCTAGAATCATTGCTCTCTTCCAATAAATCTCAAGCAAGTGTCAACTGAACCAAAAGATAAGTAAAAGGGGTGTTTGGGTAAAACGTAGTAGGAAGCAGTAAATAGCCTTAGGAAAGAGGCAGGGTTATCTTGGATTTATAGGTCTTGCAAATATTTATGCAAGGTGCTAAAAAGTCGCATCTTTTCTTTTTAAAATCATTGGCCAAAGTGGGCTTATGCCTTTACTTTGTAAGTAAATATTGCTGCAACATTCTAAACAGATTTATTAGGCCTGTCACCAATGGCCAAATATTTATGTAAGCTCATGGGTTGAAAAGGTAGTTTAAGGAGACTGTTTTAACCACAGCTTTATAAATGTTTAAGGTAATATCCTGTCTCTTTGAATCCACCCCACCTAGCCATATCATCATATTTGTAATGAAAAGACAATCTGGTCAAAGTGATTTATTATTTCCTGCCATCCAAAGTTAGACTTCTGTCCGTTTATCATTGCTAAACAGAAAAAAAAGAAATGATTTCAGAGAAATCTTTCTGTGCAATACCTGGGAAGAAGCCATTGAGGATATTTCTAGAGGGATTTGGGAGAGAGAAACTATAACTGTTGTGGCAAATGGAAATAAGAAGAAATAATTTTAAATAATGCAATGAGGCCTTGCTTATAATATATAGATACATCCAATAGCTGTATTCTTTCCCACTCAATCTATTTTGCTTTAGAAGTGGCTTAATAACTACTAATGAAGTTTAGACACCAAGTCCAGTGTGGTTACCAGAATTAATGCTGTAAGTATGTTGTACATAAGTGAGAAAGAGTGTGTGTGGTGAGCTGAATGTTGTTAAGCTCTGATCAATTTCAATTGTTTTAGTTCCTGTTAGTGTCAATGTCAGACTTGTGATGTATCAGTCAGGACTCTTTGAATTGTACTTGAAAGAAACCAAGCTTGGAGCTTAAACAACACAGGCATGTATTGGTTTACATAGTGGGAATGTCCAGTAAGTCCACCTTCAAGCACGGTTGTATTCAGGTGCTCATGGCCTTTTCTCTTTTGCAATGGCCTCACTCTTAGGCAGGCTTCAGCTACTGTGCTGTCCAAGATGAATCCCAGCAGCTTCAGACTGTTCTTATAGCTTAGCAAACTATGGACAGAAGCTTGGTCCAGACGGGTACATGTGACTCCATACAGCAATCTATATGCCTTCCCTGGAAACAGGGGATCTTAGGGGGTTGGAGTTAGCTTTGATGTAAACTGGTTGATTGATAGAAGTTAGGGTGTGATTACTGGGGAGAGAATCTGATTCAAGTAGCAAATAAGGAGTTTGACTACTGGATGGACAAAAATGATTGATACATTTTACAATTATCTCCAACCATAGAGACGCATTTCCAGATTCCAAAAATGATAATAAGATGTATTTGTTAAGAAAGTATCTAGGGCCTCCCTGATGGCAAAAGGGGTTAAGGCACAACCTTTGAAGCTGTCTGCATCCACTGCTGCATGAGTTCGGTTTCTGACCAGGGAGCTACACACATGGCGCAGCAGACCTCTCCTTTCTCACCCTCTGCTCCCCTCAGCAGTGTATTTCAGTAGATCCGCCTGTTCTGTTCCCCACTCTGTCTCTGGTGACTCCTCTCACCCCCCACACCTCTGGCCTATACCCCAGTTCTTGTATGCATAAATAAATAAATCTTTAAAAAAAAAAAAAAGAAACTATCTAGAGGGCCTCCCTGGTGGTACAAGGCGTTAAGTATCACCACTATGAAGCCATCCATAGCTACTGCAACATGAGTTTAATCCCTGGCCAGGGAGGTGACCCACATGGTACAGCAGACCTCTCCTGTCTCACCCTCTGCTCCCCTCAGCAGTGTATTTCACTTAATTCACCTGTCCTGCTCCCCACTCTGTCTCTGGTGAATCCTCTCATTCCCCCTTCCACCTCTGGCCTGTACCCCAGTTCTGTATGCATAAATAAATCTTTAAAAAACAAAAAGAAAGAAAATGTCTAGAGACTAGAAGCTACCTGCAAAACTGGTGATCAGTCTTGTGGCCAACACCTCACTTCATGCAGACATAAAGAAGATGGAGATCAGAAAACTGATTCATTTGTGCAGATGTTTACTAAATATCACTAAGAACATTACCAGATCTGTCCCCATTTGCTCATATCCTAGTGTTAATGAACCTGGTAGCTGCTGTCTAAAGGACAGCTCGGATAGTCCGTGTCTATGCATATGTTAAAGGAGCCTCCAGGGAAAGATCCAGCGGTAGGTGGAGTCAGAAGATCACCCACAGACATGAGTTCAGCAAGCACTCACAGGGCTGCCACCTCCACGCCACTCATCAGGCAGCACCGTTAAGCAAGTGAGTGAGGGGGCCCCCACGAGAAAGCAGCCGTCTCCTGCCCAGCCCCGTCCTGGGGCATCATATGCCGGGGACAGTTCGGCAATCCCAGCACCCCACCAGCTGGGCCTTTCCTCGTAATCACTGCAAAAATATTTGTCTGTGAGCCCCTCAACATGCTGGAAATGCCATTCTGACTTGGCCCTGGGCTTGAGTGATCACAACTGTATGGCAAAGGTTGCCTAAGGGGAGCTGGCAGCTCGGCACACAGAGCAAGCCAGGGCCTGGTCAGCCAAGGTAAGACAAACGGATGGTACCCCAGCAGCCTGGGGCTCCTGCCGCTTGGGGCTGCTCAGCACGCATGGACATTTGGCAAACAGACCTTCCTTTGAAGTCCTGGCAAAACTGGGCGAAATTGCCTGCCTGGGAACATGTGGCTGTCAGTGGGAGGAAGGGTAGATTAGGGCCCCATCTCTCCTCTGCCCTAAATTTAAGAATTAGAACTTCTTTTTCTGCAGTGTTAGAACTTCCACAATTGATGCAAAGCTCAACTGTCTTTAAGAAAATGAAACATAATTCTTTAGGCCAAGACCCAAGTGTCCATGTTGTGTGCTCCAGTCTCCCTTTAGAAATAAGGACGGGAAAAATTTGGCTAAGGGGGGATACAGTCTAAACCAGAGGTTCTCAAAGTGGCCCCTAGACCAGCGCTAGGCCCCAACCTGGGTCTGTTAAGTTGGAAACCTTGAGGGCAGAAACCAGCAGTCTTCTAGTAAGCCCCCCGGGCAATTCAGAGGCACTGCTAGCCTAATAACAGACCCTCCTTGCCTGAACCCATCATACCACTAATTTCCAATAGTAAGTATTTTAAGGGCCACCACAGGTCTAGTCACCAGCATGTGTTCAGCACCAGGTGCTTGTGCATGCTAAATTCTTTGGAGTGCCTGATTGCCTTTAAAAGCTGCCCCACCCTCTGTACTGGCAGCGTGAGTTGACTAAGACAATTGGTGATCCCTAAAATAGCTCTGCCGGGTCTTTATAGGGCACAGTGGGGTGTACCCTGTTCACAGTCAGCATCGTGGTTTAACAGGTACCACTTGTGGTGACCATTCTGGGCTCTTGGCATCTCTGACCAATTGAGCCAACACAGAACCACAATATGGTGTGACTCCGTGGAAAATAGAGCAAGACTGACATTGAGGACCTTCTCCTGCCACATAATGACAGCTCGCCTTAAATAAGGGCTTGCACCAGGCTTCATTGTCTTAACAAATAGTGGAGGAAATGGGAGTGCATACTGGTTAATGCACCTCTTGATTGTTCCATGTTGTACAGCTGGAAACTGATGATGCCAGGTCTCTAACCCAAACAGTCTGGCTGCAGAGCCTGCACCCTTAACCACTACTCTGGTTCCTCTCAAATATAACCTGGAATGGAGTTTGACTGCAGAGAGCAATGTGCCTGGAGTCCTCCTACCTCAACCACCAAAGAAACCAGACCTGAAAGGAGCCACAGAAGTTCACCTGGTCTGGCCCTCAGTCTCAGCCCAGAGAGCACTATACATAGATGAAATAACCAAGGTCCTTAAGGTGAAAACAAAAATTTTTGGCCCAAATTTATTCAACCAATAAGTGGTGCTTGAATCAACGGGCATTTATTATGTGTGTGCTCAGCCTGGTGGGAGTCTGGGAGGACATCCATCAGAAGAAGCCATGCTGGCTGAATGGGCCTCCTCATTGGGCTCTATTTGTTCCAGCCCCGCTGGAGCCACAGCACTGTGTGAGCCTCGTTTGCCCCTTAGGACTCCCAGGGCCTGGCACACTGCTTGCTTGCTTGTGGTTGTGCTAACAGGCTGGCCTGGTCCAAGAGGCAGCTGGAAGGCCTCTTCTTACACACACCCAGCCACTGCCCATGGATCCTCACAGCTGGACACGGACTGCTGCCAACGTCCATCTGACAACCCGCCACAGGAAACGAGGGCTTTAAGGCAATGGCCCTTGTGAACTTGGGTGGGTTACGAGGATGCCTGAGAGGGGCCAGGTCAGATATGAGCCAAAGGGCCTTGCTCAGCAAGTCTGTGAGAATCTCTCAGCCAGGTGCTTCTCTTGTTCAGCATGAAGTAAAAAGGCCAATGGGGACTCCATTGTGGGAGACCTAGAATGACCCACTAGGGAAACAACCCGTTTCCTGGAATTTGGGAAGACTGGTAATCTTGCCTTAAATATCTAACTGGTAATCTTGCCTTAAATATCTAACCCTGAGAAAGGAGCTGATAGTGGGTCCTGTCTGCAGGTATCTTGCATAAGAAAACCTCCTGAAGGAATGAAGTAACCCCAATCAGAAGCCAGAGACTGGGGCAGCCAGTTGAAAGAGAAAAGGTTGCCTTAAAGGAACTTCAGATGTGGAATTCTCAGGCATGCTGAGGACCCTAACACTAAGCTGCAGCGACAACTTTGCCCTTTTTCTCTTATTCAACCACTTTCTCACTCCCACACCCCATCTTGAAACTCAAGAGCAAAACAACACATAGAAGAGAAGCAAGTGCAGTGAAGAAGAAGAAAATGACTGTATCCTTATCCACTGCCATCCCCTTGCCTGAGGGAGGTCAGAACTGGAGAAGGAAAAAAGATCTCATTGGGTGAGAGCTCAGAATTCAATATTGGATGCAACTGGATTTAATAACTGAAGTCGACCAAAAAAGCCCTCGGTCTTGCCTGAGATTTCACCCAATGACCAAAAATAACAATGCAAGTCCTTGGTGTCTGGTGGAAAATAATGAGAAAGGAAAAAGATACTTTCTAATTCAATTTTTTTTTCTTTTTTTATGAAGGTAAGATTGGTTTACAACACTGTATGTGATTCAGAGGTATAGATTCACACTTCTTCAGATGTATTTCATTTGATGTTCCACTCAATCAATTATATGCTTCATAAATGAACATGCACAACAAGAAGCCACTTTGAATATATGTTCACAAGTGTAAGGATGCCCAAGACAGGGCAAATCAGCAGTATATGACTTAAAGCTGATGCAGTATGATAGTAGTTGTAGGAGAAAGAACTATAAAGAATGAAGCAAATATCAAGGCTACATCTTAGATCTTTCGAGAGAGAGCAATCATGGCCATATGTCAAGAGTTTATCATTAAGAAGTCCCACATGAGCAGTACACAAGATGGTGGGGAGAGGACAGAGTGGGGGGTGGGAACTCAAGGGAGGACTCAGTCAATGCAGAGTCCAGTGTCCATTTTTAATGTGTAAGTGATTATTTCATTTCTTTTAGTAGACATTTTGTAGGCACCTTGGACCCATTGGGTGCCTACAAATGGGTGGATCCTTCAAATAACAGGAATTTCCATTAACTAAGTGGAATTTCTTATATTCTTTACTCATAAAATATCACCAGGTTGTCTTCTCTTAAAATATCCTATTCTGGGGCCTCCCTAGTGGCACAGCAGGTTGAGCACAGCACTGTGAATCTGTCCACAGCCTCTGTAGTACGGATTCGATTCCCGGCCGGCCAGAGAGATACCCACATGGCAAGGCGGCCCTCTCCTGTCTCACCCGCTGCTCCCCTCAGCAGTTTATTTCATTCAGTCTGCCTGTTCTGCTCCCAGCTCTGTCTCTAGCGAATCCTCTCACACCCTCCCGTGCCTCTGGCCTGTACCCCAGCTCTTGTATAAATAAAAAATCTTTACAAAAAATCCTATCCTTCACACAATAGATAATTTCTATACTCATAGACCCCTATTTTGACAAGGTGGAAAGATGAATATAAAGAAGCAAAATCAATGTCACTATTTACAAAGGAGAAGCAGACCTGCAGATCTGTCATGGATGGTGGGTTGAACTTCATTCTACTTGGAAGCCACCTTAGAGACATTTTAGCCACCAACTCATCACATACACAGCCTCATAAGAAAGGAAAGCCTATTTGTTAAATAATGTCTCAAGCTTAATAATAGTACTAAAAGTAAGGAATAAGTGCACATTTGTCTAAGGCACAAATTAAGAGACCCCTTATTTCTCTCATGTAAAAGTCCAGAGGGAAGAGGATGAAGCAGATGATTCTAACCCATGAGCTCATCCGCCCATCCAACCTTGGAATCTCTACCCTTCTCAAAATGCTGCTTCCACTTCTGGGTCTAAGAGTGCTAACCCAGACACAACTGCCACCACATCCCTGGAGCCAAGGATGACCCAAGGGGTACACAATCACTTCTCTTCATTCCTTTGACCCAAACAGGATCACAGGGCCACAGGGAAGGCTGGATCATATGGTCTGCTGTTGCTCTCCCACGAGCCAGTGAAGCACAAGAGCATCCTCTATTCCTTTGTATAGTAGAATGGAGCTCGTGATTTATTCACAGTCCATTTTACATGGAGCTCATCTTCTGAGAAAGAAGGGTTTGTTAGTGTGATGCCTTTAAAAGGAAAATCCCAATATATTTTCATTAAATTCAGAGTTTCATCCCTTTCATATTCATTTCTTTGAGTGGAAGGAATTATAGCAGAGGCAAACTCTTTCTCTGTTCACCTGGCATCAATTGAATTAAAATATTATGAACTCCCCAGGTGATATGGCATTGGATAAGCTCACAGAGATGTCAAAAGATGGCACAGTATTTATCAGATTCTAGAAACCAAAAGCTCTGGTCCTGGCAAAAAAATGCCAGGATTATAAATGATTATCCCGAGGCCTTTTGTTACATGTCAGTCTTTCCTCGTTTTCATGCTGCACATTCAGCACAACCCCAAATAAATATTTTAGTGCTGCCCTTTGGAGCAGGAGCTCTGAGATAGGAGGAAGGAGCCCTGGGGTTGATAATAGTTTTGCAGCTAAATAGTTGTGTGACCCTAAAGAAATAACAAACAGAGCCTGGTTTCTGGTTCGTGAATTCCTCCAGTAAACATGCACTTGGCACCTGCTGTTCTGTGGAGGTATCTTCGAGCTCTCCTCTTGATTCTTCCTGATGCTTTATGTATCCAAACCCTGATGGACCATAAAGATGTGGTTATAACCTCATCATCACACACAAAACAAGTAAACATTTGGGGTGTGGGTGTTTGTAGCACAGATTACTAATTATCCATCAGAATCTATTCTCCAATTCTTTCATTATAATCGAATTCCTCATGTTCATTTGTTGCCATCCTCATTGGTAACTGAGGGTCACATACAACTAAGTTCTAAGCAATGGAATGTGAGTAGAAGCAATGTGGGACAATTCAACTTCTGAATTGTGCCCTTAAAAAGAAGAGGTGCATGTCATTTGCCTTCTAGCTGGCTGGAATGCATGGGTGGTGGCAAGTCATCTTGGACCATGTGGATGAAGGTGACAACCACTTTTTCTGAAAATTGCCCCTTTTTTCACCTGCACCCCACCTTTTCTTTCTGGGGACTTCTATGCCCATTTTGTAATGACTCTAGATATCCTTGGTTCCATCTAATAAAATAAAAGGTGAACAACTAACGTAAGGTGGATCAAATCTGTCCCACAGGGAATGTGAACTGGGAGTCAGACCCTGGTCTCTTGAGAATAGGACATCGTGTGACACTAGCACGAGGTCTGCATGGCACGTGACAGCAGGAAGGAAGAGGCAGCTGTACCAAGAGAAGCCTTCAGAGCAGGCTCAGCTCACGGCTTCCTGTCCAGGTCATCCTAAAGCTGAGTAGACCACACGCCTGGTGCAGCAGATGCCTCCACATTCCAGAACTATGATCTTACCTCCCCCATCTCTTTGTTCACTTAAATCAGTTAAAGATCTTCACATCTTGGAGATGAAGCAATATTTCACTAAGAAAGACCCTATGTTTTTTGTGAGTTTTCAACTTCGAGCCTTAACAACCAGCTCATGCCCTCCATGTGAGTTCCTACCATTCCTCCACTGAGAAAATAATGAAATCATATTGTGAAACACTGGTGCTTACTGCAATGCACAGGGCGTGCAGTGCGAGGGTGGACACCATATTGGTGTGAGCCTTTGATTTGCTTTGTTATTCTGTTGGGGGTCAGGAGGCGATTCAGTGCTGAGGATGATGCACCAGTTGGGTGACGCACCCACAAGGTTACAAAGGAGCAACCAGGCACCTTCTTTTGCCTTAACCTCTGTGTACTCACGTGCTGCTTCCCTAGACCCAAAACAAGTTACTCCTCATCCAGAGGAAATGCAAATGGCCAACAGGCATATGAAAAAATGTTCAACATCACTTGTAATCAGGGAAATGCAAATCAAAACTACCATGAGATACCATCTTACACCAGTGAGAATGGCACATATTAAAAAAACTAGCAATAGCAAATGTTGGTGAGGATGTGGAGAAAAAGGAACTCTTCTGCACTGCTGGTGGGAGTGCAAACTGGTCTAATCACTATGGAAAGCTGTGTGGAGATAACTCAGCCTACTAAAGATGGAGCTTCCATATGATCCAGCAATTCCACTCCTAGGTATTTACCCAAAGGACAGAGAAACATCAATTCCAAAGAGCACATGCACCCCTATGTTTATAGCAGCACTGTTTACAATAGCTAAGCTTTGGAAACAACCCAAATGCCCAAAAATAGATGACTGGATCCATATACACCATGGAATATTACTCAGCATTCAAAAAAGATAAACACATGCAATTTGCAGCAACATGGATGGTGCTGGAAGGGATCATGCTCAGCGAAATAAGCCAGAAAGAAAAAGAAAATACCAGATGGTCTCACTCATAGCAGGAATCTAGAAAACTTAAATAAGGGACCAGGAAAAAGAATAACTATAAGAAAGTGAAAATCAAAATCAACAAACAACTATGAACCTGAGACACTCTATGAGGGGTGGGGGGCGGGGGGGGGGATTGGGGTCAAAATAAGGGGGTCGCAATTGTATGGGGAATATAAAAATAAAAAATATTTATATATATAAAAAAACAAAACAAGTTACTCCTCATCCTTGTTACTGAGTTATTGGGAAGAGCCCCCAGTCTGTGTACTCACCCCCACATGCTTCCTGGGATCAGCTTTGCTCTGGTTCATGTCGAATCCCCTAATGGCAGAGAGAGCCTGTCTCAAAATCCCTGCTCTGAGACAGCCTCCCCACACCTCCCCTCAGTGTGCTGGTCTTGGTCTGAATTGTTTACTGCAGAGTCCAGGCCAGGGTGCTGGGGATGGGTTGTATTTCTTCAGTGGAATTCTGCACTTCCCTTTCTGGGACTCACTCTAAATTCTTTTGATGCTTCCTCCAAGTTGGAAGGTCATTGTGCAGCAAAGCTATTGGCTGTAGAACCCGTGGAGGGCTTGCCCCCGACATGTGCTGGGAGCTGACCCCCTTGTGTGGAAGGGGGAATGTGGGTTGTGATAAACAGGAAGAGAGCGAGCCCTACTTGGCCTGGAGAGAGGGAAATACCAGCAACCAACCCCAGTCCCATGCCCAGATCACAAACTCCTGAGTTTGCAGTGCCTTCCAGGCTGGTTCTGGGATTGTTCTAGCAGATTGGGGTTATCAGTGCAGCAGGAATGAGTAGTCCTAAGATACTACTTCAAGAACTGCATTGTTTCTGATAGATGGATGAAAAGAAAAGGGAAAAGTAAGGGAATAGTGAAAGATGAGCTTACTCCCTCACCACCTTAAACTGTAACTTGGTCAAATTACTAATTGCACCCTGCTCTGCCCTCACAATCCTTGCTTACCAGGGTTACTACTCTATTTCTAGAACTTAGAGTAAATTGCTCACCACAGTGTATTTTACTTTTATAGTTTATCCCTATCCTGGAACAGCTCCATGAAGACTGTGCTCTTATTTGTACCTGAGTCTGAACATCTGAACAGTGACTGGTACACAATAAGTATTCAATAAATATTCATGCATGGGTAAATGAATTTGCCTGGGGATGTTTTTCTGACTTTCTTGATATATTTCTTCTACTGTTCTCCAAATTGGGAATGTCATTTCCCAACCCCACTGATCACAATTCCATTTATCTCTCAAGAGCCATGGTCAGTGACTCTTCTACAGGATGGCATTGTGGTTAAGAACCAAGCATCCAAAGTTCAAATTCAATGCTACTATTTGTTCACCATGTAACCTTCGTCAAATTACTTCACACTTTTAAGCCTTGGTTTCCTTACTGAACAGGTTGCAGTGAAGATGAAGTAACATAAGACATCTTAACACATCTGCCCTGATGTTTTCCAAGTGGGTGCCTGTTCTCCCAGGTGGGAACACCAGATTCAGTCTCTTCTAAGAGGTCTTCACATTCTCTTATATCATAGTGATTCTTGCACATACAGTATTGAGTGGGCCTTCTGACACAGGAGTTTACAAATTTATACTCTACAGCCCTTTCCTTGAGCATTTCCATATGCAGCACCTGAACAAATACCTAAGTACAAGAGAGGACATTGCTGGGAAGAAAGAGTTGGGGAAAGTTAGTATCAGAGGCGGGATGAGACCTTGTCTGGATGGGCTGGCAGGATGGAATACTGTGATGCTGAAACACATGATTAAAAACCACTTAACTCACAGAAGCATTACACATTGTCAGCTGCAACTTCATATGTAAGCTTTGGGGCTAGAGCCCATGAGTGGGAATCAGCCGTCTCCTGTGAATCTGTACCCCCAGTTCAAAGGGAGGTGGGGAGGAGCAAGAGCCAGGGCCAGGCTTGCCTTGGCTTCTGAAGAAGAGGACCTGCCCCTTTCTGTTACAGGGATCCCCTGGAAAGTCACCCATGATAAACACTGGTGTGTCTCTGCAATCTGGCTTTCATCCCTTCAAAGTTTCCTGAACTGGGGGCAATTAACAGAGCTGAGGGAGCCAAGAAAATGCACTGTGAGTATAAACAGCTTGACAGGACATTTATATAGCAGCAATCACAGCACAGCCTCCTTCTCTGGCGTGGTGAGGCCAGGAGAGGCGACTGAGTGCGAGATGCCCATCCATGCACTTCTTTCTGAGATGGGCTCCTTCTGTCGGTCATGATGGATGCTGGTTGCTTTCAGGAAAGGATGACTGACTGGGTGGGTTGACGAGAAGAGCAGCAGCTAGAGCTACATGTTCCTACTGGCAACACTGAAACTCATTTACAGAACACAGCCGGGAAGAGGGTCTGACTTCTTTTCCGGCTTTATGAACGTAGTAATTGACAATTCCCAGCACTTAATAGCCACCATTCTCCTCTCTGCTTCTATGAGTTAGACCCTTTTAGATGCCACATGTAAGTGAGCATTTGTCTTTCTGTGTCTGGCTTACTTCACTTAGCATAATGTCTTCAGGTTCATCCATGTTGTCACAAATGGCAGACTTTCCTTCTTTTTAAAAGCTGAATAATATTCCACTGTGTATTCCTTATATACTTGTATATATTTCCTTTGATAGACATTTACATTGTTTTCCATATTTTAGCTATTGTGAATTTGCTGAAATGAACCCCAGTGAAATTGATCATCAGGGAAATGCAAATCAAAGCCACAATGAGTTATCACCTTATATCTGTTGGGTTGATTGTTACCAGAAAGACAAAAAGTAACATGTGTTGGGAGAGTGTGGAGAAAAGGTAACTCCTATGCACTCTTGGAGTAAATATGATTGATACTGTCAAACTTTTGAAAGTTGAAGAGTTTTCAACAGTCAAGGTCGAGATTCAATGATTATGGACACTGTCTTTCGTAGTCTCCTTCCTTGTATGCCAGACAGGCAGGATCTTTCTTCCTGGAAAAGCTTATAAAGATCTCAAGGTACATGCCCATGAGTACATACTGAGAAGCTGCCATACACGGACCATCAGACCTAGGTCAGCGTTGACCTCCTACTGCTTGTTTCCTCTGTTCTGAAAAGGGAATGAAGGTAATACCTAGTTCCTGGGATTGCCATTAGGAATATAAAGAAGATAGCACTATTCCAGACTGCTCAAAGCCCTCAATGAAGGGTGCCTATTTTTTTTAAAGATTTATTTTTTATTTATACAATAGCTGGGATACAGGCCAGAGGCACGGGGCGGTGAGAGGATTCACCAGAGACAGAGCGGGGAGCAGAACAGGCAGACAGACCAAAAGCACTGCTGAGGGGAGCAGCGGGCACAACAGGAGAGGTCTGCTGCGCCATGTGGGAATCTCCCTGGCCGGCTGGGAATCAAATCCACGCTGCAGAGGCTGCAGACAGCTTCACAGCACTAAGCTTAACCCGCTGTATTACCAGGGAGGCCCAAGGGTGCCTACTTTGATCATTATTCAAACATGAAATTTATGCCTGTGGGAGAGGAAGGGGCCTCCATGTCAGAGCAGGGAGAAGAATTATCTTCTAAACTCAATAGAATGAGTGTCTTGTAGCCACATATCTGGCTTTCCTCTTTGAAAGGATTACAACTTTTTACGAGTGATAGGTATGTTTACTATGTAGGTTGTGAAGTTGCGTCCATACATCAAAACTTTCAAATATATACTTTCAATGTATAGAGTTCAGTGTAATTCAGTTGCACCTCAGTAAAACTATTAAATAAAAATAATTAACTTTTAGGACAACAACCAAAAAAACCCCCACGATAATAATTATTTTCAGGCAGGTGGTTATAAGTGAGGTGAGTAAACGAAACTCCAATATGAAATAACACTATTCCTACATGACGCTTTTTTTGCAGTTTTACTAGTACTCCACCCTTCACTTCCTCTTCAGCACTCCTGAGGCCTGGAGGCTGAGATCCTTCATCCGTCAAGTCCAGGTCGAGTCCCACCTTCTCTCAGAACCCTTCACAGACAACTGTCACTGCATTTGTATTCACCTATTAAATATCTTTTTTTTTTTTAATTTTTTTTTTTAATATTTATTTTATTTATTTATACAAGCACTGGGTACAGTCAGAAGCGCGGGAGGGTGAGAATATTCACCAGAGCCAGAACGGGGAGCAGAGCAGGCAGAAGGACCGAAGTACACTGCTGAGGGGAGCAGCGGGCGGCAGGAGAGGTCTGCGCGCCATGTGGGACCCTCCTCCAGTGGCCGTGGAGCAGCCGGGGATCGAACCGGCGCTATGGAGGCTGCGGGCAGCTTCGCAACCCAGCGCTCAACCACTGCGCCACTGGGGAGGCCCAAATATTCACCTATTAAATATCTTAACCCAAATACATTATAATTTTTCAAATCCCACTTTGTGACTTCTCATGCACCACTGTTGTATTATTTAAAATATTATTTAGCTTCATCTGTGTCTATGATAACATGAGGTCTTCAAAGAATAGGAACACTTTTGTCTTTGAACACTTATTACTTGGAAAATATTTCATTACTGAATGATAACATTTGGGGTTCTACCTCCTAGGCTTGATTCTCATCACCATAAACTCCAAGGACGGATCCCCAATCTTCTGTTGGATAGTAATTCTATGTTATCAAATATTTCATGACTAAATTGGCCATGAACTGGGCCTTAATAATAGAACATTTTTTCATGGAAGAAATCTGATGTAACTATTGGTTGCATTCACCCATAAGGATTTTTCACACAAAGCTAAAGACTCTCCGACTTGAACAACCCAAAAGCCTAGTTTGATTGCAGCAGTTTCACACACTTGTTCCAATCCCTTCATATGTGGGTCACCTACTTCTAAGTCCCAGTCAAGCTTGGGGCCTGATGTGTAGGGTGCCTGGAGCAGTTCCCAACAACCGTAAAGTGGCAGTTCTGATCCTATTCCATTATCCTAAGCCCTTTCATTTTCTGTTTGTTTGTTTTTAGCTCTCCTGAAAGTCTAATGGCATCAGATACCACCTCTCCCAGAAAAGGAATGACATTTATAACCCCCTTCTGCTCCTGCAAATGGAGGGGTTATCTTGAGATGTCCCCCATCGGCGCTCCATGGTATCTCAGGCAGCTTCAGCCTGGTGCCCCTGGAATCAGCACTAGGGCTGGTGGTTCCAGCCAGGGAGCCTCAAACCTGAGTCTGAGGCTCACGGTTGAAAGTTAGCAGGACAGCTCTAAGTATCCTCTTCCTGTTTCAGAGGGTTGCTGGCAGGTTTCTGCAAACCTGCAGTTTATTTATGTCTTTAGCTCTGGGCTCCTTGCCACTGCTCATTTCAGGGTAGATGTAGCTCTGTTTAATATTAGGGTATTCTTCCCACCCCCGCCACCATCTGAATGAGAAAGGATGGACTCCATCATGTTCTGTAACTGCCAGGGAAGCTAACTCACTGGGAATGGTCACAGCGATGCACCCCTGGGAAGCCGCAAGGAGGGTTTTGTTTCTCTGGAGCCTAATGGAAGGCAGAGAGCAGCTTCTTTAGTAAGAACTAAAAATACGGGAATATTTAGAAGGAAATGCTCTTTGCCCAAAACAGTCTTTGTGGTTTTGTTTCTCCTTTAAATAATAGTTTGTTGCTGAATAAATTGTTAACATTAGCATTTGCTAAACTGGACTCCGTGGTATCAATATTTCTTTTAAAAGCATAGATGGAGAGTTGCATGATCAAATTTGGGGAAAAAAAAAGTCCAGAGAAGAAGGGCTCTAGCACCAACTCTAGGAACTGGTGAGCAAGGTGACAGTGGTCGTGGAGGAAGTGGCGTCCGTGCCGGGCCTGATTTGGACCAGGCAGAGAGGTGTATTCCAGGCAAGGATGGCCAACAAATAAAGTGAAAATGTTCCAAGAGAAAAGAAAAAGGTCTTCCTTGGAGTGTTTGGTGCAGACTAATTTTTATTGGTGCAGACTAATTTTTATTTTTCAAGAGACATTGTGGGCTATACTTGCTACACCCCATTGCTCACCTCTCCAGGCTCTCACCCTTTGCACACACCCAACTGTGCATACCCATCTACTTCTTCCTTACTGTAGGGCCTTGATATTGTCTAGGTGCCCCCACCCCTAAATAGTCAGGGAAAGGAACCCCTCACCCTGATCCCAGAAGGCAAATAGTGGTTAGTTTAAATTGGCTCTAGCAATCTAGCAATTTATTTCCCCCTTGTTATGGATTGAGTTGGGCATGTCACCCAAGTCTGACAAATGGAACCTGAAGTGTAGTTCATTCACAGCTTCTGGAAAGCTTTGTTTTCCCATAAGACGAAGAAACAAACCTGGGGGAGAAGCGCCACTCTTATTTGCTGCATGTGGATTTTCTACATCACATATCAGCAACTATTACGGCCATCATAAAATTTGGCAGGGGGTGTGGCTTGAGGGAACTGTGGATATTCTGGGGATGGCAGAACAGTAGGATGCAAAGTACCTGCATCCTTGATAGCAAGGCCCACATTAACCCTTGAACCACTCTCTGCCTATACTTGGAATTAACGAGATAGTAAAATCCATTCTGCTTAGAACACTTTCAGCTGAATCTCCAGTTATTTGCACCTTGATATCTCATGGTAAGTTTCCCTTTGATGGAACACATTTAACAGTTTGACCCAGTATAACACCATGTAATTCCTTGGCCAGACTCTTAACTTAGTCTAGTCAGAGAGTGAGACTTGGCCTTCCAAGCTACTCCGGGCTATAGCCTTGCTCCACTCTCCCCGCTCCTTCTCTTTTGAGCGTATCCTAGCCAACAACCCCACCAACTTTGATCACCACAGTTTACCTGATACTAATTGATTATTGGTCCAGAGCATATGTTTTAGAGTCAGACAGACCTGAGTTTTGATCCTGGTTCTACCAAATGTTCATTGTGGTCTTTGCAAATTAACTTTCTGAATCTTAGTTTCCTCACCTGTAAAATAGGAAAAATATGTCATCTCCTATTTCTATTTCAAGAGGTAAGATAATAATGGAAGTTTAACAGTGTCTGACATGAAATAAGTTGCAGAAAGTGATCGATAAGCCATGATCATTAGAGTAAGAACTTTTAAAATTAAAATTAATAATTATTTTGGATTGACTAAGGCTACCTGATTCAGATTGGGTTACTAGGATAGCAGTAGGGTGCTGCTGTTGTCACCTGATACAGTATAGCAACAAGGAAAGGAATAATAACAAGTCAGTGCCATTCTTAATGCCCCGAAATATAATCTGTAATACCATCACCCCAAATATTGAAATTCCAAAAGATCAGAATCCCTAAAATATAAATCCCAAAAGTTGAAATTCTGAAAACCAAATGAAATTATGTGCAGGCTAGGATAGGAAGACACTTGGAAAATGGTGGTGTATTGAAGTAACTAAGGCTAAGAAAGCCTAAGTAAGTGCATTAGCTCACATAACGTGACTGAAATGAAAATCTCAACAGATGCCAAAATACATGTTTTCTCCACATTCTTCACATTCACATCCATACAGCCACTGCAGTTCATTGCTCTCAGCTTCTAAAGTTTCCTGGCTGGAGAGAGCTGCAAGTTGGTGTCAAAATGAAGAGGCAGGGCTCATCTCCTCCACATACTCACAGTTAGATTGCAGAAAAACAAAACCAGTAACTCCTGAAAGAAAGTTACTATCACTATTTGCAGATGGCATGATAACATAGATAAAAGACCCCAAAAACTCCACTAAAAACTATTAAAGACAATAAATCAGTACAGTGGAGTGGCATGCTACAACATCAATAAACAAACATTTGTTGCATTCCTATATGCAAATACTGAACTAGAAGAGAATAAATCAAGGAAATAATATCATTTATAGCAATATCAGGCAGAATTAAATACCTTGGAATAAACCTAATAAAGGAAGCAAAAGTCTTATGCCACAAAAACTATAAAACATTGCAAAAAAGAATAGAAGAAGACACAAGAAAATTGGAAGCTGTGCTGTGCTCAAGAATTGGGAGAATTAACATTGTCTATTTTGGTGATTCTCCTCTGAATCTTCCCACTCTTACCCTTGAGCGTGTACTATCATCCACAACAAAGCTTCATCTCTAACTCACCTTAAAAAACATGTCTATTTTACCCAAAGCTACATAGAGATTCAATACAATCCCTGTCAAAGTTTCAATGGAATTCTTTTTTTTTTTTTTTATAGAGGCATGTTTTTATTTATTTGTTTATTTTATTTGTTTGTTTGTTTTGTTTATACATGCACTGGGTACAGTCAGAAGCGCGGGAGGGTGAGAGAATTCACCAGAGCCAGAACGGGGAGCAGAGCAGGCAGAAGGACCGAAGTACACTGCTGAGGGGAGCAGCGGGCGGCAGGAGAGGTCTGCGCGCCATGTGGGACCCTCCTCTGGTGGCCGGGGAGCAGCCGGGGATCGAACTGGCGCCGCAGAGGCCGCGGGCAGCTTCGCAACCCAGCGCTCAAGCGCTGCGCCACCCGGGAGGCCCTCAATGGAATTCTTCAAAGAAATAGAGCAAATTTTACTGAAATTTATGTGGAACCACAAAAGACTTCAAATAGCTAAAGCAATCTTGCAAAATAGAAGAGAGATGGAGGTATCACACTCTTGGGCTTCAAACTATACACCAAGGCTATCATAATCAAACATTATAGTATTAGATTACAAAGAGACACAAAGACCAAGGAATAGAATTGAGAACACAGAAATAAACTCACATTTATGGACAGTTAACCTATAAGAAAAGCACCAGAGCATACAATAGAGAAAGGAAAGTCTCTTCAACCAACGATGCTAGGAAAACTGGACAGTAACATCCAGAAAATGAAACTAGAACACTATTTCAAAACATATAAATAAATTAATTCAAAATGAATTAATTTGGTTGTAAGACTGGAAATCTTAAAATATACAGAAGAAAACATAAGCAAAACACTCCATAGTATTGGCTTCAGTAATGTATATGGGGCCTTGTCTTCAATGGCAAAGAAAACAAAAGTAAAAATAAATAAATGGAGACTATAACAAGCTAAAAAAAACTTCTGTATAGAGAAAGAAACTATCATTAAAATGAAAAGGAATCCCACAAAGAGGAGAAAATATTTGCACCTCATACATCTGAAGGGGGCTATATACAAGAGTCACAAAGAACTCACACAACTCAACAAAAAGAAAACAAAGAACCAATCCAAAAATAGGCAGAAGGGCTAAATAGACACTCTCCAATGATGACATGCAGATGGCCAACAGGCACATGAAAAAGTGTCCAGGGAAATGCAAATTAAAACCACCTCACTCCCATGGGACTGACCCATTTAAAAAAAACCAAAAAACAAAAACCAACCACCAGAAACAAATGTTGGAAAGAGTATGGAGTAAATGCACAAACATTAATTCAAAGGGATATATATGTGTTCCTTTGTTCACTATAATAACCAAGTTATGGAAACTACCTAAATGCCCAAGAACATGCAGTGGATTAAGATGTGGCAAATAGACACAATGGAATACTACACAGGTATACAAAGATAAAAAATCTTGCCCATTTATGACAACATGGATGGAACTGGAAGGAATATGCTAAGTAAAATAAGTCAGAAGGAAAAAGACAAATACTGGGTGATTTCACTCATATGTGTAATATAGAGACGGAAACAAAGGAACTGATTAAAAATAAACCAAAACAAACCCTAGAAATATGACTGCACAAATTGAGGGTCTTTGGGGTGGGGTAGGAGAAGTGGAAATAAAGATGAAATGATGGTTTAATGGTCTACCCTAAGGACTCTGGTGCTTTAGCGGTAAGCATGGTGTGGTAACATACATTTCAGGAGGGGTTAACCTACTCCCCTAAATCATATACAGTGTTGTTAACCAATATTACATCAATTAAACAATAAATAAAAAAACAAAGAACATAAAACCATCAATACCCAAAAAAAGAGTTCTCAAGTTTATGTATAAATTTAATACATTGAACCTTTTCTTTTTACTATTTGAAAATAATCTGACCTGAAATAAAGTAAAAATAAAATTGTAAAAATAGTTTCCTGACTGTTCTCTAGGACATTTTAGATAGGTTGCCTAGTAACTTGCATATTAATATCTCTTGATATTATTTAGAGTGTCTCTGTGTTGGCAGAGGGGGCAAGAGTGTGCAGGACAGGACAGAGAGAAGATAAGAGCAAACAGCCCAGTGTTTTAGCATCCTCTGTGCAAGCCTGGGTTTGCTGCTGCACTTTATATGAGCAGCTCCTGTTTTTGGCAATAAGTTGAGTATTCACACTACTTCTTAGCCTTTCTTTGTTTACCCAGGGGGTGAGACTCTGTGATAACGTGTCTCTAATGAGGTTTATGTGACTAGGAGTGGACATGTGCTGTTAAAATTGTTTACCATTTAGTGAGTGTCACGACAGTCCCTGGGTGACTGTCAAGAGATATTCGTTCAAAGGGGAGGTGGGGAGAGAGGAGAGGAAAATTTTTACCCAGGGAAAATAGATGGTTTAGTAGAGAAGGAAATCTTTTGATAATTCAGTGCCTCAGAAACAACTAGATTTAATGATTGGCTTACTGGTTTCAGAAGGTTTGTCAAAGTTAGTTCTTAACTGGTATTCTTGTACATAAGAGTCTAAATTGTTCTCTTTCAAAGTTTTTGTGCCTTTTATGTTGTCTGCTTTCTTTTCTAGGGTCTGTCCCACCCATCAGTTAGACCCTTAAACATGAAGGGTTGAGTTTCTTTGGGTATTCAGTTGAGTTTTTCAGAATTTGAATAGGGGCTTAAGGTGATCACAAACCAGGAATTTTTAGAGTAAAAAGCTTTAATTCCAAGTGGAAAGTTGAACTAAATTAAAATTTGAACCCTTTCCAGCTCCAAGCTTAACAGCTCCAAAATTTGAGCCCTTTCCAGCTCCAACTAATGTGAGCATTGGTTGGTCCTTGAGTTAGTCCAACATTCTGTGTGCTGAGGTTATAGTCATCCTGTATATCTTAAATAAATTCTGCTTTTTTAAAGTTCAGAGTAAGACCTCTTTGAGATATATTATTCTTCAGGGAGTAACTTGGTCTGGCATTCACCAGAAGCAAGAGTTTCAGAACATGTAGTTAATTTAGGGGATCATCATGAGAAGCATCAGTTGGAAGCAGCAAAATAGGATAGGTAACGGATCGCTCAGTGATTCCTTAGCTGGCTACTGCTGTGAGCAATTGGTAGTCAGTACTGCTGGGGAACTCTGGGAGATAACGTAGATCTTGCTTCAGAATTACCCCAGCTAGGGATCTGGTGCATTTATCCACCAACACACAACCCCCTCTACTCTCTGGAGAAGTGATCAGTGGGTGGGAAGAAACTGCCATATTTTCTGAAAGCCTTGTATATGCATTTGACTCTTTAAAATTCCTCCAGGGACAGATGCCAGGGGATCCTGATGGGATGGCTGGATAAAATGTTGTCAGGAGAGTAATTCTGATCAGGTGCTGGCTTAGAGCCCAGATTGAGAAAAATATTTTTCTCCAGGGACCCAAGCTGCTGAGAGAAAAGGCTGACTATGGTCCCAGAGGGCAGAAGTAGATGAAGAAGCTTAAGAAGTATAAGAGCACCCTGACCCCTGGGTCAGACTCGGAGCCTGCACGCTGGGAGGAAATTGAGAAGAAGTCAGAATATTACAGACTTCAGCCTCTTGTAGACTGGCGTGTGGTAACAGAAATATTAATACCGAATTAGGAGTGTCCACTTGCTTGCTTTCAGAACAATAGTCATCACCCCCACCCCACAGTCCCTTCAGTTCACTGTGGGAGTCTTCACAGGGGTTTTCACACAGGCTCACAATCTGACAGCTGCAGTCAACACTGAGACTCTCGTGTTCTTCCTTTTTGAGTGCCTCAGCCTTACCCAGGTTTTCTGGAGGCTCATCCTGTTACTGAGTCTCATGCAGCAATAAATACAGAGGCCGTGGTGCTATGCCCCCTCACACTGGGTTACATGCCAATGTACTCCTCATCAGATACCCAGGGTGATGTTGGTTGTCATGGCAACAGTTTTGAAGGGTACTAAAAGTAAGCACAGGTGCAAATCTCAAATCTGATTCTTAAGAAATAACACTCATTAACATATACTCACCAAACAAAGGAGCACCAAAATATATCAGACAACTGTTGTCCTCTCTGAAAACAGACATCAGAGAAAACACATACGTAGTGGGAGACTTCAACACACCACTATCAACAATGGATAGATCAACAAGACAAAAAATAAGTAAAGAAACCAAAGCTCTAAATAAGGACCTAGAGCAATTAGGCTTAACAGACATCTATAGAACACTAAACCCCAAAAAAACGGAGTACACATTTTTCTCAAGCGCACACGGATCATTCTCCAGGATCGATCACATACTGGGGCACAAGACAAACATCAACAGATACACCAAGATTGAAATCATATCAACCATCTTTTCTGACCATGAAGGCATCAAACTAGAAATAAACCATAAAAAGAAGGCAAGGAACTTTCCTACCTCATGGAGATTAAAAACCACACTACTGGAAGACCATTGGACTAATGAGGAGATCAAAGAAGAAATTAAAAAATTTTTTGAATTGAACGACAAGGAGGACACTAATATCCTAAATGTATGGGATGCAGCAAAAGCAGTAATAAGAGGAAAATATATAGCAATAGAAGCTCACATCAAGAAACAAGAAAGAACGCAAAGAAACAACCTCATCTCGAAGCTCAAAGATCTAGAAAAAGAACAACAAAAAAAACCCAAAACCAGTAGAAGAAAAGAAATAATAAAAACCAAAGCAGAAATAAATGAAATTGAAACTAAAAAAACAATCCAAAAGATCAATGAAACCAAGAGCTGGTTTTTTGAAAAAATCAATAAAATAGACAAACCCCTAGCCAGGCTCACAAAGGAAAAAAGGGAGAAAGCACAAATAAACAGGATCATCAATGAAAAAGGAGAAATCACAACGGACACAGCAGAAATCAAAAGAATAATCAGTAACTACTATGAACAGTTATATGGAAACAAGTTTAACAATCTAGAGGAGATGGACAAATTCCTACAACTCTACAATCACCCAAAGCTAGATAAAGAAGAAATAGAACACCTAAACAGACCAATTACAATTAGCGAAATTGAAATGGTAATAAAAAACCTCCCCAAAAACAAGCCCAGGACCTGATGGATTTACATGAATTCTACCAAACATTCAGAGACGAATTAGTGCCTATCCTTCACAAACTCTTCCAAAAAATTGAGAAAGAAGGGACAATACCAAACACGTTTTATGAAGCCAACATTACACTAATACCAAAACCGAACAAGGACAACACAAAAAAGGAAAACTACAGGCCAATCTCCCTAATGAACACTGATGCAAAAATCCTCAATAAAATTTTAGCTATCAGAATCCAACAATGTATCCATAAGATAATTCACCACGACCAAGTTGGATTCATTCCAGGGGCACAAGGATGGTTTAACATCCGAAAATCAATCAACGTTATCCAACACATCAACAAAAAAGAAATATAAAAACCATATGATAATATCAATAGATGCTGAGAAAGCTTTCGACAAAGTGCAACACCCATTCATGATAAAAGCCCTTGAAGTTCTTGGGATACAAGGAACATACCTCAACATCATAAAGGCCATCTATGACAAGCCAACAGCCAGTATCATTCTCAATGGTGAAAAGCTAAAAGCAATTCCATTAAGATCTGGAACAAGACAAGGATGTCCACTCTCACCATTGCTTTTCAATATAATACTGGAAGTCCTAGCCAGGGCAATAAGACAAGAGAAAGACATCCAAGGAATCCAAATAGGAAAAGAAGAAGTCAAACTATCACTATTTGCAGACGATATGATATTATACATAGAGAACCCCAAAAACTCCACAGAAAAGCTAATTCAACTCATCATCAGTTCAGTAAAGTGGCAGGATACAAATCAACACGCAAAAGTCAGTAGCCTTCCTATACACAAACAATAAATCTGAAGAAGAAGAAATCAAAAAAACCATCCCTTTTGTTATTGAAACAAAAAAAATCAAATATTTGGGAATAAATCTAACAAAAGAGGTAAAGGACCTATACAAAGAAAACTATAAAACACTGTTAAAAGAAATAGAAGAAGACACAAAGAAATGGAGAGACATCCCCTGCTCATGGATTGGAAGAATAAACATTATTAAAATGGCCATCCTACCAAAAGCAATATACAGATTCAATGCTATTCCAATCAAAATTTCAATGTCATTCTTCAAAGAAATAGAACAATTATTGATGAAATTCATATGGAATCACCAAAAACCCCGAATAGCCAAAGCTCTCCTGAAAAAAAAAGAAGGAATGGAGGCATCAGACTCCCAGACTTCAAACTATACTACAAAGCCATAATCATCAAAACTGCATGGTATTGGAACAAGAACAGACATACAGACCAATGGAATCGAATAGAAAATCCAGAAATAAACCCACAGATTTATGGTCAACTAATCTTTGACAAAGGAGCAAAGAATATGCATTGGAGCAAAGAAAGTTTGTTCAATAAATGGTGCTGGGAAAACTGGGTCGCTACATGCAAAAGAATGAAGCTTGACCACCACCTCACACCATACACAAAAATCAACTCAAAATGGATTAAAGAACTAGACATAAGACCTGAAACCATAAAATACATAGAAGGAAATATAGGCGAAACACTACGTGATTTGCACATCAAAGACATCTTTACAGACACATCACCCAAAGCAGTGATAGTGAAGGCAAAGATAAACAGCTGGGACTACATCAAATTAAAGAGCTTTTGCACAGCAAAAGAGACAATAACAAAAACAAAGAGAAACCCCACCAACTGGGAGAACATTTTTGCACCCAACACTAATGATAAAGGACTGATCACAAAAATCTGCAAAGAGCTGATGAGACTCAACAACAACAAAGAAAATAATCCAGTCAAAAAATGGGCAGAAGAGCTTAAAAGAAACTTCTCTGAAGAGGAAATGCAAATGGCCAACAGGCATATGAAAAAATGTTCAACATCACTTGTCATCAGGAAATGCAAATCAAAACTACCATGAGATACCATCTTACACCAGTGAGAATGGCACATATTAAAAAAACTAGCAACAACAAATGTTGGCGAGGGTGTGGAGAAAAAGGAACTCTTCTGCACTGTTGGTGGGAGTGCAAACTGGTCCAACCACTGTGGAAAGCTGTATGGAGATTTCTGGACCTACTAAACATAGAACTTCCATATGATCCAGCAATTCCACTCCTAGGTATTTACCCAAAGGACACAGAAACATCAATTCCAAAGAACACCTGCACCCCTATGTTTATAGCAGCACTGTTTACAATAGCTAAGCTTTGGAAACAACCCAAATGCCCAAAAATAGATGACTGGATTAAGAAGATGTGGTACATATATACCATGGAATATTACTCAGCATTCAAAAAAGATAAACACATGCAATTTGCAGCAACATGGATGGCGCTGGAAGGATCATGCTCAGCGAAATAAGCCAAAAAGAAAAAAAAATACCGGATGGTCTCACTCATAGCAGGAATCTAGAAAACTTAAATAAGGGACCAGGAAAATGAATAACTATAAGAAAGTGAAAATCAAAATCAACAAAAAACTATGAACCAGAGACACTTTTAGGGGGGCGGGGGGGGAGGGGAGGATTGGGGTCAGAATGGGGGGGCTGCAATTGTATGGGGAATATAACAATAAAATTTATTAAAAAAAAAAAAAATCTGATTCTTAGACATCCTTTCCTGATTTCCTAGAAGATGACCAAGGAAGTTACCCCAGAGACAATAAATGAGGTAGACCCACTGGGAGAGACTCATGTCTAGCATTGCTTCATTCAAGAATACTCAGGGGAAGAAGAGAATTGCCTACTAGCCAACACAGTTTCTCATCTTAAATGAGACCATAGACTAAAACTTGGTTATTAATTTTTTCTAAATCAAAAGAAATCCATTGAATCAATCAGAGGAATTACCAGAAAATTAACTTAAGTGATGTATGTTCCTGTTTGAGGAAAAAAAAAAAAAAAAGAAAAATCAAGTTTCCTAAGTGTGCTAGACTCACCTATTCTGAATCTTTAAAGTAAACCAGTAAGCTGAGGTCACAGCTCCCACTTTTAAGGGTCTGGGCAGAACTTCACAGAATTTTTTCTTTTACTTTAGTGAAAATGAAAACTCAGAGGGGTTAAACAACATGCCAAGTCACACAGCAAGTAAAGAGCAAGTCCACACAGCCTAAGTCTAGACATCTTTTAACTCAAATTATCTGCCCCTTAAAATGAGGCAACCACAGCAAAGATCTAAATAGCATATATATATATATATATATATATAGCGCATATATATCTAAATAGCATATATATATATATATATATATATATGTGGATATTACTAAATCTATTCTATCTCTCAAGAGAGCTGACAACGATAGATTACTCAGTTCAGGCATCACATATTGGTGTAAACCAGCAGCCCCAGACCTCTGCCTGCTTCAGAGTTTTTCTACCCCAAGTAGAAAGGAGTGATTGGGCAGACAGGAGCAGGAGCAACAGAAGCAATGAAACCAACAGACTATCTGGCTTCATGCACAGAAAGCAAATTAAGAGCACTGGTTGGACAGCTTAAATGTGACTCTATGGCCAGGGCAGCTCATCAGGACTGTGATATGAATTTCACAGCCAACATTAAATTACCAAATGGCACATGTGAAATCCAACCTCCTCTTTCTCCTGCCAGCCTCTATGCAGACTTCCTAATCTCCTCTACCCACCCCCTTTCAAATTTCTCTTCTCTGATGGCATCCCCATCTCACTTCATTGCCTTAATAGGACAAGAGATTAAAGATGTCAAACACTTTTACTCTTTTCACACTAGATAATTTTTGTAGTATCCAATCTCTCCCAGAGTCAGACCAGTCCTAGACAAGGGAGAGTTGTCAGATTTCATAAAGAAGGAGACCTGCAAGAAGATGTGGTATATAACACAATGGAATACTATTCGGCAATCAAAAAAAGATAAACTCATGCCATTCAAAGAAACATGGATGGAGCTAGAAGGGAACATGCTCAATGAAATAAGCCAGAAGGAAAAAGAAAAATATTGAATGGTTTCTCTTATTGGAGGAATACAGGAGACGCAAATAAGGGATCAGGGAAAAAAATAACAAAAATAATAACAAAACAAAACCAGCGGACAACTATAAATCAGAGACACTCTGCAGGGGAGGGGGAGAAAAAGGGATCAAAACAGGGGAGAGAAGAGTACAAGGGACTATGGTGATGGTTCATGGGTGAACTGGTGGTAGGAATTTTACAGGGAATACACAATGATGTAAAAGTCACACACACACACACGCACACACACACTCACACATATGGAGATCTGCCCTTCACTTTGTCCAACCACTAAAGATCAAGAAAGCTTCTTGAACATGGGATCCAAGGTCACCAGGAAGATACCAATTATAATAGTCGTGTCAAAGGTGAGACTTGGAAGGAAAGGTTAGCCCACCTTACAACCATATAAAGGATGGCCTTGAGAAAGCCCTTTCCCCCATATACCTGGACTGATTTCTCTTGTAAAAAGTGAAAATAGGGCCTCCCCTGGTGGCGCAAGCAGTTGAGAGCAGCACCGTGAAGCTGTCCACTGCCTCTGCAGCTCAGGTTCGATCCCTGCCAGCCGGTGAGGGTCCCACATTGCGAGCAGACCTCCCCTGTCTCCCCCGCTGCTCCCCTCAGCAGTGTATTTCATCAGTTTGCCTGTTCTGTTACCTGCTCTGTCTCCGGTGAATCCTCTCACCCTCCTGCAAATCTGGCCTGTACCCCGGGCTGTATAATAAATAAAAATCTTTTTTTAAAAAAGTGAAAATAACATCACATGGTTGAGAAAATTAGGGAGAAATACATGTTATTGAACCTGTATAGAGAGGATGCATACTCCTGGGATTAGGAGTTGCTAGGGAAACCACCTCTCCCCCTTCCTAAGGCAAAACACAGACTCTTTAGATTTAGCACTGGAGCAAAAATCCCGGGAGTGGAGGGTGAAATGATCTAGTGGCCCAGCACACCAGTGCTGCTGAGTTAGAGCTCATGTTCTGTAATCTAACAGATTTAGAGTCAAATCTCAACTCATTTACTTCAGAGCTGTGCTGGACGATTAGGAAAATGATCTGGGTCCCTTGAGTCTCAGAACCGCAGCACAGCTGTGAGCACATGTGAAGTGCACACGTGGTGATGTCCACTGGTATTTTTAGGATGGGATTATCTTCTCTTGAGCTTATCACTATTGCTGATGCCACATTAACTCCCAGGAGGATAATCATTTATAGTGGCTTTTCCCGCCTATTAACATATAGGTAGGTATACACAAGAATATATTTACAATATTGCAATCTTACTACTAAATGGTAGAGCTGGGATTTGAACCTGTGTCTGCTCCAGAGCCACAATGAAGACTTAGGAAAGAATCCCAAACCACAGGGATATTACACTTAGATTGCCACAAATGCCAACCATATAGAAAGCAGAGGAAATTCTTATTCCCTTCTCCCCACCTCCATACTCAATTCCCTCCTATTTTCTCTCCAAAGAAGGATAATGGGCTAATATTATTGGTGAGAGAATAAGACCCAGTAGGTCACTCTGACTTGTAGATGCAGTTTGTGAGCCATTTTCCACTTGCTCTTTGTCATTCTTTCTTTCTCCCTGTAAACAGTTAAGTGGGTAAGTGGAATAGAGTCTATTTTGCCTCCTCAAATTCCTTACCCAGTGGGTATGGACAGAGGGTAGAAAAAATGTGAGGAAAGATGTAAGTCGAGACTCTGAACTTTCCTAAAGTGCTATCTGATTGTCGGTGACCATGTTCAGAAGAACTGGCAGTCTACCCATGGTAAATTTGGCCTCGTTGTTCCTGATACAGCCATGACGGGCAATCAGTCCAATTTGTACGTGATTTTGATCATTTCTGACATTTCAAATGAACATTCCAGCCTCCTGATTATGCCATAAATTCTGGAACTGTGAAGACTATATCTACTGATGTATACATAAATAATAATCCTGATCTGTCTTTCCACCTAAAGGACCCGTATGTGATGATTAATTCTGTATCAACTATGGGTCATGGGGTTCCCAGATATTTGGTTAAACATTTTGGTGTGTCTGTGTTTTTTCCAAATGAGATTAATATTTGAATCAACAGAAACTATGAAGTAGATTGTCTTCCCCATGTGGGGAGATATTATTCAATCCTTTGAAAACCCTAATAGAGCAAAAAAAGTGGAGGAAGGAAGCATTCTCTCTCTGCCTGCTTCCTGGAGCTGGGACATTAGTTTTACACTTTAGGGCTGGGACTGATACCTGGTTCTCAGGTCTTCTGACTGGAACTAAACCTCTTAGTTTTTAAGCTTGTCCTTATCTCTTAGTTTAATTACTTTATATTCTGCACATGGAAGCTGACTATAGAACTGAAGCATCCAGGTCGGGGGAGGGGAAGGAGAGAAAGTTGAGAACAAAGAGAGAAGGGAGCACAATAGACTTTGGTGGTGGTCAATGGGTGGTTTGTTGGGTGCACTACAGTGGCAATACCTGACGGGGAACCCCAATATTACCTCATTTAAAAATTAATTTTTAAAAAAGATTTACATTCAGATCTCATTGTATGGACAGTCATATTTATTTTTGGCTTGCCTGTTAATGGATTTCCAAATGTTGGTGTGACTAAAGAGCTAAGAGCGCATGTACCTCTTCACATGTAAATCCCATTGAAAAAGACACTCTGAAAAGTAGGAAACACCACAAAATGGTTTGAAAGCACTCATGTACCTGGAAATGCTAATTACAGATGATATAGTGTTAAACAATTAGAAAGTGCTTAATTTCCAATAGCAGGGAAATGATGAATTAAACGCAAGATAGTTCCTGAAGGGAATACTATCAACAATTTGAATTATGATTGTAAAGATTATAAAACCACATACCCCGATGGAAACATGTAGAAAACAACATTAGTGAAGAAAGTTAAATATATTTTGTTGTCTTGCAACAAAGCTTAAGATGCATGAGCTAGCAATAGACTCCCCCCTTTCAGGCCCCACACTCTTCAGTTTCTTGGTTTTGGGGTGTGCTTAGAGTTTCACAAAGCAGCCAACACTGTGAATCTACTTGAGAGCTACTTCTACATAGGATATATGTTGGGGGTATGAGAGGGGACACAAGAAAACCCTTTCACACAAAAGTACCTTGGCTCCTTCTCCACGTGTGTTCCAGTAGGCACTGAGCACCGACACTGGGCTCGAAACGAATCTGAGGAAATTTATGCTGACACTTAGTTCCACATCTGGAAGTGCTGAGGGTCAGTTATGTTTCTGAACATTGTGGTCATTCTGTCTCTGAGCAAAACTTCAACATACCTCAAGGGCAAGAGTTCTCCTTTCCAGATGCTTGGAGCATTCCAGCACCTGATTTTCCCCAAATAGAATGGGTATCAATATTCAGACCACAGGATTACATTTTCCAGTGTTTTCTGCTGGAAAAATCCAGACCTGTGTAGCTCTGCTACCTTTTAGGCTCTGGCCATAAAAAGACATATTTTAAATAACACTCCCTCGATTAAATATATGATTTGAAATGTTTTTTTCTTCGAAAACTTCATGTGTCTTTTAAGAACTGATTAAACTTGGCAATTTAGATCGCATGTCTTAGACCTTTCTGAGGGGAAAATTGTAAAAAGAAACAAATGGAAATTTTTGTGAAGTTAGAAGAGCAATGGAAAATAGAAGTTAAAGTTTTAACCATTTTATTTTGCATATAAAAAATAGTCAGCCAAAGGAAACAGAAGCATCTTCTCACATATTAAGAGAACTATATATTTTTTCCAATCTTTTGCATCACATTTTGTATAGTCTTTCAGTACAAGAAGAAAAACAACATTACTTATTTATGGCTTGACCTAGATAGAGGGAATGGAATTTGGTGAGGTTATTTTCACATCATGAAGTACTTTGTCTATCAATAAAGTGCTATTCAAAAGAGGTGGACTATGTTCTCCCCACCCCTTTGTTTTTAATGTCGTAATTATTTATAGGGTCAGTTGCGGTCCTGACTCTGCTAAAACCATTTCTGGGAGGGCTCTCAACCCTAATCCCAACACAATAGTGCCCCAGGAGGCGCCTGCACAGATGTTCATTCATATAGATCCTGACTCAGCTCTGTGTGTGTGTGTGTGTGTGTGTGAAAGATTACTCTTAATCTGGGCTTTTCTGGAACACCTCAGTGCATCTTGTGGCCGAGGGCTACTGAATGATGGACTAGCATAAGCTGGTCCTCTCCCCTATTCTGTGCCATTTAGACAGCACTGACACTGCAGGGGGGACAACTCCCCCACCCTCTGTCCACCAAAATGGAAGGCCGGTGGGGATATGATTCACCATGGCCAATGAAATCAGACCACCCCTGAGAAGAGCACATGTAGGTTGTGCAGGGTCAAAAGAGTCTCATCAGATATGGACATCCAGGCCTCATATGCCTTGACATGGTAGTTAGTATTCAGGAAAGCTTTGAAAATCTACTTTTACCTAAAGTGCATCTGACACTGGCAAGTAAACACGCTCTAAACCCTAACATCTGACCCAGCTCCCTAATGTGGCGTTTCCTTAGACCTCAAGTAGTCAGATCAAAGTAACCTCACTGAGAAGTTAAAATCATGCACTCCTGGAGCCTGACCACCTGGATTTGCATGCTGTTTTGCCACTCATTAGCTGGGCAACCTTGGGCAAACTATTAACCTGTTATTTTTCTGTAATAGAGATGTTAATTGTGCTTACTTCATAAGACTATTACGAGCATCCACATTTGCAAAGTGCTTAAACCAGTGCCTGGTAAGTGCTATCAAGTGTGTGTTGAATAAAATGAATAAGATTTGCAGAAACTATTTCTTTCCTGGCGCCACCTGTTTTCATCCAGGTATTCTGCTGGAGTTAAAAACAGTAGTAGGGGTAAAGGAGAAAGCTAAGAAAAAGAAAATTTCATTACGAATCTATTTTACTTACAGGATCCATGCGATGCATCCTAGTCTAAGAGTTAATAATTTTTAAAGATGTTAATAAAATCTTACGGTTCCATAAATTAATTAACGAATTAATTACAGTATGAAAGATTTCTGGCTTGTCTGAGATTGTTCATCCTTGACTTTAAAGTTAGATTTATTTATGTGGGAACAACTTTACTACTGAAAGCAGGATTATTACTCAGATGCTGCATTCACAGCATGAAGAATCTGAGTTAAAATATGAATTAGACCCAAAAACTAAAAGGACTTAAGAAACTTTATAAACGTCTCTGAACTCAATTTATCCATTAGTAATTTGGGAATAATGTGCATCTCTCCAGGCTGTTATGAAATTTTAAAAATTTATTGTGGAAAGTACTTGGCAGAAAGTCTGGTGGAAAAAAATAGTTCTCTTCCTGATAAGATCCAGGCTTTATCATTCTGTTGTAGCCTCCCTGTGTTTAACTGGTTCTAGTACAATGTTTGAAAACCTGCCTCACCGATTTGTAGTAGATTTGGGGGTGTCCTAGGATGAGAACTCTTGAATCTTTCAAATCTTTAGATGTTGTTACTATTAGTAATTTTCTTTAAGTCCCAGATTTATTTGTTCACTGAATCTGAACCACTTCCAATGATATTGATAAGATCCAAAAAGTGACAGTTATAAAAATAGGTTAAAAGTATATTGAGAAAGCACTTCAGGAAAATCCTCCCAACCTGGTGTGTTGCTCTTTAAGATCCATCAACAAATATGTCCTAGGAATTCTCTCACACTTGTTTTCGAAACTCCACAGCAGCAGGGAGATGTCACCCAGAGTTCCTTGCCTTTTTCAACATGTTTTGTTCTTTTTTTTAAATTATTTTATTTGATGGTGAACTTTTTAAAAAGGGAGTTTGCCATCCAATTTTTTAGCTACAAATTAAAATTAAAATATGTCAAAATCATCCATGCCTAACATTCAGTCGCCTAAAATTTGTCCCACATATGGTGTTTCTTAACACTGATTACATTATTCTCTTCAATGTCGTTTAATACCCCAAGTCCTTCTTTAAGATCTATTTAAAACATTGAGCAAGTTACTCTCCATGGGGTTTGCTGACGCAGTGGCACCGGTGTTTGTTTTTACAAAGGAATGGCTGTTCCCGGGTTCTGTTACGTTACTCTAAATCTTTCTCTAGAGAATTCACCAAACTGACAAATTTTCTCCTGGAGATGGGAATCCAATAGCCGTCAGGGTGCCGACCACCTACCACCGTGTGCTTCTGTCACAGACACACATGCAAATCCTAAGTTCCCAGATCCCGGGACCCCCTGGCCTGAGCTATTCTCACCTGTGGAGATGTGGTGCCCTCTCTCAATCAGCTTTCAATGGCCCTGTGTTGTAGATGCTCAAAAAAAAGTAAAAAGTTTTTTCAGTCAAGCAGGCTAAGAGAATCTTTAGAAAATAATTTAAAATATGTTGCGCATCATGCTTCTTTCTTGGAGTCACAATGCACTTAGCACATGAAAGTTGCCATAAATTTCTTAACAAAGAAATTGAACTTCTCATGCTATCTAGAATTATTTATCCTGAAAGCTCAAGGTTCGGTATTATCTATCGGAAGCCTGAGAATCTGAGATTCCCTAGAAGATACCCTGGGAACGTTGCTACATTCAAGGATGCTATTACTCTAGAAGTTACTGGTGGCACAAGAATGTGCCAGGAAATGGGTCATGGTGCCCTTTTTCCCATCTTCATTTCCCTGGCACTGCCATGGAGAATCCTATTCCCTTCAGCCTCGTGCCATGGTGGCTTAAGAATTAAATAGTATGCAGGGCCTCCCTGGTGGCGCAAAGGGTTAAGATACAACCTATGAAGCTATCCTCAGCCACTGCAGCACAAGTTCCATCCCCGGCCAGGGAGCAGCCCACATGGCACAGCAGACCTCTCCTGACTTACCTGCTGCTCCCTGCAGAAGTGTATTTCAGTCAACCTGCCTGTTCTGCTCCCACTCTGTCTATGGTGAATCCTCTCACCTGCCACACCTCTGGCCTGTACCCCAGTTCTTGTATGCATAAATAATCTTTTTTTCAAAAAATTAAATAGTATGCATCCTTTAAAAAGGAAGAAACGCCGCCATTGTGGTGATATGAACTTTGAGGTCCTTATGTTTTGAAGTACACCTGTCACAGGAGTACAATGCTACAAGATTTCATTTACATAAGGTGTTCTTAAGAAGCCAGACATATAGAGGCAGAAAGTAGAATGGTGGCTGGCAGGGGCTGGAAGAAGGGGGGAAGGAGGAGATGCTGTGCAACTGGTATGAAGTTTCAGTTCTGCAAGATGATGAAGTTCTAGAGACCTGCTGTATCACATTGTCTCCAGAGTTAACAATAATGTACTCTGCACTTCCAGAAGCTCGATTCCACAGCCAGATTTCTAGGGTTTGTTATTGGTTTGCAAACCCGTAGTTTCTCATTGAAAAATTACCTTCAACTACACAATATCAAAGGCATCATCATCACAAAGACAACTGTGAGAGCAGTGGAAAGATAAATGACAACTTGAACTCACTTATAAGAAGTGTAAAATAAAACATGCATTTCTGAACTAAGATGGCAGAAATATGCCTTTGTTCATAAGCCTGGTAGTTGTGGCACTTTTAGTCATAACTTTGCAAATGCAAAGTGTTTCAACTTCTAGACAAAAATCAGAAAAAAATTTTAACAGGTTAATTGAGGTATAATCGATGTCCAAATACCGCTCACATTTCATGTTATATTTGATGAGCGTGGGCATAAACCTATACAGTGAAACTGTCACACAACCTAACAGAAGTAATAGACACCTTGAAAGTTTCTTTGTGCTTCATTAGCCTTTTTTTTCTTTTCTTTTTTTTTTTTTTTAAGGATTTATTTATTTATTTATACAAGCACTGGGTACAGTCAGAAGTGCGGGAGGGTGAGAGAATTCGCCAGAGCCAGAGCGGGGAGCAGAGTAGGCAGAAGGACCGAAGTACACTGCTGATGGGAGCAGCGGGCGGCAGGAGAGGTCTGCGCGCCATGTGGGACCCTCCTCTGGTGGCCGGGGAGCAGCCGGGGATCGAACCGGCGCTGCAGAGGCTGCGGGCAGCTTCACAACCCAGCGCTCAACCACTGCGCCACCAGGGAGGCCCAGCCTTTGTTTTGTTTTGCTTTTGTTTTGCTGTTGTTGTAGGAATGTATCCTCTTAAATTTTGCAGAGCACAATACAGTGTTGTGAGCTCTGGGGACGATGATCTACAAACAAAGAGAGGAGAGGCCCAAGACACTGTGGTGGAGGCTGAGGTACCTGGTGGGTGGGTGTGCGGTCTGAGGGACAGGCATCTGAGATGGGAGCTTGTGCCTCTGAGTCCCATACAGTGTTGTAAACCAATATTACTTCTATTTAAAAAGGAGAGAGAAAGCACGTTTTGAATTTCACCTTGAAAAAGCAGTTGAGTTTGGTGGTTGGGGCAGTGTGTGTGTGAGTATGATCATGTGTGCACAAATGTGTGTCTGTGCCTTTTTATGTGGCCAAACTCCAAATCCAGTATTTTCTTTTCATCTTTATCTTGCTAGCACAGGTAATTTAGAACGAGTTTGATATCTGGATAGAATTTCTGTAAGAAAATGGAACAAAATTGGCAGATGGCAGAGGTTGGAAGAGAGACATTTCAGAAACCAGTGTGAGGGTCTGTAAGTCCTGGGGCTTTCCCCAAACTGCTATCACCAAACTCCCTACTGAGTGCACGTGGGTTTCCTGGCTGTTCTTGAACTCCCTCCCTCTTTTTCTTCTGCAGTAATAGGGCTGATTAAGAATTCAAGCTATTTTTAGGCTTGTTCAATTGCTTCCATCTCCCTTAAAATAAAGTGCAGACTCTTAAAATGTTCTACAAGACTCGACAAGCTCCGATCTTCTGTTTTCACTCGGATTTATCTTTCAATTTTTCCTGGCTTACCTATTGGGAAATAGTCATTCATAATTTTCTTCCAGTTCCCATAATACAACCTCTGTAATTCCCTTCGCTTAAAATCCTCAAGCCCATTTCTCTCCCTCATAAATTTCCCTGACCTTGGTCCTGGCCCTGACCCTGACCACAGCCTTAAGCTGATGCCCCCTCCTCTCTTACGTCACAGTCTAGACATCACTCCTTCCAAAAGCCTTCTCTCACACTTCCACAAAGCTGGGTGGGCTGGACCTTCTCTGATCTCCCTTATCAGTGATTCTACTCATTTCAGAGCATCCCCTGCACTTCACTGTACTTGAGTGTTTATGGATCGCCATCCCTCATCAGACTATAAACTCCATGAGGACAGAACTCACTCTATTGCTCACCATTGTGTCCTGAGGCCTAGCTGAGCACCTCTCGTGCATACATATTCAGTAAACGCGTGAGGAATGAGTGGGTCTGTCAATCAATGGGTCTATCTTAGCTGTGTTGCAAAGTTTAACAGTAAAATTCTATCACCAGATTCCCAAATCTCAATTTCTCATTCCTGGATCTTTCAGATGAATGGCATCATATAAACCAGTCTCAGAAGTTATCTTCCTCAACATTTAGAAGGTGTGACGCAGGGGGGACACACTCCAATGACAAAAATAAAGCACAACTTTATATTGCCTCTTCTGTGTTTGAAAGAGTCAACCAATAGAGTTATGCTTCCTCCCCATCAAACTTTCTATCTAAATCATCAGATTCAAAACCATTTAATTGGGCCCACCTTGAGCCTTGCCGGAAAACCTGCTTCCCGTTTTCATGACAAACCATGCATGGTCTAGGCCTCAGAGAATCTTGCTTCTATGTTTTAGTCTCATTGCATAATAAAAGACAGATTTTATTATGATACTTATCAGGGTCACACAATACCCTTATCCTCCGCTGTTCTTTTGAAAACTGAAATGAAGACTTTCCCAGCTGCCAAATTCATGTTTTAATAGGATGACAAGAAACTATTTCCCTAACGCAATAGTGAATAAGTCTGTGTCAGACAGGACTGCTCACCACAACACCCTTGCTGGTTGGAAAGCAAAACTTTTAAGCTAGATGGTTTCAGAGAAACAAATTGCTCCTGGCTGCAGAATGAGATGACTGTGTAGCTGACCAAGAAAAACACAAAAACACCCCCCTAGGAGATGAATTACTTGAAATCAGGAGGCCTACATTCCTGAGACCAGATAGTAAAGCTATTTCAACCCTCTTAAGAAATGATGCTAGAGTTAGTCAGAATTCCAGGATTTGCGCTTTATGGAAAAATATGTTGACCCCATTGCAGAAAGCAGCTCTGTGAGGGACGTGTTGTAAGCATATTTGCTGTGGGATAAAGCTTTTGAATAGTATTAAGGGAAGGCTCTCTCTACAATCCCTGCCACTACTTCAAAGAATACAATTGCTTAAAGGGTTCTAGTGGGGGGAGGGAGGCTCAGGATGGGATTTTGTTTTTTGTTTTTTTTTTAAAATGCTTTTTCTTCAGTGTCTTTTGAGACATGTTTATTTATTTTTTTATTTATACAAGAGCTGGGGTACAGGCCAGATGCACGGGAGGGTGAGAGGATTCACCAGAGACAGAGTGGGGAGCAGGACAGGCAGACTGACTGAAATACACTGCTGAGGGGAGCAGCGGGTGAGACAGGAGAGGTCTGCTCGCCATGTGGGTTGCTCCCAGGCCGGCAGGGATTGAACTGGCACTGCAGAGGCTGCGGACAGTTTCACAGCGTTGCGCTCAACCGCCTGCGCCACCAGGGAGGCCCCAGGATGGGATTTTGAAGGCCTCTCCTCCCAGTGGCTGTACAGTGCCAGTGACTTGATCTTTTTACTTCTCTGGGTTGTCCACATCCCAGCAAGGCAAACTAATTTTCTTCTGTATTATCTGTTGCCCCACTGGCAAAGCTTGTTCTTTGCTCTCTGGACCAGTGATGTGTAATAGAAGTTAAAAGGTGACAAAGAATGGAGGGGATAACTTGTAGGAAATTAATGAAAGTAATAATAGTAAGACTAGCTGCTGAGACATATTAGAGCCCCAGTAGAAAAAGAGGAGAGATAGTCAGAGAGAAATAGGAAAAAAATATTTGAAGAGATAATAGCTTAGAATATTTCTAAAATGGTGGAAGTTATTCACCCACAGATTCAGAAAACTTTTACAAACTTCAAGCAGAATAAATACAAAGAAAACTACATCATAGTAAGACTGTTGTTCTATTTCTGTCAATGGTGTTCCCTGTACTCCCATTCTCTTTTCTGTTTTTCAGATTGGTTATTTTCAATTGGCCTGTTTTCTAGTCCACTAATCCCATGTCCTGTCATGTCTAATCTACAGTTAGTCTATCAAATGATCTCTTAATTTCAGTTATTATGCATTATTCATAAAACTTGTTTTGATTTTTTCTTATGGATTCTAATTCTCTGGTGAAATTCTCTTATTTTATTCTATTTTCTATAGATTTTCTTCTGTTTTCTTAAATATAGTAGTCATATTTATTTTAAAGTTCTTATCAACTAACTCCAATGTGGGCCCATTACTATTAAATGCTTTGTCTTTTTTTATCTTTTGATGGAATTAGTGGATTTTTTAAAATATTTGTACATAAAATGTTGTAGAGGCTCTGCATGATTCTTCTTTCAAAGGGGCTATCTCCTACCGTCCATCAGGCCAATAGATGTGGTGTTATATCAGAACTCTGTTGCAGCTTCAATATATTTCTTGTAGTTTCAATATACTTCTCGATTGCCTTTGACCTTTAGGTTTTTAAACTGACATCCTGGTATATTCTACATGGTCTCTCTCCCTGGCAGGTCCTGTACATTAAACTCTGCCTTGCAATACCGTCCAATTCTTTGATATTCAAGGTTTTCTGTGTCTGTGTCTCCCATTCAGTACAGTTCTTAGATTATGCAAAAGCTGTGAAAGAAAAGCTGGTCATGAGCTTAAATTATCAATTTTCTTCAGATGCAAACCTAAGATTCTGAGCCTCAACCTAAGTTCAGAAATGGTAAATGCTCCTAAGTTTAAATCTAATGCAGAAATCAACTCACATCTCTGAAGCTACCCCTCTCTGAGTCTTAACCCTATAGTTCTTATTGCCTTATCAGTTCTCTATGTCTTCACATCTCCTGGGAGATCTTAATTATAATGCAGATTCTCAAGTCATATCCCAAAATACTTTTAGTATGTAGGGCTAATGGGTTAGGGTCCAGAAATCTGCCCAGGTGATGGGGGTAGCTAGGAATTACATGTTGAGAAAATTACCACTGATCCTTGCCTTCTATTCCCTCATTATTTATACATTTGCTTTGTACCTTCTACAAAGTACTGTTCTAGCTATCAGGACACCTCTGACACTGCCCCCAGGAGCCCTCCCTAGGAAGGGATCTGACATCTTCTGACAGCTACTGCTCCAGATACCAGAGCATGCACTACCCAAAATAGAGCATGTTCCTGCATCCCTTGTTTATCCAGTTGCAGTCACATTATACAATTTCATGACTACTCCCTCCTTCTCTTAGATGGATGTCAATGAACTCTCATCAAAACTTTTCTTTCTCCCAAGTGTATTAGGGGAAAAGTTTTAAGTGAGGCCCCAATGGGTTCTTCCATCAACTATCAGCTTCTTCTCAACATAGGATTTTTATCTGTGCTATGGAAGGAAGGTTTAGTATTAATTTATTTTCTATGCCTAGAATTTTATTCTAGATCATTCCACTGGATGCCCATGAGAAATATAGTTCAGCCATCTGCAAAAACTTGAGGCTTGTTGGCAGTAAATAATTGAACCTATGCCAGACCTGTTGATGAGTGAGTTAACAAAATACTTGCAGCCCATAACATTCTAACTTATCCAAATTAAGCACATACAGCAGTTGAAATGGAAAACAACAGCTTGGAGGCATATCCAGAAGTATAGGGATTTTTCTAGTAGGTAAATAAGATGGGAAAAATCATTGACAGCTGATATTCTTAGCGTGGAATTCATTCCAATCAAATCAGCCTGTTTCCTTTTATTTAAGAATGACCTGGAACTACATATTAAGTTGTACCAAGCACCATTGCCTCTGGATTCCCAGGCCACAGGTAATGCCCAGGGAAGAAGCACAGAGGAATTACAAAACAAGGAAGGCAAATAGAACATCTGGTAAAAGTGAAGTGTTTGAGGCCATTTGTGTCATGACTCACTAGACCAACTGCTCCTCTCCCTTGCCTCATTTTTCCACAGAAGAATGGAGAAAAACTAGCCAGAGAGCTGGAGAATATCTTCATAAGACCTTTTTATGGAATATATTTTTCTTCTCTTGTATCTTTTCATTCTTAGCCAGATACATTTCTGGTTGGCCCAATAACTTTCCCTGAAGGTACTCATTGATTCCTAAATTCTCACCACAGAAGGCAGAATATTTCAAATCAGTGCTCTCAAAGAACCTTCAGAACTCCAAGATCCAGGACGCTTTAGAATATTGTTGAACTCACATGGGTCTTCATCAATAAAGCCATGCAGAACTATTTTCTGAAGCATCAATTTGAATAATTTAGCTTCAAAACCAGAGAGGTTTTACTGAGTGGAAGTCTTAAATTCATATCTATAAGATAATTACATTTACTGAATATTTTTTATATGCCAGGGACTAGGCTAAGCCCTTTGCTTGTGATATCACTTATAAACATCACCACAACCCTTAGTTGGACTTTTTATCCCCATTTTACTGATGAAAACACCAAAATTCAAAGAGTCTGGATTAAATAATTCACCTAAATCATGCATAAAGTGGACCAGGAATAAATGAAAGAATGGCCCAAGCACCGGGATAAGTGACAATGGGTGCACAATACCACTTGGGGAGACAATGAAAAGAGCCCCTGCCTTAACTAAAGAGAGCACCTCTTCTAGGGAGGCCCTTTACTTTGAGAGAACATGGGCCCAGTGTTTCCAGGTCCCCAATCTTTCAAGAGAAAATATAAATCCACTTTTTTTTAATATGAAATTGAAATCTTAATGTTAAATGTTGGAGACTATTGAAAAGTTTTTCAGCTCTCTGCAGCCAAACAAAATACAGCTGTGTGCTGGATTCAGCTGGTAGGTTGTCTGCTTGCAAACTATCCTCTGTCCTGGGCACTTGGGAATCATTTGAGGTCTTTTGTTCTCTTAAAGAAACATGGCTCGTTCAGCCAGAGGCCAGAGAACTTTAAATGATCATTAATGGTTCAATATCTGAGGCATAGTTGTTGCGCACCCACTCTCCTTTAGATTACAGATATGCATGACATTACTTCTGGAACATTATGGCATAACTTGTGAAATTGTTACTCAGTGTGACTTTTGGGGTTTGAGTGGATATGGGGGTGCTCAAGGAAAACAAGGAAGAGGAAACGGAGTGCCCAGAGAAAGACATGGAAGGCACCCTGCCGAGCGCTGCCCACCCCTCTGCCCCAGCCCCTGTCTGTTTTCACCATTCAGACCCTGAAGCCCAGCATCCAGGGCTACAGCCTCCGTTCTTCATTTCTGATTTCTCTCCTCTGAGGAGATAAGGATGACCCAAGGCCTCTTGGTGTGTTTTACATCAAAGGCCACTGAAGGTTCCTGACAGACTGGATGTCAGTGCTGTAAATAAACCATTAATCACTCTGCCATTTCATGGGCATACTCTTCCCAGAGGGCATGAACTTTCTCCAGGTCACTAATATAAACCACATCTTCCCTGAGCCAATGGGGGAGGCAGAGTGGAGTGTCACAGCCCAGCGAGCAGGCTCCTTCCTTGACACACCATTAGTTTCCTCTTAACCCCGCAGGTCATTGTTACAGTCCCAGCGGATTGTAAATGGTCAATTAAAAGGGAGATCGTTGAAATGAATTAAACAAATGAAGTCACAGCTTTGGGGGATGTGTGTCTCATGGGGCAGCTGCTTCCACCCCTCCCAAACTCGCTATGCTTGCCTGAGAACCAAGAGAAAGACCACAGGGACACAACAGGACATTAATGATTTTGCCACTGACCCAAAGGAGCATGACCTTTGGCAGATGCCCACCGTCTGAGTTCCAAGAGTTAAAGAAAAGGCATGAAATGCCTCTTCAGAACAGAGCTTCTCCTCTGCATTGTGAAGCCAGGCTCACCTGACCAATGGCGCATACCAGTCAGCATTACCGCTAAAGCCAAGTCTGCAGTGTTCGTTCACTCACTCACTCACTCACTCACTCACTGCTCCTCGGGCAGGCCCTGCTTTAGGCCCATGAGAAGACAGGCGAGGATGCGGCTCTCCAGCATTCACTTCCTTGCTGAGACAGGCAGCCAATCAACAAACCGATAAGCTTAGATGGTGTTAACGCTCTACAGAATGTGCAGCAGGAAGGTGGTGTCAAGTGTGAGGGAGGACTGTGGTTATTTTAGAGTGGAAAGGTGAGCACTTTTGCTCTCCAGTAGGTAATAGACAAGGAAGGAATGATGTTTCTCTTCAAAGGATCTGAGGCTTAGCTGGAGAGACGAAGTATATAAGAGTTTACAGGAAGTATCGATATGCAAAACTTACCTGCAATCCTGGAAGCCAAAGGCTGAGCTCCCAGAAAAAAGGCAGTGACCAGGTGTTCTGCAACCATCTCAGGCCAGGTAGGTTCAGGCAGCTTAAAAGAGAATCTTGGAGCCCTTAGTATCATCCCCACGGGTTTTTGGTTTTTGTTTTTAATTTTTTAATATATTTAATAGTAAGCAGGGGGACCAAGCCAGCAGAGAGACAGCAGCTTGTGCCCCCTGTGAACCTCTATGCACTCTTTCCTCTGGGGTTCCTCTGGCAGCCATTGCTAGTCCTCTCATAGCCCTTCCGCAGTAGCTGGGCCATAGCAGTTCTTCGTCACGGCAGTTCTCAGCTGAGGGATGCCGCCCTTATAGCCTGGGCCCCTAGGCGCAGGTGTGTACACTCACGCATGTCCACACCATACCCCAGGTGCCCACCATCAGGCATGTGTACCCTGAGCCCATGCTCCCAAGCACCTTCTGCATTAGTTCAATCAAGGCCTCAAGAGCCAGCAGTGCAAAAGCCTCATCCATTTTCACTTACTCTACACCAGGGCAGGTGGAGGGAGGGAAGACAGGCTTCTTGGAGAAGATGAGTTGGAAATTAGTTGCTAGTCTGGATTGTACTAGGGAAAAGAGATTTAGGTCCTTCCCACTGAGACCCGGGGACAGAAATCAAGATTTGGTCAGGGCTGAGATCCCTAAGCCTAATTGTCAGGCAGGAGAGATAACAAGGTACCAGCCTAAAGTTGAATTTGAAAGGAAGGGCAGAAAGAGAAATAACACCATGCTTCAAATAAATTCCAAACACCTTAACCTGGTCCTCAAAGCACTTCCTGCCTCCCTAACCTATCTTCTGTCTCCCTTCCCCACCCTGTAGCCACACTGGCCTCCCCTTAACACTCACCCACTCACTGGAAATAATCCTTGCCCCTGGGAACCTGGCATCTGCTGATTCCTCTCCTGAGAAAGTGCCTTTTCATTTTTTTATTATTCATTTTTTTATTTTTTACATCATTGTTCATTTTTAAACAATATTTGCTTCCTCCCACCCCCTCAGGTGTAGTCCCCATAGAGTTTCCTTCCCCAAAATGCACCTGTGCACCATCACCTCAGTCCCCTGTGCAACTCCCTCCCTCCCTCTCATCCCTCTCCCTCCTCCTCCCCTGCAGGATGTCTCTGGTTTATAATTGTCCATTTTTGCTTTGTTGTGTTTCGTACTGTTATTATTTTTTTTACACTGATGTCTTATTTGGTTCCCCTATATTTCTGCTATAAGTGAAACCATGCAATATTCTTCTTTTTCCTTCTGGCTTATTTCACTGAGCAAAGTGCCTTTTCAGATCCTCGTGTGTCTGCCTCCTTGTAAGTGGCTCTTGGCTCTGCTGTCTTCTCCTCTGCGAGGTCTTTATTAGGCATCCTCCCTGAGACCACTTGACTACCTGGCACACCTGCTCTTTTGTTGGTTTATTTGTGTGTTGTCTGTATCCCCCCTAGAAAATAAGTTTAATCTGAGCAGGAAGCTACATGCTTTGTACCCTGCTGTATTCCCACTGTGAAAATGCCACCTAGCACATACTAAAACTATTGATGCAGTAAGTTCTCACTTAACATCATTGACGAGTTCTTAGAAACAACAACTTTTTTTTTTAAACATAAGACTGAAACTTTTTTTTCTTTTTTTTCTTTATAGAGGCATGTTTATTTATTTTTATTATTTATTTGTTTATTTGTTTTGTTTATACATGCACTGGGTACAGTCAGAAGCTCAGGAGGGTGAGAGAATTCACCAGAGCCAGAGCGGGGAGCAGAGCAGGCAGAAGGACCGAAGTACACTGCTGAGGGGAGCAGTGGGCGGCAGGAGAGGTCTGCGCGCCATGTGGGACCCTCCTCTGGTGGCCGGGGAGCAGCCGGGGATCGAACCGGCGCTGCAGAGGCCGCGGACAGCTTCGCAACCCAGTGCTCAACCGCTGCGCCACCGGGGAGGCCCCAAGACTGAAACTTTTAATAAAAGTTTTTTAAAAAGAAAAAAAAAAGACTGAAACTTTGTTTTATTTTTGCATAGAAGGACTAGGGTGTAGGCCAGAGGTACATGAGGTGAGAGGATTCACCAGAGACAGAGTGGGGAGCAAAACAGGCTGATGGACTGAAAGACACTGCTGAGGGGAGCAGCAGGTGAGACAGGAGAGGTCTGCTGTGCCACGTGGGTCAGTACCCTGGCTGGGGATCGAACTCAGGCCACAGAGGTGATAGTGCTGAGATTTAACTCCTGGGCCACCAGGGAGGGCCTGGAAACAGCAACTTTAAGCAAAACAACATGTAACATAACCAATCGATTTAACAAGAGCTGAGTTCATGCAGCATCATTCTGGCCACAAAAACATCACCAGACTTCTAAATCAAGAGCCTAAACCCTTCTAATATTAAACAATCACTTGTTTAATATTCCCACTGATTCCAGTTCAGGACCCCAGTTACTGGAGCCTCGCCCAGTGGCTCAGAATACAGGTGGGACTGAAACTTGGACAGGAGGCCCTGTCTATCGCCACAGATGTGCCTATTCTGGCCACTGCCTATACATGGAATCATAATGTGGTCTTTTGTCACTGGTTTCTTTCACCTAGTGTGATGTTGGGTTTTCTTTTTTTTTTTAATCTACATTATTAGTCATATATCAGGGGAGAAAAAAAACAACCATTGTAAATGTACATATTGTTAAAGATGTTAACATTCATGATGGTCTCAAATTGTTAGTATATCGTAATACTAACAATGAAGGGGTCTTAGAATGAAGAAATAAAGCACACAGGGTAAGAGTCTGTCATAAAGTAAGATTTGTGCATTTATTCTCAGTTCATGGCATTCCCAGTTTGTGGCATTGAAATCATTCTTTCATAAAATCAGAGGATTTTAGATGATCCCAGCTTGTTAAAAAGTGCGTAGTTGGCAAAGATAAAAACAGAACTCTCTCTGTCTTCTTTTGCTGTTTCAGTTTTACTAATCACTTTTACCAATGTACCACACGCCATGGTGCCTGTAGGGGCAGAAATAGACACAGGGCAGGTTTTCTATGATCCAGCAGACCGGGTAAAGGAGGAGTCAGAGGAGTCAGGACTCTTTCTGGAGCCCTCAGTGGCTTTTGCAGGCTTTTTTATTGGGATTTACCCGGTACACAGCAGGCAAGGGTGCTGGGGGGCCGGGAGGTTGGCAGGCCTCCCAACCCCCAGCAAGTCTTCACTCTATCTGGGCTCTCCGGCCTTCTCTGCTTCTCTCTTGGCTTCTGCTGCTGCTGGCATCCCCCTGACGCCACCCTTAAAAGTCCAGTCTCTCAGCCCAGGTGTACCCACTCCAGGTGCCCATCAGGCATGCATTCAGGACCACAGGGTTCCCTCATCTATCCTAATGGCAGGAGGGCAGAAAAGCCTGATAGCTTTTACCTACCCTACAGTGCCCCACTCCCACGGACAGAGGTGAGACTGGAGCCTCTGAGTCAATTTCTGCCCACAGGAGGTACTTAGATGAATCCACAAAAGATGTTAGAAATTTTAACTAATAATATTTTAAGTAGGAGGATTTACACAGAATGCTGGATTTAAAGTCAGAGGATCTAGGGAGATCTTGCTATTAGAGAAAACATCGACAATATGCTCAGTGAAATAAGTCACACAGGGCCTCCCCAGTGGCGCAGCGGTTGAGCGCTGGGTTGCGAAACTGCCCGGCAGCCTCTGCAGCGCCGGTTTGATCCCCAGCTGCTCCGGAGGAGGAGGGCCCCACATGGTGCGCAGACCTCTCCTGCCGCCCGCTGCTCCCCTCAGCAGTGTACTTTGGTCCTTCTGCCTGCTCTGCTCCCCACTCTGGCTCTGGTGAATTCTCTCACCCTCCCGCGCTTCTGACTGTACCCAGTGCTTGTATAAATAAATAAATAAATCTTAAAAAAAAAAAAAGAAGTCACACAAACATGAACTCACTTATATCTGAATTTTTTAAAAGCCAAATTTATAGAAACAGAGAGTAGATTGGTGATTACCAGGAGCTGGAGGTGGAGGTGCACTGGGATGGGGATTTTTGGTCAAAGGGTACAAATTTCCAGTCATCAGATGAGTAAGTTCTGGGGCTCTAAAGTATAGCCTGGTGACAATAGTTAATGATACTTACTGTATTGTACACTTGAAAAGTGCTAAGAGACTAGATCTTAAACGTGCTCACAACACACACACACACAATTGTACAATTGTAATTATGTGAGATGGATATGTTCACTGACCTTACATTGGGACTCATTTGGCAACATATGAATTCATATATCAAACCATCATGTTATACACCTGAAACTTACACAGTTCTATGCCAATCATCTCTCAATAAAATAGAAAAAATAACATTGCAACATAAAATATTGAATATTTGCCTATACTGGGTCCAGATTCCCTCATGGGATGTAGAGTTGAGGGGCTGCTGCTCCTTGTTGGGGAGAGATGCTGGCTAGTCAATCATTCTCTGCCACTTCCTGTTCAAAGATCTCTGGGGAGATTGCTGCCTCCATCACCCCAGAGTGTGCCTGCTCCCTTGATTCCAGGCCCTTTCCTCATCATCCTCCTATGGCTCCTGCATTGCCTGCGGGTCTCCCTCTGGTTAATGGAACAATTGCAAATGCAAAAGCAAGCAGAAGCTTGGAAAGTGCTTGAACCTGGGGGACTGTGTTCTCTGGCTGAGAACCAGAAAAAAAATCGCCTTGTGAAAAAAATCAGGCTAGCCTCCAGAAGAGGTCCTGAGGATAAAGCCCTCCATTAGCAACTGAGGATTGCCCTAGTCAGCGAGGCCATTCTGGATTATTCCACCCCAGCTGAGCTACCAGCAGACTGCATGGCCAGGCTACCAGGCCCATGAATGAGCCCAGGTGAGAACAGAGTGCAGACTGCCAAGCTGAACCCAACCTAAATTCCGCTATTTAATGGTTGTTTTAATCCACTGAATTTGGAGGTTTGCTATGCTGAGAGCACGCCCTTCGCCTCCCTAACTTACCTCACCTCCTGTGAAAACACATGAGTCTGTGACTCCTATATTAAGACGCTGAAGACCTTGTCCACATAACAGACACACATATACACACTCACTCACAGACACATATAGACACTTGATTACTAAATGAGAGTGGGGAATTTAAAATGTTGGCTCCAGCCCCCCAGAACAACACCTGGCACACAGTTGGCACTTAATAAATATCTTTTGAATGAATTCACAGATGTTCTCCGAAGTAACTTAATTGAAGAGGTAGCCTAGAGGTGGTCACTCCCCCCAGGACTTCAGCCCTGAAGGAATCTCCCAGAAATTCTCCAGGTAGCATTAAGGATCATCCAACACCCATTCCAGCCAGGCCACCAGCTTCCCTCACCCTCTGCGGTATCTGCTAAACTAGTTTTGAAAAATCAGCACATGTAAACCAACTCAGTGGGGACTGAGGTTTGACAAGACTGATAATCACAACCTATCTGTCATTTGTGCTTAGCTTTCCACTGGTGTTGACAGAAGGCTAAATAGCAAGAGGACATTGCCGCGGAGGCTGAAGGGAAATGCTGTAGTTGTGGCTGTCAGCTAAAGAACAGCCCAAATGAGGGCTGAAGCCTATTTACCTACTGAGTGAATTGTGACTTATTTTTTTTCAAGGGATTAAAATAAAGGAATGCCATGTGAAGGAAAACACCAAATACCCTGAAGACACTGAAATGAGCTCATGTTATTCTTGTTTTACCAGAAGGAATGTTCAGTGGCTGCACGAACTCCTGCCTTTCACCACGTTTTTGCTCCTTCTCTTTCCTTTCTCACAAATAAGAGGATGTTCATTAAATTAATTTAAACCACCTTTCTGGGGTGATTCATAGCAACCTGGCAACCATAACAATTGGAGAAATGGGTAGCAACTCAGAATGGCAAAATCAGAAGCCCTAGGTTTCAGCACAATAGTCTGCTTCTTAATTACTCTGTGGCTGAGCCTGCCAGTCTGTCTAAACCTGTTTGCTCCCCGACAGTATCTGCTCCCCCACCTTCATAGTGGCTTTTAGATGGATTAAGATGAAAAAAGTGAAAATTTTATTCCAATGTTAATGAATATAGAATAAAAATGAGAATGATCAGTAGGCACAAGTATAGGAAAAGAAAAAAATGTGTGCAAGGCCCTCCTACAAGGCCCTGGGGCTGAGCCCACCGGGGCCGGAGCACCAACCAAAAAGCATCCAAGCAATAGGAGTCAGGATCAGACCAACTGGATGGAGGCTGAAACAGGCAGATGTAGGAGGAAGTAGGAGGGATTAGGCCCAGCAAACAGGATGCTGGGTACCAGCCCTGGAGGGCACTGGGCTGCTGCTGCGCTGGCCTGCCCCACATCCGCTCTTCCTTCCTGCCTTTCCTTTGAGGCTTTCTCTGATCCCTCATTCCCCCTGCATTGCCCACTGTGCCACCAAGTGCCCTACCTGCGACCAGAACTGCCCCCTCAGCTTCTCTTGCTAGCCATGGGGATTGTCACTGGGATCGCACAAGGAGGGGTGATGTTTAGAGCCAACATGCTCCTAAAAACACAGATGAGAGAATGCCCCCCCCTCAGGTTTGGGGAGCCACTGGGTCAGTCATTTTTGTGTGTTCTTTAATAGAGTCAGGCCTACCTAGTGACACTATCTCAGCCACCTCAGCCACTCACTTCCTGCCTCACCCCAAAGGAGACTGTCCCTTTCCCTGCAAGATGGGCATGCAGGCAGCAATGTCGACAGCTGCCACCGAGCTTCCCCTCTGCTGAGCAATCTTCCCACCTCCTTTTCCAAGGAGCTTCAGGTTCCAACCATCATCCAAGGGTAGAAAGTCTCTGACAGCTCAATCGCCCTGTTTTTCTGTTAGCACATTCTGCTCAGTGCAGATGGATTGTAGCACAGGAGTCAGAGAGAGGGAATTAGAAAAAGGAGAATATCAATGGTGATCTGAGAGAGGCCAGGTGAATTATTGGGGCTAGAATTGCTCTTGACACCAGCTTCAATTTATTTGTGCCTATTTGGCTAGTAGTTCTTGTGGTTGGGCTGTCAACCCCAGATACTTCTTCTCGCTCTGATAGTTTCCTCTGCCCCCCTTGCTGAAAGATGCATGAGCAGAAAATTTTTTTCTCCAGTGATTTGGATGTAGGGGATCTGCTGGTGGTAGGACCAAGGTATCCCTCCTCTGTCCATGGTGTCTCTATAACCATCTTACTTCCTGGCACTGACCAGCCTCTCTGGCCATGGCCTGCAGCCCTGGTCAATCTCCAGTTCTCCCATAGTTCTCTCTCAAAATGTCCTCCACTGGCTTTTCATTCCTGGCCATGGCACCTCCCCCAGCCTCTGTTAGGGTTATTTTAAGACCTTCATATACCTTAAGCATAATTATTTTTGGAGACCCCATTCCATAGCAAAGCAGATATCCTAACTGCATCCACATCCATCATCAAATATAATTTCCGTGCAGTAACAGACAAATTGAGTTGCAGTTGAAAAGTTAACATATGATTACTTCTTCTAGATACTTAATTGAGCATTTTAATTGTAATTTTGCAGCATTCTTTTTTATTCATTGGAACCAGAATTTGTATTTATATATATACACCCCGCATAGGTTCTCTTTCTCTAGCGAACCCAAACAAATACAATTAATACAATACCCCATGTCATTTTTCCTTTTATTAAAAATAAAACAAGCCATCAACCACCACACTGCTCTTATTTTCATGTGAAAGAACATAGAGATGCCCAAACCAAATTTTAACTGGCAGAAGTTCTAACCTAACCATGCAGGGGTGTGAAAAAATCAGGGTAGCAAGGGATGGGAGCAGCGGTCATTGGTCTTTTACTTTGGAGTTGGGTCTGTTTTGATGCTCACTGTTTTTACATTTGTTGCTGAGCAGGGAGGAACCAATGGGAAAAGACAGGCAGGGCAAGCTTCCCTGTTTGTCAGGCCTCCTCTGCAGACAGCCTAGAGGAGGCAGTGTCAAGTTCAAAGATAACATGTGTGCAATGATAATGTAATAGGTGTGTTTAGTTGCAACTGAATAGTTGAAATATTGTTGTTTTAAATAGCTATTTAATTAAATGTATTTGAAAAAATAAAAATAAAAATAAATGTATTTGATTTAATTACTTCCATCTCTTCTAGACAGAGAACAGGTTCGTGATAACCTAGTGTAGGAGGAACAAGCTCTCTGTGTATGTGAAGCAGAGAACTGGCCTCAGAAACTGCACACTTCATCTCAGAAACAGAAAGTACTCGTGCCACCTTTACCTCCTGGGGAAGCTCCACAGAGGAGTGAAGAATCTGATCTTCATTCCTTGCTGTTAGCTGATTTAGCACCTAAGGTGGCACAGCTCAGTCCCAGTTTTTCTATCCTTAGACACAAAAAAGAAACTAAAGAAAAAGAAAGAAGAAGGCAGCTTTATCAACTCGTGCTACAGGTACATGTATATGTTCTTCCTAATCTTTCCCAATCCTATGAATACATATAATTATCCTCCTTTTATGGTGGAGGAAACTGAGTTTCAGAAAAATTAATTAATTTGATACTGGTCCTAGTTTCTAGTGGTTGAGATGAGACTTGAATCCACATTTGTTTAACTGCACAGTCTTCATGCCTACCCCTTTGATATACTATTGTTGGCTCTCTCCCCTGCCCCCTTTACAATAATAAATGCGATCGCTCTGCCAATCTGACTGACTTCCAGCCATCAACCTCTCTCCCATGGAGCTCTGGATTTTGTTACTGGTCAGTGGAGAAGCACTCTTTATAGGCTTCTGTTTTTTACTCTTGATTGTCCTGGTAGTTAACCGAGGCTGACATAATGCAGCTCTCACTGGTAATTGTTGGGAGCCTTAGAATTACCTTCCACACCTCTCCAAAGTTCTCGCTATTTCATGGCCTCCAAATGGAAGACCAGGTTACTCTAATTCCCACTTGTGTCTTTCCAACACTGACTGCATCATTTCTGGATGGGGAAATTATGCTTTTAAACATACTTTTTCACTCTAACTGCCTCTGTCTTGCTTTGTCTGATCAGGCCAAGCTATGGCCACAGTTGTGTATAATTAGTTAACTTCACTCACTCTCCCCTCTGTTTATGGTTGCCTGCCCAATTCCAAGTGACAAATGGCTATCCAAAGCCATGGGCTTGACCCCAGGTGACCCCATGTTTGATTGCCTTCATACCAGTGCATGGGTCAGCACTCAGAGACTCCCATAGCTCTTGCTCAAGTGGTAATTGATTTCCATGTGAATTCACGGGCCAGTTGGCAGAACTGGGCCATCAGGCACATTGACAACACAGACAGGAGGCAGCCTGTGATGGCCACTGTTTTAAAGCAGTTCCATGAGAATATTCACTTGGACTTAAGGAATCTTGGACTTAAGGAATGAGAATATTCACTTGGACTTAAGGAATCTTTCCCACCCAATGCCAGGAAATTCCCAAGGTTCCCAGATGTTTTCTGAAAGCAGAAATTTAATGAGCAATTCCCAAGCTACAAGACAGGAGTTTCCCCAATTTTCTTTTCAAAATTTGTTTGACTTCTGTGCTGACTGATGCCAATCAACTGTCAGCAAATGAGGAATAGAATCGAGATCACACACCTGTTTTCCATCTTGTGGTCTGTTTATTTATGCATCATTAATACCTTTAAGAGTTGCTAATATATCAAGGCAATGTTTGTTCAAGTGAAGAGTAAAGGGTGCAGGATAAGAAGTCTGAAGACCTGAGTTCCACACCCATCTCCGATTCTTGCTTGATGTGTATCTCTGTGGTGACTTCATCTCTGTTCTTGGTTTATCCATTTTTGAAGAAAGGAGGGTAAGAAAGAGGAGGATGAGCAGGACAAGTGGGAGTAGCAGGAGGCCATGGAGAAGGAAGAAAAAATGGTGTAAGGTAGGATAAAAGGAAGGGAGGCAAAGAGGAAAGAAGATGGGGAAAAATGAAGTTAGAATAAGAGAAAACAGTCAAATTCTTTCAAAAGTCTTCTCCTGCTTCCAGGTCCATGTATTTCCAAGCTATGTTACTAAGTGAATAAACATTAGAATTGAATTAAAAACATTAGAATTAGAATTGCAAAATCCTCTTGATGTATTAATTCTTTTATCATTATGAAGAGACCTTATCTGGAAATCTCCTTTGCTCTGAAATATACTATTAATATAACTATTCCAGCTCTCTTTTGTTTAGCATTAAGTACTATATCTCTTCCCATCTTTTTATCTTTAATCTGATTTTGCTTCTTATCTACAGTGCATTTTTGTAGACAGCCTCTAATTAGGCCTTGTTCCCCCTAACCAACCTCCCTACCCTTCCAAATGAGATAGTTAAACCATTTACATTTAATATGATTATTGATATGGTTGGAATTAAATCTATCCTATCTGTTCTTTGTTTCATTTGGCTCCCTTTTTTACTTTTAAAGATTGATTCCACTTTGTCAATTTAGCTATAGCTCTTCATTGTGTTATTGTCATTGTTGCATTAAAGATTATGATATATTCATTCTACTGTCAAGTGATATTCCACTACACCTATAGTATAAAAACCTTGTAATAGTATACTCTCATTTATCCTCGCTCAACTTTTATACAATTGTTGTATACATTATGCTTTTACTTATATTATAATCCCCATACAACATTGTTACTATTTTTAAACAGGCAATAGTCTTTATTTTTTTTTTTTTTAAAGATTTATTTATTTATTTATTTATTTATTTATTTATTTATTTATTTATTTATACAAGCACTGGGTATAATCAGAAGCGCGGGAGGGTGAGAGAATTCACCAGAGCCAGAGCGGGGAACAGAACAGGCAGACTGACGAAATACACTGCTGAGGGGAGCAGCGGGCAGCAGGAGAGGTCTGCGCGCCATGTGGGACCCTCCTCTGGTGGCTGGGGAGCAGCCGGTGATCAAACTGGCGCTGCAGAGGCTGCAGGCAGCTTCGCAACCCAGCGCTCAACCGCTGCTCCACCAGGGAGGCCCCAGGCAACAGTCTTTAAAGAGATTTAAAGAAGAAAAAGAACTCTGTGTATTTGCCTATGTACTTACCATTTCCAGTGTTCTGCATTCCTTTGTGTATATCCTTTCTTCTTCTGGTAGTATTTTCCTTTTGCTCAAAGGACTTCCTTTAGCATTTCTTGTAGAACAGGTATGCTACTGATAAATACTTTCAGTTTTTGTAATTTTTTTCTTTTAGTGATTTAAAGATATTGTATCTCTCTTCTCAACTGCATTGTTTCTGACAAGACCAGCTGTCATCTTTGTTTGTCAGTACATAATGGTTCTTTCTTCTCTGGTTGTTTTTAACATTTTTTTCTTTAAGATTGACTTTGAATAATCTGATTGTGATGTTGCTTGATGTAACTTTCTTCATCTTTCTTTTGCTTGGGTCTCATTGAGTTTCTGGAATCTATGAGTTGCTAGTTTTCATCAAATTTGGGAAAAGTTTCAGCCATCATTTCTTCAAATGCCTATTCTTTTTTGGGGAGGAGTCTAATTACATATATATTAGGTTACTTGAAGTTTTCCCACATATTGATGCTTATTTCATATTCAAATTTTTTTTCAGTATTTCAATGTGGATAGTTTCTATTACAATCTCTTCAAGTTCACAAATATTTTTTTCTGCAACACCTAATCTACTATTAATCCCAGTTTATTTTTCATTATGTGTTTAATCTCTAAATATTCTACTGTGTCTTCCTGTATATTGCCCAGTTTTCTACTTAACCTTTGAATATATGATCAAGGTTACACTTATTATTTTAATATTCTTATCTGTTTATTCTACATCTGTGTCAGTCACAATTAATTGATATTTTTTCTTCATTGTGGGTAATTTTTTTGTTTCTTTGAACATTTAGTAATTTTTGATTGGATAGCAGTCATAAATTTTTCATTGCTGGATACTGAGTAATTTTATATTCTTACAAATACTTCAAATTTTTTCTTTTTTTTTTTTTTTTTTTTTGGAGCACATTGAAATCAGTCAGAAAGAATTTGATCTTTTGGGATCTGTCTTTTAAGAGATGTTAATTGGAGACAGAGAAGTGTTCATTCTAAGATTAATTATTTCCCATTATGAAAGTGAAATCTGTGTGCTAAAAAAACTCACAAAACTCAAGAAGAAAATAAACAATCCAATTTTTTAAAGAAAAAAATCACACTTCTCAAAAAATACATAAGGAGGAAAATAGGCACATTAAAGATGCATCCAACATCATTAGGTGTTAGTGAAATGCAAATTAAAACCATGAGGAGTTGCCACCACACACCTATTAAAATGACAAAAAATTTAAAAACTGATTATATCAAGTGTTGGTGATGATATGGAGGAATAGGAAATCTCACACACTGCTGGTAGGAATATAAAATGGTACAACCACTTTGCAAAAACAGTTTGTGAGTTTCTTTTTTTTTCATATTTTTTTATTTATATATATTTTTACATCGTTGTTGATTTTTGTACTATTGGCAGTTACTTAAAAAGTTAGCTATGGGGCCTCCTTGGTGGCGCAAGAGGCTAAGCGTCTGCAGCTACTGCAGCACCAGTTCCATCTCAGGCCATGGAGGTACCCACATGGCACAACACACCTTTCCTGACTTGCCCGCAGCTCCCGTCAGCAGTGTATTTCAGTCAGTCTGCCAGTTCTGCTCCCCACTCTGTCTCTGGTGAAACCACTCACCGCCCCTCCACCCTCTGGCCTGTACCCCAGCTCTTGGATGCATAAATAAATAAATCTTTTTTAAAAAGTTAGCCATAGGGCCTCCTCGGTGGCGCAGCGGTTGAGCGCTTGGTTGCAAAGCTGCCTGCAGCCTCTGCAGCGCCAGTTCGATCCCCGGCCGCCAGGCGAGAGTCCCACATGGCGTGCAGACCTCTCCTGCCACCTGCTCTCCCCTCAGCAGTGTACTTCGGTCCTTCTGCCTGTTCTGCTCCCTGCTCTGGCTCTGGTGAATTCTCTCACCCTCCCGTGCTTCTGACTATACCCGGTGTTTGTATAAATAAATAAATCTTAAAATAAAAAAAATAGCCATACATCTACCACATGATATAGCCATTCCACTCCTAGGTAATTACCAAGAGGGATGGATGAGTGCAAATATCCCACAAAGACTTGCACAACACAGGAATGTTCATAGCAGCTTTATTTGTAATGGCCCAAACTGAAAACATCTCAGATGTACGTCATTCACGTTCACGTTAATAGGTCAATAAACAACCTGTGGTTAATTATACGATGAAATAGTATTCAACAATAAAAAGGAAAAAGCTATGAATACATTCTACTATTTGAATGGATTTCGAAATAGTTTTGTGAAGTGAACAAAACAGACAAAATAAGAGTACACACTGTATGACTCATTTTACATCATTTGCAAGATTATGTGAACTACTCAGTTGCAAAAGAAAACATTTCTCTGCTACCCTGAGGGCCCGGGGTAGGAAGGATCTTGAAGTGCAAAGAGAGAGAGAAGGTAATACAAAGGAGCACCAGAAACACTTTTGCGGGTGATGGGTATGTCCATTACCTTGATTGTGATGATGATTTTAGGAGTGTATACATGCTGAAAACCATCCAAATTATATACTTTAAATATGTCTATGTATAGTGCTATACCTCAATGAAGCTGTCTTTAAAAATATGAGTTGACTTAAAGTAGGCTCCTGCTGATCAACTTTGAGATAATTTTGTGAATGAAAAGAAATAACAGTAACAACATATAGAACAAGAAGAATAAACCATGAGTCTATAGTGACACTAAAAAAGTCGGGGGGAGGAGGGAGCGAGGGAGGAAGAAGCAGATGTTATGGGGACACTTCTTTATGAAAGAATGCCAGCCAACAAAATGTAGAAGGAATGATAAAACACAAAGATCCCAATTTATGAGCTCCTGATTTAACTATGGATTCGGGTAAGCACACACAAGTGATGGTAAAATATTTGGTGATAGAAGTTCCACAAATATTAGTCTACTCATCAAAGTAAAATTAAATTATACTCCACATGTTCTGTTTTTAAAAGCAGAAAAGTACATAAGACTTCAGAAAGATTTCTATCAAAATAGTTATGAAACAGCAAGGCAGCTGCCAACCTTTGGCACAAGGATACAAGGATCAGTCCTTGTGTCTGGACCAGCATTGTATGGAACGTAATGGCCCAGCCACTCCCAATGAAATAATAATTTTCCTGTGCCCAGCAAGCCCTGAAAGGCTCTGGAGAAGGGTATTGGAGCAATCAGGGAAGAGATGCAGATACTGTCAGCTGGAATTTCCCTGACTATGCTGAGTCGGTCATGTCCCAGGGGTGTGTCCTGGGCCAAAACTGCTATACTTTAAGTCTTCCTCAAACAACTCATCTCAGTTTGTAATTATAGATATGTCTGTGTAATTATTTGAATCCTAGCTGAAGTCCCTATTCAACTGTTAAGTGCCAAGAGAGAAAGGACCCAGTCTTTTTTTGTTCACCAGAATTTATTTATTTATTTATTTTTTAAGATTTGTTTATTTTTATACAAGAGCTGGGGCACAGGCCAGAGGCGTGGGAGGGTGAGAGGATTCACCAGAGACAGGGCAGGGAGCAGAACAGGCAGACGACAGAAATACACTGCTGAGGGGAGCAGCGGGCGCCATAGGAGAGTTCTGCTGCGCCATGTGGGAATCTCCCTGGCCAGCGGGGATTGAACTGGCACTGCAGAGGCTGCAGACAGCGAGGCGCTCAATCTGCTGCGCCACTGGGGAGGCCCTGTTCACCAGAATTTAACAGGGTGGCTGGAGAATAGTGGGGCTTAATAACAAATTCTGAAGTGACTGAATGAGGATATGATGAATGAAGACAGTAGACTTACAGTTAATGCTTTTTAATGGAACTTTCCTATTTAAATTTAGCTGTCAGCTGCATCTGTAAGCACCATGAGGACAGCAACCTGTCCTGTTCTTGTCACTGCTTTGACCATGACATCTAAAGCAGTGGCTGTCACAGAAAATGCACTCCATATGTGTCCATTGACCTAATCGATTAGAATGGCTGTGTCCACCAGACTATAAACTTTGTGAAGGCAAAGACAATCCCTCCTGTAACAAGCATAGAACCCTGCACATAGTAGGGACTTAATAAATATATGACTTAATAAATGAATGACTAACTGTTACATGAATCCTACCCACACATCCATACTAAACTGAATAGAGACCTCAGACACACCAAGGAGAAGTGGCTTGGTAAAAGCTGCAGTGGAAAACACTGTGGAGAGACATCTCTGGTGTAATGTGTGGGTAGAAGGCCCAGATACTGGGGGGCTAGCCTGCAGGCAGAAGAAAAGACCCCCAAGTGCCCCAGCTGCTATGTCCATTCCTCTGTGCAGCCCCAGAGCTGCACTCATTCTTACATTGCAAGGAAAATGCCACCCACTAAGTACCACTTTCCTCCAGGGGGTGTCCACACTAAGTGTTTCCTGTGCAGGGGCCAGGCTGGCTGAGCCCTTGGCCAAAAGTTTCCCCAAGGAGCAGCCTCTGGAGGCAGAGAGGCTCTCCGGCGGCAGTGAAGGTGAACTTCACTTAGCCTGTGAGAGGAAGTGGTCCAGAAGTAGAAAGACCATTATCCAAAGAGAAAGACATCAACACCCCAGAATTATTTTTGGCACTCTGAATCTGAAAACAGAGGTTTATTATTAAAGCACCAACCAAATTTAAAGAAAAAAAAAGAAGTGAAATCAACTAAAGAAAACATGACTTAAATTTTCTGCTAATAAACTTTAATTTAAGGGATTATTACTTTCTGATATTGGGTTTTGCCTGAGAGTCACAGAATGATATTGGTTGTGTGTTCTGTGATTTGTTTTGTTCTTAAGGTTGCCTGCATGTAGGGCTCAAATCTTATTAGAGCTAATACTGCTAGGATAGAAGTTTCTCTGAAGTCAGAGCCACAGACAAAGCCAATCATTTACGTTACACTTTCAAGAACTAAATTCCACTGAAAGCATTATTTACCTAGATTTGTATCCCGGATTTGCACTGATCCAAGCTCTTGAGTTAAGAGTTTCCAATAGAAAGAGAAGGCAGCCCACCACTGTCCTCCAGGCCTGCCTGAAGCCTGTGGCAGCCCCCCACAGACAAAGGAACACTCTTATTTGATTGCGGCTTGGTCACAAGAGGATATCTAAGTCATCCAAGAGGGCAGTAGCTTCTAGTTAATCAGGCCATGAAAAAGAAAAAAAAGTAACGTTTTAGTTCCTTGTTGCCCAAGCTGGGAACTGCCCATCAGCAGCATCTGCATCACCTGAGAATTTTCAGAATTCAAAAGCAGAAGTTACAAAAAGGAAAAATTAAGGACACTTTATCAAGTTTATGCTTCAAAGGAAACTATCAAGAAAGTGAAAAGACCACCTTTAAAACAGGAGAAAATATTTATAAATCATATGTCTGATAAGGATCTAGTACCCAAAAGATATAAGGGACACTTACAACTCAAACCACTTTTTAAAAGACAACCTATTTTTTATTTTTTTATTTTTTAAAGATTTATTTATTTATGCATACAAGAGCAAGGGTACAGGCCAGAGATGCAGGGGGGTGAAACGATTCACCAGAGACAGAGTGGGGAGCAGAACAGGCAGACTGATTGAAATACACTGCTGAGGGGATCAGCGGGTGAGACAGAAGAGGTCTGCCTTGCCATGTGGGTAGCTCCCTGGCTGGCCAGGGATTGAACTCATGCTGCAGACTAGCTTCAGGCTAGCCCCCCATTATCTGGGACTTCTACCCACACATTACACCAGAGATGCCTCTCCACAGTGTTTTCCACTGCAGCTTTTACCGAGCCACTTCTCCTTGGTGTGTCTGAGGTCTCTATTCAGTTTAGTATGGATGTGTGGGTGGGATACATGTAACAGTCAGTCATTCATTTGTTAAGTCATATATTTATTGAGTCCCTACTACATGCAGGGTTCTATGCTTATTACAGGATGTAAGTGGACATTTCTCTGAAGAATATTTATAAAAGGACAAATAAGCACTTGGATGCTCAAAAGATGCTCTGTATCATTAGTCATTGGAAAAATTCAAATCAAAACCACAATCAAATAACACTTCATACTCCCTAAGAGGGCTATAATCAAAAAGTTGGTCAATAGAAGTGCTAGAAAGGATGTGGAGTAGCTGGAGCCCTCACGCTGCTGGTGTGAACACACAATGCTGCTGCCACTTTGGAAACCAGTTTGAGGTTCCTTATAAAGGTACACATGGAGTTGTTAAATGACCCAGCAATTCCACACCTAAGCATACCCGCCAGAATTGAGAACACATGTCTACAAAAACCTGTACACAAAGGTTGATATCAACATTATTCATGTTAGCCCCAAAATGGAAATAATCCACTTGTTCATCAACTGATGAATGGATAAATGAAATGTGGTGAATCCATGCAGTGGAACAAGTCAACAAAAGGAATGAAGCAGTGACACGTGAACACACAACATGGATGAACAAGAAAACATCATGCTTAGTGAACTGTTTGATTTCTATGAAACGTTCAGAACAGACAAGTCCATAGAGACTGAAAGTAGTTTAGAGATTTTCAGAAAATGAGGGGACAGGAGAGTGCCTGTCAATTCGTACAAGGTTTCTTTTTGGGTTGATAAAGATTTTCTGGAATCAGCTCACCTGTTCTGAATTAGATCACAGTTAGTTGCACAACCTTGTAAATATGCCAAAAATCATTCACTTATACACCTCATTGAATCTGATGGCTGTGTTGGCTCCTTGAACCAAGCATGATGCTTGCAGTCCTTGCAAGGCATCTCTTGCAAAAGCACATACTGCTTGACATTGGAGCATGTATTCTGGACCATATTGCCTCGTTCAAATTGCAGCTGTGCACTAGTTACAATAGCTAAGATATAGAAACAACCTCAGTGCCCAGAACAGACAGTGTCTGGGTCAAGGAGATGTGATACATATACACAATGGAATACTACTCATCCTTCAAAAATATGAAGTTATGCCCTTTGCAACAACATGGATGGAGCTGGAAGGGCTTATACTAAATGAAATAAACCAGAAGAAAGATAAATACTGAATGGTGTTGCTTATAAGTGTAATATAGAAAAACAAAGGGTCAGACAAAGATAAACATTAAAACCAACCCTTGAGTGCTGATCTGAGACATCCAGAGGGGTAGGGCTTGGGGAAGGGGTAAGAGGCACAATGGACTATGGTGGAGGAGTATGTGCGCTTTGGTGGTGAGAATGCTATGGTGGTTACACCTGAGGGGGAATCCTCTACTGTCAAAATACTAGTAAGAATGTAAAATAATGGTACTTCAATAAAAATAAATTTAAAAAAAAACTGTAGCTGTGCCACTGAGTGGCTGTGAGATCTTGGACAAATGACTTAACCTTTTGGGCCTCAGTTTTCTCATTGGAAAATGGGGGTTATAAAAATACCTGCTATACAAGATTACTGACAGGAATAAATTACTTACTATGTATAAAGCATAATATATATAATATACGCTATATTGGAATATATGTCATTTATTCTGTATTAGAATAAGACCTGGCATACACATATATTCCCATATATTTATATAAAAGCAAGCATTATTCTTTTATAGCATTTATTATACAGTTGTACAATTATACATTACATATTAATGCATAATAGTAACAATTAGTGAATCCTGACCATGTGCCAGGCACTAAGCTCATGTATTACATATTTTATGTAATTCTCTCAATGATTCTAAAAGATATGAATATATTCAGCAAATATTTATTAAGCATCAAGTACAGGTATTAACTATGTATCTAAGGATGTAAAACTGGAATTAACATGTCTTCGTTCAGATCCCTCAGACTGGGAGATGAGAAACAACACAAGCCTTACAGCTCTGGGGGCTGGGCAGGCCAAGTCAGGTGTCAGCAGTTTTGGCGTCGAGTGAGGGCCACTTCCTGCTTCAGGTACAGCCAGTTGCCCTTCCATGGTGGAAGGGGTGAGAAGATTTCCATGGGGTCTTTTCTATAAAGGCACTAACCCATCATGAGGCCCCACGCCTGTGACCTAATCACCTTTCACAGGCCCCACCTGCTGGTTCCTTCACACTGGGAATTTCAGGAGGACACAAACATTCAGCCCATAGCACCAGGGGAGTGAGGGACCTGCCCATGTCACTTGGCTAATGAGCAGGGAAGCCCAGTCTGACCCCAAGTCTGGGCTCCTTCTCATCCCCTTGGGAACAGGACAGCAACAGTGGGCATGGTCAGTGCCAGCCAAGCTCCCAGAGCTTATCCCCTGGTCTTCTAACCCCCTCAGCTTCTAAAGCAGAGATCTACAAATCCTTACCTAAGCACCAGTTTCCCACTGGTTAGTCTGCCTCTTTTCTTGGGGACTGTGTGCTTTAAACTGCTGAATCCAGAAGAAAAGAGACATTCCTCATGACTTCACAGGAGGAACTTGAACCCACTGTCCCATGTCTCCACTGAGCGCCCCCCAAATCTAAATCAGACTGTCAGAAGTTCTCTGTTGCCCACTTCCAAAAGTCTGAAAAACAAAGCCCCTCGCGGGCTCCCTCTCTTGCCATTATTCAAACACAAACGATGTTTAATTAAGCACTGTTATTGTATATTCGGATTTCAAAGTGGGTTCTACCACATCCAGATGTTACTGCTTACATGACTGTCTTCGTTCAGGGAAACACTGCTGAGCACCCAGCCTCTGAGGCACTTTTCTGTAACTCGCCATTCTCTTAAAATGGTTTTAATTTAACCTCTACTGTAAGAGTTTTGGATGGACACCAGGATTGGAAGTCCCCCTGACCTGGGTGTATGTATGGTTTTTGTTTTTTCAAAGGTTGTGATTAGATCAACTCTGGACTTTTGCAAAAATAAAAATTTTTAAATAAACACTAATCAATTCACCACCTCAATGTATTGACTGTTTTGATGTTCTTGTGTCCTTTCTATGTTGTTGAAGGTGTTACCTAAATACACTCTGTCTGGTCTGACTCCAGAACATGGTCAGGCCCGGTCTGATGGAAAACGCATGGAGTCCAAAGGCCTGACTCCATCATTAAGCTTCTGTGAACTTAGGCATCTTCTCTCTAAAGGTAGTATAACATCTAACTTGCAGTGAGGATTAGTGACAATGTGTAAACAGTGTAGTTATTTTTATAGTACATACTTTTCTAATAAACGTTTAAGAGATAGACAATTGTTTCACCTGGCCGTGTTATAATACATTCATGCAGTTTTCCCACTTATACTTGCTCCTTTTGTTAGCATTCTTGTGTCACAGATTAACAGCTAAACTAAATTTCCTTTCTGGAAGTAATAGAAAGCACATTCATTGCTCTGACAGGGGAACAGCTGCAAATAAATAAAAATAATGGCCACTACGATGACATTTGTCATGCATTGAGTGGGGCACCTTTCATGCTTATGACTGAGCTGCTCAACCTCAGGATTATTGACAAAAATGTCCCCAGGCATTGCCAGGTATCTGCTGGGGGACAAAATCATCCTCTGCTGAGAGTCATGCCTTGAAGTATCTTACATTACAACAAATGGGTGAGTTGGAATGACCGTTTTTCCCATTTGACAAATGAGGTGAAAGGTCCAAGCTGTCAAGTGACGCCGGAGAGAAAGGAGTCAGACCCACATGTAACCACTCTGTACAAAAGCCCTCAAAGTTGGGGATCAGTTGCTAAGACTATCTCCTGTTTCAAGTGCAGAGCCCTAAAGAGAGGAGAAGGGACAAGGTATGGCTTTCAGACCCCCAAGATCACCCCCTTCTCAAGTTCATTGACAGAAGGAGACACTGCCACTCATGGTGGGGTGGCCTGAATCGTGGAAAGGCCAAGGCAGAGTGTGTCCAGGGAACCATGAAAAAAAGTACTCAAGGCAAAAGTTATCAACGATGTCAACTACTAATCATCTGATTTAGGGAAGCTTAACTCAGAGGACTGGCCAGTGTGGAAGCCCTGGATGAACTTGAAAAGAGCTGGACAAGATGTTCAAGCTATTAGGAAAGTCATGTCTATGTTGTTATGTTTTTAGATAAAAATTGCATGTGAGGGCCACATTTCCCACCATTAAAGTTTTTCTAATTCAAATTATGGCGTAAAATAGAGCCACGTCTAATGATGAATGTTCTGCAAAGTGGGTCATGGGTTCCAGGCCCTTCTTCTATGAAACAAGTTTAAGAACCTTGGAACCATGATTTAGATGATGTGGAAAACACAGTTGCCTGAGGGAAGAGGCTCTGTTGAACAGTTCCCCGCTCCCTCAGTGGGGACTTGGATGGAGACTAAAGTGACTCAGGAATTCTTTCTGACCTTCAAGGCTCATGGAGAAGAAGGAAAAGACAGCAGTAACTAAAAACCTAGTCCAACAATATATTAAGGGTAAATGTCCAATAATAAGTAACTGCTTGAATAAAAGAATCATCCATAAAATGGAATTCTATGCAAACATGATAGAATTATAAGTATTTTATTGAGATAAAATTGATATGAAATATTGTACAGCATATTGATTCAGCATATTGTTTCAGATGTACAGCATAATGATTCAAAATGTGTGTATATTTCACAATGATCACTACAGTAAGTCCAGTTAACACCCATGCACTCACAGTTACAGTTGTTTTCTAATGATGAGCATTTTTAAGATCTACTCTCTTAGGAACTTTCCAATATACATTACACTGTTTGCAACAATTGCCCCCATGGTGTCCATCACATTCCCATAACTTGTTTATTTTATAACTGTAAGTTTGTACCTTTTGACCCTCTTCATCCAATTTTTCCACCCCCCACTATCATCAGTCTTTATTTAAATTATGAACCAAAGTATTTTTTAAAATGAGTAACAGAGGTTAAAAAATGGTATGCAGAATATGCTTTCTATGTAGATCTCCAATTAAATCATCTTAATACAGAAGGAAATGCACAGAATATCAGCAGAGGTTGTCTCTGAGTGGGGGAATTATTGCAAGGTTTGGTGGGTTTCTTTTTTGAACTTATCTATGCTTTCTGATTTCAATAAATACCCTTGTAATAAGTAAAAAGTTGTAAAGGTCATTTTGGTCATATCTACAAAGAATGTCACAAATTATACAGGAATACTATAAAGTCTGGCACCAAAACTCATTGTGGAAATGATGCCAACAGTAAGCTCTTTGTTTTATGTTTTAAAAAAATAATAAAAAAGGAAAAGAAAAACCTTGGTGAACTGGAAGGCAATAAAGCTGAAATGTGGGGAATGATTTTTATCTCTATTTTCTGCATTTTTGCAAGATTTCTATAATAAGTATGAACAGCTTACATGAGATTAGAAATTAAGCAGTTAGTGGTTAAAAAGAAATAACCTGAGTTACAGGAGTGAGGAAAAGGTTAGGATGGATGTTTATATTTCCAGGAAGTATAAAGGGCCACCCAATGAAGGGGGGAATATTTTGACCTCTGACTTGCACAAAAAGTGGATTTTTCCACCCAAAAGAATTTCAAATGCCCTCTGCATTACCAGAGAACATCAAAAATGTTATTTTAAAATTATCTTGGCAGTAGTGAGTGTTCCAAGAATGCAAAGATACAGAACAACTCAGCCAGGGCAGAGACAGCTGTAGCAACATACAGCCATTTCTATGCAACCATTAACTGAGGCAACAGCATTTAGCAAAATATGGTGAGGAAACCCACACCTTCCAAATACAACATTGGTTATAACTTGTAAGTTGAATACAATATTCTCAGTAAATGTCAATTCAAAGTCTAAGGACTTTCTACAATAAGTATTTATAACCTGATATAGGCAAAGGCATGGTGTGCTGTGAAGTGCTAGACAAATTGACCAGCGTGTCCCCAAAATGACAGTAAGATTAATCCAGGCCGGTGGGGAACCAGTCCTGGGGGAAGTCAATTTTCCCTAGTGAGGGTCAAATGGAAATGGTGCATCCCTTAAACTTTGATGATTTTCAACAAAACTTTTGTCAGTTCCTTAATGTTCTGGAATGAAAGACACTTTCAGGAATAGTTAGTTACAGTTGCTGTACTCAGGTACAATTTATCTCACAGTTATTGTCAAAAGTCTTATGCCAAAGTGAGCAAAACCAAATAATAATAAGCACTATCCTTTACTATGTTTTTACTTTGTACCAAACCCCTTACATGTTTTATCTTATTTTATCCCCAAACAATTCAAGTAGGTAAGTAACATAAACCCTACTTTACAGACAAACTGAAGTTTTAAAAGGTTAAGTAATTTGCTCAATTTTATTCAGCTATCAAGTGAGAAAACTGGAATTTGAATCCAAATCTCTGTGATCCCAAAGCCCATGTTTTAACCGCCAAACTATGCTATAAGAAATTTTTGAAATTTGTAACTCCCTACAGAATTTAGTCTTAAGATTAGTCTTGGTTTTACATAATATTCTTTTATCATTGGGAAAACAATTTAAACCCATGTTACAAAAATATTTGCACCATGGGCACCTGTTAATTTTTAAGACACTTTCTAGAATTTTATTAAAAATAACTCATTTAATCATCACAACACAGATGAGAAAACTGTTAAATAACATAGATAAGAAAACTGTTAAATAACATCAAAATCATACATAAAAAGGCAGAGCTAGGATTTGAAGTCAGGTCTGTCTGATTTCAGAGCCCATGCTCTTGACAGATACTCCACAACTAGTGTTTCTAGAGCAATATGCCCACCAATGGAGATGTAAGCAAAGATAAGATGTAGGCAAAAAATATTCTCTCATGCCACTATTAAATTAAGTGCTTTACAGGCAACATGTCAATGGCTCACTACCTATCTATCTATCTATCTTCCCCAAAACCTAGGATAGGTAAAAGGTCCATGCACAAGGTATTGTTGGGCTGTTTTCTCTGATAACATTCAGATTGAAAATCTTAAGCCACATGCTATTATGCTCTCTGTGTCCTGTTTGCTTCTTAGTGATTTTTTTTAATTCCATTTGTCTCTCCAGTCCATTAAAATCATTTTTTGTCTTGCACTCTTGGCATTGCCAGGAAGATAAAAATGTTAAGAGGAATGAAGGTAAGAGGTCCCGTGACTCACTTATTGACGTGAAAAAGCAAAGTTCCATGGAACTTGGGTAGTTGTCTCAGTGATTCCTCAGTAAGAGAAAATGCCTGAGCCCAGCCAACCAGAGGATTGGACCGTGGCCGGACACAAACTGCCTGCTCGGGGAATCCGTCTTCAAGAGCTGAGGCATCTGGAGATCCAGGCTGAGTCTTGGGCACTTCACTGTCCCTACAGTTTGCTGGACGGTCAGGAAAACTCACAGTGACTCTATAAATGCCTGTTAGCGTGGTGATTCTGACGCTGGTGACAATTGATGTAAGTTGACCTCTGTCTAATACAAACACAAGCATATAAAACTGTAATAGTTTAAAGCTGGAAGGAAATTGAAATTGTGCTCTCAATCCCATTTCACTGACTTGAAGTTCAAAACTGAACGGACAGTAATTCCCAAGCAGACAAAGACAGAGAGAAACTTGCCCTCCATGTGTTGTTGGCAGGAACAGGAATTGTACCATTTTGAAAATGAATCTGGCAATGTCTTTTAAAATGACGAATCTAAACATTTTCTTTCCATTCCTGGATAGCTGTCCACTAGAAGTAGACATGTTCAGTGTGTAAGGGTGTGTGCAAGGCGCCTGCACTGCAGGCTATCAGTGGACATTCGAAGGAAGCACAAGTTCCACCCACGTGTACTGACCTAAAGAGATGGCCACACTACCTCTACTAGGAGAAGAAAACAAAATGTGAAGAAATGGACGTAGTATGAGAAGGGGAGAGGCAAAGAAGGGGTAACGTGGACAAGGTAAAATGAAAATCAGAGAAAATTATTCTATATAATTCAAAGTCAAATATAGACTGGATAGTAAAAATATGAATAGTCCCTCAATTTCTTCACATGAAAGTAGATATATCAATAACACCTGTCTCAGAGGGGTATTATAAAAATGAAATGAAGTAATACATATAAATTAAATAATGTATATAAATGAACTAATGTAAATTAGGAGAGAATCAGCACACAATAGTATTAAATGAATATTTTATTATTGAAATTCTATGATATTATCACAAAGGTGTACATTTTAAATGGGTAAGAAGTATATATGAGAGAAGATAATAAGAGTACCTGAAACATTGCTTGGGTTAGGTGATGATATTGCCACCAATCCTCATCCAGGATTTTTTAAATTGCTTTTTTGTTTTTTTTTTAAAGATTTATTCATTTATGCATACAAGAACTGGGGTGCAGGCCAGAGGTGCAGGGAATGAGAGGATTCACCAAAGACAGATGGGGAGCAGAACAGGCAGATCAACTGAAATACACTGCTAACGGGAACAGCCGGCAAGACAGGAAAGGTCTGCTGTGCCTTGTGGGTCAACTCACTGGCTGGGGATCGAACTCATGCTACAGTGGCTATTGATAGCTTGCTTCATAGTGCTGAGACTTAACCCCTTGCACCACCGGGGAGGCCCCTCATCTAGGATTCTTAAAATACTGCTTTGCTGTAAATTAATGTTAGGATGGATGGGTAATTTCATCTCTAGGTCTCCTTACTTGAAGGCAGAACTGTATCTCTCCTACGAAGGAGTATGTCTTTCTATTCTATTATTATAACATAAGGCATTTTTCATAACCACTTCTATTTATCAATATTAAATAATTGCCTTTACTATTAGACTCCAAAATTTAGTCCATAGAATGCTTTGTCTATACTGACATACATTCATAATCTAACACAGAGACACTACACATGACAAAAGATTTTTTTAAAAACTCTTGCAAAGGACCTAACAATTAAATCACTACTTACACATCTAATAAGTAAATGAATTTTACTGAAAAGAATTAGCTTACATGAAATCAGTACTGTGCTCAACGGTTTAAAGTAGACTCACCTTTGTAAATTCTTTGTTGCAAAACATTTTCACCATGTAAGCAATTGCCTGTAAACCAGTTTTGCTGTAAAAGATAAGACGCAAGCTGTTGAAAAGTTTGCTTTCAACTTTTTATCAGTTTGCTTTCAACTGACACAGTCCTCCCATTTTTATATTATAAAGATATAGCAATAAAACATACTAGATAGGGCCTCCCTGGTGATGCAAGGGGTTAAGACACAACCTATGAAGCCATTTGCTGCCACTGCAGCACGAGTTTGATCCCTGGCCAGGGAGGTGACCCGCATGGTGCAGCAGACCTCTCCTGTCTCGCCCGCTGCTCCCCTCAGCAGTGTATTTCAGTCACTCTGCCTGTTCTGCTCCCCACTGTGTCTCTGGTGAATCCTCTCACCCCCACACCTCTGGCCTGTACCCCAGTTCTTGTATGCATAAATAAATCTTTTTTTAAAAAAACATACTAGATAGAAGTGTGAAACTGAGAGTCTAAAGCCACATTGAATACTAACTTAGGGAATGTCTATCACTTCGCTGATTCTTCAGTGAGCACAGTCATCCCTGCACCCATCAAAACCAAAAGCTTACCAAGCAGTGGCAAGTACATAAGAGGCAGCTAATAATTCACAATAGTCTCTAAGAACTTTGTCGATTATAGCTAATTTAGAGCAACAGCTTGTTGTCTAACACCATCTTTATCAAATTTATCACACAATACTAGAAACTGGTGGCAAGAGAAAAAGCTCCGCCTGTCTCCCAGAAGAAATGGTTATGTGATTCCCAACAAGTACAAGTTTCTTGAAAAGGGTGAAGATTTTATTTGTTGTTACTTGGAGAACATGATGTGGACAGAATTTTGCTATTTTGGCACAGAATCTAGCTTAGATGATTTGCTGAATATAAAGACTGGGCATGTGATGAAACATTAAAAATAGCCCAGATATGTGAACAATTATATTTGTTACCCATGTTGGTGAGAAATAGCAGCATCCTCATCTGTCAAGCCACAAAAAGCTTTCAGAACAGAATACAAAACTCAGTTAAGATATGCATCCCATATTTGAACACTGATACCTCTCCTTAATGAAGGCAGAAAGTTTAGCAAAAAGGCAAAAGAGTTTCCTTTTGTCCTTTGCAATTAATGTCCCTTTTTTATTTATCATGATTTTATCTTTTTTAAAAAAAGGCAAAATTTGTTTATGGCCAATTAGTTGTAAAAATGCGAGCAGCGGAAAAGCTCACATCAAAGAACTTATGATGCATCTACGGGGCGGGTACTGAATGACCAAAATCAAGAATGGCTCTGTCCAGGCAAATCGTCCGTGGAGCACACATCCATCTCAGTGGAGGCGCTTGGTATCATCTTTTTCAGATATCTCAACATTTTTAAGAAAACCCCTCAAAGTTATCTTTTTTTTAAGATTTATTTTTATTTTATTTTTTGCGTATAGGAACTGGGGTGTAGGCCAGAGTTGTGGGGGATGAGAGGATTCACCAGAGTCAGAGTGGGGAGCAGAACAGGCAGACTGACTGAAATACACTGCTGAGGGAAGCAGTGGGTAAGACAGGAGAGGTCTGCTGTGCCATGTGGGTCACTTCCCTGACCAGGGATGGAACTCATGCCACAGTGGCTGCTGATACCTTGATAGTGCTGAAATTTAACCCCTGCACCACTAGGGAGACCCCTCAAATTTATCTATTTATAGAGTGGCCACATTCTGCTGGCTTTGGCCCCATCTCTTGGGGTACCACTGACAAACACTTGAAAAAAGGCCTAGCAGATGCCAAGCCTCAAAAAGGACCATTTCCTGAGGCTTCTGTGTTATGTTCTAATTAATATTGCTCTAATTAATATAAATCATTGTCTCCATTACAGTAGAGAACCAAAATCCATCAGATTTTCTCTTAAAAAAAATCTTTAAATCTGAAGACCAGCAGGAACTAAAGAGTTAAGAATATTTCTTTGTTTGTAGTAGAACTGGCGCTAAAACCAGAAAGGTTAAATTATAAATCTTTGGCAAAAACAGTTTTCTCTACGTCATTTTCCTCTGGGACTAGATGAGAAACAGCTGGATTTTGGAGCAGAAAAACCACTGGAAAAACTCACGTTAGTTAACAGCACTTCACCCAGACCTTCACACAGCCCATTCCTTGTCCTTCCAGCCTCAGCTCCACTGTCACCTCCTCATTCTCTTCCATGATGCTCAACTCCTTTGCCCGCTTCTTAAATGCATCTTCTTATGATTTATGGCATTTACCACTATTGGCACCTATTTACTTGCTTTTTATTTCTCTTCCCACTAACATATGAGTAAGCGTTATGAAAACAGAGCTCTCTGGCCCCACTGAAGTCTTATCTGGCTCCATTGCAGTGTCCCCAGAGCCTGAAGCCAAATAGCACATAGTAGGTGTTCAACAAATATTTGCTGAGCAAACCGAATATGAATGAACAACAATTGTGCTTTCCTATTTTTCTTTTCCTTCCAATTTTTCTTCTAATGGCCATGCCTTTAGTTTGTGATTAGCATAGCAATGTTTGTGTTAAAAAAGCGTCAGCCTATATAAATTCCAACTCCATTTTAAATAGTGAGCAAATCTTGTAGCTATGGGTTTTGAAAGTTGGAACTTTTGAATTGTTTTATATCTTGCATCCCAGTGCAGAGAGCCTGGCACATGGTAGACACTACAACGAATGGATGGCTATGTATTTTTTCTTTTTTTAAAGATTTATTTATTTGTTTATACAAGCACTGGGTACAGTCAGAAGCTCGGGAGGATGAGAGGATTCACCAGAAACAGAGTGGGGAGCAGAACAGGCAGACCGACGAAATACACAGCTGAGGGGAGCAGCGGGTGTGGCAGGAGAGGTCCACGCGCCATGTGGGACTCTCCCCAGCGGCCAGGGATCGAACCTGTACTGCAGAGGCTGCAGGCAGCCTCACAGCCCAGCGCTCAACCACTACGCCACCAGGGGAGGCCCAGGCTATGTATTTTTGATATGCACTAAAGACTTTGCTAGCCATTTCTCTTGTCTTTTTTTTTTATAATAGAGGCATGTTTATTTATTTGTTTGTTTGTTTGTTTTGTTTATACATGCACTGGGTACAGTCAGAAGAACGGGAGCGTGAGAGAATTCACCAGAGCCAGAGTGGGGAGCAGAGCAGTCAGAAGGACTGAAGTACACTGCTGAGGGGAGCAGCGGGTGGCAGGAGAGGTCTGCGCGCCAGGCGGGACCCGCCTCCGGTGGCCTGGGAGCAGCCGGGGATCGAACCAGCGCCGCAGAGGCCGCGGGCAGCTTCGCAACCCAGCGCTCAACCGCTGCGCCACCAGGGAGGCCCACCATTTCTCTTGTCTTGATATAGCATCACAACAATGAAGCAGACTGTAGCCTACATTTTATAAGTGAAAAGTTGAGAATCAGTTATTTCAAGTAAAAAAAATTGCTAGTAAGAGGTAGCCTTAACGTGTGAGTCTAGGTTGTCTGATAGCAAAATGCCTAATTACCACACCTTACAGTTTCTGAAATTTTCATAATACAAAGTCACTTCGCAAAAGTTTTCTTTTTTAGGAGGGTCCAGGAAATCAATAATATTCTCTTTTCCTACAATCTACATACTCTAATTTTATCCAGATTACCATTACATCCAGGAAAGAGCGAGCTACAGAGCAGGTGTTCAATAAATACTTCTTGGGTGAAAAGGAAGAAGGAAAGGAGAAAAGGAAGGAGAGAAAGAGAAAGGAGTGAAGGAAAAGAGGACAGGAAGGGAGAGAGGGGAGGAAATGTGGCCTTCTCTGAACACCAGCAATGAAAGCAAAGCCAAGAGTCCTTTACCAAATGTGGTGGGTGACCTTGGCACAGTGCAATCAGAGAATCCGTTTCCTGCCTCTGTGACAAGGGCTACTGACATCCTAGGGAACCCAAATGCCTTCCCTGGCAGCAGCTCATCCTACCAACTTCCAGGCACATCAGCATTTCTACCTGGCATCAGTGGTCTCTAAAAGGAATCCAGCCCCTAGATAGATGGACTGTGACTTGCTGGGGAGCCCCCCAGAGAGTAAGTAGGGGAGTCTGAGAGAAACCCTGGAATCTGGGGTTACAATTCTGTCTCTCCCACTTCTGTCCATTGTTACAGTAAAAATACACTTTAACATCCAATCCTAAATGCCCTGGACTGACTTTGCTGGAGCTAAGATGGGATCAATGAGTGGGAGGAGAGGAGTGGTTAATAAACTTCTCTTTGTTGATTATGAAAACTATAGGTTTGCTTCCCTTTGTAAAGTCATCTCATTTGAAGTGGTGTGGTAATTCAGTGCTTAGCCACCTGCTTTCTCTGCAGGTCTGAGCTGGAAGTGATCGTATCTCTTTCATGCAATTGCTGTACAGTCAGGTGTAGCATAGAGCCTGGGCGCATGGGAGGCATACAACCGTATCAGCTAGTTATTGCATTCAAGACATATTAATTGAATGCAGATTTACAATCCTTTCCTTCCAATACCGAACTCCAAAAAGTCCCAAAAACCAAAAAGATTTTCTGCAAGTTGACAGCAACTTGACAGGGACCTCTGACCTGAACAAACACGAGGCTCTTTAGTCTTTAAATGATCCCCCTAAATGTGCACATTCACATAGTCTGCATTGCTCACCCAGATATGCAAATGTGTCTACTTCTGCAATGCCACCTTCAGACTCTTGAGGGGGTGTCATATCACATCACTTAGTGATATGCGCTCCATGACCTTTCTAAAATCCAAAAATTCGGGCCTCCCTGGTGGTGTGAGGAGTTAAGATTCAGCACTATGAAGCCATTGGCAGCCACTGCAGCACGAGTTCGATCCTAGCCAGGGAGCTGACCCACATGGCACAACAGACCTGTCCTGTCTTGCCTGCGCACCTCTCAGCAGTGTATTTCAGTAGATTCATCTGCTCTGATCCATCTGTCTCTGGTGAATCCTCTTATCCCCTACACCTCTTGCTTGAACCCCAGTTCTTCTATGTAAAAGTAAATAAAATCTTAAAAAAAAAAAAAAACAACAGCTCATTGCTGAGCATTATGAAAATGAACCAGTTAGTATTGCTGACTCTACAAGATTAATGGCTCAGTTCTAATCCACTGGTGATGCATCAAATTCCCCCAAAAGATCAATGAGTTAAATGTTTTATGCAAAAAGAGAGAAAGACTTTGAGGATTAAGCAGAAGTTCTCTATGAACCTGAGATGAACCGATATGCACAACAGCTGGTGTCAAAGCAGTGTCTCCTCTGCTATTACTGAAGACTCAGCCTGGGGCAGCTTCTCTCTGAGCCGGGAATGGGGACCAACCTACAGAAAGGCAGCAGTTAGCTTGTCTGCTGAACCAGGTCCTCTGCAACCTCCACATGGGTCTTGAGTTTCCGTACACAGACAAACATAACCAGGGCACCCAGGGAATCCTCAGCATCATTCCTCCAGCAGCTCTGATGCCAAGGGGCGATGCCCCTTTCTGAGAACCATAACTCAGCTCAGCTCACCCCCAGTGGGTCTCCCAGCCAGGGGATTGCTAGCAAGTATCCAGTTTTAAATTGTTTTATTGTTCTTGTTACTATTATTATTGTTTTTCCCTTGGTCCTCTTTTTTGAGAGACAGTAGAGGCTGCTTTAGGGCCTTGCTTATGCCTGGAAATCAAGGGTCTTTACTGTGGCATGCTGTGCCCAGCTCCTGGTGATAAACATGGGCCAGGATGAGGCAGGCTACAGGAGAACATGGCCGATCACCAACTAGAGGTTATTGGCTTGTGTGTTTATTGTGCCGTAACATCCTCTTTTCAGCTTCAGATGTCAGCAGCTGGTGACTGCTTCATGACAGCTGAGTAGGGGGCACTACCATTGAGACCACAGCTTAGCTTTCCCCCAAACTACAGTGGGTGCCAGGGTCTTGAACCCAACTGAACCAGGGAGAGCCAGGAGAATAACATCAGGAAGGGCAACCAGGTTCCTCTCGGCTGATTTTTTTTTTTTACTATTTATAAGACCAGTTGTTCTGACTAAGGGAAAGAGAGGTTCGGTAGAGTAACGGTTACTGTATACAAGGATGTCAGAAACATGAAGCCTTGCTCCTTTGCCTTCCACAATTTTGCATCTGCTTCTACCAAGGCAGAAATTGTGTTCTAAGTTATTCTAGCTTTTTCACTCTCCTAAATAATACCTTTCAAATGAACAGTGTCTTGTGTACCTAGGAAGGACTTGCAGTGTCCCTTTTGTGCTTCTGTCCACTCTTACTGACTTCTAAATTCTAGTGAGTTTAGAAACGTATCAGCATAGTAACTGTCATGGACAAAAAGCTCCACGATCTATGGAGTGCCTCCATATGCATTGTCTCACTGAAAGTCTGTGAAAAATAAACACCTAATACCCATGTTAAGAGCCTTACTTATTTAGCAAAATATCAGTGGGCCTTCCCCTTAGATGACTGCATTTCCTACTCTTTCTGTCCTTGTTGACTTAAGTTCATAATCGAAGTAGCAAATCTGTTTGGTCAGATGGGGAGCTTGCTGCTAACCACTCAGAGAGGCTCCATGTGCAGTTCTCCGCATTCCCTGCTGTACAAAAGAAACTGCTGTCTTCCAGAGACATCAGCAGCTTTGTGCTATCATTTATTTATTTAATGCTGCAATCACATCAGTGAGTCTTGAAAATATCCTTGGACCCTAGGCCTTCAGGCCTAGAAGGGATTCCTAAGACTACTTCTAACTTCGCTGACTGCATATCCCTACGGAAGCCACCTAAACAGCTACTACGCTTGATAGGTTCCTGACACCCTATTTTATTTTATTTTTTTAATTAATTTATTTATTTATACAAAAATCGGGGTACAGGCCAGATTTGCAGGAGGGTGAGAGGATTCACCAGAGACAGAGCAGGGAACAGAACAGGCCCAATGACGAAATACACTGCTGAGGGGGGCAGTGGGCAAGACAGGAGAAGTCTGCTGTGCCATGTGGGACCCTCGCCGGCCAGTATCGAACCGGCGCTGCAGAGGCTGCAGACAGCTTCACAGCGCTGCACTCAACCGCCTGTGCCACCAGGGGAGGCCCCCACCCTATTTTATTTTGAACAGAGCAAGCACAGCCTGGAAGTGTGGTCCATGGGAGTCCAGCACCCGTCCTGCTGCTTCAGTGTTAGGGAGGCAGTTGCAGGGGAAATACGGTAACTCACAGCCTACAGCAGCCCTGCGGGAAAGAGCACAGAGTTTGCAGCATTTGGGACTTGGGACACTGTTAGTAAGTATGTGGTCGCCTGGCTGCTGGGAATGCTGGTGACTGAAATGTGAGCAACTGTGGTCAGAGGAGAAGTGTGGGGTGAATTGAAGACAAGGAAGTCTTTGGTTGTTCACTTGACTGTCTCCCCAAACAGTTTGCCAAACATGCATCTGTTACACCAATAAGGGAAAATTAACCTTTCGTTTCTGTTTCCAGCCTGCTCATAAACTAACACTGTAGTGTTAGTTTTTCTCCCACTCTTAGCCCAGGGCTCATCCCAACCTCCAAATGATGCCATTCATGAGAAAGATCTTGGACCAGTAGAGAGCTCTAGAAATTAAAAAAAATAATAATCAGTATTTTATCTGCATTTCAAATCAAGAAACTTACGAAGATATTGGAAAAAGAACATATACCTTTAACTTTCAAAGCAGATGTACATTTTTTTGAGGCATGTTCATGCACTGGGTACAGTCAGAAGCGCAGGAGGGTGAGAGAATTCACCAGAGCCAGAGCGGGAGCAGAGCAGCAGAAGGACCGAAGTACACTGCTGAGGGGAGCAGCTCTGCGCGCCATGTGGATCCTCCTCCGGTGGCCGGGAGTCTTCGCAACCCAGCGCTCAAAGGCCCAGATGTACATTTTTTTGTTGTTAGTAAACAGACATTTCCTTTCCTCCAGTCTCCCTGTGTTGAACCCAAGGATCAAAAGTTCATATTTCCTAAAGAAAGCACATATAAACCCAGCACTGCTTTTCTCTTAAGTAACAGTCATTTCAATCATGGATTCTATAATCAACTGCAGAGGCTATAGAATTCTTTGAAAGTTGCTCATTTTTGTTTTTCTTTTTGGATAATCATTTTTCAGAATAAAATCTTTCGATACCAGTATTTTCAAAATATTTCAACACACTAACCACTGTTAATCAGGCTTCTGTGAAGCTCTATACAATTAGGTTACTACAGATAAGACAGAGCCCTGGATTTCAGATTTCAACTTCTCATATCTGAATGGAAACCCTCATATAGATGAAACATTCTGACTCCCACCTGGTTGAAAATTCCCATTTTTATCTGGCTGATTCTAGACAAAAGGGCATCAGGCAATGCAAATGCTCCATCAAAGGTAGTTAGTAGAAAGAAAATAACTAAATAGATCTGTTTCCTGTTTCTGTTTTGGATAGCTATGTTTTTCCTCTTAAATATATGTTTACCTCTGATAATTTAAAGATCTACTGTTGCTGAGAGGCTAGCATGGGTTGCCATGGGCTACCATGGGAAAGGCTATCATTCTTTTGGTAAAGGTAATAGTTCTGGCTTGATGTGATAGGAATTTGCAATCCCCTCTTTGAAGGACTTTTCAAAGAATAATAGGAATGGAAAACATTTCCCAGAGCCCATTCCCTGACTCCTCCATTTGCACTGATTATGACTATGGAACCATGTTTTTCAAACTGCCAGTCAAAACACCAGATCTGAAAAGTACAAGATCCCTTAGGAGTAGATTGGCGCCCAATATCTATCCCCAGACAGTCCTAGAAAATACAGGGCACACAGCTGCTGTAACTCAAAGTTCGAGAACAAAATTATCAGACTTCAAACTCGATTTCCTTGAATTAAAATTGCCAATTAAATCTTCTCTTTTCAATGGTAACATCATTTTCCTATTGTCATAGGTAACTTGATGCCTAGTTGGGTACACAACAGAAGCACAGATATGTTAGCTGATTTATTGATGCACTGAGTCCACATCAATATGACTTTTAAAACTTTCAAACCAATTTAACTAATTTGTGTTTGGGCCCAGATGCTAAAGAACCCTAAATTGAATTTCCAAGTCATGTATCCCTGAACTTCTTCACCCCTGGTGCTCTCTGTAGCCCCTCCAGATCCAGATACATTTTCACAAGAGAGAAGTAACCACCAAGCGTGATTCAAGTCAACCAAGAAAGGAGGTCATACTAATTTTTAACTTCTACATTTGCCTATAAAAATGAATAAGTCGTTCCACAAACAGAATCCCTCGCCAGTATTGCCTGAACAGATGCAAGCACTGAGGCAATACATTTTTGGATCACAAAGTCCCTTCCTTGCTATCTCACGCAACATAGTCACAAGAACATCATAACCAAATTATTGGAGAATTTCTCAAGCCTCTAAGACAAAAGCCATCTCTTCCAAATGAGTGTTTCCCCAACATGAGAGATATTCTTGTTCCATTCCTGCTGGCAAGTCTCTTTTCTGTCTGGGGTTTTATCTTGAGCCCTTTGGTAATCCAGATGGAGCAGGAAAACCTCAAACAATAGTCTCCTCTCTGCTTTACACCCACTTTTTTTGGTCAGCAAGGAACAACCATCACTAGATAGTTTCTGGTGCAAAGTGGCAGCTTGGGGTAAACTAAAAGGTCGGTGATACCAAAATAAAGATGTTCCACACTGCTCAAACCTCAGCATCAGGCAGAGAAAATCTGAGATGGAATTACAGGCCAAGGTTTACTTAGCGTGACTTTAACTCTTGTCTGCCAGATACACTTATCTAGAAGAAACGGCAGAAACCTAGGGTGGACAAAAGAGGGCAGTGTTTGCTGTGTCTTTCGTCCTAGCTCTTGGCTATTGAAATGCACTAAGCCAAGAGAAAACTATGCCCAGCATTTCATAACACAGGAAGTGGGGAAGCAGATTAGATACTGGGCTCTGCAGTCACCATAAAATAAGCAGTGCGTTTGTGAAAGTCACTTTTTTTCCCTCTACCAAAGCCTGCCCAGTGGAGAGATTTTTGACTGTTTTTTAGTCAAATCGATTAAAGATCTCAAAAATCAAGGCAGATAGAATCTCTTCAAATGCTAACATGTCATAAAGATCACGGAGTTCAAATTCTTCGTTTTGCTGATGAGGGCCTGGTTTGTACAAATATCATTTGCTTTTCTTTGTGCTCAGCTTTTATTAACAGCATGTGGGGAGGGGAGTCAGACTTTCCTCTTGAGGTACTTGGAGAATTTTCAGTAATTTCAAAATAAAATCTGTGTATGACCTGTGCATGAAAAATTCAGGCGCTAGCAAGCAAACCCAGTTTCCTGCCCTGGATGTCATCCTGTTAGTTTGGATTTGATTCACATTTTAGGAAAGAGTTTCCATGGTCGTGCCATTTTCACCCATAAAGTACTGTAGCCTGAACATTCAAAAAGCACAATTTTGCCAACATACCTGCCTCTAACGATCTCTACTTCTCTTTTGATACGTACCTTTTAATTTCAGATTATGTTCTTCCTTTCTTCACATTGTTTTAAGTTCCTATTGTGTGGAAGACTCACTGTTAGCCACACAAACGTGAGATCTACACTTTTCTAGCCTTTAAGAAACTAAGCCCAGAGTAAGAAAAGTCAGACAAAGTTATAAATAAAAATAATGCAAGGCAGATTAGGATTCACCCAGAAGAAAAATACAAATAGCAAAGGAAGAGATTGGATTGATTGAATTGAGTGGAGAGCTGAAGGGTCGCCACATAAGGAAAGAGCTCTGTGTTGAACCCTGAAGAATAGTTGGTTTCTAAAGGCAGACAGATGATCAGAGAAGAGAATCCCAGGCCTGAGCTAAGTAAAGGATAGAACGGAGTTCAGGGCCGGCTCATGAGCAATTTTCATTATAAATGAAAAAGTTGGAAATGTTCATTAAAACCACATGGTAAAGAGCTTCAACACTGGGCCAGTGGACTGGAATCCAAAAGGCAATAATAGGAAGTAACTGGAGGTTTTTGAGACAAGCTGGATCATATTTGGAGCTAATTTTAGGAAAATGAGTCTGACATGGAGAAGTAGAGCAGGAGGAGGGGAAAGCAGAAAGTGAACAGAATGGTTCAAGCTGTCTTGTTGCAAAAATGGATGTGATAAGATTTGGAGGTGGCCACACCAGGAAAGAAAGGGACTGAAAGGAGGGGGTTGACAGTAAAGGATCTATTGAGAATTAAATCAGGGAAGCGGATGGTGGGGCAGAGTATTTGGGGTGAGCCTGTCATTCATAGAAGCACAAAGGAAAGCTCCATAAGCTGTTTGCGGGAGAGAAGATTGAGAGTTTGGGTTTGAGTGTAGGAGACTCTTGCAAAATAATCAATATCGAGATGTCCGAGGACAGCTGACAACCAGGACTGGTCCTCAGAAAGAAGTCAGAAGAGGGCCTCCCCGGTGGCGCAGCAGTTGAGCGCTGGGTTGCGAAGCTGCCCGCAGCCTCTGCAGCGCGGGTTCGATCCCCGGCTGCTCCCCGGCCACAGGAGGAGGGTCCCACATAGCACGCAGACCTCTCCTGCCGCCCGCTGCTCCCCTCAGCAGTGTGCTTCGGTCCTTCTGCCTGCTCTGCTCCCTGCTCTGGCTCTGGTGAATTCTCTCACCCTCCCGCGCTTCTGACTGTACCCAGTGCTTGTATAAAATAAATAAATCTTAAAAAAAAAAGAAAGAAGTCAGAAGAAGAGCACATTCCAAATTCAAGTCAACAAGGTCACCCCTGAAGACGCATTCTAGAAGACTTCACCATCCTGATACCCTAACCCATGGTCTAAGAAAGTTTGCAAGTCTTCACCTCAAGATGCCATTGAGTTGGGGATGCTATATTCCTGGGCCTCATTTGCTTCCCATTTCTCATGACACTGATATACCCTGCACTAAGAAAGCCCAATTTATAGAAACAAGGATTAATGTGAAACATCAGTTCATCCTCGAAAGGGGGAAGGATTCTCACATGCTTTTCAGTGAGATTTCTCGTATGGACAATGCTCCATCATGGTATCTCATTACTAGGCTTTGAAGACACTTTTAAAATATGATCTGGCTTATGAATAGCCCGTTTAAACACAGCAAGGCCTTTCCAGGCAAACCGCTATCAAAAAGCCAGGGGGAGTCATGTTTTAGTCTTGCCACTTCATTCTTGAAGCAAATGGAAACAACGCTATTGGAAAAGAAGACAGGAGAGAAGGCAGCAGTATGGTATGATGGAAAGATCTGGAATTCAGTCTACATTTGCCTAGCCCCTTTACGGCTATGTGAGCACAATTGCGCGCACACACAAAACACACACAGACACAAAAGTTATTGTGAGCCTGACAGTGTTTAAGTAAGTGTCGAGTTTAAACAATTCACATGAAATTGCTTTGTAGTTCCTGACACTGAGTAACTGCTTAGGAAAGCACCCAGGCTTCTGTGAAGAAGTCCATTTGGGGCCTCTCTAGTGGCACAAGGGGAGCACTATGAAGCTATCAGCAGCCACTGAAGCATGAGTCCTGCATCTGGGGTGCAGGAGTGCAGGTTCTGCCCTTAACAGAGGACGCATGCTTCAGAGTGAATCAGAGGCTCAGAATTCCAAATGGGCCCTATCTTTCTCCCCAGCACTCCCAGACCAGGCGAGTGTGCCCTTCCTGACTCCTTATTTTCTTGACTTTCAGAAAAGAGTCGGACAATCCTCAAAGTTATGGCCTATTATTAAGTGTTTGCAACCCACAGCACTCTTCTGGATCCTCAGTTACAAGTTTTCTCAACAGTGTCTTCTCTGAACCCCACACTCAGTGGCTTTAAAGCCCCACTCATCAGATGTGAGACCTAGAAGTTTCTTATTCTCTCTGTGCCTCGGCAAAGTGGAACTTATAGAAAAACTTACAACATAGGTCTCAGAGTTTAAGGAAGATAACTTAATTGTGAAAAGGGCCTAGACCAGTGCCTGCCACACAGTGGGTCCTATAATGCACTTTAGTACCCATGTTCCCCCCAGTGAGAAAACAGCCTTCCAAAGGTTGGAAAACAGCTCGAGATTCTATGTCTTAAATGACAAAGCTGGAGCTTAAACCCAGAACTCTCGATAGATACAACTACACACAATTTATGGAAGAGAAAGCAAAATAAAGGTCTCTTTATTACTTCTTTTGCATTGATAATTTCCCTGTTGAGGCTACGTTTACCCACTCATTTCTCTCCTTGCCTTCCTTCTCCCCCCACAAGCTTGAAGATCAGGCATTGCATGAAAGCTGTGTATTGGGATCAGACTAAGGCTTACTGCTCCCTCACTCCTGAACTAATCCATTCTGTGGGGCTCACTCACCTTCAGCCAAATCCCCTGATAACCGCATTATTTCAATTTATCAGTTTAGCAAATACTTATTGAGTCAGCATCTTATTAGGCACTAGATGAAAAGATACGGCCTTACCCCCGCTGGGTGACAGTTGAGTCATTGTTTACCAGAAGGAACTGTGTAACCAAAGGAAATTATAGAATGTTCAGTTCTTTAAAATTAGCATAGTTTCTTAATCAATTGCCAGTTTGGACTACATTATTCAGAGGACAAGAGATCAAAGACCTGGGAGAGAACCATAAAAAGCTCAGGGGAGGGAATCCTCCTTAGTGGCATAGGGGTTAAATCTCAATGTTATCATGCTATCACAGCCTGGGCCTGGGTTCAATCCCCCGCCAGGAGCTACACACATGGCGCAGCAGACCTCTCCTGTCTCACCAGCTGCTCCCCTTAGCAGTGTGTTTCAGTAGATCCACCTATTATGCTCCCCACTCTGTGTCTGGTGGATCCTCTCACCCCCTGCACCTCTGGCCTATACTCCAGTTCTTTATAAATAAATAAATAAATAATCAAATAAATAAATAAATAAATCTTTAAAAACAAAACAAAACAAAAACAAAAACAAGAGCTCAGGGGAAGTTTGTTCTTACAATATGACCAACAGGGTCTCCCTGCTGGCACAAGGGATTAAGTCTCAACACCATGAAACTATCTACAGCCACTGGCAGCAGAGTTCGATCTCCAGCCAGGGAGGTGACCCATATGGCACAGCAGACCTCTCCTCTCTCGCCCGCTGCTCCCGTTAGCAGTGTATTTCAGTCAGTCTGCCTATTCTGTTCCCAACTCTGTATCGGATGAATCCTCTTACCCCTACACCTGTGGCCTACACACAGTTCTTGTATGCATAAATAAATAAAATAAATCTTTAAAAAGCAAAACAAAACAATATGACCAACAGCTCAGCGCAGTCCCAACCACCTTCCCTGTAGTGCCTCCCCAAGAAGGCAGCACTTAACAAAGCACTGGAAAGAGCCCAGGGTTTGTGCCCATCAATGGGATCTGGATCCCAACCCTGCCATCAGTGGTGCAATCTGGGTGAGTTGCTGAGCATCCCCAATCATAGCTTCCCTGTGAGATTTCGCATGTGGTTGTCATGAGGCATAAAGGCGTTGTCTATGCAAAATGTTTACTGTAGGCTTGACACATCTTAGGTGTTCAACAAATGGTGATTTACAATCTTATTATAGGGCAAAGGCAAATTCTCCTCCATGGATGTGAGATAGGTGTGTTCACAAAGACCAAGCCTGCATAGATCGTGCTGCTAAAAGAGGTGAATCTGCTACAATAGGGTTCCAGAAAAGTCTGAACCAGGCTTGTGATAGACCAGACCAAGTGGTAGACCAGGCCATGCACCCTTAGATCAGTGCCTGGAAGCTAATACCATCAGGTGACCAAGTTGCCACTCTTTGCAAAATCCTCTACCTTGTCTCCCAGCTTCCATCTTTGTTACATAGTCTATTCTTAATACAGTCTCCAATGAATATAAAAGATGTGTTATTCTTCCCTCCCAAATCTTCTAAGTATCTATCTCTCCTGGAATAAGTCACAGTTATTAAAAAGAAAGTTTGTTGCTAGCTCCACACACATCTTCTTTCAGGCAGACAGGGAAGTCCCTGATAAGATTATCAGGACGCAAAGTTTGGTGAACTCAAGCATGCTTGAGCAGTGAACAACCTACACAAATGTACCCTGCATGATGCTTACAATCTCCTGCATGGCCTCTCACATCATCTCTTATGCCCTTCTCACTACCTCTGATCCAGTGTGAAGATCTATGAGCATCCCAAGCAAGCTTCTGCCTCAGGACCTTTGCGCTTCTTGTCCCTTCTATCTGGGACTCTTGCCCCTTATATAGTCTCCACCTTGCTTATATTATCTCCACAGTACTTAGCTACATATATAATACTTAAAATACTATTTTTTCATTTTATTCTCTGTCTTTCCCCACTACAATATAGGAAGGGCAAGGAATTTTACTATCATTCACTGCTGTATCCCCAGTGTTGACACACAACAGGAGCTCAGTAAATATCCCTGTCATATACAGTTAGAAGTATATCCTCATTTATCCATTCACACAAAGAGCATCTGCATAATATCTACTGGGTCCCAAGCAAATATTAGATGTCATAACAGATGCAAAAATAGTTCCTTCTCTTAAATAACCAGTAGGAGGACTTGACATATGCAGTTATTATAACATACGATAGTAGGGCTCTAATAGAGGGAAAGACAGAGTACTAGGGGACCTTAATGGAAAGTGCAGGTCTTCTGAAAGTTTTCTAGCTCACTACACTTTCATTCATTAACATTTTTAATGAGCACCTACTATGTGGTAGGCACTGCTCTAGAGTTTGGAGCACAATAGAGGACAAGACAGAAAAGGTTGCTGCTGTCAACAAACTTACATGCCTTATAAGCAAACAAATCATTTTTAAATAAAAACATCAGCATGCCAGGTTTGTTTTTTTTTTTTTTTATTTATTTATTTATTTATTTATTTTATTTATACAATAGCTGGGGTACAGGCCAGAGGCACGGGAGAGTGAGAGGATTCACCAGAGACAGAGTAGGGAGCAGAACAGGCAGACTGAAAGCACTGCTGAGGGGAGCAGCGGGTGCAACAGGAGAGGTCTGCGGCACCATGTGGGAATCTCCCTGGCTGGCCAGGAATCGAACCCGCTCTGCAGAGGCTGCAGACAGCTTCACAGCACTGTGCTCAACCCGCTGGGCCACCGGGGAGGCCAGCATGCCAGGTTTTATATAAAAAACTTCTCAGAAGGTTAAGTGTTACAGAGACCATAAAACACAATATATAATAGAAAGGGACAGTTTGTTAAGGAGGGGTGCCTACTTTAGACAGTTTCCAGGTGTTGCTGGAAACTCTAGTAACATTTAAGCTGGGACTGAGTGATACAGAAAGTGGGAAAAGAGCAGTATGCCAGGTGGAGAGTTGGTAGCCTGGACAGGTTAGTAGCAGCATGGACAGGGAAGTGATCAGATTTGGGATCCACTGGGGAGGTAAAGTTGGCAAAACTTGCTGATGGAGTGGAGGAAGTTGAGAATAAATTTGAATGAAAATAATAAAAACAGAAGCCTAAAATATTTGTTTTGAGTGCTGGGTGGGTGGTGGCATTATTCACTGGGATGAGGAAGATGGGAAAGAAAGGATAGGTTTGAACTGGGATTTGGATCAAAATTTCTCTTTCTTCATAATGGAACTTATTGGCAACCACATTAAAGACTTTGGTTTTCCTCCAAATGGGCTGGAATTGAGCTCAGACTCCTCACCCAAGCCTACCAGCTCCACCCACCAGCCAATGTCCTTAACAAGGGTGCTTGAGCCTCCACCATCTGGCCCCCATCACCTCTCTGAGCATCTCCAGCAGGGCCCCTCCTTGCTCATGGGTGTCACCATTCTCAATGTGTCCAGCCTTGCTGCTGGCTCTGTGTGTGCTTGTGTCATCCTCGCTCCTCCCCCAGACATTCACCTGCATCTGCCCTTCACCTCCTGGGGCCCAAATGTCCCCTCCTAGAGGAAATCAATCCTGGCCACACCACTTGGAGACATTGTACAACTCCACCTTCCCCCTCTTGCCAACACACCTTGCCCCTCTCATCAACTTCATTTTTCTCCAAAGTACTTACCACATTCTAATGGACTGGCATGTTTATAATTTATGTGCATATTGTCCGTTCTCTCCCAGTTGCATATAAACTAATGAGGGTAGGAATTTTTGTCTTCTCTGTTCACTGCTGCATCTCCAGAGCCTATAACAGGACTTGGCACATAATAGGTACTCAGAAAATATATAATGCTGAATAAATTAAATGTATTATGTTATCTTTCATAAGGGAATTCTTGTTGCAATATGTATTCATTTTTAATAGGTAGTAAGGAAAAGGCAATGCAGGTTCCAGATCCTATTCTGGATTGATGACTAGTTTCCAGATAAACCAGGACAGTTGGTCAGCCCTTCTAGCAGCCCCATTTTGCAGTTGAGAATACTGAGGCCTAGTGAGATTCTAAAACTTAATGCAATTCTAAATTTCCTAGTGCTTTAGAAAACTAGCCTAGTGCACTGGCCTGGTGAGGTCACCCAGCCAAACAGGTATACCTGAGCAAGACCAAACATGCTCCTCACACACACACACTATAGTGATGTGTCTGTAAATGAGGATTAGGTCTTTATGAGCACAGATTTGAAAAGCTTTGTCATTCATGAAAAGATAAAGCTGTGGAGAACTTGTTGATGGGATCCTGGGAGTCAGGGAATCTTCTGGTCATCAAAGCAGGCCCCTGGACTTGGGTTTACCTCTTTGACCTCTACTAAGCATTGTATTCTAAAAACAAACAAAAATATCTGCAAATATTCATGGCAACACTGCTCACAGCACAAATGCCCATCAACAGGTGGGAGGATCAGTAAGACATGACATACACAGACAATGAGACATTATTTAGCCACAAAACAGAATGAAGCCACGTACATGCTACAGCATGGATGAGCCTCATAAACACTATGCTGAGTAAAAGAAGCCTCCACAAAAGGCCACATGGTGTATGATTCCACTTACAGAAATATCCACAGACCCACAAAGACAGAAAGCACAGTGGTGGTTGCCACGGCTCAGAGGAGTGATTACTTAATGAATAGGGGTTTTATTTTGGGTTGAAAAAGATGTTTTCAAGATAGATAGAGGTGTTGGTTGCATGACATGCTGAACATACTAAATATCATCAAATTGTTCACTTTAAAATAATTCATTTTTTAAATTTTTTAAAAGATTTATTTATTTATGACTACAAGAGCTGGGGTACAGACCAAAGGTGTGGAGGGTGAGGATCCACCAGAGACAGAGCAGTGAACAGAACAGGCAGATAGAGCAAAGTATACTGCTGAGGGGAGCAGCAGGCCAGTCAGGAGAGGTCTGCTGCACCATGTGGTAGCTCCCTGGCAGGGGATCGAACTTGCATTGCAGAGGCTGCGGACAGCTTTACAATGCTGCGCTCAACCCCTTGCACCACAAGGGAGGCCCTAAAATAATTCATTTTAAACTATGAATCATACAAATTCATTCAAGCAGTCCTTAAAAACCCTATACACCAGATACTAAAATTATTTCCATGAGAAAACTGAACGTAGACAGGCATGGGACTTGTTAAGTGGGTATGCACATTAGACGTGAATCCTGGCTCTGGTTGATTCCAAAGTCAAAGCCTGAACCATTCAGTCAATCGAACTCCTATGTGGACCCCAGGGGAACAAAAGACTCGTCAAGGGTAGTGTTAACAGAGAGAAGCAAAGAGCTAGACAAAGGATCAAAAAAGAAATAGTTTGGGGGCTCCTTAGGGTCCCAGCTCAGCATCAGCAAACTCCCTCCAGCTTGGGGGTCATGTACCCTGTGTCCTGTAGCAAGACTGAGCTCTAGACTTTCTCCATGTTTCTCTTGGATCCTTGGATCAGGAAACAGCCAGGAATCCATGGATATGAGGTAAGATGAGGAGAAGGGCCGGGGTTGACTAAAGAATCAGAAGAATACCACAGAATGCTAGACCAAAGACCCTGATATTCATTCCTCTATCCTTCTTCCTTAAAATGTCTTAAGTCTTTAACTCAGCAATGCAGCACTTGAGTGACTTGAATGTAAACATATTTTGAAAGAAGAGCATATTTTAGGGAGTTCCATCTCAGAAGATTTGAATGTGGTGTAATTCAGCTTGTGGGGTGTGCGGGGGTGGCTGGTGGGTGGATAGAGATGGGGGGGGTGAAAGTGAATGTGGCAGAATGACACAATAATGGAGCTAATGATTTCAACATTTAAAAAGTTTAGCAGCTCTTAGTGAACACTAGAGACGAGATCCAGTGGGAGGCTTTTAAAATACCCACTTTCCACAGTTTCTGCCCTTTTTAAGCTTCTCCTGTTTGTTTCCTCTTCAAAGCTTGTTAGCAGCTTCCACTTGGGAGACTTTGGCCACCGTAGGGGAGTGAAGAGGCCTGGCTCCAGGGGACCCCAGCCCCACAAATTCCTGGCCCTGGAAAATTCAGTGTGAGTTTGTTTTTGAGGTGGGGGAGGGCAGAGAAGGTTGAAGAAGAGGCCTGTCCATACTTCCTTGACTAAAGTCCTCAATTATAATTTCTTCTTTAACCCCTTAAGAAAGCAAAAGTTCAGTGTGCAGAACAGAAAGGGACATTGGTGACTTCTGAGAATTCTGGAAAATGAGTCTATCATCATGGGACTAGAAGATTCAACTCCTGGAGACTGCCACAGGGATTGGCTTTTCCTTTTGAAAAAATCATGAAACTCTGGTCCATAAAGTCGTTAAGAGGCCTTACAGGCAACAAAATGTCTGTTTACCCTCCACACAGCCCAAAGCCACTGGGCCCAATCGGTCCAGACTTCCTCCTGGGCTCGCCAGGCAGCCACATCCCCACACACTCAGTCAGAGTTGTGATTTAGGCCATGTTGACTCAGCCCTGCTGTTTGCCTCAGGAAAGGAAAGACCTGGTATTTCTGGAGAAGTCACTTGGGTCACTCCCTACTCCCACTCTCCCACTCATTCACACCAACAAAGAGGAGGCTGGAAGATTTGAATATGCAGAGTCCAATTGTCCTATCCTTAATCAGCTTAATTAACAAGGTTGTTGATGAAGATCAAACAGGGACTGTTTACAAATTTATAAGCCACCTAGATTTGCAGGTCCTCTTGGCTACCTCAGATCTTGATGGGATTTCTATTGGGATAGACACACTAAGGATTAATTTAATTTACTAAGTTACTCAAGTCACGTCTGTGAGGAAATTATATTCAGATGTATGAGATAAAAACCAGGGTATAAGTGTGTTCTTCAGACATCCTCCTGCCTTTTCTTTTGAAGCGCTCTCATGGGCCTGATGTTTCAAATATAGTATAAAAATATAATAAAATATTTCTCAGGGAGAAAAGATGAAAAGAATTGAAATTAAATGGAATACCATCAGCTATGTGTGTAGAAGGAAATGAAATGGGGAATGTGGACAAGTGGATAATAAATAAGGAAATAGTCCTCGAAATGTTAACGTCTCTAGATGTTCCTCCTCAACCTTCAAGTGAGTATAGTGGAGGCAGAAGTCTAGGTTCAAATCCCTTCTCTAAAGTTTCAAATGGAGAAACAACAGCAGCAATAACAAATCCCTGTTCTGCCTTTTATTAGCTGTGAAATTATGAGCACATTAGCTGTGTGACATTGGGCAAGTGCCCAAACTCTCTGTGTCTCACTATTTTCCTCAGGAAGGAACTAATACTCCTGTGCATGTAACTGGTTACTTGAATACAGTAACGCCATGCCTTTGGAGCAATGATTGTGCAATACTCACTCAACAGAGGGCTGCTATATTCATCAAGTAATAAATGAAGCTTTTCTCTACAGAAAGTTTATTTTCCCCTCTAAAATCTGTAAAGTACCTCCCTAATCATATCGTTTCAGCAGTTAAATATATACCTAGTGTTCCCTGCCAGAAATGCTACCATTTCAAATACAATTGGGCTGAAATAGAAAAATATCCAGTGTTGTCCTAACCTTTTCTCTGACAGCTAAAATGAAAATTGCTTTCTAGATAATCGTATTTTTTGTCTCAATGCTGCCACAGGGAGGTTTGTATAGATTTCAGTTAGAGTGGCAGACTAGTTTCCAAGCTCCCAGGCACAAGCACCAACAGAAAACTGGAGAGAGCAATAATAACACCAACTACTATTGTTTTTTCCAACCCTGTTTTACCTTTTCCCCCACCACCATCCCTGATATTCCCTTGACCCTATCTTCTTCCCTTCTCACTTCATTTGTTAGTGTCCACTAATTTTAGTAAGTATTTTGTTTTGTTGAATTACTCACTTCGTAAATGTCCAATATTTGCCTTTGAAATTCTGACTTGCTTTATTATCCATAGTTCCCTTGAACTCCTCTCATGCTTGCTATAAGTGGAACATTCTTTCTTTCCTTATGTCTGAATAATATTCCATTGTGTGGATGTACCACATCTTCTTAATCCAATCCTCTTATCAGTGGGCACTTAGGTTGTTTCCACTTCTTAGCTATTGTAAATAATGCTGCAATAAACATTATTAAGCATATGGTTTTTGAGTTGATGGTTTAATGTTCTTTGGACAGATGCCCAAGAGTGGGATTGCTGGGTCAAATGGCATTTGTATTTTTTTTAAGATTTATTTATTTATTTATGCATACAAGAGCTGGGGTGAAGGCCAGAGATGCACCAGAGAATTCACCAGAGACAGAGTGGGGAACAGAACAGGCAGATCTACTGAAATACACTGCCGAGAGGAGCAACTGGCAAGACAGGAGAGGTCTGCAGCGCCATGTGGGTCACCTACTTGGCCAGGGATCAAATTTTTGCTGCAGTGGCTGTGGATAGCTTCATAGTGCTGAGACTTAACCCCTTGTGCCACCAGGAAGGCCCCTGCTTTTTTTGTTTTTTTAAAGGAAGCCCATATGTCTTTCTATATTGATGGCACTAGTTTACACATCTACCCACAGTGGAATGGCCAACCATACTTTAGCCAGCACTGTGCTACATATCTGCCTCAACATCTCTATACCTCTAATCTTATCAGCTCCAGGAGCAGATGCTGTTACCCCTTTTTAGCACGTGAGGAAATAGGCCCAGATTTGTTAAGCGCCACTAAGTATCTGAACCATAATCCAGTTAGGTCCATCTGTTCTTCCCTATACACAGGGTATCCAACCAGGTCTTGGTTCTTTAACCTATAACTTCTGAGACCATGAACAACACATTTTAGGATCTTACCATCTGCCAGAAATTTCTTCTCAATATCTATCATAAAGCTCATCTGCTACAGTATATGGCTGTCAGGCCTCTCCTGCCTACTTGACACATCCCACCCCTTGGTGATCTCACAGGTCTTCATTTTAACCCACTGGTTCTCAACCTGGGGTGTTTTGTTCCCCAGGGGACAGTTAGTCACCTCTGGAGACACCTTTGGAGTTGAAAGAGGCAGAGGAAATGGGCTATAGGTATCTCTTCAGTAGAGGCCTGGGAGGCTGCTGAGCACCCTACATGCACAGGACAGCACCGGTCCCCCGCCTCCCCACGTCCGCCCCCAGAAAGAAATGTCTGGCCCACAGCGTCAATACTGTGAAAGTTGAAAACAGAAGTCTTGATTTCTGTGCCCCAATCCATTACTCTTCTGGTCTTTCCATTCTCTGTAAAAGACACCATGATACACAAGTTGCTCAGACCCCAAGCCTCAGAGTTGTTTTGAATCATCCCCTTTGTTATTCCCTCCCCCCATGAATTTTAGCTGTCACTGTTAGAAAAAGGTAATTCAGTAATATTTGATTTATTTCAATCCCCTCAGTGGTTCAATTAACTTATAACAACTGCTATTCATTCATCTAATCAACAAATGTTTATTGAGTCAGAACTTGACAATCACTTCAGTTTTCACTGGAACCAAGTCTTCTAACTTGGCAAACTTATGCATATACAGTAAGCAACAATGAGTAATTCACTTAATGATTTTTAAAAGATTTTGCAAAACAACAGAAGGAACGAAAGTTTAACGTTAAACAAATTAATGATATATAGTGAAAAGAAAACAAACCAAAGGCAATTCAAGGCAGGGTGCAATGCCCACCTCTCTACCAGGGTATTGTGTGGTGTGTGAGTGTGGTGTGTGTGTGGTGTGTGTGGTGTGAGAGTGTGATATATGTGCGGTGTGGTGTATGAGTATGTGGTGTGAATGTGGTGTGAGTGTAGTGTATGTGTGAGTGTGGTGTGTGTGAGTGTGGTGTGTGTGGTGTGTGTGGTGTGTGTGCATGTGAGTGTGAGTGTGGGTGTGTGTGAGTGTGGTGTGTGTGTGCTAGAGGGGAGAGGGATTGGAACATGCCTGGAGACTTGGCTTTAGAATGCTCAGAGTCTATATGTAGGGAGGAGATGAGAAATTATTTAAACAATCTCCTGATGATTGAAAGTCCTGGTAGTAGTCTTACAAGACCCTCACCTCTTCCGAAGGTGCCACTGTTGTTCAACTCAACAGTGATGTGGTCACCACAGAGTGACCACAAAGGTCATGCCACTAAAAAGAGGTCGAAAGACACACCTCTATTTTTCTGAGAAAGACAGAAGGCATTTTTATTCTGCACCTTGGCTTCTCAATAAATGAGGATAGCAATACCTAAAACTCATACAGTTGGACTTCAGGTAATTATTACTTCTGATTATCATTGCTGTCATTATTATAGCTTTTAGTACAGAGCCTGGTACATGATAGACACTCACTAACCATCAACTAGTATGACTTAGGCCTCACCTTAGGGTAGACCTGAAAAATCTTAGGCAATCTTGGAAAATCCCTGAGGAGCTGGGATTCATCCAAAGATTGCATGCAATCTTTTGAAAGAAGAGATGTAAGGAATGAAAAACCAAAACCCTTATTTTCAAAAGAAGCAATAAATACTCATTAGGCACTGTATCACATGAAGATACCGCAGTTAGTTAGAGAGCTACAGATTTCTTAGGGGTTCTGAGAAATTTTAGGATCACACTTCCCCTCTGAAAATTTAGCACAAGATATGTATGACCCTGTCGTAATGAAACAAAGGCAGTGCCTAGTTCCTGGAGATGCTGTCACTTGGCAATGATTCATCATGAATAGTTGAATCAGGCTCTACTGACAGTCAAATGGGAGTGAACTGTGAACTTCGTCTGGCCTGGCCACCACCCTGCCCCCAGGGGTGATTATCTGCTTTGATAAAGTGGGAGTGTGTGCTAGACCTGCAGAGGATCACAATTAGATTTGGATGGGATGAGTAAGACAGATAAGAACAATCCATTGTGCTCTTTGTTTTTTAAAATGAGAAGCACCCAAGATAGAGCCACGTGACAATGGGTTTCCACAGAAATTCCTTTTTTGATATAAACTTCAGTTTCTTTGTCGAGTCAATCTCAAAGCTTCCCCTGAGCCCCCAGTCTCTGGAATTTATCCCCTCCCTGTCTGTGGACCTTGCACAGAGTGACTTTTCTGACCTGCATTTGGCCTGTACCAAATGGCTGGTACCAGGCTCCATTGCGGGCTGTCCATCAACTCTTCTTGACCCTTGTCCATCAACTCACAACCTGAGTCCAGGTTGTGAGGGTGTTTGGAGAGAGAGAGACAGCTCTCCTTTGCCACCTCCAAGGAACCAACCCTATTGGAGAGGCAGTGTGGGTTGGTGGGCACGCAGGGCCTCCCACTCCATACTCAGCTACCCGTGGGACCTCACAACCCTCAGCCAAACCAGACTGTTACCAAACACCCCCCTCTCAGCCCTACCCACCCCTACTCACCCCCAGCTTCCATCCTTCCTGGTCTTTTCCTGCTGACTGCCAGGAATGTTCTTCTACCTTCAGACTACATCAATGTCTTCAGATCTTTCCAACCAAAGGGAGCCTCCTGCTATCCTTGCTCATTTCTTAAGGTCCCAGGGCAGGATAAGCCACTGCCTTCCACTCTGTACTTCCCTCTGTAGTTTAATCACATCCTTTCTTAGGGCTGGAGGTATGCTAGACAGAATTTAGTCATTCTTGGCACTTTTAATAAATGTAAAATGAATGGATAACCAATTAAATAAATAAATGACAGCGTTATCAAATTGCTAACTAAAGCGACTCTTCTATAGTGTCATAGAAAGACTTTAGAGATCATTTTCCCCAATCCAGTTCTACTTCTTACTAGCTGTGTGGTCTTGGATGAATTAATTAACCTCTCTCTGCCTCAGTAAAATGTGGCTAATAATAGAATGATGTGTCTATTTCAGAGCACAGCCTTGAGCCTCAATGTTAGTGTATATTAAGGTGCTCAGAATGGAGCCTGACTTATGGTAGGTGCTCAGTAAATGTCAGAATTTGTCACTTTCACCCCATTGACATGTTAAGAGCCCTCCCAGAGCTACTCCCATCGCACCCCACCCCCAAACCTGTCCCCTCTGCTTGAGGGTTTGCTGCTAATGGCTCTACCTGTCCCTTTCTTTGAAGATTCAGCCAAATGGAGCAGCTTCACCCAAGTGGTTGCCCTATATCTGACCTTCCCCTCTGCAGCTCAAGGTCAATGGCTGGCTGATATGGGGTACAGAGGCCAGCACCCTACTTTAGGGTAGGTCAACTTCAAGGTGCAGTCTGTGCTCCCGAGCTCCCTATGGGAACATACTGAAGCTGGGGTCTAGCGGAACATCCTGCCTCCTGGGCCCTTCTCCCGAGCACATTCCCCAAGTCACTTGCACAGCATCCCCACGTCAGCCTGCTTCTAGGGAACCTGATCTACATAATCATCATCACTGTCATCACTGCTGTTATCATCAGAGCAGAAGAAATGAAACTAGAGTGGTTGCCTGGTTCATCCAAGACCCCAGGTGAGGAATGGAAGGAATTGGAGATCAGGCAGTGACTACGAGGTGGTCTGTTATTCTGGAGACGTGCAGGTATCTGTGTCTCTGTCTCCAGTGAGCATTTCTCCTAGGAACAATGGAATGGATGGATTAACTAACAATCAGCTAGAAAAACACCAAAAGTCAGCCGTCCCTAAGGTGAGTGCAGAAAGTCACGGCAGAAAAAAATCATCGGGAAAGGAAAAAGTGCCAATTGCATGACTTTGGTGGTGAAGAAGAAGGTAGGGTAGGTGTCCTAGGGGAACTTGAGGGTCCCAACAAAGGGGCCAGCCACATTTACTTGCCTGGGTCTACTGTAGACCCTACCTGTGCTGGACACACTTGCCTCTTGTAGGATCATCCCCCAAATACCTCCCCCAGCCCCAGACACCCCCTGAGCATTCTTGAGTGACTCCTCATCCCCAAGATAACTCATCTCCACTTGGTAACCCCCTGTGGCTTACTAAATTCTGCCCTTGATTCCCCTGATTAAGTCAGCCTGTCACACTAGAGCTTCGAGTCTTGAGGGCAGAATTCAGGTAATGGATCTTTTGCCCGCCTGAATTGCCATGGTGAGGAAGAAAGAGAGAAAGAGCCACAGACACTTGCTACCGGTAGTTGTGAGGCAGGGATCACAGCCACATTTTCTCCTTCACGCACAGGCTGGAGCCATCCTATATATCTCTCCACTTCACACCACCTCTGTAACTGAGGAAGCAAGATTCGAATCCAAGTCTGTCCAAGCCCAGAGTCCAAGCTAGAACAGACTAGGAAAAGGAAAATCAACTCCAAACTAGGTGTTGAAAGAAGCAAAACAAAGGGTCAGTCAAAACCAAACCAATAACAGACCCTAGAAATCTCCCTGTAGAATTTAGACTGGCAGGAGCAGCAGGGCTGTGGTAGAGAGCAAGGTGGGGAGGGGGCCCAAGGGACTGTAGTGCAGGACTATGGAGGCCTTGGTGGTGGGTGTGGGGTGGTAACATCCATGTGATCCTGTACCTCTGAGTCACATACAGTCAAAGGAAGGGAAGAAGGAAAAAAGGAAATAGACAAAATAATTTTTAAAGTCATTATAGACCTAAGAATGCAAAGAACTACATTAAATTTTAAGTGGCCATCTAATGAATTGTTTTTACACAGGTGTTTTTCTAATTACAAAAGTAATGCATATTTGTTATAATAGGGGGAGGAATTTCATATTAATACAAGGAACAAGAATTTGCCTCATAATTGCATTCCCCTGAATATTCCCAGTTGATTATTTTGCTGTTTTTCTTTCTAGTCTTGTGTGCTTACATTTCTTAACAGAATTGGGTTCATATTCTTCTTTGTTTTTTTTTAAGATTTATTTTTATTTATTTATGCATACGAGAACTGGGGTACAGGCCAGAGGTGCAGGAGGTGAGAGGATTCACCAGAGACAGAGTGGGGAACAGAACAGGCAGACTGACTGAAATACACTGCTGAGGGGAGCAGTGGGCAAGCCAGAAGAAGCCTGCTGTGCCATGCGGGTTAGCTCCCCAGCTGGGGATCAAACTCCTGCCCCAGTGGCTGGTGATAGCACTGAGACTTTAACACCTGCGCCACCAGGGAGGCCCCATATTCTTCTGAAACGGCCTTTTTCCACTAAATATCAGATGGTGGATTTGGAGAAAGTCTGAGTAACTAATTGTATAGTCCATTACACAGTCTGTGATTGATTAATCTATCGGTATTTGTTTCCCAGGGAGACTCTTTTAAGATAATAAGGTATACACCCTAACAATCTTCCCTTAAAAAAAACTTCATGCTTTGATCTTTTATCATGTCCTTTTTCCTTTCTTTCTTTCTTTCTTTCTTTTTTTTTTTTTTTTTCTCTCCAGGTCCATTTGTTGGTAATGGTGGAGCTGTGTTATCTTGGGAAGACCCATTCCCTTTCCCCAATTATCACCAGGCTTCTTTGAAGAACATTTTAGAAACACATCAGGGCATCATTTCAATGGAATGCAGCGACGGCTCACTTTGTGTTTCTAGACGCTTTGGTAAATCCAACACTCCTGTTTTCACGTGGACATCAGATCTCAGACACACTCTTCACTTCTGGATCTCCAGCTTCTCAGAAGTGCCCCTTGAGGTGTTGGTTCTGAACTTCTGTCACCTCCCAGCCGCCCTCCAGTTTAAAACCTAGTAACATGTGTTGAGCCAGAACAGCCAGATGAGCTGAGCGGCGCCTGGGGGTCGGCGGAGCCGGGGACACCGCAGCTAGATGGCGCTCACATCCACGCTTTTCTGGGGAAGCAGGAGGGCTCGAGAAAGATGGTTTTCATTAGTACGGAAACTTAAGCTCACAGTCTTGGGGGAAGGGAAAACACAAAATAAGTGAAAAGACATTCTAAAGTATGCATTTTTAAAATAACAGTAACATACAATGAGGACGGCAAGTCAGATGCTGTTCAAGCCCTAACTCTTCTCTCAACACCCACTAAGAAACAGGTAGAGGACAATTAAACCCTCCCTTTACAGAGGAGGCACTAGAAGATTTAGTCATTTTCCCCAGGGCTCAGGGCAGACGTGATAGTCAAACCCAGGCAGCTTGCTCCAAAGTCCACATTTATCCCAATAAACTAGCTAAAAAAAAAAAAAAAAAAAAGCTAAGAGGATGGACATCAAATTAACAGTGGTTAGCCTTGGACAGCAAGGACATTGGTGGACCACATGATTTATTTTCTACACTAGCTCCACAGCGTGGAAAGTTGCTTCTCTGTGCATCAGCTATTAAGGTTATTTTTTAAATAATTTTTATAAGAATAACATAAAAGTGTGTAAATAATTGCTCAACTGCGGTTAAGGGCAGATTCTGCTTGTGTGAGGCTTGCAGCGTCTACATGGGGGGAGGCTCTTTAAGAAAAAGAATTCAGAACAGGAATACAAAATTAGGTATGCAAGTGAACGTGTATTTGGACCGAAAAAAAAGCAATCACAACAAATTACAAATTTTTAGAAGGTGACAAACGCCACAAGCATAACAAAACTGAGGAATTATATATTATACCTCTATTATACTTGTTTCCCTATTTTTTTGGTTGCATACTCTTTGTATGATCATCTCTTCATATGACAATAACTCTGTAATATCATTTTCATGCAGAGAAGAGAGTGATTCAAATGCATTTTAAAATGCCATTATATTAGATTGAGCTACATAATTGTTTAATCAAATTATCCTTAAACTATGTACACTAACTTATGTATGAATATGCGTGGGAGTTTTGTCACAAGAACACTTAGGATGCGTTGCTATGATTTTAGTGTCATTTTTCAGCAATTGCCAGATTTCATCAGGACAATATGTCTCAGACATACTAAGACTGGTCCAATATTTTGGGAGGCATAAAAATGCAATTTGGCATGCATGAAAGCACTACTTCACAGTTTATAGTATTGCTTAAGTTTTATATCCTATGAACACAAGCACTCTGGTCAATTTTGTTTGTGTTGATTCTCATTTTAAAAGCTTGGTAGCTTCCTGGTGGGAGTACAAACTCGTCCAACCACTGTGGAAAGTTGTCTGGAGTTTCCTCAGTCTACTAAAAATGGAGCTACCATATGCCTAGCAATTCCATTCCTAGGGATCTACCCAAAGGACACAAAAACACTGATTCAAAAGAACACCTGTGCACCTATGTTTATTGCAGCATTATTTACAATAGGTAAAACCTGGAAACCACCCAAATGCCCAAAAATAGATGACTGGATCAAGAAGTTGTGGCATATATACAAAATGGAATATTATTCAGCAATCAAAAAAGATAAACTCATGCCATTCGCAGCAACGTGGATGGAGCTAGAAGGAATTATGCTCAGTGAAATACACCAGAAGGAAAAAGAAAAATATCAGATGGTTTCACTTATAGCAGGAGTATAGGGGAACCAAATAAGACATCAGTGTAAAAAAATAATAACAGTACAAGGCACAACAAAGCAAAAGTGGAAAATTATAACTCAGAGACATACTGCAAGCAAGGAAGCAGTAGAGGGATCAGAGGCAGGGAGGGAGGAGCACAGGGGACTGAGGTGATGGTGCATAGGTGCATTGGGGAAGGAAACTCTATGGATACTATACCTGAGGTGGTGGGGGAAGCAAATATTGTTTAAAAATGAACAATGATGTAAAAAATAAAAAAAATTAATATAAAAAAATGAAAGGCTAGGGCCTCCTTGGTAGTGCAAGAGGTTAAGACACAACCAATGAAGCTGTCCACAGCCTCTGCAGCATGAGCTTGATCCCCCAGCCGGCCAGGGAGCAACCCACATGGCACAGCAGACCTCTCCTGATTTGCCCACTGCTCCCCTCAGCAGTGTATTTCAGTATCTGCCTGTTCTGTTACCTACTCTGTCTCTGGTGAATCCTCTCACTCCCCACACCTCTGGCCTGTACCCCACCTCTTGTATGCATAGATAAATAAATCTTAAAAAAATTAAAAAAATAAAAGCTTAGTAGCACGGCACATTATAATTATATGTACTGCACGGATGAATATTCTCAAGAAGATAATTTCCTGACTAGACTTCACTGAGAACCAAATAATCCAAATATACCTGATGATTAAAAGGACTTTCAACAGACATGCTTCCATTTCAGCACATTTCAACTCTCTTCTTCACCAGTGCCCACCCACTTCAGGTAGAGTAAGACACATGCTATTGCATCAGACCTATGTGGCCAGTCAAATATGCATCAAGTATTTCTGGAAGCTGTTTCTACTCTAGAATGACTAATATGGAAGGAAGTATGAACTATATACATAGATCCATTGAACCCTAAACGAACAAATCTCCAGCTTATGCTCTCCTTAGCAGGATTTTTCAAAATGCTCATGGCCTTTTCATCTGTACATAACTTCTGCAGGGAAAAATGACGGAGGGTCTAAGTGGAAGGAAACCATATCTTTAGCTGATTGCAATCCATACTTACTTTGCCAAAAGCATATGACCATATGAACCAATGCAAGACCCCTCTAGGATCTTGGAAGTCTCCCTGACAACTAGTAGGCCCTAAAGCTTAAGTTCTTTTCACTTTTGTGAAGATGATCATTGGAACAAAAACTGAGGTCATGGATAAGTCAGGGTGAGCTTGAGGGTGAAGAAGAGCTCCACAGAGGAGGCAGGCACTAAGCTAGGCCACAAGCCACAGACAGAGGAGCAGAAAGGACATCAGCCACAAATTTTTGCATTAAGACAAAAATCAGACATACATATATGTGGGTGTAAAATGTGTTTTCCTGCCAATGAAAACATTTTTCTATCACTGGCTTAGGACTACCTAATAAGAGCCAATGGCAATACATTTACACATCACAAAAAAATGAGTATTAAACTTTTTTCTTGACCCCCTCCTCCCTGTTTCAAACAGCAAAAAATCACTCCCAGTCCAGGATCAACCAAATCTGCAGGCTTTTGGCACACGTGTGTCCACCATCTACCTCGTTCCAACACAGGGATCCAGGAACTCTGGGTTTACACTCTAGGCAAAGTGTTGTGGAGGGGAGAGGAATTTGTCAGAGATAAAATTTTCTGTGTAGACCCAGGAAGCAAAGCCCTGTGTATGCCTTTTCTACCACTGTACGGAAGGAGGGGCTATGCCCGACTCTAATCCTGTCTTTTCAGTTGTGCTTGTGCCATTTCATGCCTGGGGTGTTTCTGGCTGGAGGGAGAAGCCAGTCAGCCATTTGGAAGCCTGAGAGTTGACCTTGGTCTTCTCTTTATGCCTTTTATACACTATTTAATCCTCAGTTTTGCTTCTCTTGATCTAGGATTCTACTCTGGAATATCAGAGAAATGTTCCCAGAGAGACCTCAAATGCAAAGATTCTTTTTACTTTAAGAAGGTCCAGACTCAGGCAACAAGCGCCACAGTCACCAGTGCTGAGGTCTGCCAGCCAGGCACCCGGACTCAGATGTCGTTTTACCCACAAGCATTTGTTCTGCACCTACTCTCTGCTGGCTAGTCTCTTGGTAGCTAGAATAATGGAGTAGCTTACAGTTCTCATATTCCCCTTTTCCTTCCAGATCATAAATGCAGATGCTCTCTTTTGGGTTCCCATAAGTTGATGTTTAGTAAATTTTCAGTTTATTCTTTACCCAAACTCCATACCGGTTCTAGAATTCAGCTGGGTTTGCTCACAAGTCAGTCTCAGCTCTGTGACCCTAGTAATTCATCACTTGTAATAAGAGAGACTTACTGCAGATCAACTACTGCATGTGAAGGGATCCAAACACCAGCACACAAAAAGAGAAGGTTAAGGAACAGTTAACAGTGGAGGTTAAATTCACTTCAGGATAGGGTTTAAAGCACAAATCTACAGTTTTCTTTAATTGTAATCTTTCTGTACAAAACTATTGATTGAATACTTCTTTTTATTTTTAAAAGATTTATTTATGCGTACAAGAACTGGGGTATAGGCCAGAGGTGCGGGGAGGGTGAGAAGATTCACCAGAGACAGAGTGGGGAGCAGAACAGGCAGACTGACTGAAATACACTGCTAAGGGGAGCAGCGGGCGAGACAGGAGAGGTCTGCTGGGCCATGTGGGTAGCTCCCTGGCCTCCAGGGATCGAGTGCTGCAGTGCTGTGCTTAACCCCTTGTGCTACCAGGGAGGCCCTGAATAATTCTTGCTTAAATTTTGTGATATTGTTTAAAAATGAGCAATGATGTAAAAAAATAAAAAAAATTAATATAAAAAAAGAAACCAGTGTAGTGAGGCAGAATTTATTTATGATAAGTGATATAAAAAGCATAAGGTTGTGCATAGTACATTATGCAAAAATAATAATCACTGAGTCCTGACTTCTATTATTTTTCCACAAATCAAATGGTTTTAATAAAAATATGTATATTTTTATCATCACAAATAAATAAATAAATAAATTTTGTGATACTCTCATAATATTATATTTAATCATTTTAGATATTTAAATCCATGTCCCATTCTCTGGCCAGTTTCACTGACCTACATCTTCATTTCCCTAAAATCACATTGCTTTAAGTTGCAGGACCAGATCCATTTCTCCTAAACTTACCTCCTTCTTCCTGCCTCCTCATGCCTTGCCTCACGCCTTCTCTGGAAAGATAAGGAACTACAGTCTCCCTTGAGGAACTTGCATTCTACTTAGGAAAACAGTATTTATGCCCCTGAAATAAGTAAAGTGCTCAAATGGCTATTTGACATAATAACACAAATAAAATGCAGAGATTAACAACCAGCTTCTCTATAAGCTACTCACTATTCTATACAAATGGCTCTAACTCCTCCCAAATACACACACATCTCTACTAATGCATAATCTTGCTCTTGTTTTTCAGATTAGCCTGATTAAAATTGTATAAAGCAAAACTCAATGCGGTCACTTCAAGAAATGTAGAAATGAAGACCTAGTTATTTGAATCAATGTTTTTATTTTATTTTGAAGGGAAAATATAATGTGGGGTAGGAACATTATCAAATGGTTTATATAAATTTGAAGCCATAATAGGGGAAACAAGCAGAATTTTGAGAATAATTTTTCATTGATATTTTGCTGGCTTAGCTGTGCAAGAATATATTCTGTACTATCAGCTCACTGATGAATTTATTATATTTGGTGCTTCAAGAGATGTAAACATTTGATTTAAGAAGATAAGGCTTCTCTTCTTATGTAGATCAGGAGTCAAGATGGAAAAAAAATTTTTTTCTAATCAAATTTTTCTGATTTTAAAAGCTCTAAAATTAAGTTGTTTCTTCATGACCCAAGGTAAATTCTAGGTCTCCATAATGTTTAACATGAATACCATGCTCTTCATTCAGCATGCTGTAACTCCATCTGTCTCTTGACCTAATCCATCGCCACCACCCTCTATTCCCTGCCAGTCCCACTCAAAATTCCATCCAGTTGCCTCATCAAGAAACTCAAAAGGCAGGGCCTCCCTGGTGGCACAAGGGGTTAAGCACAGCACTCTGAAGCTATCCATAGCCTCTGCATGACCAGTTCGATTCTCTGCTAGCCAGGGAGCTAACCCACATGGTGCAGCAGACCTCTCCTGTTTCACCTGCTGCTCCCCTCAGCAGTGTATTTCAGTCAGTCTGCCTGGTCTGCTCCCTATTCTATCACTGGTAAATCCTCTCGCCAACACCCTCCTGCCCCCCGCACCTCTGGCCTGTACCCCAGTTCTTGTATGCATAAATAAATAAATTTTTAAAAAGAAAAAGAAAGAAACTCAAAAGGCAAAGTCACTAGAAAAGGTCACAGAAACACAGGAAATCTTGACTGACAGCAGCCATCTTGTCCTTCAAGCTCCAGGCTGAGACCAAGCTCTTGGGGGGTTGGATAATCTCAAATGAACATGGGATCCGTGGTTGACAGGATTCACAAGACCCCATTGGATTCTGATCTTTATTGTTTGTTCATCAGGCTACCTATAACGTCCTCTTAAAGATTGTATTTTCCAGTCAGAGACAAGAATGAGTTTGGGGCTAATTCATTCATTTACTGGACAATATAATCTAAATTTGTCTACCAGGTGGATGCCATTCAAATTTTTTCTCCCCAGTAGGCATTCAGCAATGGGCAAGAGTTTTGAGGTCCATACTAACCTGGAAGTTCCCATTCCCTTGAAGCATTCCAGAAAACTCTGGGGAAGAGTGACGGCTTGAGACCTAAAGAAGCCTGTAGCAAGATTTGGGTAACATCCAAGATCTGACAATTGATCGCCTACTCTTTCTTTTTTTTTTCCCTTTGGATGCCATCAACCAAGGGGTGTTTAGGAATGTGCTAATAATTCCCAGGAGAAATTGGCCAGGATTACCTCGTCATGACTAATGAAGCTGTCATCCGCCATTCCTTCCTGCTGTTTAATAATGCCTTCCAAGGAGTGCTTTATGAAGATGGATAGTATTGTAATTCTGCACCCAAGAAACTGGCACAATGTCAATGAAAACAGAGGCCAGCTTATTTTGCATGCCACTCTATTTTTCATTATGCTTCACAATAACTTGTTATTAAATGAAAATGAATTCACAATTAGGAACTAGATACTATTTAATAACTGTTCAATAGAGTTTCATGATTCAATGTTTTTTTTTATTTTGGTCAATTGTGTAGCAGTCTTATGATTAAATGCCATTCTGGATAGGTGAAGTTATGTTTTCTAGAACAATCTTTAATATTTCATGAAACTTGGTCATTAAAAATGATGCTATTTAGACCATCATTTATAAGATTCTCACTTTGAATTGGCCATTTTAAAACCAGGAAGAGTAGGGGAGACCATGTCCAGAAGTATTCCCAGAAAATGACATGGAGTGAGGATATGACAGGGAGTTTATGTTCAAGAATAATGGCTCTTCATACAGGGTCTGGGATGCTTTCTGAAGAGCAGAATCCCAAGCCACCCTCCGCAAAGAGTGTGCATCAGACAAGATAGTCAATGTTATTCCACAAGAGCAAATTTACCCCAAAAATATTAGGGGCTTAAAATGACAACTATCTGTTTCTCGTTTGTGCTTCATGTCCATCCCAGAGCTGTATCTGACGTGAGCTGTCTTGGAAGCCAGAGGCTAAAGCCCCCACTATGTGGAATGGTTCCAGATCTCTAGAGGGTCTGAGATTAGCAATTAGAAGTTTGACCTTGGGCCTCCTTGATGGCACAGGGGTTAAAAGCAACACTATTAAACTCTTGACAGCCACTGAAGCATGAGTTTGATCTCCCACCAGCCAGGAGCAGGTCACATGGTGCAGCAGACCTGGCCTGTCTTGCCCACTGCTCTCCTCAGCAGTGTATTTCAGTAGATCCACTTATTCTGCTCCCCACTCTGTCTCTGGTGAATCCTCTCACCACCACCACCCCTCCCCTCCCCTCCCCCCACTGCATCACTGGTCTACACCCCAGTTCTTGTATGCATAAATAAATAAATCTTCAAAAAAAAAAAAGATGACTTAGGGGATAGGGAGACTGACACTACCAGATATTTTGAATTCTTCATAAAGAAAATAGTGTCATTTTGTCCCACAAATAAATAAATCACACTGAAAGTAACAAGTCAATGACGCTGAAAAGATCTGCATATTGACAGAAATACACTGCTGAGGGGAGTAGCAGGTGAGACAGGAGAGGTCTGCTGTGCCATGTGGGTCACCTCCCTGTCTAGGGCTCAAACTCATGCTGCAGTGGCTGTGGATAACTTCATAGTGCTGAGACTTAACTCCTTGTGCCACCAGGGAGGTCCCCTTCCCTCACCTTTTTGACCCCCATTCTTTCCCCCTCCCACTCCCTGCAATATGTCTCAGTTCTACAGTTTGCCTGCTAGTTTTGTCTCTTTTTATATAAAAGAAAATATATTTTTCAAATATTTATTTTATAATTAGTCATATGTACTATGTCTAAGACTGTAATTTCTCTACTGATGCTTCTGTGTCTTCTTGGTAGACAATTACACATTGTATATAATATAGAGATTTGCAAATAATGATCATTTGGTTTGTTTCCCTGCTGACAGTTATATTCCATTTCTTTCTTTCTTTTTTATCTCAGTGAATTAGTTAGGATTCCAGAACAATGTTAAATTATAAAGGTGATAGCAGGTATTCTCATCTCCATCCTGATTGTAAGAAGATTGCCTCTAATATTTTGTTTTTTATAGAGCACCAACTGTCTTGCTTTTTTCTTTAGAATGAGAGGGTTTTGTTTTCTATTCCATGTGTATTTGTAAAGCAGAATGGTTACAAAAAAAATTGAAACTTGTTACATTTTTCAGTACTATTTTGCAAAATTAAAAAATCAAACTTGATTATCACTCTTGGGTTATTTGTACCAGAAAGTGCATTAGAAACTCCGTTCTGGGGCAGTCTTTTCACTTCTTTGTGCCTCAGTTTCCTCCTTGTAAAGAAGATGCAATTATTTTCTCCTTGAAGAGAGATGCGATTATTTCAGAATTTACTTCAATTTGTTAATAGTTTAATGAAATCTTTTTTACAGTCAAAAAAATTTCTACAAAGTCAGCCTCAAGGCAGATCACAAATTTGGCAAAGCTGAAGATGAAAAGCTTAGATTGTGTACATAGAAAACCAAATTGAAAATACTTCAAGATAAGCAGACTATGAAATCTGCATGAAATTCATGGCTTAGCTTTTAAAAATACTATTACTTCTTGAGTACTTAAGTCCCAGGAACAGTGTTTTCCTCATAACTGCCTGTTCATTGTTTTTACAGCACCATGTAGTAGATAAAATCATTCCACTTTGCAGATGGGGAAACTGAGGAGGCTAGAGGGTGGGAGTTCTGTAGATTAGCTCAAGGGGCGCTCCACCTCCCTCCTGGTTTACTTCTTCCTGTTTGCATAGCCTGCAAAGTAAAAGCCCACTTTTCCCAGGTCCCCTTGCAAAGATTTGAGACATGATTTAGCATGCATCAATCAGCTGCATTGGCCAGAGATTTGGTTTTGGAAGGGAGTTAGGTGGGGAGAGACAGCATACAAGAGTGCATTGTGCAGATTACCATAGGAACCTGTGGCTCTGGTGCCCACAAGTCAGGGGGAGCTTCCTGCTCCCAGCTCACAGTCAAGACTAGAGGTTCTGGAGAGAACAGCCAGCACAGCTACTTCCTGAGTCCCCAGATTGAACAGACAAAATTCCCTCCACATTCAGACCCTTCCAGAGACCATCCCCAGAGGAGGGTCCAGCCCCTCCAGCAATGAAGCATCTTTCCCTTATTAAATCTTTCCTGCCTAAGTCAACTAAAGTGGTTTGTGGTTTCTCCTCTTGGCCCTTGAACTCAGCTCATTATATGCATTTAATCTTTCTTTCCTCATGTGTTCTCTTTGGTTAAATAGTAGAAGCCACAAAGTAGAGCAAGTCCCCTTTAATTGTGTTGATAGGTTCATGAAAACTGCAAATTTATGCAAAATGACATGTAATGAAACCAGGTCCTCGAATAATATCTTTTTGCTTGATTTTAGCCAGAATTCTTTTTTTCTCATCAGCAATATAAGACAACATTGAATGAGAAGACATTGTTCCAGGACCTGCTGTGTAATGGGGCAGCCACTGGATTTGGATCCGGTGAGCCGGGTTCTAACACTCCCCTGTTATTTAACAGCTGCATGACTTTGGGCAAGTTTCTTAATTCTTCTGGGTCTCCTTATTTGTGTCTTTGACATGAGAGAATACAGTGTCACTTCTGGCTCTAACATTCTATGATTATTGTTGACCCACAAGAATATGAAGCACCCATGACGCAGATTGCCTGCTTGGCAGTTCCCAACAAGTCAATTACAGGCCTGAAATTTGCAGCACTATTTCCCCAGCCTTGGCTCTTCCTCAGTTTACCCCATTTGGTAGAATGCTCTGTGGTGGGCCTGGGCTGCAGACACCCCCTCTTCTCACCCAGAGAAGGACTTGAACCATGGGAGCACCACATTACATGGGGCTGGGCACAGGGGGTGGGTAATACCAGCAGGATTTAACTTCTATGGGAAGCTGCTGAGCAGGCAAGCTGAGGCTTACAAAGCCTGTGTCTGCTAAAGATCAAGCCAAGCAAAAGGTCAGGAAACTGGAAAATTAGGACAGGGCCACAGAGAAATCTGGGGGCAGAGGTCAGTCACAGGTCAGGGATGGAAGCCAGGAAGTCTAGCCTGAGGCCACAGAATCGACAGTTCAGAAAACCATGGTCTCAGGGAGCAGACAGGGACACGGACTAGCAGTTATCCTCACAAGGAGGACAAGGAATTCAGAGTCCAGGTGAGGTAGAGGAGGGTCCTCATCTGCCCTCCACTTAACCTGTTCAGACTCACGTAATTCAGCCCCTGGCACAGCACAGAAGCTCAGAAAGTTGTTGCATTGCATTGACTTGAATAAGTGAAGACCACCAGGGTCACAGCACAGAGTAAACCTAGTTTGGAACAGATGTTCCCAGACCCAATGAAAAGGAGGAAGTGTTTTCACAAGTAAGTAAATCAGCTGCCTTTGGGGACCAAGGACAAAATGTTGCAGAGCAGTTGACTTCTGCAAATGTCGGGGATTGGGGTCAGGGCTTGGGGAGGTGGGGAGAGAGCTGGATGGGGATGCTGCAGTGGCCATAGAACGTGTCTTCCAGGGCCTCCCCGGTGGCGCAGCGGTTGAGCGCTGGGTTGCGAGGCTGCCCGCAGCCTCTGCAGCGCCGGTTTGATCCCCGGCTGCTCCCCGGCCACCGGAGGAGGGTCCCACATGGCGCAGACCTCTCCTGCCGCCCACTGCTCCCCTCAGCAGTGTACTTCGGTCCTTCTGCCTGCTCTGCTCCCCGCTCTGGCTCTGGTGAATTCTCTCACCCTCCCACGCTTCTGACTGCACCCAGTACTTGTATGTACAAATAAATAAATAAATAAATCTTTAAAAAAAAAAAAAAAAAGAACGTGTCTTCCAGTGTCCCATCATTTTTCAGGGAGAATGAAGACACTTCCAACAACAGCTTGTGCCTTGATAGTTTGCCATCTTCGTGTTTATAACACTCGACCCGTCAAGCCCATATTAGCTCTCTAAATACTACCTTTTCTAAATCTGTTCTCTGGTCCTTTTCAACATGGAATCTGATGAACAAATGACTAAAATAGCATCATTTCTTTCCCTTCCCAAAGCTTATTGCTTTTTGCAGGTGAACTAACAATGATGAATTTAGAGCAGCAGGCCAACTGTCTGGAGGAGGAACCCAGCAAGTGCAATGTTACCTTGAAGGATAAATGGTTCATCTTCATTATTGGTGGATCCACATTTGTGAATTTGCTTACTTACTAAAATTCACCTACTAAAATTCAACCCAAAATCAGTTCATCATGGCCATCGTGGTCATTCATTGATGTGTGCAGAGAGGTGAAAATTTTGAGTCCTCCAAACAACATGGTCCCTGATGGGGTTGGACAAGGTGACTGTCCGCCTCCTGTGTCAGTTATCAGACTGTAAACAAGTGTCCTTTTCACAGTCTATATTTTCACACCTTTATGCTTTTTGATGGTGGTGTCACTATTTAGTGGCCCCAAACACAGTGCTGAAGAGCTGTCTAGAGCTCTTATATTCCAGAAGTCTTATATCGTGCCCCTCGTGGAGAAGATGTGTGTGTTAGATACATTTTGTTCAGGCACAAATTATAGTGTTGTAAGTAATGAATTCAGTCTAATGTGGACAAATCAACAATATATTTTACATAAGGTGTTTTTAAATGGTAACATACAAAAAGCAAGGTCATGTACTGATTCATTAGTGAAAATGTGCTGACCAGAGATGTGAAGGCAGTTAACCATGTATTGCTCCAGGAACAGTAATGTAGCATTTCAGTGTTCACCATGATTTTCTAGGACATTCTACAAAAAAATGAGAATGGATAATATTTGGTCTAGCTCTATACTGGTGCTCATCCTCACAATTACTAGGAAATGCTTACAGAGGCCTCCGGTGCAATTATTGCAAAGAAGTACAATGCAAATGTTTGGAAACTTTTTTGAGATCTTTTCTTCTTAACTTTTCTAACAGGCATGGCCTAAAATTCTAATTGGCAAACCATGGATGTGATGGCCCCTTTAAGATGAGATATGCTATCTAAAAACTGAAATAAAATGAAGTTCTGTAGCAATTCTGCCAGACTTTTTTTTCTTTTTTTTTTTTTTTCTTTTTTACTGTCTTATGGTTTTGGGGAACTTCCCTCCCCATCCCAAACATCCCAAACAAACTCCTGATGTGAATATAAAACTCTTAAATGGGGCTTCTAAGTGATGAATAGTTTCACTAAAAATTGCTCCTAAACAGAAAGCTGGGTTCAGGGCAGAAATGGGTGGGCAGAGATTTACAAAAGGAGTCCTCATTCTTACTTTAGCAGATTGTAGAGGGTGGATTTAGTCACCAACAGAGGGAAATCTTCTTCTGGCACTTAGTCTAAACTACATCCGATCCTTCCAGAATTATCCTGACTGGAATTGGAGGCTGATAACACTCTGGCAAGAATACACTCAAATGATACTAGGAGACCACTGCTAATATAGATGTCTGGTAAGGATTCTTAATCTTTAGTCTATACAGGCTAAGACAGGAATCCTGTGTTTATTTTTAAGCAGTGATACCAGGTAGTTTGCTTCCCCAAATTGCTTAAGTGTGTAGTGAGGATTTGAGGGGTTCAAATGTTAGCTAATTTTTTGCTTTCCTGGAAAGAAAGGCATTTTAAGGTGCCATGGGGTAACTTTCTTTTATATTTCTCTTTTAGTTAGTAGCCATGAATTTCTTTTCCATTTAAATTTGTGGGATGAAAAGAAGACTTTCCTCCCCATCATTTACTCTTCCCCAGGATCTTAAACGCCACCTATTCTAAACAGCCACATTTCTCACAGAAAGGAGCTGAAAGACTCCTCAGTGATGCCTCCCTTGAGCCAAGGGCCCCTCTCAGGGTTCCCTCAGGGCCTCAGCCACTGGCCTTAGCAGCCTCGAGCAGACGGTTTGTGAGGCTGAGTCCAGGGAGGAATTTGTAGCAGGGGACTGGGGTCATCTGCCTTCCTGTTTTCTACTTAGTGACACGCTTTCTCACACAGAGGTCGAGAGTTAGGGCCTCACAAATGCATCCTTTGAGATGAGCTGCTAGAAATGTTTTTTAAATAAGAGTCCTTTTCCCTTGAGACACCAAGAGTTTGAACCTCAGACCTTTCAATCCCTCAACAGACACTATAAACCACAAATGTGCTACATGTTGAAAGGACATGCAAGTGACTAGCGCTTTGGTCTTCTCCTTAGCTGAACACTTGTGCAGGCTGCCCACGCTGGGGGGGTGGGGAAGGGAAACTGTCTCTGCTAGCAGGAAGCCATCAGGGGCCTATCAACTCTGATAGCCATCCCCAGTAGGCCTTTTCCCAACACTGGGCCAGGCCCAGACCTGCCACTCAGCACATTGGTGGATGGCCTGCTTGTCCTCTAGGCAGCCTGCCTGAAAGTCTCCTTTGGCTTGTTACTGTGAGACAAAAAAAAAAAAAAAAAAAACAGCTGCTGCTCTGCAGGGAGATGGGAGGGTGAGCACAGACCCGAAGCCACTGAAGGATCAGGGGAGCAGCCACGCTGGTGCTGGAGGCCAAAACCAACAGGTATGGATTTAGGGAAATATGTTACAATGCTTTCTTGCTTCTCTTCCTTTTTTCTATCTTTTCTCTTTAAATTGTTTTTTCAGGGCCTCCCTGGTGGCACAAGGGGTTAAGTCTCAGCACTATGAAGCTATGGGCAGCCACTGCAACACAACATAGTTCGGTCCCAGCCAGGTAGCTGACCCACAGGGAGCTGCAGACCTCTCCTGTCTCGCCCACTTCTTCCCTCACAGTGTATTTCAGTAGATCTGCCTGTTCTGGTCCCCACTCTGTCTCTGGTGAATCCTCTCACTCCCTGCACCTCTGGCCTATACCCTGTTCTTGTGTGCATAAATAATAAATAAATCTTTTTTAAAAAAGAAAAAGAACAGAGCAGGGTTCCATGTAGTGGGGTGCCAGATGTGAGGTAGGGACCTCTGTTCTTTCCTGGAGACTGTTTGGTTCCTGACACCTCAAAGCTTCTGTCTTCCAGCTAAACATTGTTGGGGAGGGAAAATTCATCCCCTGCCCTTCAAGATTCCTTCAGCAGGTACAATAATTAAATTGACATAAAACACTAACAGGAGAAAAAAAATATAATTTTGGGTCTATGGGAACTCTACAGAGATGACAGGGTCAAACACAGAAAGGTAAAGTATATATGTCAACCTATGCTAAGGAGCGGGGTGGAAGCCTGGGCAGGAGGACAGTTCATAGAAGAATAAGAAGAGTAGATGTTTGGTAATTAGCTGTGTGCCCCACCAAACATAAAAAGTTATTTCTGTCGATAACTCTGTCTGCACGGCACCCCTTCCTCCATCAAAATTCTTTTTTGCATTTAGGAAAAGACAAAATTTTCTTTTAAGTCTGCAGAATCCAGATTGCCTTCCGCTCAAAATAATCCTTGGAATACCACCTGTAAATCTGTGAATCGGGAGACCATATTATCTTAACACCAAATCAGAATACTTTACAAAGCACTTTTCCTAACATTTTTTCATTCGGTGAATTTTATTTTCTAGAAATTCTTTCTATTATCAAAGCAAATCATAAATGTTATTTAAAATTTTTAAACAAAACATTTAAAAATTTTATTTTTTTTTTTTTTTTTTTTTTTTTTTTAGAGGCATGCTTTATTTGTTTGCTGGTTTGTTTGTTTGTTTTGTTTATACATGCACTGGGTACAGTCAGAAGCGCGGGAGGGTGAGAGAATTCACCAGAGCCAGAGCGGGGAGCAGAACAGGCAGAAGGACCGAAGTACACTGCTGAGGGGAGCAGCGGGCGGCAGGAGAGGTCTGCACGCCATGTGGGACCCTCCTCCGGTGGCCGGGGAGCAGCCGGGGATCGAACTGGCGCCGCAGAGGCCGTGCGCAGTTTCGCAACCCAGCGCTCAACCGCTGCGCCACCGGGGAGGCCCAACATTTAAAAATTTTAAATGGAAAATCCACCCCCTCCACACATCACCGCCCCTCTCCCACTTGCCTTGCGGGAGAAAGAACCACGGTTCACAGTGTGTGGTATATCGTTCAGGTGTTTCTCTATGTGTGCATGCATGTGCACATGGGAGTGCACATGTGTGTTTGTGTGTGCATGTGTGCATAGGTGTGTACAGATGTGTTGTTTTCTATAAAAATGGGGCCCACTGACATACTCTAGCAGTATTTGATTTTATCCACTCATTGCATTAAAAACATCTTTTCAGGAACAACTTTCTTATATTTATTTATTTGTTTATTTATTTATTACATCATTGTTCATTTTTAAACAATATTTGCTTCCCCCACCCCCTCTAGTGTAGTCCCCATAGAGTTTCCTTCACCAAGGCACCTGTGCACCATCACCTCAGTCCCCTGTGCTCCTCCTCCCTCCTTCTGATGTGTCCGAGTGAAAGCCTCCCTCTTTCCAGTAAGTTCACTGGCGTTCAGTGGCAGAGGCTGCTTCACCTCTCCCTCTTCCTTCCCTGCAGGATGTCTCTGATTTATAATTGCCTGTTTTTGCTTTGTTGTGTTTTGTATTATTTCTATTTTCTTACACTGATGACTTGTTTCCCCTATATTCCCGCTATAAGTGAAACCAACCGATATTTTTATTTTTCTTTCTGGCTTATTTCACTGGGCTTAATTCCTTCTAGTTCCATCCACATTACTGCGAATGGCATAAGTTTATCTTTTTTGATGGCTGAATAATATTCCATTGTGTATATATGCCACATCTTCTTGATCCTGACTGAAACGTTGTTAAGCAACACTTGGCTATGTTGGACGGTGCATTTCTAGAAAACTTGGGATAAACCCAGCCTCTGCTCCTACAGGAGTTACAGGACAAAACTTGGAAGTCGGATTTCTTGGATTTGAACTGTAATTCCTTCGATTGACCAGAGGTTGCCCTTGAACAGATGACCTAAACGCTGAGCCAGGTCCGCACATCTGTAAATTGAGGATAACAGAAATGCCCTATTGGGTTGTTAAAAAAAGGAGTCAGTGTGTTGATACTTGTAGAGCAGTTGAACGTGTGCTTAAGCATATAAGTGCTGAATAAATGTTAGAAATATAATCTCCACCTAAGAATAGGAATGGAAGAAGGGAAAACTTGGGGAGGGGAGACAGGAAAGAGCAAGTTTTGAGTAAATGAAAAGGTGTTTTAGGGGCCTCCCTGGTGGCTCAAGACATTGAGACGCAACCTAAGAAGTTGTCCATAGCCACTGCAGCACTAGTTCTATCCTTCCCCCACTACTCCCTACCCCGCTGGCCAGGGAGCAACCCACATGGCGCAGCAGACCTCTCCTGTCTCACCGGCTGCTCTCCTCAGCAGTGTATTTCAGTCAGTCTGCCTGTTCTGCTCCCCACTCTGGTGAATTCTCTCAACCCCCCTCCATACCTCTGGCTTGTACCCCAGCTCTTGGATGCATAAATAATCTTTTTTCAAAAAAAGTTGTTTTAATCCCCCCGGCAAAGTGGATCCGCAGTGCTAACAAACCCATGCCAAACTTTACCTTGACCACAGTCTTCAGAGGAGCAAAGGGGAAGCAAAAAGCACCATTTGGAAAGTGAACTCCCTTAGCCATTTACTGAATTCTTCTTTTCCCCAGAGGGCACCTCTCCCCAGAGCTGCTCACAACTCCCCCCATTCCACCCCACCCCCTGCCTGGGGCCACGCCTGACAAGCGTCCATCAGCAGCCTCACCCAGAGCCCAGGTGGCTGCACCAGCCTCCCTGGGTCTTCTGGCAAATAGCGGTCCCCCCAGGGCACCCTGTTTTGCAGCTGTTTTAAGGTTCATTCTAGTAAATGGTGGGAAAGAAGAAATGTAACTTTGTCATGGAAGTGAGATCCTTCTTCCACAGAGAAAACAGTCAGTATAGTGGGAATAAATGGAGGCAAGAAAGCAAGTATTTTCCTCTTGGGCTTTTTTAATAGTTTAGGCATTCATTCACACTGTTAGCCCTTCCCTCCTACTCACACAACCCCATGTACAGAATGTTTGGAATGTGTTTCTCTGGCTATTGCTATCCCCTGAAACACCACTCTGGGCGGCAAGATCAATTGACCTATTTGTCTCTCTAATCCTACCCAGTGAGTAACTCATGAATGAATGAAGGAAAAAAACGACCCCTGAAAACCCATATTCTGAAATACATGTTCTCTGAACACTGACCTTCTGCGTTATGATTGGGATTTAAATGAGGACAATTCAATATGTCATCACAGCTGTAGACTGTAAAGAAAACTAAGAAATATACCTTTGTCTTAGGAAAAGGCACCAGCACCAGGATTGGCCATCAGGATACCTGGGTAAAAGTCTCAACCTTGCCCTCAGGCATCCAGACTTGACTTCCTTTTTTTTTTTTTAAGATTTTTTTTTATGCATATAAGAGCTGGGGTGTAGGCCAGAGGTGTGGGGGGTGAGAAGATTCACCAGAGACTTCCTTTTTTGTAAAAAAATAAATAAATAAAGTGGGAGAGAAACAGATGATCTCCAGGACCTCAAAGTCTGGGTTCCTGGGGTAACACCATCCCACCCACTCAGTTGCAAGTTTCCCAGCCAGGAGCCACTGGGCAGCCTTTTTCAAAGAGCACCAGGACTTTGCTGCTCATGCTGCAGCTTCTAAAGGGGCCAATGTTCTAGCAGTACAACAGAAAGGTCCATAGCCCTTGTCTTCTAGGGGAGCCAACCTCATCCCCCAGGCCACTAGTAACAGCCCCATCACCTCAGTGGCTTTTGAGGGGGGATTTCCATTCACAAACCCCATTCAGAGGCTTTTTGGAAGCCTTCTGTCCTGGTGCAATGAAGCAGGCTGCCTCTTTTTCCAGCAAATGTCCCAAAGGGAAATGACATTCACCAAGAATTTGGACAAACTTTTTAAGAAGAAGAAACTGTGAAAATTGCGCAGATCCTTGTTACTTAAAGCATTTGAGAAGAAAACTGCAGGAAGTGGTAGAATCAGGACATAAAGGACATCATTTGCCTGCCTTATTATCTCATTTTTCAGTGGGGCTGACAGGACAGCTGCCTGTTATTACAGGGCACACCAGGAAATGTTTAGCTGCCAAACAGAAAAGAACGAGGGAGGGATTAGCAGCCCTGTTCATGCCACACAAATAGAATTCTTGCACCTGGTAGTCATGCAGTTAGATTTATCATCTTCGTAGGGTATGTTACTTAAATCCCATTTATAAAGAAACAAAAACAACCTAAAAAGGCGCCTTAATGTTTTTGTAATTATGATAAGTATTAGTAACCATTTTGCAGTTTTTAGTCTAGATTAAATTAATTGGTAGTGGTTTTCATTGAATCACACTAATCTTTTATTTGGTTTCTGTAATGTGGTAAATTTACTATTCTAAGTTGCACATCTAAAGTGTCCTTAAAAATGAAAGATCAATAACACTTTAATCCTCCAGAAGGCTGCTGTCCTTAATGATGTGTGACGACAGCGATCTCTTTGCAAGGTGGCGGATCACCCACAGATGTGACATTTGAAAGGAAGTCAATAATTTGTTTCTTAGCTCCATTTTCTGATGCCAGGGGATGGAGAGGTGGGGGTGAGGGAGCTTGCTCCTTGAGCTGATAGCACAGTGGAGACCCAGAGCCCATGCTGGCTGGAGAGGCTACGGGAGGACAACAGGGCCCCCCAAATGCCCTCCCTTGTTCCCACCAAGTGTGACTCCATTTTTCTCATGCCAGACCCCAGGGAGGAAGCTGGCAGGAGGAAAAAGTGAGCCCTAGATCTTGTACAACTTCCCTTTAGCATCACCTGTCATGTATTTTATTTTAAAAGATTTATTTATTTATGCATACAACAACAGTTTACAGGCTAGAGATGTGGGGGGTGAGAGGATTCACCAGAGACAGTGGGGAACAGAACAGGCAGATCTACTGAAATACAGTGCTGAGGGGAGCAGCAGGCGGTCTGCTATGCCATGTGGGTCCACTCCTTGGCCGGGGATCAATCTCGTGCTGCAGTAGCTGTGGATAGCTTCACAGATCTGCATCTCTTGTGCCACCAGGGAGGCCCACCTGTCATGTATTTTATAAATCTTTGAGTTAATTAAAAAAAAAAATCAACTCCTAGAGCCTTGTTGCTTAAAGCATTAGGAGAGGAACTTGAGGTTGTTAAATCTTCATTCCTCTTGAGGCATCTCCTAGGCCTCTCTGGGCCAACACTCAAATAAAGGAGAATGAGACCAAATCCAACCTTGTGGGAGCACCTCACAATTGGGGGCGGGGGGCCAGGGGCATCCCAATAGGAAGGATCCACAAAAAGGTCACACAAAGGCCTGAGAGAGGAACTGCCAAAATCTGATAGGACTAGAACTCAGGGAAGCTACAGAGAAGCAGAGGGAGCTGAATCTGGAGCTCGAATGCAGAGGGCTTAAAGGCCTATTAAGGGGGATGGTCTTTGCCCTCCACGTGGGAGCCACTGGGCACTGGTGATATTTGAGAAATCACCCCCACAGTGTAAATTTAAAGGAAAAGTGTCTAAAGAGTGGGAGACTTAGGCGACTCTCAGAATATTCCAAGTCGGAGGTGCTGAGGCCGCATAGCAGCAGGTCCCAAGAGCTGCATGCAGAACTTTGGCAAGACACTGGTTGGCTGCAGAGAAGAGGGGTTAACTTGTCTCTTGGGCATGTTGGTGAGGAATGATACCATTAGGAAATCTGGGGTTTGGCAGAAGAATGGAATGGGAAATGAGGGAAGAATCGATTTGCACCTTGTGGACATGCCAGGCTCAGTGTGCTGTGGGGTCTCCATGTGGAGAGTCTGTTGGGAGAGAGTGTGAGCAATCAGGCCCCAATCACTGGTGCCCAAGGAGATTCAGGAAGTATAGATTTCATAGTTATTGTGACAGTTCTTTGGAGCTTATCTCAATAGAGATGGTGGATGAATTCACTGAATTTAATATAATCACTCAAGGAGAATGTATAGTCAGACTAAATACAGGTTGAAAACTCCATTTGTTATGATATGAATGTTGTGGCCTCCAAAAGGCATGTTGAAATCCTAGCCCCAATGTGATGGTATTTGGAGGTGGGGCTTTTTGGGGGGAGTTGAGGAGGAGTATGATTCAGTCTGGAGGGAGGAACCACCAGGAATGGGATTAATGCTCTTATAGAAGAACCCCCAGAGAGCTCCCTCGCCCCTTGCACCAGGTGAGGTCACAGCAAGACATCTATGAATCAGGAAAAGAAGCCTCACCAGACACTAAATCTGCCAGGGCCTTGATCTTGGACTTACCATTCTCCAGAACCGAAGGAAGAAAGGCAGTCGCAACAGACTAGGACACCCCTCTGTCAATGTGGACACAGAAAGAAAAGCCGTGGCCCAAAAATCAGAGGAGAATAGAGTTTTCAAGAAGAAGGACCTTAACAACAACATCCCCTGCCAGACAGGTCAAGTATTCATGGGACCTGATGATGAGAGTGCTTGGTTTATTGTTTCAAGTGGTATTTGCATTTGCTTATACCCTTCTGTACTGGAAGGGCTGGCGGTCCCAGTCCCTCTGTACCCAGCTCCTCCAAAACAGAAACTGTATCCTTTAAGCCTCCCTGAGGTCCCCCTTTCTCCACAGTCTCCCCCGCCCCACCTCCCCTCTCCCTTGTCCTTGAGCTGTGTTTCCTAGGGACCTTGGCATTTCATCTGTGCTTTTCTCACAAGCCAACAGTTTCTACCATGCGCTGTTGTTATTTGCCATCAGGACGCGTTCCCACAATTCCATATTTAGCTCTTTGGGAGGAAGAATCAAATCCCAAATGATTTTTGTTCCTCCCACATCCACCCGCAACCTAGGACAGTGTGTTATCCAAACTAGGTATTTAATAATAGCCTTTAAAAGAACAAATACCTAACCTAACCCGATTTTAACCTTCTACTGACTTAACTGCTTCCAATCCACTTCCTGTTATCATCCATTTTTATTTTCTAAAAATATTAAATGATTGACATTTTAGCTTGTAAAATGTTTTAGAAACATAAACCTACTATGAGCAAAGTCAGGTATAAATATTTGATCTTTGCCAACTGAGTCAAATTATGTAGCCTCTTGGAATATGTTTTTTTGATCAGTAATGTGAGAAAAAGAATAACATCTACTTTTTTAAGGTGTTTCAATTATTAAATGAAGCAATGTATACACAGTGCTTAGCATAATGCCTTGCATATAGTAAAGGCATAACAAATAATAGATGTTATTATTATTATCAACTAGATATTTGAGATTTATTCCAGTTGCTTTCTTTTTTTTTTTAAGATTTATTTATGCATACAAGAATTGGGGTATAGGCCAGAGGTGGCAGGAGGTGAGAGGATTCACCAGAGACAGAGTGGGGAGCAAAACAGGCTGATGGACTGAAAGACACTGCTGAGGGGAGCAGCGGGCAAGACAGGAGAGGTCTGCTGTGCCATGTGGGTCACCTCCCTGGCCAGTGATCAAACTCCTGCTGCAGTGGCTGCGGATAGCTTCATAGTGCTACGACTTAATCCCTGAGCCACCCGGGAGGCCCAATTCCCGTTACTTTCTATGACTCTCCACTGATGCAGATAACTAAATACCTTATTTATAAAATATGCACATATTTGATGATACACGATAGCCCTAAAGGTAGGGTTAATCTTACACCTAAAATTTTAAATAGAGGGGGGCCTCCCTGGTGGTACAAGGGGTTAAGACACAACCTATGAAGCTGTCCATAGCCGCTGCAGCATGAGTTCGATCCCCAGCTAGGGAGCTACCCACATAGTGCAGCAGACCTCTCCTGACTCGCCTGCTACTCCCCTCAGCAGTATATTTCAGTAGATCTGCCTGTTCTGTTCCCCACTCTGTCTCTGGTGAATCCTCTCAACCCCTGCACCTCTGGCCTATACCCCAGTTCTTGTATGCATAAATAAATAAATCTTTAAAAAAATTTTAAATAGAATAAAAAAACAGAACTTGAAGCAAACTGAAAAAAATAAAACCCTTCACATTCCCTCTGTGGAATTTTCTGATGCAATTAGTGGCTATTATAACTCACTCATTTGTCACTACACAAACACTCTTTGAAGCCAAACCTAAAACCAACCCTGGAAAGTGAGACATTCAGAGAGGGAGGGAGGAGCACCAAGGAGGGAAGGAGCATGGTGGTGGACTGTGTGTGCTTTGGTGGTAGGAGCACTATGATAATAGCACCAGGAAGGAGTGCGAGAGTCCTATGCTTCCCAAATACAAACAATTGTGCAAACCAACATTGCCTCGATAAAAAGCTATTTTTTGAGCATTTACCATGTACAGATTGCTCTGGAAGGAGCTGAAGGGAAAACAGGATTGAATAAAGCACAAGCTTTGCTCTGAAGTATTCTGGGGTAAGGGTAAGTAAATAAGCACATACACATATGCCCAAGAAGGCACTGAAGGAGAAACTAGGAGAATCTTCAGGAAGAAGAGTACAGGAAACAGCAGTCACAAAGAATCCCATACCAGCCACATGCAGTAGGCAGCAAAAGCCCTAGGAGCTCGCCTTTCTCCCCATCACATTAAGGAGAAGCATTTTGCTGTCCACAAGGGCTTCTTTCTCTCCTCAGCTCAAAATCTTCACAAAGGGGAGGAAAGATATATTTATCAACACCACGGATGCAATGGAGTTTCAGTAGATCAGTTTCAAGGTGACCTCCCACTCACACTCCAGGAGCAGGATGATTTCTATGATGATGGTGAATCTTTTCTTTCTTTTGAAGCCTCAGAAGTGCCAATAAAAGAGCCTTAATGTGGGCCTTCCTCCTGGTGGCACAAGGGGTTAAGATGCAACACTATGGAGCTATCCGCAGCCACTGTAGCACAAGTTAGATCCCTGGCCAGGGAGGTGACCCACACAGCAAAGCAGACCTCTCCTGTCTTGCCCGCTGCTCCCCTCAGCAGTGTATTTCAGTCAGTCTGCCTGTTCTGTTCCCCGCTCTGTCTCTGGTGAATCCTCTAACATACACTCCCACACCTCTGGCCTGTACCCCAGTTCTTGTATGCATAAATAAATAAGTCTTTTTTTAAAAAAAGAACCTCAGTGCATCCAAGAAAGGTATTTTTTTTTTTTTTGAAAGAAACATTCTTCATTGGCTAAGCTGCTAAGATGAAAAAGAGGGTGGACTTACATTATTCTTTTTTTAAACGGGGTTTTATTTATTTTTAAATTTTCTATATATTTCACATAATTGTTCTTTTTTTTTTTTTTTTTTTTTTTTTTCTTTTTTTCTCAGGTTTAGTTCCCATAGAATTCCCACCACCAAGTCACCCGAGCACCATCACCTCAGTCGCTTGTGTCCTCCCCCTATCCAGGCAAGGTATTTTTTAACTGTCTATGGAAACCCAGATCTTCCTTAATTTCAGACATCTAACCCGCTCCTAGCTTCACCATCGGCAGGGAGCAGCTTCATGCTGCAAGGAGAACGCTCTCCTTGGAATGCTAAGCATCATTTTTGAAACAGAATTTTCCAAACCATTTGCCCTTTGTAATACATCCTTGAGCTCTGGGCTTTTTGAGAAGGGAGAGGGAGCCCCGATGACTCGAATTGATGTGCTGGGTCAGCGACACCATGGAGACATCTGCCTCTGCTTGATGAGCTGGTTCTCCTCACCTGCTTTGGTGGGTTTCTGCTTGTGAACAGGATAGATTTTAGACCAATGCTGGGTGGTTGCTGTGGCAGCGGGGAAACCTCCCTTGAGGATACTAGTATGTTCTGTTGGCCAGTTATCTGCAGATGGAACATGGAGACATTTCACCTGAGGTTATGCCTCTGAAAGTCTCAGTGCAAGAGGAGTGATCCGCACTTCCTGATAAACAAATGTCCTTGGCTTTACAATATCTAAATTTACCAGGTACCAGCAAGAATTTGAGTAATTTATGTTAACATGAATTTTTGGTGTGTTTAATAGGAGCTTTATGAAGATTATTTGCCAATACTTTGGGTTTTTAAATAAATATGAAATTTATTAGAGGAACCAATTTTTACCAATTCTAAAACCTAGTTTTCCTTAATCCTTAAAATTCAATATATAAACATTCTTCTATTTATAAATAGAGTAAATTTTAACCATCAGTTTCAAGGGGATTAAAGCTTCATCAACTAAAACTGCAGGAACTAAATTCTACTAAACAGTCTCATTTACATACTCAACTAATTAAATTCTATTAAAAATTGCAAGCTGCATTCTATATTTAATAGACTGGATTTTTTTTTTATCACTTCAAATGCTTCTAGCAAGCAAAATGTTCTCAAGTGTTCACATGACTCTAGTAATAGGTAACTCTTAAGCCTTCTGAAATCTCAATTTCTATTAAGTTTCCAGAAATGTTTTAGAACCTTAGCCAAAAGATTTTTGAAGGTCTTGCTATACATTTCAACTAAAAACTACAAATTATGCTCTCTAAATTGGGATAATAGCTCTCTAACAACTCAAATATTCCCTAAAAAGTATTGGAAATACTTACAATTGCAAAATGAGGGCCTTCCTGGTGGCACAGGGGTTATTAAAGTCTTAGCACTATCAAGCAATTGCCAGCCACTATGGCATGAGTTCCATCCCCAGCCAGCCAGGAAGGTGACCCACGTGGCACTGCAGACCTCTCCTGTCTTGCCTGTTGCTCCCCTCAGCAGTGTTTTTCAGTCAATCTGCCTGTTCTGCTCCCTCGTCTGTCTCAAGTGAATCCTCTCACCCCGCACACCTCTGGCCTGTACCCCAGTTCTTGTATGCGTAAGTAAATAATCTTTTTTAAAAAATTGTGTAGTTCTGTTTGTTCCCAAAGGACTCCCCAAGTTCAGACACAGCAGATGGAACATAGAAAGTGGCTCTCTTCAATAACACTGCCTCTCCAGGTCAATGAGCTTATGAATCACCTAGGTTTTCATTCAAGCACAGACTCTGACATAGTAGGTCTGGACTGAGGCCCAAGAGTCTTCATTTCTAACAATGTCTGATGATAGTGATACTTCAGGTCCTCAGGTCACATTGACAGAAAGAGTTTGAATAGTTGATGGTATTTGAGTTGTAGGTCATTCTGCCCCCCAATTTCTGTAAGTTTGCAAATCAGACCCCTAGCTTCTCTCACTATAGTCCTTCTGTCTCTTTCATCAGTCATTAGTCCTCTGCTCATGCTCTCTCTCTGTCTCTCTTTCTCTTTTTAATGCCATATCTTTTCTCTGCCTCCTTTCAAAACTACCCATGAGAATCTAATACTACAGTCATTTTATAATTATTCTTTATGTAGAGTTGGAAAGAAAACTATAAGAAAAAGGACACAAATTTCAGCTGAGTGTTAATAATAGTTACCACTTACTGTATGGCAATTACATGCCAGTCACAAGAACTATATGTCTCATTTAATTGTCTCATTTATTTGTCTCATATAATACAACCCTATGAAAATGGTATCATTATTCACATTTTAAAGGAAGAAGAAATTGAGGCTCAGCAAGGTTAATTATCTTGCCCTGGGTCAAAAAGCCATTACATGACTGAGTGTGATAGCTGCTCAGACATTCTTTGAAGCTCACCCTACAGGCCAGTCTTGTGACTAACTCTGATAGGTCTTGCAGTCTCAGTTCTGGCCTTTCTGAAACACAGTCACCTTGTAGACAAAATCAGGTTCACCCTCTTGAGGATGAGAGATTTCATGGAGAGGACCCAGTCATCCCAGTTGTTCCAGCCAAACCAGACATGGGAAGCCAGTGAGGCCATTTGGGACCAGCCATCCTTCAGCCGATCAGCCAGCTGATTGAGCACAGATGAGGGAGCCCAGCCACACAGGGCCCCACACAGGGCAGAGGCGAGCCATCCCAGGAGCGTTGCCTAAATGGTCAAACTTTTAATTTTTTTTAAAGATTTATTTTATTTATGCATGCATGCAAGAGCTGGGGTATAGGCCAGAGGTGTGTGTGTGGGTGGGTGGGTGGGGGGAGTGAGAGGATTCACCAGAGACAGAGTGGGGAACAGAACAGGCAGATTGACTGAAATACACTGCTGAGGGGAGCAGCTGGCGAGTCAGGAGAGGTCTGCTGCACCATTGGGTAGCTCCCTGGTTGGGGACTGAACTTGAGCTGCAGTGGCTGCTGATAGCTTCATAGTGCTGAGACTTAACCCCTTACGCCACCAGGGAGGCCCCAACCTTTTAATTTTTGAGTAAATAACTAGTTGCTCTGTTAAGCCACTAAAATATGGAGTGTTTTGTTATGCAACACAGATAATTGACCTAAGATTTGAATTCTAAGGACGTTTGACATTAAGTATCTCCTGAAGCAAAGCCGAGTTCCACCAAACCCTAATTTGATGATCCATAACTGGTTTGGGTCTGGCATATTCCACTCTGAGTCGCAGCTCTGGGCCTGCTGTAGCCCACGTGGCACTTCTGGTTTTCCTGTGGCCGCCTCCACCCTGCCGTGGACTGACCGCCTAACCTTCCTATCTTCTAGTTAACTTCCCCTTCAAGATTGCCCTTTCTTTTCTTCTTTGAATGTTCTTCCTGGTAACTGTTAGGTGGGGTTCAATTTCTAGGCCTTCTCTGACTCCGTAAGCCAGTGTTTCTTAATTTTTTATGTGCTTAAAAATTATCTAAAGATTTTGTTCAAATGAAGATTCTGGTCTATGTGACCTGGGGGAGGGCTTGGGATTCTGCATTTCAAATAAGCTCCCAGGTGATGCTGGTGCTGTTCACCTGGGGCTCTGAGCTACCCAAAAGCCATTATCCTTCCTTCACATAGAGGTCACAGCTAGTAGGGGTCTTGTCTGGACTCTTCAGCCAAATAGAACACCTCTGAGGCAATTTGTAATAAAGCCATTTGCATTTACGGTCCTATGTTTTGTTGAAATGTAAGTGTGCCAAGCATTTAGCTATCTGTATGTGGAAGAATGAAGGATTTTGAAAATGTTGTGCCTGGGCAGACCAACCCCTCTCTTAGTAAGAATCAAGGATGCACACAGGAGACCTATAAAAAAAGTCAGAGAGTTGTCTTATCTGGTCTGAGTGTCTGCATTTTATGTCTCTGGGGCCCAGGTTCCCAAAAGAAGATGACCTGGGGCTCCCGAGATAGACACCAACACCTGCTGTTTGGCATAGGTGCTTCAAAAATATTTGTTGTATTATTGAATGAATACCTTGGAAATGGAATCTTTTCTTTCATCTCTTTTCCTCTTCAGCTGCGGTGGCTTCCTAAGACCAGGGCTATCTCCCTCCTGATACATGAAGGACTTAGTTTCCCTAGTGACCTGTTACCTCAAGGACAATCCCACCTTCCTCAGACATGAACACGCGTGTCTTCAGCCTGGAGCAGTGAGGAAATAATTCTTACCTTTCTCTCCACCCAGGGATCCTTCTCTTTTTGTTTTTCCCTAGGTCCCAAGAGGAGCAGAGTGGAATTAGAGCTTGCTGGTTTACCTGTTCCTCGGTTTGCAGTGCAAAGTTCTACATCTGAAATTATCAACTTGGCCTTTAGTTAACCTGACACAGGTAAGCCCTGAAAAAGCAATGTGGTATAAACCAGACATCATCATCCTCGAGGGCCTCATGAGAGACTGAGACAAGTGCTTGGGCACTAAAGACATATGCGCACTACATTGGAGGGGAATGTGCAGTGCTCCCCTAAGGGTATTTAGGATGGTCACCCAACCTAGTCTAGGATTGGTGGTAGGGGGTAGGTCAGGAAAATCTTCCCTAAGATTTATTGTCTCCTGACAATAAAGAATGAGTAACACTTAGCTAAGGAACAATGAAGGGAAGGGTAGGGAAAGAGTGTCCTTGCACAAAAGAAATAGTCACTGTGTGAAAGAAGTCTGAAAAGGGCCTCCCTGGTGGCGCAAGGGGCTAGGTCTCAGCACTATGAAGCTATCGCCAGCCACTGCAGCCAGGGAGCTGACCCACAGGGTGCAGCGGACCACTCCTGTCTCCCCTCAGCAGTGTATTTCAGTAGAGACGCCTGTTCTGCTCCCCACTCTGTCTCTGGTGAATCTTATCGCCACCACCCCCACCCCCACCCCCACCAGCCCACACCTCTGGCCTGTACCCCAGCTCTTGCATGCATAAATAATCTTAAAAAAAAAAAAGAAGTCTGAAGAGCAAATAGTAGAATCAAGTCCACATCCAAGTGGCTATGGAGTCTGACAAATGGACAGAAGCTCCAGAGCACAATCTGGGCTGAAGATGGATTTGAGGCTTTCTTAGTCGAAACCAGCTATATCTTAGCATTATTCGTAATGAGATGTTTGGCATTCTATTTCTTATTATTTGGAATTTTTTCCTCCATTCTTTTTAATCGTACTCACTGGGAATATGTGATAATTGGAGAAAGCTGGGCTGACATTCACCTTTGCTGTTACATACAAAGAAAAGATTTGCTAAGATGATGAATAAAGCAAGCGGAAGCAGGAGATGTATTTAATCTACTTCAAGGACACTTTTTCCATCTCAACATTTTGTAAGCACACTATATGCAAATGAGGTTGTGAGTTAAATTAAAAATCAGCCTCATCTAGTCAAGTTGTGACTTAACATCTACTGGGAGACAGTCAATTATAAATAATCTTGAATTTAATTACACAATGCAGCTTTTCATAACTTGCTTTTACTGAAACTTTGTGTGAGCTCAAGCTGACCTCCTTCTAACTTATTTAACTTGTAAGTTTTCACCAAATTTGATAGATGCTCCATTGCTTATGATTGTCTCCTATTTTTCTTAGCTTTGAATATGCAAAGTTTCTAAATTCTTCTGATATTATCAGTTTAAGCAGAATTGTGATATGATCGTCAATCAAAATAAGTTCATCTATTACTACAAAATGTATTCTCAGCTGCTTCATCCAACTGTTGGATGTTGATCTCGAAAGCAGCTCAGAAATTTTTCAAACTCAAAGTCCCCTTTTCACACTGAAATAAGTAATGTCTGGAGAGATGGAGTAATTTCCTGTAAATTCACCACCCTTAGTTAAAATGTCAGTACAGGTGCACTTTCATTTTGTCTGCAGGTTTGAAATCTCAAGACTTAGAAACAAAAGTTTTTTTTTTTTTTTTAGTGCCAACACTTGGTAAATAGCAAAATCTGACCTAAACCTATATGATGCTATGTATCCCACTTAATAAGAAAATCGATACATTTTGCTGAAAAAAATCTTTTTAACCTCGGGCCTCCCCGGTGGCGCAGCGGTTGAGCGCTGGGTTGCAAAGCTGCCCACAGCCTCTGCAGCGCGGGTTTGATCCCCGGCTGCTCCCCGGCCACCAGAGGAGGGTCCCACATGGCACGCAGACCTCTCCTGCCGCCCGCTGCTCCCCTCAGCAGTGTACTTCGGTTCTTCTGCCTGCTCTGCTCCCCGCTCTGGCTCTGGTGAATTCTCTCACCCTCCTGCGCTTCTGACTATACCCAGTGCTAAAAAACAAAGCACAAAGTTAGTAGAAGGAGGGAATAATTGATTTTTTTGCTGCAAAAATTCTGATCTGTTGGATTATGGAAAGTTTTCCAAGACCTCAATGGAAATATAAATGTCTGTATGGCCTTTCTACAATCTGAAGATTTCTGGATTATTAGAAAGCATATCTAATACCAAAGGTTTGGAATAAGTACTATGAACTACTAATAATAGCTATTCATTTTCGAGCATTTATTTGCTTTGCATCAGCTGTTGTCCTAAGATTTAAATGCATTTTCATAATCTTAATTTCACACATTCCATTCTGGCCCCAAGTCCTGTCCTTCCAGCTCAATCTTTCTAGTACCCCAATTCTTATAATCCTTCTAAACCATGTGGGAATCTCTAATCTATAAGTCCTTCCCCACTTTATACCTGGGGTCCTATCATCTCTCCTTACTCTATTTAAATTCTTTGGTCCATTATCATGTTGTGTTAATGACTTCAGATCCCCTGAAACCTCTCACATGTCATACTTAGTAAAACCACAACCCTGGCAAACCCCAGCTCCTTGCCAGGATGCTTGAAAATGCCTGCCAGCTGTGCTAACCGGCCCCATTTTGATCATTAATCCTTAAGTGGGTCCTGGATGCTGCCTGGCATTCCGAGCAAATATCCCTAAATCCGTTCACACTCCGTTCTAGAGGAAAAGTTCATATTTTCTTCCCCCACTTCCACTCAGCTGATTACAGTGCTTCCTACTTCTTTTAGATTTTGAGACACCCAGAAGCAAGCAGACTTCCCCCACTGCCTCTTTTGCTCCTGCCCTTAGCCTTCAAAGCATTCTGTGCATTCACCTAGAACCCCAACCTCCCACCCCACGTCCCCCGCACCTCCTCAAATACAGCTCTGCAGCCACTTTCCCCCCTTTTTCTGCATTATCAGTTCTCGCTCAGCCCGATCATTCACAGCACCAAATCTTCAATACACAGACCTGCTATTCTTTCTCCCACATCTCCCCCAACCTCCCTCGGAGATCAGTGAGCTTTTGAAATATCAGCCAGGCAGGTTCCTCATTTCACTCCATGTTCTGACAATAGCCTCAAGGTCCTCCACACCTGTTCTGCAGTTACTTTTCTCCCCCCAAATCACACTGGTCTCTTTGCTCTCTATACCTGGCATACCCCTGCCTGCTGGCTTTTGTACAGGTTGTTTCCTTCACCGAGAATATTCTGTCTGTAGATATCCACCTGGCTTAATGTTTCACCAAATTCAGATCTATGCTCAAGCATTATCTTCTCATTGAAAAGTGTAACTCACACCCAAGCTCCCTTATCCCCCAACTCTGCCTTTGGAACTCTTAACCCTACACTACTATCATCTTTGCTCATTGAACTTCTAACATATCATATACCTATTTTATTATTAGCTTCCCATCAGCTTATTCTTGCTAGTCCAAGCATCACAAAGACAAGAAGGTTTATTCTGTTCACTGACGTATCCCAAACAACCTAAAAATAACGACTGGCATGTCATAGGCATTCAGTATGCGCTGAATTAAGAATTAAGCTGAATGGGTTACGTTTTATTCCTATTTTGTTAAGTATTATTCCTATTTTGTGTATAAAGAAACGAGGCTGACAGATTTAAAACATGTGCCCGTGGTTGTAGCACAAGACAAGGAGGTAGCTGGGAACAGGGTCTTTCTGACTCTGTAGTCCACTTGTTAAGTGACCCACCAGGTAACCTCCCTACCAAGTCCTTGCCTCAGGGTTTGGCATAAACATCCGCCCAAATAAACCACCACCTAGCACTACAGGGTCTTACTGTCCTCCCCTGGGGCACATGCCAGTTTGGTAGTTTTGATCTCAGCTCAGATGCTACTCAATTTGCTTCCTTACTGCAGAAGACAACAGGCCCCAAACCCATTTGTCCACTCGTTCTAAGTGTATTTTTTGAGCACCAATGCATTGAGACTATGCTGAGGACTGTTGATTTGAACACCGTCAATAAAACAAAATTCTCCCTTAACAGACCAGCAAGGAAAATGTGTCCCCATCATTTTGGTAACTAAATCCACCAATGAAGGATGATCTTTTCCTTAACTGCATCAAAACTAATAACACTGTTTTCAGCCTAGGAAGAGTGTCCAGTGTCCAGTCCTAGCTTCTGTCCTGGGGCCTGCATTTCAAGGAAAGTAAAAAGGCATGGCCTTGGGGGCCAGGCCCAGCGCATCTGCCGAATTCCATGGTGATGGTTTGCTCCTCCTGAATAGCCTTGTGCTGGAATTTGGAAGGAATGTGTGTAGTGCTCAATATGAAGCTCAGTTTGGCTTCAGGGACCATTTTAATTAAATTAATTATCTCTAGAAGAAACACTCAGAGCCATTTAAGCCTAAACAATAGGTACTTGTTCTCATTTCTAATAGGAGTCACATTGCGGGAGTTCTTGTGGTGAGCTGAGGACAAAGCCACCAGCAGCTCGTTAAGCCAGGGCCCCTGCTCCCTCTCTGCCTTCGCTCTTGCTCTCTCCTCACACACAGTGAAGGGGCTTTCAGAGAGGAGGGATGGGGAGTCTGGGGAGACATAATGCTTGGGATCTACAGACCTGTGTTCTGTTGCTGCATTTACTACTGTTGGAACTCTTAACCCTACACCGCTATCGTCTTTGCACATTGAACTTCTAACAATTCATATGTCTATTTTATTATTAGCTTCCCATCATCCTATTCTTGCTAGTCCTAGCATAACAAAGACAAGAAGGTTTGTGTGTGGTCTCATCAAGGTCTTGTCCCTCTGTGTGGACACTGCTCACACTGCCTTGCCCTCTGTGGCATTTCCAGGGACCAGGGTGCCATCCAAAGGGCCCTCTGTTGCTCCCTTAAGGAAATAGACGTCACCACATTTTTGTTACATTTCTTCCCCTCCACCATTTTGCCTAGTTTTGCTTTTTTTCCCCCACAAACTCCAGGTTGACTTTTTTTTTTTTAATAATGTATACTCTGTCTCATTGTAAAGAAAGATTTGATCTGGCTCGTTTGTTCCATTCTATCTGTTCTTTTAAAAATTACAAGCAAGGAAGTCAACACTGTCTCAGCGTCACCCTTGGTCCTCACAGCCAGTCATGCCCCACCACCCTTTCTCTAGAAAAATAAGTGTGGGTGGGTTCCCTTTACTCTCCAAATTTACTCTCCAGAGCTGTTATCTTTTAGGGTGCACTGCTTCTTTGTGGAGTATTTCAAATCCTCCTGGGCTGTGCTGAGCTCACCTCCCAAGTCTGACCTCAGTTTGATTTACCCTCAGAACTGTAAATGACTTCTATTCCTTGATGTGCTCTGACACACACAGCAGGGGCCCTCACGCAGTCCTAGCATTGACTAACTGACAGTGGAGTAGTAACTGCCAGCAAAGCTGAGTTTGCTAGAACAAGCACAAAATAAGGTCCAGTGTTTGTCAAATTAACGTCATATAACAGTGTACAACAGGTATTGGGAGAGGGAACTAAAATCCAGACCACAGGCTGAAAACTCCAGCTTTGACGCAGTTATGAGTTAGCAAGCAGGGCCTGCTCTGCAGTGTAAGTGGAAATTGCACCTTTTTTTTGAAGTAAGGTGGTAAGTAATAATGACACTCAGGATTATTATTTTGGTATAGTCTAATTCATTAATAATGAGCAAATCATAAAGAAAGAAAACAGGTTTATTTTGTCTCCCTTAGCTAAAGAAGAGTTTTGTTGTTATAAGGCTCATGATGAATTGTTAATGTCTGTTCTTTTTTTCCCTAAGTGACTCAGTTCCCAACCTGTTTGGCAAAAACTGTTCCACAGTTTTGAACACAGTAAAATTACAAATTTTTCAACATCATTTGTTTACACAGAATGATTAAGTGGGTAAACCAAGAGCAAATGACTAATTCTTAATGTTTCTCTAAACTGCTTTGGTACCAATTGTAGCCTCTAATATTGTACCCTATAATATTTGTACCTTCTAACACTGACCAGAAAACTAGGCCCTTCTACAGGGAAGGAAAAAGAGACTTGGTGAAATTTAACAGGAAAAGTGAGTGTGGTTTAAAACATCAAGTGCAGTGGGCCTTCCTGGTGGCGCAAGGGGTTAGGACGCAGCCTGTGGGGCTGTCCGCAGCCACTGCAGCACGAGTTCAATCCCCGGCCAGGGAGCTACCCACATGGCGCAGCAGACCTCTCCTGACGTGCCCACTGCTCCCTCAGCAGTGTATTTCACTCAGTCTGCCTGTTCTGTTCCCCACTCTGTCTCTGGTGAATCCTCTCACTCCCCACGCCTCTGGCCTGTACCCCAGCTCTTGTATGCATAAATAAATCTTCAAAAAAAAAAGTCAAGTGTGGTAACAGATTAGATTGACCAAACCTTGATTCATCAGTGTCTAATCTTTGAGCGACCAGTTTCTGAAGGTTAACCATTTTAGGATACAAAATAAATTTCAAATAAGGAAAAAAAGGTGAGAAAAATAAGAGTATTGATACTCTACAAAGCATTAAAAGTGGAAAGCAAATTTTACTGAGCATTCTTACATAAGGAAATACATTTGGATGAATTAAGACTAAGTTTCATTGCCTCACTGTAGAGGTAGGACTGGCCACAGTGCAGATTTTCTGATCCCATGCAGACCGGGTAAAGGAGAAGTCAGAGTCCTCAGTGGTTTTGCAGGTTTTTATTGGGGTTTAGTGGGTACATGGCAGGCAGGGGTGCTGGAGGGGCCGGGGGGCTGGCAGGCCTCCCAGCCCCCGGCAAATCCTCACTCTATCTGGGCTCTCTGGTGATCTCGGCTTCTCTTTGGCTTCTGCTGCTGCTTTCTCGGCTTCTGGCGTCCCTGTGACGCCGCCCTTAAAAGCACAGTCTTAGCGCAGGTGAATCCCATCTACCTATGCCCACACCCTACTCCAGGTGCCCGCCATCAGGCATGCATTCAGGATCACAGGGTTCCCTCATCTATCCTGATGGCGGGAGGGCAGAAAAGCCTGATATTTTTCCTTACCCTACACTCACTCACTGAAATTTTTTTTTTTCTTTTAAAGATTTATTTACTTATTTATACAAGCACTGGGTACAGTCAGAAGCACGGGAGGGTGAGAGAATTCACCAGAGCCAGAGCGGGGAGCAGAGCAGGCAGAAGGACCGAAGTACACTGCTGAGGGGAGCAGCGGGCGGCAGCAGAGGTCTGCGCGCCATGCGGGACCCTCCTCTGGTGGCCGGGGAGCAGCCGGGCGTCGAACCGGCGCTGCAGAGACTGCGGGCAGCTTCGCAACCCAGCGCTCAACCGCTGCGCCACCAGGGGGTTCCTGAAAATTTGTTTTTTAAAAAAAAAAACTTATGTAATTTGGAGAAAGGGAAGGATTAGTCTGTGGTTGGCAAAGAGAGTATTACACTCGGGACTATGCTCTAAACTCTACTTTGGACGAGCACAAAAAGGAGGGCCTCCCCGGTGGCGCAGTGGTTGAGCGCTGGGTTGCGAAGCTGCCCGCAGCCTCTGCAGCGCCAGTTCGATCCCTGGCCGCTGCCCGAGGGTCCCACATGGCGCGCAGACCTCCCCTGCCGCCCGCTGCTGCCACCCACTGCTCCCCTCAGCAGTGTCCTTCGGTCCTTCTGCCTGTTCTGCTCCCCGCTCTGGCTCTAGTGAATTCTCTCACCCTCCCACGCTTCTGACTGTACCCAGTGCTTGTATAAATAAGTAAATAAATCTTTAAAAATAATAATAAAATAAAATAAATTTCCAGCTTAGTGGAAAAGTACGCGTGGGCACTGTAAACTTGCATAGAATGCTACATAAGCCGGGGATTAGATAAGATTGGGTAGAAAGAGAGGGACAGAAACCCAGCCCCACCTGAGTCCTGAGTCCAGGGCCACTCTAACAGGGTTAAGAGGGGACATGGAATCAACGGGAGGAGCAAGGAGCAAGAAGCTGGGAGACAGCACTGTCAGAGAAGCCAGAAAATGGTGTATGAAGAGGACAAAATGGTCAACTGAGGAACTATTTCAGATTAATGCAGAGAAGTGACAACGGATCTGGCAAAGTGCAGGTGTTTGGTAATCTTTACCAGAGCAGCTTCAGGGAAGGGGGTGACCAAAATCTATTTAGGGATAAGAAGAAATAAGTTGGAGTGTGAGGAAGCTTTTGAGCAGCTTTCTTTTTTGCTAGATAACAGGTTTATTATACAAAGATATAACTCAGGAACAGCACGTGGAAGGATGCGTGGGGTAAGGTTCAGGGGTGGGCACGGGGCCTCCTCCCTCCCTCCCAGTGTAACAGAAATAATAATAATCATTTCTTTTGCTGAAAACTTTGTCCCACCCTCTTACTGTTTCTGGTACCTTTTATTTTGTGGAAGCCCTTACTGTGTGTACATGGGACGATGCATGAATCACTTAATCAAGTCAATGAGGGCCTCCCCTGGTGGTGCAGGCGGTTGAGCACAGCACTGTGAAGCTGTCCGTAGCCTCTGCAGCACCGGTTCAATCCCAGCTGGCAGGCGAGGTCCCACATGGCGCAGCAGACCTCTCCTGCCTTGCCCACTGCTCCCCTCAGCAGTGTATTTCATTCATTCTGCCTGTTCTGTTCCCCGCTCTGTCTTTGGTGAATCCTCTCATCCTCCCATGCATCTGGCCTGTACTTCAGTTCTTGTATAAATAAATAAATAAATAAATCTTAAAAAAAATAAAGTCCATGAGATCTCTTATTTTGTGAATTTTGTTCTTTAAAATACTAATGAATGGAAAATAAAATGTCAGCTCTGGTTGTAGGTTTTTCTCCAGTCCCATCCAGGTGTGAGTTACATGCACAGAGAAGGGGGGAAATTTGAAAATGAGTTGAGACCCCTGAGTGACAATGGCAGAGGCAGAATAGATGAAGGAGCTGATGTCATTACAAAGCCACAGTTGCTAATGATGGGCTTCGACAGGTTGAATTCTCAATGTAATACAAGATGAATGTTTATTAAATGTTTGATGAATGACACAGATTTGGAATGGAGTTTTATTACTTCTTAGAAGGACAAGTCACTTAACTTCAGCTGAAGTCAAAACATCTTTTGTGGAATAGGGACACTAGCTCCTTTAGTCCCAGATTTCATTGTAACTGACATAGTGCCAAAATCATACCTGGCGTTAAGTCACCACTCAGTTTATGTTAGTTTTAGTTCCACTTTCCAAACACAATTTCTTTTCTCTTTCTCCTTCAGTTATTCAAAAACATTTCTTCAGCACTTAGTCTGTGCCAGGCACTACAAAGGTGCTAGGGATAAAACAACATGGCTGGTTTGACAATACATCAAGGAACAGACATATACAGGTAACTACACTTAATAAAGATTTAAGGCCTCCCTGGTGGTACAAGGGGTTAAGAACCACACTATGAAGCAATCCGCTGCCTCTGCAGCACCAGTTCGATCCCCCACCGGCCAGGGAACAACCCACATGGTGCAGCAGACCTCTCCTGACTTGCCCACTGCTCTCCTCAGCAGTGTGTTTCAGTCAGTCTGCCTGTTCTGTTCCCCACTCTGTCTCTGGTGAATCCTCTCACCACCCCTCATCTCTGGCCTGTACCCCAGCTGTTGTATGCATAAATAAATAAATAAATTGTAATGAACAATTTTATAAAGAAAAATTTATCCACAGGGCAGTTTACAAAACCAGGCTAGGGTCTCCTTGGTGGTACAGGGTTTATGACACAGCACTGACAAGCTGTTGTCAGCCACTGCAACATGAGTTCAATCCTCTATCCTCTGTCAGGGAGCTGACCCACATGGTGCAGCAGACGTCGCCAGTCTCTCCTGCTGCCACACTCAGCAGTGTATTTCAGTCAATCCATCTGTTCTGCTACCCACTCTGTTTCTGGTGAATGCTCTCACATTCACCTCTGGCCTACACCCTATACCTCTGGCCTACACCCCAGTTCTTGTATGCATAAATAAATAAATCTTTAAAAAAACTAAGCTGGATTCCTTTTTGTTTGAGGGAGATGTATGACTAATCATCTATTCTTCAACCACTAAGAAAAGATTGATGTCAAAAAAAATACATGTGTAAATTGGCATTAAAATGACAAAAGTTCATATTAAAAATTTGCTTTCATCTTTTACTTTTGAGAAAGTATATTCAAAAGGCAATTTTGTAAGTAAATAGACTTAACTTGTAATAGTCAATTCTATCTTGTTTGAATTATATTTACATCTTTATTTCTATAAGATTTGTTTTAAAAGTTTAACTATTATATCTAGCAGTTTCAAAAAATTCAAAGCCTTAAACTCTTTGTTGAAGAAAGCAAAATAAACATTTTATCAAAACAAACATAAAAATAAAACTCAAATTCTAAAGCAGAAATGTCATTTCAAGAAAGGACTACAAGTGACTTTTTCTGGCCAACACTTTGAATTATTTAAAAACAAAAGTTGTTTTTCATTTTTCATCCTGTTTTATTACCGATTTGATTTTATTTTTTAAAAATTTATTTATTTATACAAGCACTGGGTACAATCAGAGGCGAGGGAGGGTGAAAGAATTCACCAGAGTCAGAGAGGAGAGTAGAACAGGTAGAGTGATGAAGTACACTGCTGAGGGGAGCAGCAGGCGAGGTCTGAGCGCCATGTGGGACCCTCACCGGCGGCCGGGGATCGAACCGGAGCTGCAGAGACTGCAGGCAGCTTCGCAACCCAGCGCTCAACCGCTGCGCCACCGGGGAGGCCCTATTACCCTGATTTTAAATATTACTAAAAAAGCATACTTTAATCCGATTTTAACACAGTATTTAAGTATTTAGATGTCAATATTGCCAGCTCCTATATTTCATCCTCTTATTTATTTGCCAGTTGATTTTGGATGATTTCATGAATTTCCTTTGTGATCCTGATACAAATTCATTCCAAGAATGCAATTTGGCCAGTAAGTCAAAGCTCTAACATGGACAGACTGAAAGGTACTTCAGTGGAAAAACAAGACAATAACCAAGAAATTGTTCATGTTTACCCATTCATGTTTGCAAAGGTGGCATTCAAGAATCATACTGCATTGGAAGCATAATTCTAAGGACTCTGTACTGTTGAAAGGAGACAATGTAAGAAAAATAACTGCCAAGAGTTCAGTAATCCCGCAACATTAAAAGGCTATATTCTTCAACTGTTAATAGGGCAGCCCCAGATTGCTTTTTCAAGAAGAGAACTCCAAAACTGTAAGTTTCTGAGTTCACAGCATTCAATAAAAGGTACAATTATAAAAGTATTTTAAAAGCTAAGTTTTAAAAATATATCTGCCAGTTTTATCAAAAATGTCTGAAGCTTTTTTTTAGCTGCTAAATTTTCAACTTGTATAAGAATGAGTTCAAAAATGAGACATTCTGGTGAAGAGACTTTCAGTCAGTAGTAACAATTTTAGATATTACAATTTTCTGCAATTGAATAGAAAAATATCTTCTTTAATTAAGGGCTTTGGCCACAATGTCATTACTGATGCCAATAACTAAAAGCAGGACTTTCCCTGTCATTTCTCAAATACCTGTTTGTCAATTACCCTCAACTGGCAGCTTGCTGGACACAGTTTCCCTGAGCACACAATTCTTGATTCCAACATTTCAATTCATTACATTAGTCAGCCACTATTTCCTCTACAACCCTTTCAAATTCTTTGTGAGTTCACAGAACTTCCCACAGTATAACATTTTTTAAAGAATGGCAAACTGAAGTTGAATACTTCTATTCGCTGGTGAATCTTAATTATCAACTATTACATATTTAAAATATTGTCACTCATTACAAAGACAGTTGATTTCTATCCATACAAATGCAGAGCTAGAATAGCAAGCCTGTGGAGAACTGGTTTACTACATAGCTGAGTAATGACCCTCATAGTTCTCTTCACTGTTCCCAAAGTATTTGCTATATAAGAGAACAATCCATGGAGTTCGTGCACATAGCTCTATAGATAATATAAAGTAAGGTTCCCTGAAATTAATGTTACTGTACATTACAGCTAGCTTACCCTTTGAAATGAAAAAGGGAAATTAATGGTAAGGGAAAAGGATATAGTTAGGATTACATTATTCACTGTTTACTTGGAAATTGCAATGAGAACACACACACACACACACACAAATCCGTATTTGTAGACCTGCCTTTGTAATTTAAAATGTTAATGAAATGTAAATTTTTTCAGTACAAAATTCATGAATGTTCATCTCTAGGCTGCATTGTATCCAACCTTGTAGTTCTTTTTTTATTTTATTAGTACCGAAAGTCCCTCATTGTTCACTTCCCTTCCATCTCATCCATCACCAAAGAAAATACATTTGACAATCACAATCAGAATGGTGGCAGTAAAACATAAAATAATTTTAATTTAGAAAACAACACACCCCTTGCATTTTTTGGTAATGAAATCAAGTTTTTGGGTTCCAAGCTATTCATTATAAGGAGAATGTGTTTAATCTAATGTGAAGTTGCCTACCCAGCAGTCTAGTCAGGCTGTACAATGTTTAACTCGGAGTCTGGTAGGCTGCCAGCCATTCTAAATGTTTTCACACGGAATAGCAATAAATAATTAAATGTCTAAGTCACAGTTCTCAGGTTGGAAAGTAGAGCAAAAATTTCATCATTTATAGTGCTTGATAAGCAATTTTGATTTTTGGTCCAACAATTTGCCTTTAGGTGTTCTAGGTGATACTCTTTCAGTTACAGAGAATCAATATTGATAATGCCTTCTGGATTTCAAATGATCACTTTTTTTTTTTAAGGCAGAGGTTTCAAGGGGTTTAATTATTTTTAAAGATGTATTTATTTATATAAGATCTGGGGTACAGGCCAGATGCATGGGAGGGTGAGAGGATTCATCAGAGACAGAGCAGGGAACAGAACAGGCAGATTGATGAAATACACTGTTGAGGGGAACAGCGGGCGAGACAGGAGAGGTCTGCTGTGCCATGTAGGTATCTCCCCGTCTGGTTGGGATCAAACCTGTGCTGCAGAGGCTGCGGACAGCTTCATGGTGCAGCGCTCAACCACCTGGCGCCACCAGGAAAGCCCTCAAATGATCACTTTTAGGAATTTTTTAAATCAGTTTGCAAAAAAGATTCTATTTATAGTACTTATTGCAGCAAAATACACATGTCTGTGAGTTAGATGTCATATGCCAGGGGGGTTAGTCCTGAGTTTATATAAGTAACAGACTGCCTAGGTCATTATAAGGTTAGAATGGAAAGGGAGATGCTACACTTGGGAAAATTTTTCAAAATTTGTCCTCTTTCACTCTCCTCCCAATTCCAGTGAGGGGCAGGGGTGGGTGAGGTACAGCCATGAATAACTGAAAAAACAAAACCCTCTGTATTTATTTCTAATGTATATTCCCATTGGACATCTCTTGGATTTCTTCCAGCTCTGAGATTCCACCTTTTAAGTGGTGGGTGTGGGTTATGTCTAAAGAGCAAGACCCAGTGATGTTTTCCTACACACAATTTCTTCAAAGTTCTCCTTTTTTTAGTATAGCTTAATTATTGATGATTTCAATTGTATTTTAAAACATGGCATGCATTTATTTATAGCTAACTCAACTCATCTTTGCTCTAAACAGTGTATTATAAAATATTGGTCAATCAGGGCACAGTGGTTGATTTCAAACACTTCTATTCTTTCACAAAATTACTATCCCGCAAGTAAAGTAGTATGTTACCAAGACTATGAAAAGTTGGCTTTTAAGAGTTCATAAATATTAGAATACTTGGTAAGTATTACGGAAGTGTTCAATATCTTCGGAAAATACTTTCATGAGGGTTTTTGTTGCATGTTTTATGTTAAGAACAGGTTTGCCTACCTCTTCAGGCTTTCCAAGTATAAGAATTTTAAAGTTTAAAGTAATTTAAAGGTCAGTTTCAATAGATCAATTCAACTTGAATAAAAAAGCAAACCTCTTGTGTATTTTTCACTATGTTTCATCTATAAGTAATTCTTAGCTGATTTTTCTCATTCATGAATTCTTCTGGATCACACCCATGGAAGAATGGTATTTTTATTATTTTTTAAAGATTTATTTATACAAGAACTGGGGTACAATCAAAGGCACCAGAGGGTAGAGAATTCACCAGAGACAGAGTGGGGAGCAGAACAGGCAGACAGACCGAAGACACTGTTGAGGGGAGCAGAGGGCAAGGCAGGAGAGGTCTGCCGCGCCATGTGGGTTTCTCTCCAGCTGGCAGGAAATTGAACCTGCGCTGCAGAGTCTGCAGACAGCTTCACAGTGTGATGCTCAACCCACTGCGCCACCACGGAGGACCAAGAATGGTATTATTAATATAGAAACCATTGACAAGAATTCTTGAAATACCAGGTTTAAAATATAAACAAACCCTTATTTTTTTTTCAATTTTAGCCTTGAAGGTATAATTTTAAAAGTTAAAAAATATTGCAGAAAACCAGAAGTACAAGGAAACTAAGGCTTGGAGATACAAGACAAAAATTGGTATCCCATTTAGTGTGCAAATTGAAATTTTATCCATGAAGCACAGTAGGTGACAGGCATCCTTGGGGAAAAATCTCCAATGAAAAGACAGTAAATATATAAAAATTAGGAACTTCCTGTTCAGATGTTTTGTTACTGTCATATATCCCATTGGTAGTTGAATACCTCTGCAATTTATGCTTCTTGCCTATTCATTATTAAAGGACTGATAATTTAGACTTTTTGCTGAAGAATAGTTGATAAATTATTTTGATAATTTAATAAATTAATACATTGTTTTGATAGAAAGTCATTTTTCATCCGCAAATGAGGCAGGCTTGTTCTTTTTAATACTTTAGGTGCTTCCTTTGTGATCAATTTTCATTTCCTCAGACTTAGATATCAATTTTCCTTCCATATATTATTTGGCATTTCTAACTTCAAATGTCTAAAATTCCTTAAGTTTTATCAGTATAGTATTTGTACTTTTATTATAAAACAGTATGTTAACAGAGGCTGTTAATATGAGCCCCAAAGTCATAAGAGCGCAACAAAGGTGTTCTTTAGCACCTTTGCATGGCAACCTAAGCAAACAATTTCACTGGTTCAGGACATATCTAGCTGGATTCTCCTTCCACTAACTGAACATTTGGGAAGAGAATCAGAAGAATTTCTTTATCCATAGGATTTCCTTTGAAGCAACTTAAGATTATAAGACAGAAATTATAGCCTCGGTCATACTCTAGGAAGAATTTAAAAGAGATTTAAGGGGTGATACAAAACCAATTCTTGGCCACCTTAGAAGAGTTTTTCCACTTTTTTAATCGCCCTATATTATATTAGGGAACGAGGTACTCTATGGTGTGCCAGTCTGGGCTCCAAAAAGTGGGTGGTCTTTGTCGAGGGAGGTGCTCACTCACTCTACCTCTGGCCAGAGCCAGTTCCTGCAGCTGGACCGAAGGCAGCCCACAGACTACACTCGGCACATTTCTTCATTTCTCACTTGAGTGCCCTTCTTTAGTTCCCTTTCAACTGCCCACTTTATATCGGCTTCATTACACCACCGCTCCATTTGTAATGTAAATTGGGAAACTCGGGGAAGTTTTTCTTTTGGCCTTGTCTACGGAAGAATACGGAGAGGTATTCAAAACGTATTAACACAAATCAATGGCACCAATAAAAGCAAAATCTCCTTAGCAACATAATCTTGATTGCAAAAGGAGAACTGAGAGCATTTAGCAGAACAGTGGCCCACATGGAATACGCATTTGTCTGGAAGAATCCAGCACAAAGCCTAAAAGAGAGATTTTGAAAAAATCCAAAATTAACTCACAGGGAACAGTTACTCTTTTTTTCAAAAGTACACAATTGGCTACATTAAATCTATCGTGTGCTTTTGGCTCAGCAACATTGTATCACACCGCTTTGCAACGTGAAATTACAACACCCTGCATGCTTCACATGAGTTACAGGGTGTTTTTTGTTTGTTTTGTTTTTTGAGGGTTTTTTTCTCTTCGTTGATTTCTTTAGTAAAGCAAACAAAAGTCTCCAGAAATATTCATCTCACACACAATGCAAAGAAAATTGAATGGCTATCTAACAATATCTAAGACTATAGGTACAAAAGGTTAGACTATCTTTTCGATTTTCTGTGATAGATTCTGAGATAGTAACCACCGCAAGCAGTAATGGTATTTTTGCTTATTTCTCCATTTGTGAAAAAGAAAACTTGACAGACATCTGAGAACTCACATTTTTGTCAGGATGAAAAAAGAAAAAAATTCACAATAGAAGGCATCAATTCTTTTAAAACTAACATATTGATTCAAGAAAATAGAAACAATCCACATATGAATTTCCCCTTAGTTTTTAAATGTTTCAAATAGAATCAATTGTCATTTTTTTGCATTTGAACTGAAACAATCCAGGTAATGGAAATAAAACATTTTTACTGACTTGCACACAATTTCCTTTTCCTTTTCAAACACAGAGGTGTTTTTAGTAAACTGAGTCACAATTATTTTCTCTTAGAATTATTCCCTCCCCCCACCCCCGATATACAGAACCATTTTCAAAGTTTTACACTAGTGTTTGGGTCAACTGAGTAAATTGAAAAATGAAATTTGTATTACAAAGTCATTTGATACAGTGTAACAGATAATTAATGATTAACACTATTTCTTCCTCCACGTCAACCCCAAAGCTAACCCTAAATAAGATTGAGAGCTCTAAAAACCACATTGGCTTTAAAATTTTAGGGGCAACTTCAGATCTTTGGTGGAAAAAATGTGTTTTTTTCCCCCTATTCCATTTTACAACTATATTGCAAGTTCATGAATGCAATTAAGTTTATCGCATAGTTCCTAAATTCATCTTCACAGTAAATTATTTTATTCCCAGATATTTGTGCAGGTTCTATCTATAGGAGAAATGTGATGTGTATGTGTGGTGTTTGTGTTCATTTGTGGTTATTTCAACAAACACTAGGCTTGGTTAATTTTTTTTAAAGTGATTTGAACTCCAAGTTCTAGACTACCCTTTTCAATTTTACCCAATGTGACTTAAATTTTTATTCAATATATTAGAATCTTTAAAGACCAAATTAAGTGAGTTAGTCCGCATTTAGTATTGAGCATGGAATTAATTATGTGTTAAAGCACAGTCACTTAAAAGCAATAAAAATTTAACTAGCCAAAGCAAGCAAGCAAAAAATTTAAAAAGTTTTAAAAAAAATCTCCTAGCTCAAATTAGGTCTCCATTTATTTACTAAAAAAGTCCTGTCAATAAAAACTATACTGCAACCGACATAGCACCAAACCAACTCACTTGAACTGTAACCCTTTTATGTATTTCTTCACAATTATAAAGTGCACAAAATTTTATCTAACCAAATACAAATCTCACTTTAACAAAAATGGACCATGTCTGGGGCCTCCCTGGTGGCCTAGGGGTTAAAGTCTCAGCACTTTCAAGCTATTGGCAGCCACTGCAGCCTGAGCTCCATTCCCAGCCAGGGAGCTAACCCACATGGTGCAGCAGACCTCTCCTGTCTCCCCTGCTGCTCCCCTCATTCAGTAATCTGCCTTTTCTGCTCCCCACTCTGTCTCTGGTAAATCTTCTTATCCCCTGCATCTCTGGCCTACACCCCAGTTCTACACAAAATAACCATCTTACAATAAAGGAATAATTGTTTAAAAAAAAAAAAGGACCATGTCTGCCTAGCAATGGTTTTCTTAATAAAAAATAAAAATTACTTTTATAATTCAATTCTGTTTTACCAGAATTATCTTCATTTTTAAAAAATGTTATTAAACTTACCTGAATAGATTTACTTAAAAGGGCAACAGGGACTCTCAACTGAGATCCACAGTTGCTCACCCATTAGAAATTTCTGATGACTTACTTTGTTTGAAAACCATTCCATGATCATTAAGCACATAGGAACAAATCCCTAAATCCTTTCATTTATTATATTTAATTACTTAATTGTCACACAAATTATAAAAGATAAAAAGAATATTTTATTCAAGGTGGCCTTCCACTATCTTCTCAAAGGGACATGATAGCAGAGAAAATTGTGACAGTATTTCTCTTTTTTAAAAAAAAATTTCCATTGCAACACATAAAGAATGTATAAAAGGAAGCATAAAGCTGTATGTAATTCCTGGCCATTGCATAACATCCCCCTTGTAAAACAAAGTGCAGGATAACAATGCAGTTATTTCTCTCAGCCAGTCGATTTTCAGCATATTGCTTTCCAATCATGTCTCCTTTGCATCCACAGTTTCACAATGCTTAACTATTCTAAGAGGACAAAATGTCATTAGCTCCAACAAACGTGACTAGAAATAGAGACTTTAAAAGGCTTAAAACAAATTCCTGCGTATGAAGACATCATGGCCATGCAATGAGATTGCTGTCATTGCCTTATTAAATAAGCTGCTACTAGAAAAGGAAGAGGTCTTTTATTCAGTACAAAAGGTTTCTTGAAGAAATCCGATACTTTTTCCTTTCTAAAATATTTTAAATGTATACAATATTTATGTCAGGAGAGATTTGGAACCAGTTTTGCTAAATTAAGAACCAGTAGAAGTAACAGAAGAGAAAAATCTGCAGCTCAGGGGTACGTTGTGATCCAACAAAGGAGAGTAGACAAAACACTGATCCATTACTTGTTTAAGTTGGAAAGTTATTTTATTATGTTTCCTAAAAAAAAAAAAAAAAAAAGAATTGCTACCTTATTTACCAAATTAGGAATGTCTGGTAAGGTTAGTTTATTGAAATGTTTCTTTCACAGAGCTAGGAAAGCAATATACTATTTTTCATAAAGGAAAAAAAGCAGTCAACTCTCAAATTCAGAGCACCATGTATATAAAGTAGGAGAAATATTAAAAAGAAAAAAAGGCATGATTTTGCTTACGTATTTGAAATGTAGCTAAATTTTAAAAGGTCTTATTAGAAATCTTCCTCAAGTATTATATTTAATATTTACCTGATTTTTAAATACACAAAGTAGTACTGCAATTGCATATAGGAAGTACTCACTCTCTTTAAATGTGAAATTTGACAATAACTCTGCTGACATGGTAAGTAAAAAAAAAAAAAACCTACTCAATAATTTCTATTAAACATATATCTACTTACTTTTATATAGTACATGATAAATAACAGCAAAATAAATGATTGAAAACATGAGGTAGTCATAGTATATTTGTGAAAATATAAATAAAAGCAAAGATGCCAAGTAACGATGATTTTGGAGAACATCAGAAATAAATTCAAAATTCATTTAGGATTAACATTCTGGCTGTTTTCAGTATTCTCTATTAAGGCTACAAACAACCTCTGTTAGTTTAATTTATCGTGGGGTGGGGGCTTATTGCTCCCTATTAAAAAAACAAGTATCCCGAATTATGACCAATAATATAAACAATATTTAGGCTTCTCTAAAATTACTATCTAAAAATCTTTGTAAAAATACTGAACAAGATAAATAACTCAAGATTTAAAGACAAATCTTTAAATCTCAACTTATATAAAAGGTGTGTTCCTGAAAACAATATAAAAAGTTGCTATTATATCCATGGAAAATTAAGTCACTTTATTTCCTTTTGAGAAGGGTATTAAAACACAAACTATGATGGGATAATTAATAGTTTGGTGTAGGACTGGCCTTGAGTCTATTCTTTCCACCCTAATACTACCTACAAATCAACTTTCTTCAGAAATGGTGGTTTGAGAAGCCTCTCACGGAACCATCCTGTTCCTACCTCCCTAGAAAGGCTGGACTGGTAGGGTCTGTTGAAAAGGAAAACACCAATCATAACACTGCATCAACTGGAAATTTAGGTTAAGAAACTCTATTTAAAATGCAAGTATCACCTTGCAGCCAATCACTTTGATTGATCTAAACACCTAGCTAAGAATGCAAAAGAATTAACACTTTACTGGGAGCTTTGGGGAAGGAAGACAGAAAGGCAATTCTGAACTATGTCCATGCCTTGGTGAAGAGTCTGGACATCAAGAGAGGAGCAGCAGCAAAAGGACCCATAGTGATTGAGTAGAAGTCAAAGGAAAGAAGGTTGAGGACTAAGTGCCAGAATGGAGGCAAAGACAGTTTTAAACACACTGTACTTTTGATTTAGTACTACTGAACAACAATCGAGCCAAAGCAAATATTTACAATGAAACATTAGGCATGCAGCTAAAGGTTGTCATTGTGAAGTAGAATACCATAAATGTTGAAACAGTCTATGCACTGAATGTTATATACAACTACTGTAGCTTGAACTCATGCAACTATGGGTCCAATTACACATGTTAGTATTAACATCTCTCTTTAATACCAAAAGATTGATATGGAATGTTCTATTCTACCCATGTCTATGTGTACTAATATAAAGAAGCGATCAGGAGCTCCTACAAAAAATGATTCAATTAAAAAACTAGTTTTGTAGTAAGAAAAGGAAATCATAGCTTACTATTATTTAAGGTATGAATACTTCTTGATTTTAGTCATTAAAGAATCTTAATTAAGCATCTAATGATCATTTCCTATAGGTACAGTGACCTCTTGTGAGGGAGGAGCAGTATCTACTGTAGAAGCAAAAAGTGTTGCTTCAGTAATACTAAAGCCAATTGAAGTAATATATTTTAACCCAGAAAGCCAGATATTAAACTATGATAGAGAAAAGAAAAATATATAATAGAGTTTGCAAAGTACATTCTTTTCACAAATAATGTTTCTACACAGGAATGGTGAACTGCTTGTAAAATGCCAGTATTGTACAAAGAAAAATCTAAGTTATTCACTCAGCATTTAAAGATCTATATATGATTTTCTGCCAATAATACCTTTTTTGGGCCAGTTTTGAAAGTATCTGTGGTTCATGTCCCACAAATTTTACATTAGAAAACAGGAGCTGAAGACAAATCATCATTTAAAAATATTTCCTTTAGGCTAATTGCACAGAAAATAAGCACTGCCAACATTTCTATTCCCATCAACATGGGCACTTAGAAATTCATGATTCAAGAAAGGATAAAACAGAGGGCTCCGAGTGAGGGCTGCTGATGAAAATCCAAACATGGAACTCTAACCTCTGAAGGCATAATTGGCTTATGGTAATGCCACATGTTAAGCATTCACACTTCTCTGTATACTTTAGAAAAATGAGTGCATATTTTTAGGGAATCTAAGTAACTGATACACCTCTCAACAAAATTAGAAAAACTTCTAAAGTCCTATAGTTAATACTATAAAAAATGCAACTGATCTTACTGTTAAAATATTCTGATGGGAATACAGCATGGTAATTTTTAAATTATAATTTACAGACAGCTAATAGAAAAAATTATAGCTAAATAGGTGCAGTTCTTCCTGTCAAGTGTTCTTTCTATAAAGTGTTCTACAAATTTACAAAATTTTAGATATGGAACACTGCGTTGCAGAGTCTACAGAGTCATATTTTCTGCTTTTTCTAAATCCTAAGGCAGTATAGCATTCTCCGTACAATAATTTTCCACACTGAAACCACAGAGGAACACTAAAGTTTGTGAAAAGCATTACCTTTTAATCATGCTACTTTATGGTGGTAGGTTGCACCCTAGATACAAGGGAAGTAAAGTGAGAAAGTGTTTGAATTCTTTGTATGTTGAGTTCATCAGGGAAAAGTGTTTTACAAACACAAGCTGTCGTGTATTTTAGGGGGACAATGAAAAACAATTCTCAGACCAAAAAAAAAAAAAAAAACCCTAGTTTTTAAGATAGTTCCTAATGTCCATTATAGTATATCAGTTACTGGCATTCAACCATTCAAATTTATATAAGAATTACAGTACTTAAGAGAAGTACAAAGAAATACTTTTTTAAAACACAGGTATATAAATTAATGAAGCTGGAATTTAAAAGATTTAATACAAGGGAAAAAAGGTGTTATATAGTGGTACCAATTCTTAATACAAATTAGTAAGCATAGTTTATATAATTTTCAAAAGTTATTCACATTATTGCTCGATACCACAGTTGTATGGAACAAGCTCTTGACAGACATTGAAATTTCTATCATTTGTTTATAAAAACAAAAATTTACACATTGGGCCATTCAGAAATTTGTAAAGTTTTAAAATGCAGGGAGAAATATACAACCAAAAAGAGGAGGGGTATGTCTGTATATATTTAAAAGAACGAGCTGAGCTGACTTACTTATGTGTCACATTCCCAATCAAAAAAAAGTATACATAACTGGGCTGAAAGCAAAAGTAGATAAAAACAGTACTAAATATGCCCTCCACTTTTTAATAATAAAGTTCTAAATATCAATGGGGTAATAAACACCATTATCTTTCATTCTGGAACTTTTGCTTTCTTTCAAAAACTTTTCAGAAACATATCCATTCTATAATTGTGTTAGACTGGGAGAAATACTTAGAATTTTTTTAAAGAATTATTTCCATACTATTGTATATAAGATTTGATAAACAATAAAAAATAACCCAAGTAAGGCCATCATTAATATCATCTCGATCAAAAATATACAGATTGGGATGCTACTATATTTTGTGAACCTGAGCTCTAGTTACCATTAGATGCATGCATACTATTCATTGTTTTGCCTATTCTAAGAAAAATAATTTAATCCTGCCTTATTACCTTTGAAGACAGAAACACTTGCAAAATTTTTTGATAGGTCTTTCTAATGTTACAGATATTCTGCTGTAAACAGAGCATTAAGAACTGTATGAGAAAGGATATGTTAAGTTCCAAAAAGCTATTAAAGAAATCTTACTATATTAAAAGTAATGACTATGTTAAATTTAAAAAGAAAAATAATACAAAGAGTGTGCTTACTAAAATAGATAAGTAGAGGCTTACAAAGGTGTTTTTCTGTGTTAAGGAATTAATAAATAAAGGGCTGTGTGTTCCTTGGTGATAAAATAAAAAAGGCTGGCCACTTTTTATGCTAAGTTCAGATGTATTTTTTTTTGATAATACAAAAAAGTACTCCTTGAAAATCAGAATACATAGCAGAAACAAGCACAATAACTTAAGTACTAAACATCTGTATGAAATAACTGTTGCAAAGTTTGACAAAAATGCACACTTAGAACATGCGGTTATTTAAAAAAAAAAAAAAAAAAAAACAACCGGGGGGAAAAAAAACCACACAATTCTGTAGAACCAATGTTATGTCACCACCAGGAGAGCACCAAGCAAGGCACCATTGGAAAGACAACATACTTGGAAAGTCTCTATAAATAAAGTAAATGCTAATCTGGTCGAAAAATCGGTGTCTTTGGTAAAAATTCTATGAGGATGACCTGTAGAAGGAGGGAAAAAAAAGGTTTTAAAAAGATTTCAATAGAATTTTATCTTAACAAAACTTCAGTTATATTCCAACATTTATAACAATTTGGTAGTGCCTTTGACATATCAAAGGAAAATGCACGTGAGTGAATGAGAAAAGGAAACTAGCTAGTATTTACTGAGATCTAACCACATACCAGGCACTTCATAATAGAGATCCATTTGATTTCAACAATTTTTCTTTGAGGTAAGTATCAGCATCCTCATTTTATACATGAGGAAACTGATGATCTGAGAACTTTACCACCATGGACTGTGTTGTCAGTATTTGAACAAAAGACAGTATTAACTCCAAAGCCTTTCCCTTTCTACAGCACTATGAGGTTGCAGTTGACCTGATTTTTATTTCTTCAGGCTTCCTCCCTTTTATCTAACCCAATTTCATGGGTCCTTATGTTCTAGATTAGCTCTCATTTTACTGTATCAGGATATGTGCTCTTTTTAGATAAAGAGTTTTGGTCCTTTGTCTTAATTTTTTTTAAGCCCTTTTCTTCTTAACTAGCAAAATTCAAGTTAAAAATCTGTTCCAAAGGACTTTTTAATAGGGAGATCAACTAAAAGGAGATCAACAAAAACAAAAGTAACACAGAAATACAAAAGTTGACCAAAGTTCATTTTCATTCCCAATTTGAACTGTCTTACATTATAATCACGTCTTTACTTTGATCCAACTCTATATGGAACAGATGCTAAATAAAAAAATTATTTGAATAGGTTTCCATGTTTGGTGAATCATTCATTCTTTTAGAAACTGTGTCTTAATGTAACCTCCAAGTGTGAACACTTTTCTATGTTTCTCTGGCTAGGCCACGAACTTTCATTTTCACTCTTCAGTTCTCCATTCTGCTGGGTTGTTATTTACCAATGAACTATTCACCAGCTTTCTATTTCATTTCTTTGAATTGTACCCCAATTTTCTTCAGAGTTTCTTCATATATAAAATAAAGGGACTGAACAAGATAGCAAGATGCTTTGCAGCTCTAAAATCTGATGACTAAATGTCTAATGATGATTGAATGCAAATCCACATTCAATAAACTCTTCTTTATTTCAAATAAGTCCTCAATTAAGCAGTTCTTACAATTTTGTTTAATACCTACACATTTTATAGTATATACTACATAATGCAAAATTATATTATCTTTGACTATATCTGAATCATTATGTTTTTATAAATATATCCTACACATACTATTTTCTACAGTAGCCACACATAGAAAGTGGCTGCTAGTCTCATTTCTTCTAAATCAAACTGTTACACCATATTTGAATAAAAGTTGTCATCAAGTTGGTAGTTTTGTAGATTGCCTGATATTCAAAATATAATCAAGAAAATATTTTTCTTTTCTTGTTAAAGAAGAAAAGTTCAATGCATCAGCTAAGAAAGCACTCCTATCTTCTTGCATTACTTGTTATCTTAATTTTTTGTATAAATTGTTAGGAAGTTTTGAAATTATATTTTTCCCTCATTCAACTATCACAAATATATACACTGAGAAAATTCAGAAAAAATACTTTTGAAAGCAATTTAAAATTTTTTTTTACTACTCTTCAGGAAATCTTTTATGATGGTATGAAAAATAATAGCTCTAGAAGTGTTCAACTATCTAATATTTCATGATAAACTAAACTTTTCAAAGTAACTTCCTCAGAAAGTTCTGAAAGTCTAGTACATTATTTTATTTTTAGCTAATAAGGGAATGTCATAAAAATAAACATGGAATATAATAAGTTTAGTTTATGAATGAATGGCATTCATATAGCGCTACCTGAAACAACACTGGGAATAACTTCTATGTTTTCCTTACCAAAGTGAATCTAGAAACGTGCAAAAAAAAATTTCAAGTTGCAGTTTTAAATTTGGTGTTTTTATAAATATAGCAGATACTTTTTAACAAAATCTTGTAAATATCCAACATATTTATCCCTCCCTCCAAAATAAACTTTCTTATCATCTAAGATGAAAACAGAAGACTAGCATTTTCATAGGTCAATGTAAAAACAAGTTATTTGAATGTGCTTTTTTATTATAAAGAAGTATCAAGTGTCTTTCTCATCATCATAAATTAACATGTTTGAAGATATAATAGATAATGATAAAATCTACATTTGGTTCACTGAATAGAGCTATTCTCTGGGGAAAAAAAAGACATTTTAAAAATGTCTTTTATGTTCAAGGCTAGAAATGGGATTTGACTGTATGATAATGAAAGAAAGGGAATGCTAAAGAGAAAAATGATTTTATGATAATTTCCAACTATTTAAGCACTGTTTTAATCAATCTTTTATACACACACACACATATACTATGTATGATGGCTATATTGTTTCAAAGAATAGGAAAAAATCATCAGAACTGATGTGCCATGTACTTCACAAAGGCTATGACTTTAGTTTTTCTTCTAATGTATTAACCTTGGTGTACTGAAAACAAAACACCCAAGCTCAAGACAGAATAAAATTCTTAGTTTTCTACGGTATTCTGAAATTTTCAAAAGGAGAGAAATTGTTGAAGTAAATCAAAGAATAAATTAAGTCCCATATTGAATAAGTTCTAAATTTATTGCATACATATGCCAATTTTGACATCTTTTAAAGGATAAACAGAATGAGCAACTTCTTCCCCACTTTGAAAGATAATCTTTACAAAACAATATTCTAAAAACACTTCGAAAGATTCTTTAAAGTCTACTGAGATGGGCAGTTAAAATCTATAAAGGCTAAAGGTTTCTTAAGCTCGAACGGCTTGGCTGAAAGGTTTTCTTCCATACTTGGAAACTTGATTAGCATTACATAAAAAAGCCATATCTGACTTGCTGCGTAACCAAAGTTGTGATTATTCTTTATACAGCATCTAAAATTTCACACTCCATCAACACATGTTCAGGCTATTTTATCTTGGCAATTAATTTATTATTTTTCAGAACACAGTGAAGCCTTGTTTTCAAGTCATTCATAACTTTATAAATCAGTCCTGCACATGAAACCATGCATCTGTGAACCGTAGAAAATCCTTGCGCTCAGGAGATTAAGCTCCTGACACCTTTGCTGATTAATAATCATGAAAAGAATAAGATCAGAAGCAAAATAAATGATCATTTAATAGAGAAACTCACAAAACAGCCCTTTAACTTACATATTCCATCATGTTATTCGTTTCACATTTCCTTTTGCTCAGTCTCCAGTGCAAGCACAGCTAGACACATAGGAGAGTAAAAGAAGAAAAATGAGCTCTATTTTATTGCAGTACACAGACTAACCCATTTGTCCACCTTTCATATTTTTCGTTCAACAAAAGCATCTGTTTCCATACTGTGCAATTCAGGCCCCAACAGTACGAAGCTGCTCCCTGTGGTACTCACCTTGTGGTATAACCTATTGTTTTCCCATTCTAATAACTTCTCAATCGATCTTCGTGTCTAGAAGACAAATGAGAAAAAAGTTTACTCTTGACCGGTTTTAGAAAAACTTTGTTTTGCAGCTGCTTTTTGTGTGAAAAGGAAAACAGTGTAAGACAGTGACTTTGTATAGGGTGGAGTATGACACTGCCAACATTCAAGCACCATGTACATAATAACCTGAACAGCAACAGTATTCTTTTTATAATAAAGATATGGTTGTTTTTTAGCATATGTATATTTTTCTGTTTCAAATTTACCAACATTTGATTTTCAAACTACCATAGGCTAAAAAGCTAATGTTATCTACCAAATAATACATAGTTAAATCCTCATTCTTTCCAAAAAGTTTATAATACTTTATAGTAGTAAAAATTCCTTAGTATATATTGTTAAACAAAAATCATTTAAATATTAGTTAACAAAAGACAAGAGGCTTTGACAGTAAATTCAAAAAGGAAACAATTAAAACTAACTGAATGAAAATAATTAGCCATCAAATTTTTATGTTGTACTGAAATAATGTCTGAATTTAAAAGTTTATTATTTCATAGTTTTTTAAACAGAGGAAAAATTTTATTTAATACCCAGCAAAAACTGTCATCTGATAATATAATAAAACTCTTAACACTAGTGTTATAGGAATCAACTGAGAATTTTACATTAAGATCACTTGATTATTGCAGTATATAATATCCAGTATAAAATGCTTCTTGCTTGGAAGTATGAATAAAGGAGAGGATAATTCATGATGCCAGGTGTTAGGATGAGACTGACTCAGCTGCAGGTGCAAAAAGGACAGTGTTGCCACAGAGTCAAATGCAACTTGGTGCAGCTGCAGTTTCCTTACAAGGCAAGAGAAAAAACATCTAGTGTTATTAATGTGGTACAACTAAATAAGTAATAATCAAATATGAAAATGTCCATGTCAAGCAAGAATCAAGAATTGTCACAGAATCAAGTTGGCTTGAGACAGTTTAATGTTAGTATTTATTTAACTTATCTGCTGTAATCTAGTTACCATGTTACCTTTTATAGCAAGTTGAACATGGTAAAGACACATCACAGCTACAAAAGTGACGATTACAATTCATAATGACCAATGAGTTACTTCGACTGCCTTACATTTTCCAAGTTTATGCCATAAAAATCAGGAAATCAACTAGCGCTCAGGATAATAATACTTCAATGACTAATTTATTACATTACTTTTTCAACAGTTTTTTGGCAAGAATTTTAAAGAAAAAAGTGCCCTTGTTAACAATGATCAGCAGACCTCACTTGTTTCTTTGTAAAGATAGCCTTTTAGAGGCAGCTCTCCTTTTAAATGAAAATAGGGCAGCAGTTATGGTCACACTTTTTGTTAATTTAGTTGCCAGTCAGCCCCAAATCAAAAGAAAATAAGGCTGCAGAGTGTAATTAACATTCAGTTCAGTCGTTTTGTCCCTTGTCTAGCCCCCAAGCTTTGTTAAAATTGCCATCTGAATGCTGAAGGCTGTAGGGAAATCGATTTGATTCTAATCGCACCATGAAAAGAACATGATCTAACTGCTTTCAGCCCTCCGTAAATCTGTACTAGGTCTTTAGCACAATGCAACTTCCAATTTAAAAAGCACTGAATGTCTCGTCAATGACTTTGTGAAGAAAAAAGAACAAGGAGCAGACATAAAAATTCCAATAGTTGTTTAAGCATTAAAGTTCATTTGCATCACAGCGAACCTGAAAAGGGCTGACCTCTCAAACCGCCTCTCAGGTCTATGAAGTTGTAGCCTTGACAAGCTCACATTGACAGAGCTCATTGACTCTGAAAGGCTACTCTATCAATGGTGAAAAATGGCAATAGGTTCTACTCTGAGCAGGCATCTGCCTGCCCACCCGCTGCTAAACCAATGGCAAAACCGATTCAAAACCTGAATCTACCTTGTAATCTTCCTTTCTAGGACCTTTTAATAATAGATTAAGATTACTATACAATTTGAGGTTTTACTTTTACCGATGGTTTAAAAGGGAGGAGGGTGGGATGAAAGACCTAGGGTGGGGAGAACAAGCTTTCCAAGTCTGTTGTTTTATGTCAGTGTACAAAAATTAAAAGCTTAACATTACATGCTACAAATATTTATTATCCAAAGAAAAAAGTGTAGTTACCACCACTGTTAGTTCATCACAAATTTAAGGCCATGCTATATTATAATGAGGATATCCTTATAAATGGGGGTCATAGTGTATGTGATATAATCTATATATACACACAGTATATATGTATACACATCATATATATGTGTATTTATATATACACACAACTGAGAAACTTAAAACTAAGACTTTAACGTAAATCAACTACCAGTATTTGAATAACAAATAATTACAAAGTACAAACCTTAGTTCTAAAATATGTAGGAATTCTGAATTTATTCATTGCCTCTAATTAGGAGTTTAATGATAGGGTTTGTTAAAATAATTGTATCTTACAATATTTAAGAATTCTAAATCAAACAAACCCTGGTATGCCATATTCTGAGTAAGCATCTAAATATAAAATATTTCTACACACTTGACAGTCTGGAGTAAAAGCTGTGAATTAGCACCATCTAATCTTGCAATAAGACTTCTATCCTGCTTGACAGGTGAAGGAAAAAAAGCACTTGCACGTGCAGCTTAATTAATCATTACACTTGACATCTCAATGATTTACAGTGAGGAGCAGGTGAGAACATACAAAACCAGAATGGAACCCTTGATCTGAGTGGAACATTTCTAGCACACTAAGGTGACAAGAATATAGATTCTAGCAGTCATTTAGAGAGAGAGAGAGAGAGGGAAAGAGAGAGGGAGACAGAGAGAGAGAACTGTGCAACAAATTATTTGTTAGTAACAACAAAAGCTCAAATTAAATGGAAGAAAAAAGCCTTAACTACTAAGGATGTTTAATACTCTGTAATTACTTTTATTTAACAAAATCAAAATATATTTCTAAGTTAAAACACAATACCAATTTGATACAGACAAAATATATGACACTTAAGCATTTAAAAAAGCAATTCAAAAGTCTTTAAACACAAAATGAAAGCACCTTATAATTAGTTAAAATAAAAATTAAAAGTTTATGTCCACAAGATTGTCAGATAGCTATTTATAATGAAAAGCATGATTCAACAATGCCAAACTCTGTAATTACTATTGGGCAAGCAAACATAAGCTTATAAAAACCTGTTCTTAATTTTAAAATCTTATACTGACCAAGAAATTCAACATAAATTAAACCAATATGCATCAGAAAAGAATAGTATATATAGGGTCTGTTGACATGAAATAGTAACAAAACATCATCTTTCAGCATTCTAGACTAGTGGATTTCTAAAATAAGTCATCTTAATTTTCTTAAAAGAATTTCGTGTTTGTAAAAAGCACCAGATTGATAGTCATGGGAACTAAAAATCTTCTATTTAACAGAAAGAACAGGGGAAAGGGCAATGCAGGCTTCAGTGTAAGCTTCCCCACAGTGGCCTTAATCCTTTTCAGAGCTCACACCCTGGGGGTGAGAGGACAGGTTAGTGGTGCTTTACGTATGACTTCTCACTCCTGTACAAGAGGAACATAGATTTTAGCGATGATTCTTATCCTTTTATGAGAATAACATCATGTGATAAAGCTAGTCTAGAAGAAGATGATTCCAAAGTATCTGGGCTTCTATCTATTACCCTATCACAGAGCTCACTTTAATTTCCTTTTTCTAGACATTTCTTCATTTCACCTTGCTATTTTTCTCATTTGTGAACTAGCTCTAATATAGTCATTCAGCAATGTTAAAGTAAAACATAATGGATTCAAAAACATCATTTCCCTTATTAAATAAAATGTATGAAATAGATCTGAGTAACAAGTTAGTAGTAGCAACAGGATAGAAACTTTGTCTTCTATTTCTATTGCTTTTGGCTCTTTTGAAATTTTTGGTAGAACTGTGGAAATAAGCCAATACATGCAAAATGCAAAAGAAGTTAAAATGGTCTGGATATTACACAAAATAGTTAATTAAAACTTTGATTAATAACAATTAATATTAGGTATGACATACTGGGTACTCCTATCATCTTCCAATGACAACGCTTATATAATGTTACACTAGTAAAATACAAATGAGACACCTAGAAATAGTAAGTTACCACAATTAAAAATTAGGGTTTCACAAAAATTCAAATTTGGCTTATTATGAACCATCTTTATAAATTGCTCTAAATATCCTAACTTTCTAAGGAATAAATTATTATTCTCTATAAACAAATTATGTGCCATTAGCTATAAATAAGCCTTTCAAGTTAGCAAGAAATCATTTAGAAAATCTTGAATGTATTACTCCCCTACTTAATTACCACTATTACTTAATAGTATACTCATTACCAATGATTCACTTATTTACAATCAACTGTTTAAAAATGTGGTTTTTCAGAGAAGTGATTTTCTAGAAGTTGCTAATGAAATCAATGCAAATTTCATGGACTATAAAGAACTTAGAGCCAAGGAAAAAATGTTATGTGGAAGCTGCAACAAAATTTGTCTGAACTTTTCCCAACGAAATAGCATTCCAGTCGGTCTTTAAAACATAAAATGCTAAGCTATGTTAACAAAATGTATAAATAGAATGTCTCACTAATAACTACTTATAAAAATTCTGTTACTTTAACTTACAAATTAAAACTTATTTGAATGAGAATCATTATAACATCACAGAATATCAAAATGTAATTTCAAGAGTTCAATTTCTTATTTAAAACAAGTTTTAGTTTTAAGCTCCTAAATTTATAATGCATTTATTAATCTTTTTTTGCATTTATTAATCTTTAACTGGAATAATGTTTCAAATGTATTCATAATCTTATTTCTTAAACTTAAGTAATTTTCAAATAAGAACTCTACTTATCTCTTGACATTTGTACAAATTCAAATTGTTAAAATAAGTGAAACAAAAATGTTCGTTGTTATAACTCATTAGAGGGAAACCATATAAAATTTTAAATGTATTATTTTATGAGAAAATCACTTGATTCACCTCTGATTGTTCTAGATTAATATAAATATTTCATAGCAATGATATGCAGAAAATTAAATATCTTAGTATTATGATACATGAAAATCTGGATTCACCAAAAAGATAAACTAGAATATCATCAGTCCACAAAAGGATTTTTAACCAAATTCCCTTCTGTACTTAGTTTCCTTTTAAAAATGTTTAGTGAGTATTAGCTTTTATATAACCCAGAAAAACTAAAATACCCACCATCAACAGAATAATCCGTTTAATAGTTTGTTAAAAGTGATGTTTTTAGACAACGGTAGCTAAACAACAAACAATTTGTGTGTAAAAATCACCCTCTTAGTGGTAACTTGCAAGTACTAATCTTAAATAAGGTGTGTTTAAATACAATCTCATCAAGAGTTTATGACCTAGGCTAGTCTTGTTAATTTTTTTAGGTGACTCTACTTTGTGAATGTTGGAAAAAGGTATATGCACAAATATACAAAATGCTGCACAAAATTTTAAATTATTCACTGACCACTGATAATATTTAAGAAAATACTGTTAATATCTCAAAACACCAAAACTGAGTTTCAATTGATGGCAGAAAATTAGAAAAAGTGTTCAGAAGAAAAATTAATTTCACTGAGAATTTCATTATATTTCACTAAAACACAGTCCAAAGTGTTGCTATCTGGGATTTTTAAAAAATACATAATTACACAAGGAAGAATCACTGATTAGGAAAAACAGGAAAAAACAAAAAACAAAACAAAACTGCCTGCTACTGGCTATAATAGACAACTGGAGAAGCAGAAGGAATAAGGAACTAAAATCTTTTTTTTTTTTTAAGATTAAATTATTTATTTATTTATTTATTTATTTATTTATTTATTTATTTATTTATTTATTTATTTATACAAGCACTGGGTACAGTCAGAAGTGCGGGAGGGTGAGAGAATTCACCAGAGCCAGAGCAGGGAGCAGAGCAGGCAGAAGGACCGAAGTACACTGCTGAGGGGAGCAGCGGGCGGCAGGAGAGGTCTGCGTGCCAATTGGGACCCTCTTCTGGTGGCCGGGGAGCAGCAGGGGATTGAACCAGCGCCACAGAGGCCGTGGGCAGCTTCGCAACCCAGCGCTCAACTGCTGCGCCACCGGGGAGGCCCTACCTGACAAGACTTTAACTATGATTAATATGTTCAATATGATAGAGGATAACAATGGACAAAATAGATGAAAAAATGAAGAATTTCGAAAGAGAACTGCACTCTGAAGACATCAAATGGACAATCTAGAGCTGAAAATACAGTATCTAAAATTAAGAATTCATTGTATAGTTTAACAGCAGGCTGGACACTGAAGCCTGGCAAATCTTTCTACACACCACACACCAATGATATTATGTTCCAAATATTCAGAGAGAACTAAATGTCAGCCAACTCTTGGGAAAAGACAATTTTGAAGGATTCTAAAACCTATTTAAAGTCCCAGGGCAACCTCTGAACATTTTAAGACTCAAAGTTTATACTTCTGTTAGTATCCTGCCTTATAATGTGAATTTAGTAACATTTCTGTTCCAATTAAAAACAAATTGCCAGTCTGCTTCACAGTAATGGTTGTCATTTAATTAGTTTATATGTTTCAAGCCTAAAGTGTTCTTTAAATCAAAACGGCAATAAATATGTTCCTCTGGCTTTGAGATACCTTTTCCTAAAGCAAATGAAATAAAATTTCGAAGAGGTTAAACCTATTTCTTTATCTTGCATTTTGTAACAGGGGAGATACTGTGGAAGGGGCAAGAAGCCATAAACTAAATTACCCTGGATTAGATACAGAAAATTACACTGTTCCTCAGTGAGAGTCCCTGTCCCTCCTATATTGCATCAACTCAAGCAAACTGTATAGATAACATGCTAAAAAACATTAGCATTGATTTTCTACATTGTCAATTAATAATAGTGACTATCATAAGAATGCATTTCATTCATATTTTACTCACTAGAAACTTTTCAGGATTTTCCCCTTTGCTAAAATTTAATTAGGATGCTTTTGAAGTTTGTTTTGCTTAGTTTCATTATCTGCAATGTGGCAGAGGCATTTTTCTTTATCTATTCTTTCTTTATCCAAATGTTCAGTATCATTCTCATTTTATGATTCAGTTACTGATGACAAATGCTCAAATCCCAAACACATAGTAAATTAAGAGTTTTGAAAAGTTTTGAGCAACTTCTAGTACTCTCGGTATATCTAAGTATATCTCAGATTTCTCCCATAAACAAATATTTTAATTTTCTGTCTATGATTCCCCCAGCTTCACATTCTCTTGAATTTCTGTACACCTTGCAAGGCTTTATTCCCACTCAAAAACCTCTATAGTTGATAGTTCCCATTTGGATTCTCAACCTCTATCATACCCCAAATAAAATAACAACAATTATTGGATAACAAAACTTCCAAGTTGAGAGTAAAGATATTCACAAGTAAATATGAGTACATGACAAGCTAAGGAAAAGAAATGCTGTTAGAATTCAGGAACTTTTCATCAAAGTTTCAAAAACTAAATAGCAATTATATTTTATACATTATCAGCTTGCACTTTCAGGGGAAAAATCTGTTATTTACTCTAAAAGGCAGGATGCTTTAATTTATTAAGAAATGTTATTTTAAATAGTTAAGGACCATACATTCTGAAATATTATGATCTTATTGCTCAAGGATTTTTGTTAATGAGTACATTTATTCAACAAAGTAGATGCAAGGCATTGTGAGAAACACTGGAAATTCAGTAGTTCTTCAGTAGTTCAGTTCTCATATGCATAAATAAATAAAACAAATCTTTTTTAAAAACTTACAACAAATCATATGGGAAGAATAATAATAAATGATAAAACTAGCAACTGCCATTAACTAAGCACCTACTATAGGCAAAAATAATATACTAAGTATGCTATATGTACTTGCTCTGATTTTATTTATTTGTTTGTTTATTTATTTATACATACATACATACGTACATACATACATACAAGCACTGGGTACAGTCAGAAGCGTGGGAGGGTGAGAGAATTCACCAGAGCCAGAGGGGAGAGCAGAGCAGGCAGACTGACAAAGTACACTGCTGAGGGGAGCAGCGGGCGGCAGGAGAGGTCTGTGCGCCATGTGGGACCCTCACCCAGCGGCCGGGGATTGAACTGGCGCTGCAGAGGCTGCGGGCAGCTTTGCAACCCAGTGCTCAACCGCTGCACCACCGGGGAGGCCCATGATTCTTAACACTGTAAGAGAACACCCCTATTTTAAAGAAAAAAAAAAAAAAAAAAAAAACCTGAGGTTTAGAGAAAGTAAACTGATCACTTCATAAGTGCCATTTTCCAAGCCAATTCTTTCTAACACCAAAGTATAGGACCCAGATACCACATGTTGCACCCTATTTCTAAGTGAATGATGCCCCAATATAGGTCTAAATGCAAATAAGAGAATATAAAGGGACTGGAAATACATATTAAATTTATAACAAATTAGGGACATCCCTTGTGGCACAGGGGTTAAAGTCTCAGCACTATCAAGCTATTGCCACTGTGCCATGAGTTCAATCCCTGGTCAGGGAGCTAACCCACGTGGTGCAGCAAACTGCTTCTGTCTCACCTGGTGCTCCCCTCAGCAGTGTATGTCAGTAGATCTACCTGTTCTGCTCCCCTCTGTCTCTGGTGAATCACCCCTCTGATCTACACCCCAGTTCTTGTATGCATAAATAAATCTTTTTTAAAAAGCTTACAACAAATCATATAAAGAACACTTCTAGGAAGTTATATAATTTTGATCATCATATGTAAGAGAAATTAAAACAATAAAAAGAAATGGAAGACATCTAACAAGAAGTTGATTTAGGTATAACCAGTCCAAAACTTAGGGTTCTTCACTCAGAATGGATAATGCTAAGAACACATATAAACAACATCTATTAAGACACTAAAATTGGGATATGATACACATGTACGAAATCTCAGAAGACTGAAATTAATAGTTTCCTTAGGATGGAAAATAAACCAAAACAATAAATATGTCACAACCATCAGTAAAATTATGAAAGTGGTCTCTCAAAGAAATGAGCCAAATTGAAAGCACATATAAATCACAGAGAGATGACTTATTCAGTCATCACTTTTCTAAACCATAATATGGTTAAACTCAAGAAACAACATATAAATAAAACAAGCTTTTGCAAAGCAAATACTGTAAAATCTATTTAATAAAGTTGGAGCATTTTATTCACTTGTAAACTCCTCGGCCTCTTACAAAGAACCTACTAAAAGGCTGGGGGTTTTTGTTTTATTGTCTTTGAAGCACTTATCACTACTTATAATTATCTCATTGGTCTGTACCTCTCTTTGAAATCCACAAGAGAAACCACATAATCTCTAAACAATATCTAAAAGGCATCTAAAATTGTGCCAAGCCCACAGTGCTGCTTCAGAAATACTAATTATATTAATGGATAAATAACTTCCATAGCATAACACATGAGTGGCATAAAGAAAAGAACTAAAATCAGCAATTTCAATATGCTTATATTCCAAGAGAGTATCAACTTTACTCAAGTCATTTTAAACATTTTCTATTAAAACAAATATAGGGCCTCCCTGGTGGCGCAAGGGGTTAAGACACAACCTATGAAGCTATCCGCAGCCACTGCAGTACGAGTTCAATACCCGGCCAGGGAGAGATACCCACATGGCGCAGCAGACCTCTTCTGACTCGCCCGCTGCTCCCCTCAGGAGTGCATTTCAGTCGATCTACCTGTTCTGTTCCCTGCTCTGTCTCTGGTGAATTCTCTCACCCCACCCCCCGCACCTCTGGCCCATACCCCAGTTCTTGTATGCATAAATAAATCTTTTAAAAAATATATATATATATATATTATGTAATAGAGCGGAAAATTCAAATGAGTGTTTGCAATACAACACAAGATCCCTAATACATTTTGTGATATAGATAGCTACTTCCTTTTTTAGATTCTAAGGACACATTTATCTTTTGTTTTCAGATTTCATGAAAATGATGACAAGTATTTACAAACATAAAGTATCTCATTTAGCCAATTCTCCAAACAGACTATATACTCTTTGAGTAGCTCATTAATAAACATCTTTATATTTCTAGCATCTAGAAATAGTACTTATACATCAACAACAGATCTACTGATGTTCACTTTTGGCAAGGATAAAGAGATAGGCACCAGACTTTACTTCTGACTTGAAACAACATATATATAAAAAATATAGGGCCTCCCCGGTGGCGCAGCGGTTGAGCGCTGGGCTGCGAAGCTGCCTGCGGCCTCAGCGGCGCCGGTTCGATCCCCGGCTGCTCCCCGGCCACCAGAGGAGGGTCCCACATGGCGCGCAGACCTCTCCTGCCGCCCGCTGCTCCCCTCAGCAGTGTACTTCGGTCCTTCTGCCTGCTCTGCTCCCTGCTCTGGCTCTGGTGAATTCTCTCACCCTCCCGCGCTTCTGACTGTACCCAGTGCATGTATAAACAAAAAACAAACAAACAAACAAATAAATAAATAAAACATGCCTCTATAAAAAAAATTAAAAAAAAATAATAATAATAATATATATATAATATTTATATATTATTATAAATGATATATTTATGTTATATATCAATATGTACTTTTTTTTCTGTTTTCAAAACAATGGAAGACAAAAGATTCCTGAGAAACAGGAATGAGACAGGCCCTGTGAGAGTTTCGGGTCACAGAGAATGGAGGGGAGAACCTGGGCCAAGCCTGGTAACTCACGGAGTTAAAGAGACAGGGCAGCTAGAAGTCACAGCACACGGTACTGGAGAGGAAAAGTGCTACACAGAGTGTGAATTCCAAAGATGTACAGATAGTCCCTAATGAGTATTCAAGTGAATATTGAGCAGTGCATGTAGGTAAGGAAAATGCCAGAGGTAGAACAAAGAACTATTAGAAAGGATAACAGGACTAAACATTGTCTGTCTCCTCGGGAAGTTAAATATAGAATTGCCTCATGACCCTAGGCTAGTAGGTATATATCCAAAAGGACTGAAAGTATCAAATAAGTACATGTAAATCTATATTCATTGCAGCAATGGTCACATTTGGGGTATAAACAGTCTTACCAGTGGATGAATATATAAACAAATTGCTGTACACATACACTAGATTCATCCATAAAAAAGAAAACTGTATTGATACATGTTACAACATAGATGAACCTCAAAAACATCATGCTAAGTATAAGAAGCCAGACACAAAAGACCAATATATAATTCTATTTATATGAAATATCCAGAACAGATAAATCCAGAGACAGAGCAGACTGGGGGTTGCCACAGGTTGGAAACAGGGTAATTGGGAGGAATTGATTAATGGGTAAGGGGCTTTAGAGTCACGGAAATGTTTGAACTGGAGAGTGGTGACAGTTGCACAACATTGTGAATGTGTTAAATGCCAGTGAATTGTTCACTTCCAGAGTGGGAAGGGATGGGAGAGAACAGCATGGGGAGGGACACAAAGGACTGGGGTAGAGATTACGATTGCTTTGGTGGTGGGTATGGTGTAGTAACAACACCTGAAAGGGGAGACCCTATACCCAAAAACACAAAGGTTGTAAATCAATGTTACTGCAATTAAAAAAAAAAAAGAACTTTAAAAGTTAAAGGATAGCAAAACATATGATGGTAACATTAATTAGAAGACTGAATTAATATTAGAAAAAGATTTCAGATGAAAAAATGTAATTGGAAAAGAATATCGATTTCATAATGATAAAGTGGTGAATCCATTAAGTAGATACAAAACCTGAAAGTTTTATGTCCCCAGCTACGGAAGGTTAAAATACTTGAAACAAAAATTGTTATAATAGACAAACCCACAATTATAGTCAGAGGTTTTAATATTCTCTTAATAAATGATAAAACTAGCAGTCAGAAAATCATTAAGGATACAGTAGGTTTGAATGATGTTATTAACTAAATTGATCTAATTGACATTTACAAATCACTCTACCCAATAAGATCTTGATTGTGATGGTGTTGCATAACTCCAAGATATGTCAAAAATCATAAAACTTTACATCAAAAATGATTACTGTATTACTTATAATATATTAAATAATTTTCAAAAAATGGGCCAAGACAATTTTTTTTTTTTTTAAAGATTTATTTATTTATTTATACAAGCACTAGGCACAGTCAGAAGCGCAGGAGGGTGAGAAAATTCACCAGAGCCAGAGCGGGGAGCAGAGCAGGCAGACTGACAAAGTACACTGCTGAGGGGAGCAGCGGGCAGCAGGAGAGGTCTGTGAGCCATGTGGGACCCTCGCTGGCGGCTGGGGATCAAACCAGCGCTGCAGAGGCTGCGGGCAGCTTCACAGCCCAGCGCTCAACCGTTGCGCCACCAGGGACGCCCCCAAGACAAATTTTTTAAAAGGAAATGGCAATGTGGGAGGTCCAAGTAGTAATAGTAGTAGTGGTAGTAGTAGTAGTAGTAGTAATAAAAATAATATTAGATTAAACAAGGGTTGCAGAACCAGAACAGGTCATAAAGAGTCTCTAACAGAGATGCAAGAATGTCACATTCTCCATGGTTCTACAATAGTTTACAGCCAAGACATGGAAATATACAACTTTTTTTTTTAATAAGCAGTAATCATATTTGTTTATGCTCACCAGACAGTAGAATCCATATAAAATTAAATGTATCGAAGTGTTCCATCTACTCATGTATACAGAGACCTTAGATTGAATACTACAATGTTAAATATACTTTCTGAAAATATAAGTGGGGATAGCCTAAAAACAAAAATCAATCTACTTTATGCATCAAGTAAAAAGGAATTTAATAAAGCATCTGAAAAATTATCTTAAGTTGCCAAGAATGAGTGGAGAAGGGTAGGAAGTCGTGTTCTAAATCCTATACGTGCACATACTATCATATCGGTTTTCTCACTTAAAAATATAGATCACAAAGGTTTCTAGAATATTAAAACTCTTTGTTAAGTTACAGTAAATTACCAACCTAGTAAATATAGCAGCCATTTAAACAACTGAAGCACCCAAATAATAGGAGAGAGTAAAGGGATATAAACTACAATAGTTATAAATCCAACTGTGGATCCAGGGACAAACAGCGATTAAAAAAAAGAAAATCCAGGGCCTCCCCAGTGGCGCAGTGTGTTGAGTGCAGTGCTGTGAAGCTGTCCCGCAGCCTCTGCAGCGCTAGTTGGATTCCCGGCTGGCCAGGGAGATTCCCACATGGCCCGGCAGATCTCTCCTGTCTCGCCTGCTGCTCCCCTCAGCAGTATATTTCGGTCCTTCTGCCTGTTCTGCTCCCTGCTCTGTCTCAGGTGAATTCTCTCACCCCTCCCACCTGCCTCTGGCCTGTACCCCAGTGCTTGTATAAATAAATCAATCTTAAAAAAAAAATCCATGTTCTGAAGATAAACCAGATGAGAACTATATGTGGAAAAAATTCTTAGGGTAAAGGAATTATTATAACTATTACAGTAAATATTACAAAATTGTTCTATTTCAAAGAATAATCTCCTTCATATCAAAATGTACTAGTAAAAAAATTATTTCCATGAGAATATAACTTTTATAAGAGAAATCAAGGGACAAAAGGAATTTGCTTTTCATCATTTCCTGTTACTATTTGTTGACAAAATGAAAATGCAGTCACACAAAATCATTCATTCCATTTAAGCTTAAGGGTATTTGATTTTTATACATATAATTGTAATTTTTTTCAAGCTTTTACAGAAACATAACATCAGGCTATATTAATTTGCTATATCTCTACTAACATCTTGGAAATGCTTGGATAATAAGCTGCCAAAATTATACTTTTTAGATCATTTTTTCTGATAACAGAATCACTATGTATTCATCATAGAAGACTTCTAAAATACAAAAATTAAAAGGAAATCAGAATACCCATATCTTAGCCACATGAAATAAACCTGTATCCATTTTATTTGTTCTATGAGTACTATCTTACATATTAGTAATAATGACATTATTCAAGATTTATAGACACTTATTTTGAGCTATTTAGCTAAGAGGCTTATAAACATTATTTCAGTTTATCTTTACAACAATCCTATGCACATAGGTTGGTGAATATTTTTATTTTCATATATGATAACTGGAGTTTAAATCAGCTAGGAGACTTGCCTAAGGTCTCAGAGATAAGTGAATACTGTCCAGCACTCCCAATCACTGTCTTAGACCCCAATACAGAAAGAAAGCTGTATTCTACTCAATTCTTTAGTAATTCCTATGTCACAAATGGCTATTTAATATAACAGCATGCTAACATAACATACTCATTTAATTACTCCCCTACTAGATCGGATTTTTGTATAGTATTCAAGATAGTGTGATTCATTCAAAATAAAAAAAAAAAGAAAACTAGTTAAATGCAAGATTTGCTTATCTACTTCTAAATTTAAATTAAAATATGTAATTCAACTTACTCTTTTACTGAGGCAAATAACTGGCCACATACTGCAACCTAATGTGCAGCAGCAACAAAGGCAGCCACAAAGTAGCCATCGTACATTAACAGGAAGGTTCTTCTTAAGACAACTGTTAACTCTGTTGATGCTGGCTTTAAATTCTTCAGGAGCTACCTAGAGAAAAATTGTAAGAAATAACAACACTGCAGTATTAAAGTCAGTAAATATGTGTTGTTAGCATATTTTTTTTCTAATTTGTTAGGAAAAGACTAGCTTTGAAGCACATAAACATATTAAAAATAATTGATACTCACTTTTCCAGTTAATGAAGAAGGGAATTCTGATTCAAATTTGTTGCTCAGTCCAAATCTATTTTAAAAAAGAAGAAAAAGATGTTATTTAAATGACACTGGTACAAAAATAAGACCATTTACTATAATCAAAGGTTAGGTAAATAGAGTGCAACTTCATAGAAAAACAAAAGAAGTTTGAGATAGAAAAAACATTATAATTAGCAATTTATGAAATGTAGTAAGCAATTTTTGCAGCTGAATAAAAACTTTTTTAAAATAAGGTGCTGATAATACAGGAATAAATGACTTCTTTGAGACTATCTTTGTGAGCCAAATATTAATGTAGTGGAAAACAACATAATCGTCCAATTTTGTCAAAATTGCTACAATTTTTCCAAATAGAAAGCTAAAATCTTGCTACTGGCTATTCTTTAGGTAAAGAACATTTGTTAACACTCAATAAAGTAGCAATATGTCTAAGAATATAAATTAAGTAGTTAGCATTTTCTGAGATCAGTCTATCTGCTATTATAGTCTACTGCTATTATAGTCAGAGAATGCTAAGAACACCTGCAACAATGTGATAGTTGGCCTGGCTACTTAAACTTTCAAGACTCTGAAATAGATAAAATTGAGGTAGAACAGCTCAATGTCTCTAAGCTTTTAAATGTTTGCAAAGATCATGACGATTGACTGGGCACTTGACTATTTCTTTGCATAAGTTAGTATGAAAATATTCAGATACATTGGTAATAGGAGATTGCATCTTGGAAATAAAAGTTGAGACTCTTAAATATGATTTTTATTAGATACCAGAGACATTTTTTCCAGCTTTATTGAGATATAACTGGCATACTGTATAAGTTCAAGGTGTACAACAATTTGAAATATGTATCCATTATGAAATGATTACCACAATAAGTTAACAATCATTACCCCACATAGTTACTTTTTCTTAAGATGAGTACCATCACTCTCTTACCAATCTAAAATACATTAATTCTACACTACAGGTAGCAGGCACTGGGAAGGATTTCCTTAGATATTCTGTATGAAACAGATGGTCAGGTTATCGGTTACCAACTCAACCATCAGCAGAGCTGAACAGAGGAATCATATGAGGTGGGCTGTGTGAAGGTAATAAGGAGTAGTAGAGACTGGGAAGTAGAAAATGTAAAATGTGGAGGAGAGGGAAGAGCAGGTCACAGGTCAGATCCAGCTCAAACCAGATTTTCTCTTTCCAAGAGTAAACTGGAAGAACAGATTTCTATGCAAAATTTGCTACCTCTAAAATACTGTGTAAGTCAAAAAATTAGCTCTATGGATCAGGTTGTTTGGTTTGTATCATGATCTAGATTTCCCTACATGTAGGATGATGGCATCTATGCCCATTTTATCATCATTTTAAGTACTTTCATACATCATTTAATGGTAGCAACTATGAATATGAATATTAATTATAAACAATATATCAATACAACTACCTAGGTCCAAGACAAAGTCCTTTCACACTAAAGATAAGCTAGCAACTATTTGTTTAATTCTAGCATTACTGTCATCCTCTGAAATCTGAAAACTGAGATAAACTTATATTCTGTCTACATGAGGGCTCTAGAAAAAGTGTGGCTCTACTTGAGAAAACTCCTACAGATATGTAAACTCACCTCAGACCTTAAAGGTCCTTGCAGGAGAAAGATGTGTGATAGCTCTCAGCAAGGTCACTAATGTATTTCCTTTTCATCTGCTCTCCTTACAGAAGATGTCATTCAATAAATAGAGGACTGAACCCTCTAAACTATAAGCTTGCATTTCTTGCATTATCTCCCTTGGTTTGAAGGTTTTATTTTTCCACCTACAGTTTTTTATTTCAATCATGTTTATTATTACAATTAACTACCTCCTTCCACTGGTCTTTGCAATTTAATCGATTGGGTATCTCCAAGTCTCCTAAAAAGAAATGCCTTCCTCTTTCACTCCCCACCATTATAACCAATGAATTTATTTCACTGATTACCTAGTTTGCCAGGTAATATGCTAAGTTGGAGGGGACAGTCCAGTAAGCATTTAGAGCCTAAAGGCCTTTCTTTCTAGGGCCTGAATACTTCCTTACTATTTGAGTGGCTCCTTTTAGGGCAGGTTAGTAGTTATCCTCCCAAAGTGAGAACTGATAGTTCCAATGAAATACTTTAGGGAGTGAGTCCCTCTTTAGTCATATTTTTTGTTAAGTTATAGCTTCCTCTTCCCTCATCTCACCCTTAAAAGAATGTCCCAGGAGAAATTTCCCTGTGGCGTGATTCACACTAGAGAGGAGTGCTTAGTTTTTCCAACAGTCACTGTTTAGGTGCTAATTTTTCTATTCTCTTACCTATGGTCCCCCCACCAATTCAACGAGCATACCTGGAAGGAGTGTCACTAATATGCTGCTGTTGAAGGCCATAGCATCTCCAGAGTCCACAAGAGTAAACCTGTAATTATTTCCCTTTAAAAATCTCTAAGACACTTAATATTTGAACCGATTTCTTCATGGCTACAGGCAGATAATCAGGTGCCCCTTCTTTATCTTCATTTGGAATACAGCCCTTCCCACAGGGATATTCAAAGAGGATGTCAAACCTCTTTGCTTTCTAAAATTCTTGAGGCCTTCAGTTAGTTTAAGATTATTCTACTTATTTTTACCAATATTTTAGATTGGACATTAATACTGAAACATCTAAAATGTTTTTTAAATTTATTCATAAATGAGCAATTGTATTCTAACAAAAATAACATTTTTGGGCCTCCCCGGTGGCACAGCGGTTGAGCGCTGGGTTGCGAAGCTGCCCGCGACCTCTGCGGTGCCGGTTCGATCCCCGGCTGCTCCCCGGCCGCCGGAGGAGGGTCCCATATGGCGGGCAGACCTCTCCTGCCGCCCGCTGCTCCCCTCAGCAGTGTACTTCCGTCCTTCTGTCTGCTCTGCTCCCCGCTCTGGCTCTGGTGAATTCTCTCACCCTCCCACATGTCTGACTTTACCCAGTGCATGTATAAAACAAAACAAACAAATAAATAAATACATGCCTCTATTAAAAAAAAAACAAAAAACATTTTACAGTAACTTTTCCAAAGTAAAAAGCTTTATAAGGAAAATACTGCTTCATCTTCTCTTTAGTGTCTGACAATGGGAGACAGCTGGATTCTCACATCTCTTTCTGCATTCAATCTGTCTTCATATGCTTTTGGTTGATGTTTATGAAAACGAACGAGCCTAGCATAAATATGTAGTTGGAAATTGTGTATAACCTTGATACTGTACCAAAACTTGACAAATGGCAGTTTTTTTGTTTTTGTTTTTTTTTGGTTTTTTCTTGCTAGAAAGATAGTGAAACTATATCAATAAACTTTTAATACTCTGTTCAATTAAAATTCATTAGTAGGGCCTCTCCGGTGGCGCAGTGGTTGAGCACTGGGTTGCGAAGCTGCCCACAGCCCCTGCAGTGCCGGTTCAATCCCCCGCCACTGGGTGAGGGTCCCACATGGTGCACAGACCTCTCCTGCCACCCACTGCTCCCCTCAGCAGTGTACTTCAGTCCTTCTGCCTGCTCTGCTCCCTGCTCTGGTGAATTCTCTCACCCTCCCGCACTTCTGACTGTACCCAGTGCTTGTATAAATAAATAAATAAATCTTTTTTTTAAATAAATAAAATAAAATAAAATTCATTAGTATATTCTGCATTCTAAGTTAATTTTTTTACCCAAACATGACTTTGTAACATCATACATTTGTCCTGTGGAAAGTATTGATATAGCTCTCCTAAAGGTTTTGATATCAGAACCATCACATTCATTAATATCACCACTGAACTCAACAGAAAGTTCTTTAAGTATTGGGAAACTGTCAAGTTCACAGTCATAGATACAAGTTTTCCAAAATCCTAAATTCCATTTGGAAGCTGGAGTTTTATTATTGATAACAAATGCTATCATTTGCTTTCCTTGAAGTGATATTCTTGCTTCCATAATTAAACCATATCACCTATACTTTAAAACCTAATTTCAAAGCATTTTATTTTGATAGCTCTTTTCTAGCTTTGAATGTTTTTGGTGAAGATAAGCTATGGCTGAATTTAATAGGTATCTCACTACATAAACAATATAAACAGGAGAAAGGAAAATATAGGGACAAGTAGGGAAGGGGAAGGAGAAGGAAAGAGGGAGAGAAGAAATAAAATGATTGGCCAACTATTACTGACAACACTTATTTACCATTCAACATCTACTGTCCATCCTTTAGATGATGTGAAGGAAAATGTAGACATCTACTATATATACATCTATCCCTATTCCCTAAAAGACATTTTCTTAAATCATGGTTCAAATATTCATGGCTTAGAATTGATAAAAGATTTAAACTATTTCCAAAAAATGGTAACTATAACAAAATACATTACACTTAATGCTTTTTACTCTTATCTATGAGAAGTTTACAAATGTACTAGTATTTAGGAAAAAAACAATTCACTCAAATAACAACTAGGATCACCTATGTAATACCTTATGATCACAGGTCTGTATTAGAAGGCTCATATAGCTTTTTATTTATTTTTTAATATTTTATTTTATATAATTCTTACATCATTTTTCATTTTTGCACAATGTATGCATTTTCATTTTGGTTATATTCCCCATACAATTGCACCCCCCACTTATTTTGACCCTAATCCCTCCTCTCCCTGCCCACCCTTACTAGTGTGTCTCTGGTTTATAGTTGCTTGTTGATTTTGATTTTTACTTTTTATTAATTAGTCTTTTTCCTGCTCCCTTATTTAGGTTTTCTAAATTCCTGCTATGAGTAAGACCATCTGGTATTTTTCTTTTTCTTTCTGACTTATTTCGCTAAGCATGATACCTTCTAGCTCCATCCATGCTTCTGAAAACTGCATGTGTTTATCTTTTTTGATGGCTGAGTAATATTCCATGGTGTATATGTACCACATCTTCTTGATCCAGTCATCTATTTTTGGGCATTTGGGTTGTTTCCAAAGCTTAGCTATTGTAAATAGTGCTGCTATAAACATAGGGGTGCAGGTGCCCTTTTGAATTAATGTTTCTGTGTCATTTGGGTAAAATACCTAGGAGAGGAATTGCTGGATCATATGGAAGCTCTATCTTTAGTAGGTTGAGGAATCTCCACACAGCTCTCCATAGTGGTTGGACCAGTTTTATATAGCTTTTTAAAGGAAGAGAGGGAGAGAGGAACGGTAGGGGAGAAGTCAGAGACAATCAATTTTATTTTAATATAATGAGGTAATTACGAAAACTCATGTAATACACATGGTAAAGCTTTGCAGAGAGACTGCGACTTTATACCTACATCTAAATGGAATCTCGAAAAAGGCTTCTCTCATTTATATCCCATTTCACTGTCACCTAGTTTCTATAATCTGCAGTCATGAAAGTGGAGACCACTCAATCTGGTACCCTGAACTCTTAATATCATTCAATCAGATTTTCCCTTTCCTAGTTGTTTTTAACATTTAACTTTGGAGTCTCTAATCCACAGATGTGCTCCCTGGATACCTTCTCATATCTTCTTCCTAAAAAAATACTTTTCCTTCACTTCAACCAAAATTCCTGTTGAAATGGCCTTCTTTCATTAGAAATCCTCAATTATAGCTCATTCCCCAGAGTCCATCTTCCAGATTCTCTCTCAATACTTGACTATATTCTCTCTTGTACAATCATTAGCATATTTTATTATAATGCTGTTTACAAGACTAACTTCCTATCCTAGTAAACAATGAGTTGTTCACGAGTAGATATGACATTTTTTGTGTGTGTGTGTCGGACCCTTGCCAGTGCCCAGGGATCGAAATGGCGCTGCAGAGGCTGTGGGCAGCCTTGCAACCCAGTGCTCAACCACTGAGCCACCAGGGGAGGCCCTAGATATGACATCTTAATTAACCATTATACCCTTCATGTCTTGCCAAATGTCTAATAAATACTCAGTTTTTGTTGAATAAATCCATAAATCTGCAAATCAGAAGAAACATTTACATTCCACTAACTCCTCATTGCAAACTTCCACACCACTGCTCTTTCTTCCTCTAATGCCAGGCTTTCTGGTTAAACCACGCTGGTCTGAGTGTCAATGGTCATTTTCAGTCCTACAACTTACTCCCTCTGTGTGGGAGTACACAAGATAACCCTCAGGTGTGCTGACTCACCAGGAGGACTCACAGGATACAACATACAGTGTACTCATAGATTACCACAAAAGGATACAAAATAAAATCAGCAAAGGTAAAAAGGCTCATGGGAAGAAGTCCAGAGGAAACCAAGAGCAAACTTGCAACAGTTTTTTTCCTCAGTGGAGACAAATAATGTGCTTTTTTTTTTTATTTATTTATTTATTTATTTATTTATTTATTTATTTATTTTTTTATAGAGGCATGCTTTATTTATTTGTTTGCTGGTTTGTTTGTTTGTTTTTGTTTATACATGCACTGGGTACAGTCAGAAGCGCGGGAGGGCGAGAGAATTCACCAGAGCCAGAGCGGGGAGCAGAGCAGGCAGAAGGACCGAAGTACACTGCTGAGGGGAGCAGCGGGCGGCAGGAGAGGTCTGCGCGCCATGTGGGACCCTCCTCTGGTGGCCGGGGAGCAGCCGGGGATCGAACCGGCGCCGCAGAGGCTGCGCGCAGCTTTGCAACCCAGCGCTCAACCGCTGCGCCACCGGGGAGGCCCACAACAAATAATGTGCTTAATTCACAAAGCAACTAGTTATGACATGTATAAAATGTTTTCTATCAGGAAAGCTCATTAATGACTCAGTGCCTAAGGCTTTTGTTGGAGATTGGTCACACAGGTACCCTCTGCCTAGCCATGCACCAAGACTTGGGACTACCAGAAGGAAAACAGGTGTTCAGAATAAACTACATTATCTGTATACAGTTTAGACACCCTTACTAATTCTGGGAATACTGGGATCCTTCCCAAAATCCAGATTCCCCAACATCAGCCAAGAGGTGACAATGCAAGCAAGACTTTCTAAGGCTAGCAATCTCAGGTCGGCTTTGTTAACACTTTTTTGTGCACCTTCATACTCCAGGGACACAGACATCCATGTCCCAGTGTTTCTCTCTACCATGACTCTAGTCTTCATCCCAATTAGTTCAATAGTTAGCACTATTGAAATGCACTCTAATTGGTTACCTAACCTCATCTAATCTGAGGAAATTCACTGATATTTATTTCCGCCATGAAATTGTCTGGATATTGTCATCACTTGAAACTGTACCACCTCTGAAATTTTGAACTGTAAAAATTCTCTTATAACTACTATCAATTGTCTCATTTTTCCCATCCTTGCCAAATTTTTTGGCTCTGGTTGTAATCTTCTTCCCACTCTTCTTTCCACTCCTTTTCCTCCTTGCTTTGCCACATCACATACGTTCCCTGGGACTCTTCTTTTTCATCTCCCATAACTATAATACCCAGTCAGTCATTCTGACCATACTCTAAGAAACCACCATTATTTTCTGCATCTCTGGAGTATCTCCTGCCAATCCGAATTCATTTTTATTTACTTTCTTCACTTTGATTCCCACTAAATAGAAAAATCATATAACTATGATTAATATTTCTAACTTGTCAGGTTTGTATTAATTTTCATTCATTCCTAATTATCACGCTTTCCGGTACTCTGTTGTTGCTGTTCCTCTCCATATACACTCAACTTTCTCTCACAAGCCACAATTTTTTGGAGATAACCACAGTGCTTACTTTCTACCACAGGGGGTGGGCAGGGTGGAGGGGGGAAGACCATTTGTATTCTCTACCTTTCAATTTTAGATTTACCTGTCTCAGTATCTTTACCATCTTTCTCAATGGACACAGCTTTCTAAAGCTCACCATTTGTTCCTGGTCATATCTCCTCCAATCTCCTCTGCTATCCACTGCAGTTCTCCCTTTCTTCTAACTCCTTATACATAGCCTACAAATGTACTTAAGTCTATAGAGCCTGAATACCTATCTTCTTCTTCCTCAATGTATGATACCATCCATCTATTTTCCTTCCTTAATGACTGTCTTGAAAGACTTTCTTACATTCAATGTCTATCTAATTTCCCATTCAAACTAGTACAGTCCAGGCTTTAATCCACATTTCTTTACCAATGAAACCAATTTCAAAAGAGTAGTAGGAAACAACTCTTTTCAGCAAGCCCTCCTTCATATAGCTGTAATCTCCTAGCACACAATTTGAGCATCAGAATGGGAAATGTCTTATTTGGCATAGGCTACAGCAAACTCTTGCTTTGCTCTGTCTTTCAATTCTGCCAAAATTTCTTAAAAAATTATTCCTTTATTGTAAGATTTTTATTTACTTATTTCTGCAGACAAGAGCTGGAGTATAGGCCAGAGGTGTGGGGGGTGAGAGGATTCACCAGAGACAGAGTGGGGAACAGAACAAGAGGATTGACTGAAATACACTGCTGAGTGGAGCAGCGGGCAAGACAGGAAGGGTCGGCTGCACCATGTGGGTAGCTCCCTGGCCTGGGATGGAACTCTGGCCCAACTCAGGCCACTTCGATTAATGCAGTGGCAGCATTAAGCCCTGGGCTACCAGGGAGGCCCCCACCCCCGGTCTCTTTTTTCATCTAGGTCAATCAAAGTAACACTGTCAGGTAAAGATTTATCAAGACCATATTATTAAATGGATATGAAAAGTCACACTTAACCTCAAAATATCTCCCTTAATGGTTTTGATGTGTCATAAATTGTTCAGTTTTTGACATTATCTTAATTCTGGCTTCCAAGTTTTTTGTTTTTTTTTTTTTTAAGTTTGGCAGGAGATGGACATAGTTAGCAATAGAAATGAGATATGTTTCATCTTAAATTGAAAGAATTATAAATTACTTCTTTTATCTATTATATTCCTATAAGTTTACCATTTTAAACATGGTAAAATAAATTACTTTATCTAAGTCAAAGTATAATTAGTCCTGGAAGGTATTGAAAATGCTAAATTTCATCTTATAAAATGATAATTTGATGTGCTTGAAAGAAAAGCAATAGGCAAGAAGTTGAACTCCCTTCAAACCTAATAACCTAACATTCTATTAACCCCAAAAGCTGGAAGTAGCACTTAATTTTAATAGCTATGACTCAAGATGGGTGGCATCTTAATTCACTTATCTACTAAAGGAAACTGAAAAAAATACTTTATGTTGGCAAGAAGGTCTTAAGATGGAAAGTATCATGCACTGTTGGTGGAAATATAAATTATTACAACCATTACAGAAATCAACTTGACACTAAAATACATATACACTTTTCCCACAGTAATTTCTCTTAGCAATTTAGACTAAAAAACAACCTGAAATTTGGGTGAAGCAAGTTCCCTAAAGCTTTATTCACACAGAGAAAAACAAAATCACATTATCAAAATAAAAGTAAATTATAGTATCTCAATATGACAGAATATTAGACAATTATTAAAAATGAAGCTTGCAAACCACTAACATGAAAAGTATATACACCATACTAAGAAAGAAAATGCAAATGTGGACATATGCCATGTCAGCTGTAAAGAAAAAAACTTATGAAAGGAGCACAATTTCAATGCTATATAAAGAATCTTTTTTAAAAATCACAAACTTGGGCCTCCCTGATGGCCTAGGGATTAAATCTCAGTGCTGCCACTGTGATGGCTGACCACATGGCTTGAGTTCCATCCCCAGCCAGGGAGCTGACCCACATGGCACAGCAGACTTCTCTTTCGCCCGCTGCTCCCCTCAACAGTGTATTTAAGTACATCTGCCTGTGCTGCTTGCCATTCTGTCTCTGGTAAATGCTCTTTTACACACACCCCCACCTTTGGCCTATGCTCCAGTTCTTCTATGCAAAAATAAATAAAACCTTTTAAAAAGTCATAAACTTTGGCCCACTAATTCTAGAAGAAAATATAGTGGCACAGATATGTTAGTGAATGATCAAGTATTCTACAGTGTTATTTTGGGGAATATATTAAAGACATTTTGATTCATTTGTTTTTGAAAATAAGGTATTTTTCAGTATACATGTAGTAGTTGTTAATACTATTTACTATAATAGTTACTCTAAAAGCCTGACTAGGAGCTCCCTAAAGCTTGGCGAATTAACTACAAATGGGCATCTACTTTAAGAACAGCTAATCCATGGGCTAGCTAACAGCATATGGCATCAAAGATCCTAATAGTCCTGCCCAACTTAGGCAATACTAACTGAACCTGTTCCTTTCCTTGAGGCATCTATATAAGAGACAATAGTTGATAACATGAAGCTTAAACTAAAGCCAAGATAAAGGAAAACCATGAATAAGCAGAAGTCAAGAATAGGCATATGAAAAAATGTTCAACATCACTTGTAATCAGGGAAATGCAAATCAAAACTACCATGAGATACCATCTCACACCAGTGAGACTGGCACATATTAAAAAAACTAGCAACAACAAATGTTGGCGAGGGTGTGGAGAAAAGGGAACTCTCCTGCACTGTTGGTGGGAGTGCAAACTGGTCCAACCACTATGGAGAGCTGTGTGGAGATTTCTGGACCTACTAAACATAGAGCTTCCATATGATCCAGCAATTCCACTCCTAGGTATTTACCCAAAGGACACAGAAACATCAATTCCAAAGAGCACCTGCACCCCTATGTTTAGAGCAGCACTATTTACAATAGCTAAGCTTTGGAAACAACCTAAATGCCCAAAAATAGATGACTGGATCAAGAAGATGTGGTACATATACACCATGGAATATTACTCAGCAATCAAAAAAGATAAACACATGCAATTTGCAGCAACATGGATGGCGCTGGAGGGGATCATGCTCAGGAAAATAAGCCAGAAAGAAAAAGAAAAATACCGGATGGTCTCACTCATAGCAGGAATCTAGAAAACTTAAATAAGGGACCAGGAAAATGAATAACTATAAGAAAGAAAATACCAAAATCAACAAATAACTATGAACAAGGACACTCTATGGGGGGTGGGGGGCAGGGAAAGGAGGGCTTGGGGTAAAAATAAGGGGGTTGTAATTGTATGGGGAATATAAAAATAAAATTTAAATTTAAATAAATAAATAAATGTGAACTCATGGGGGGGGAGAATAAGCTGAAGCCAATAGTAAGCAGAAACTATGGGGGGTAGGGGGTGAAGGCTGGTGTGCCAGTTCATGTTACAACAATAGGAGCTAGAAAAAACAAAACACACACAACAGGAGCTAAAAATGAAAGTAGGTAAGTCACTGTGACAGAGTACTAGACCCGGGAACAAAAGACTCATGCTGTTGAGAAAAGAGAATGACCATACCACCAGAGCTGCACTATAACCAAAACAGTATTACTCCGATCTCCTTGAAGACTGGTTGCACAATGGCAGTTTCCTGTCTCCCTTAGGCTCCACATATTTTCATAATAAATTCCCACTGCTTGAGACCCCCTGGGAGGTTCTGTCTTTTGAAAATGAATAAATAGAGTCTAACATAAGTACTTTTTAAAAACCCATAATGGTATTGGTAAATGTACCCAATACGTTAAATGAAAAATACCAAACACAAAATGCTTTATAAGTATGGTCTCAATTTTTTAATAAAAATATTTACAGAGAAAATTTTTAAAAAATTAATCCAACAAAATATTAATAGTGGTTAATCCTTGGCAATAGATTGTGGGTGGCATTTCACATTTTATAGTTCTGTTATGAAAAATTTCTATTATGTTACTATTTAAAACTAAAGATCACTACACAAAATTTTAATAAGGACTAGGAACAAATACACCACCAAAATTTTAAAAGACCTTTGCCTCTTACTGATTAGGGATTGCTTATTTTCTGTTTCACAGGAAAATACTACTTCTCAATTTTTTACTAATCTTTATGTCTTTCACTGTAATTAGTAAAAGGATTAAAACTTTCATAAAAATAGATGAAAGGGGTTTTACTTTTATTTTGTTGTATAAAGGAAATACATGTACAATTGACATGTCTAGATTTCAAGATAATTCTAATAGTTTTTAAGTACATTTTAGAGTATTTGTAAAATATTTTATAGTATGTTTAAATACATATTAAGTATATAATAAAGAATTTAGAAACTGAAGACAAAAAATAAGTATTGATGGTCGCACTCATAGCAGGAATCTAAAAAACTTAAATAAGGGACCAGGAAAATGAATAACTATAAGAACGTGAAAATCAAAATCAACAAAAAACTATGAACCAGAGACACTCTATGGGGGGTAGGGGGCGGGAGGGGAGGGATTGGAGCCAAAATAAGGGGGTTGCAATTGTATGGGGAATATAAAAATAAAATTTATTATTAAAAAAGAAAGAAAGAAAAAAATAAATAAATACTAATTCCACAACAGTAGACTCTAGAATCTGAGAGCTAGAGAGGACCACTAATATCATTTAGTCCAAACATTTCATTGTATAGTTGAAGAAACTGATGCATGAGAGGCAGGCAACTTGGATTTCAAGGCTAAGTAATACAAAGGATCTAGACTAGAGCTTCACTGTCCTGAGCCCTAGTCCTGGGTAATTTCCACTATACAACAATGCCTTTAATTTTCTCAGGAAGCAAAGTATATGTTTCCCCTTGAACTAGAAATTCTAAATTGAGAAGGTATTTGAATATTGGGGGGAGAAAACTTTTTCCATCAAACAGAAATTATAAATTAAAAGTAATACATAACAAATTTAATGTACTCATATGGGTCTAGAAAAGTATGTTTTTCAGCTTTCACTTGATTTTGTAATGTTTGTATTGCTGAATAATACAGAGAGCATATAAAGTCGTCATTTCAGTAAAATAAAAGCAATTAAGCAAACTGACTATGGAACCAGACTCTCTGGATTGAAAACAGGACACTGTCACTGACAAGATATATCACTTTGAGTAAGTTGGTTACCTTTTCTAGGCCTGTTACCCTGTTTACATGCCAGTAATAATAATAGTATATAACTCATTAAATGAATTCATATACATAAAGCACCAACAGTGTATGACATAAACCCTGTATGTGGTAACTGCTTTTATTATTACAAATCATGTCTGCTGTGGTTTTTTTTTTAATAGTTATCAAACTTCTAATAAAGTGGGCAGTATTATCATTTAACATTCATTCTGGATAACTTGCTAAATTATATGTGCAGATCTCAATGATGTCACAAATATCCTTTCTAAACTCCTTAGCAAATAGTCTGGCCAATGATCAAACTGGCTAATGTTAACTATCAAAAATTTTCCCAACTTTCAACCAACCTTTACAATGTCAGGGTGTGGTATGGAGGAAACAGGGTTCACAGAAAGATACAGGGTTCAGGAAAGTCAGGCAATAGTGAGGAGTTTGTAGCTAATGTAAGTGAAATTATGGTAGGAATCCAAGCAGGTAAGACAAAGGTTGAAAATCACAAAAGAGTTATTGTGGTAGGGCCTCCCCAGTGGCACAGCGGTTGAGCGCTGGCTGCGAAGCTCTGCAGCGCAGGTTCCGTCGCAGGTTCCGTCTCAGGCGCCGGGCGAGGGTCCCATATGGCGCGCAGACCTCTCCTGCTGCCCGCTGCTCCCCTCAGCAGTGTACTTCGTCACTCTGCCTGTTCTGCTCTCCTCTCTGGTTCTGGTGAATTCTCTCACCCTCCCAAGCTTCTGACTGTACCCAGTGCTTGTATAAATAAATAAATATTTTTTTTAAAAAAAAGTAAAAAAAAAAAAGAGTTATTGTGCTAAAGATGGAAGAGTACAACAATGGAGAGACAGACTACCCAAATTTTAATTCAGGTCTAAATACCCACTAGATATATTATCTTAGGAAAACAAATCTCCCTTCTGATTTTACTTGTCTTAGGTAAGGCAACTGGTCTCTCAGGGCATATATGGTCCAAAAGTCAAGTAATGTCCCAAAGTTTTTAAGGGAAAGCAAGACTTTCTGGTTCACATTTTACAGGTTGGACAGCTGCTGCAATAGCTGTCAAGAAAGGCTGAGTTTTTCTCTTTTCAAGAGAAAGTTGTATAAAATTTGCATTCTTTATAATCTGACTCATCTCATGTTCTGACAGAGAAAACACTAAAAAAAGAAAAAAAAAAATACACAGAAGGAGGGCCTCCCTGGCGGCACAAAGGGTTAATTAAGCACAGCACTGTGAAGCCTATCCAAATCCTCTGCAGCAAGAGTTCAATCCCAGTGTCCAGGGAGCAACCCACATGGAGCAGCAGACCTCTCCTGTCTCGTCTTGACCGCTTCTCCCCTCAGCAGTGTATTTCAGTAGATCCGCCTGTTCTGCTCCCCACTCTGTCTCTGGTGAATACTCTTACCCCCACACCTCTGGCCTACACCAGAGTTCTTGAATGTATAAATAAATCTTTTTTTTTTTTAAGTACATAGAAGGAAAGTTGGGGAAGTTTTAATTTTAAAAGAGAGGAGGGTAGATTTCATTAACAAAGTAACTGAAAGATCTGAAGAAATTGAAGGAGCTAGCTGTTTGGATATCTGGGGGACATATTCCACAAAGAGGAGCCAGCCACTAAAAAGTCCTAAAACAGGAGTCTACCTAGAATAATTTAGGGAATAGAAAGGAAGCTAGTGTGATTACAGTAGGGCAAACAAGTAGAAAAATAGTAAGAAAGTAGCAGTAAAGGAACAATGGTCAGACCACATAGTCTTGTGGGTCATGAAAGAGACCTTACAGATGGGTAGCTCTTGGGAGGCTTGCTACTGAAAAGAAATGATCTGATTTAAGAAAAAAAAAATCATCACTGCAGATGTGCCAATAAGAACATAAAGATTGAGAGGTAAGGGTGGTAGGAGAAAGAAGAAAGTTTTAAATGTAAGGTAAAACAGAGACAATGACAATCCCCTATCAGTGGAGATGGTAAAAAGTGGTGAGACTTTTAATATATTTTGAAGATAGAGCCAATGGATTTGACAGATTAAACACAGTGAAAGAGAGAAAAGGAACTGTTTCAAAGTTTTTTTTTTTAGTTTAGGCAAACAGAAATACATTTGCCATCAACTGAGAATGCTCCAATTGAAGCTAATTTAGGTGAGAATATATTATAAAATACAAGTTTTAATATTTTAAATTCTGAGACAATCAACTTATAAGTTTAGATTTTATCTTCTTATAGATATGACAAAACCTGTACACACATGAACTAGAAATTTCAGACTCAAACTGACACATGGGCTATACAGATGGCAAGCAAAGACAGCACTTATTTCCTAAAGCATAACTTGAGTTCAATGGATTAAGATTTTTAGCTATTTTAAGAAATGAAGTCATAACTACAGAAGAAATTTACACATTTTAATACACAAAAATCATGCTTTAAATTCATCTGCCTACTTTAATATACATCTGAGTATCAATATGGCTCAAGAAAGAAGGTATAGAACTGAAAATGTACTATGTTAACTCAGAAGATAGAGAACCCCTAGAGTTGGAAACAAAATATGATTGAGTATAAGTCCAAAAGTTTTAATTCTGTAACCAAATTCTGAATCTTTGGTTTCATCAGGCTTTGTTAAGGTACAATCTTTGCTATAGTGAAATCAAAAAGTTAATTATTTAAATCATGTATTAAATTTACTCTATCAAAGCCATCATAATTTTACACAATTCTATAATAGTTCAACATTACAATTTTACTAATTTTCTTTAAAAAATTATTTTATTCATTTATGCATAAAACAAGAGCTAGGGTGTAGGCCAGAGGTATGGGGGGGGGAGGGTGGTGAGAGGATTCACCAGAGACAGAGTGGGGAGCAGAACAGGCAGACTGACTGAAATAGACTGCTGAGAGGAGCAGCGGGCACACAGGAGAGGTCTGCTGCACCATGTGGGTTAGCTCCCTGGCCTGGGATGGAATTTAGGCCCTCTGTGGTGATAGTGCTGTGACTTAACCCCTATGCCAGCAGGTAAGCCCTGAAAGCATTGTTTAAAAGTGAGTTTTGTAAATATAGACTGATGAAACTTCATCTTATTAACATATTGATATAGTAACTCAATTCAACTCAACTATTTTATTCAACTCAACTCCACATTGAGAAGGAAGAATATCTTTACATATTTTGAAATATTTTCATACTTACGAGCAAAATAATAACAAAGTATGTTCAATTAAGAAATAACATATGTGTGCATTGGTTTATAGTATAGACTACAAAAAATATCAATTTCAAGTAACACTGACAATAAATTAGAAAGGTTAGAGAAAGAAGGTGAACTCCATCATTGGACTAAGGACTCCATTATAACTGCAATGTAAGATCAAAGAAAATAAAACAAAAGCTCTTGCAGGAAACTCATATATACATTCACTTATCAATGAAAAAAAAAACAAAAGTAGGTTATTCCAGAGTCTAATAAACTCTACCCTAAATAAACTTCATTCATGACCTTTGTGAGGAACCGCTAGTCTCTCTATATCCAATTCAATTTTAAGTATAAAGATGTAAAAAAGACAATCTCCTCCTCAAATCTAACAAATCACTGTCACACACCACACATCTAACTAAAGGATACTATTTTATAAAGAGCCTTATATCAAAATCTATGATCTTTGGGAAAGTCCCTCGACTTCCAGCACAGCTGTTCTCTAGGTATATTAGCTTCCCTATGGCAGCAGAACAGGAAGAGCAGGTATGTCATCAAGTCAGTTTTCAATCTACAGTATGGGCAGTTATAGCTCTTTGCCATCACCTTCCAAGAAGCCAAGATAAAAACAAACAAAAAAAAAATCACAACTGAAGAATGAGATGGCAAAAATGACCACTGCTATGTTTTCCATACCTCATAGAAGAGTTGTGAAATTTGATGGTTCACAGCCAAAAGTGCAATACCTCCTAATTTAGCTGAAGAAACCACCAGAGACCAGGTCACCAGACTGCCTCCTAACTACTCTTCCAGTATCACAGTACTGCTTCTAGAATCCCTTCGGGCCCCTAACACCACTTCTTTGCCACATTCTAGCCACAATACAGAAGTATACAATCAGAATTCCTCAGGCAAGCCAAGCTTACTTTTGTTTAAAGTCTTATCACACTTGGGGTGCTCTTCACAACTCTGGCATGCTTACTAGAGAGGTTCATTCTAACTATGACATTATTTTCTATCATCATACAATTTTATTGTTCTCCTTCATAGCAATCTTCTCAAATACAGCTCATCTATTAGCTGTAAGTCCTATGAGAGCAGAGAACGAGGTGTGCTTCAGTCTTAAATTATATACCCAGCACCCCACGAAATACCTAGCATGATATGTGTTAATTACTTATCAGGAAACCTCAATAAGACACCTGATAATAAAGGACTAAACAAAAAATAAGGAAACAAAATAAGTATTTAAAAACCCAACTAGAGCCTCCTTGGTGGCACAGGGGTTAAGATGCAACCTATGAGGCTGTCCGCAGCCGCTGCAGGGCAGGTTCCATCCCCAGCCAGAAGTAACCTGCATGGCGCAGCAGACCTCTCCTGGCTGGTCCGCTGCTCCCCTCAGCAGTGTATTTCCATAGATCTGCCTGTTCTGTTCCCCACTCTGTCTCTGGTGGATCCTCTCACACAACCCCCCACCCCAAATAAAAACCCAACTATTAGAATTCAAACATCTAAATGCAACACTTAGAATCAAAGTCTCTTAATAATAGGTAGTTCTAAAAAGTTTGGTTGTTTCATTTTCAAGCTATAGTTGATCAATCAGAGAGAAAGATGGTAAACAGCAAAAGTCCACACATGTGAAATAATAAAATAGCCATTTAAAGAACCTCAAACTCTAACATACTTCAGTCTTTAAGAACAGCATTGTGTCCTAAACTGAAATCCTCTGATTAAATGATTTCCCTACTCAATCAGATAATTCTGATTTATGCTCTGGATCAGGTTTTAAAGCAGAAAATCATATGTCATCTTTTTTCCAAGAAAAAGGTAAAGGATGACCAACAAATGTGCATGAGAGGATAAACATCAAAATAGGTGATAAGTAATAATTGGCTGAATGTCTATTATAAGATCAGGTCATAGAAAAATTATCTATGGTTTTCATTCATAGTCTCTGATAGTAGATATTATCCCTTCTGCAAACAAGAAAACTAAATTTCAGAAAGGTTAATGGTCAGTTAGGAAGTATCTGAGAAGTGCAATCAATCTGCTTCATATTAAAGACCATACTCATTCCACAGTTCATCCATTGCTTTTCTAATTATCTGATATAATTACGCAAGCTCTTACTAAAAATAAACATTCATACTCTCTTCCCCTAAAGATTCTGGTTGGGGATGTTTGAGTTAAGAACCAAAAATATTGGGGTTTTTTAAGCCTTTAGTGATTCTGATAATCAGGCAAATTTAAGAAATTTTGAACTGGGATAAAACTAGACTGCATGAACATGGAAACACTGATTCAAGACCTCATTTATAAATAAATTCTAAAACAAATTTTGATAAATCACCGAAAAAATCTTTCACCAAAAATACTAGGGTAAGGATATCTAAGAGCAACTGTTGCTTATTATATTTAAATCTTAATTTTATTGAGAAGGAAATGCTAATAGGTTAGAAAGATAAGTCAGACATGGATGCTATAGAGACTTAAAAAGATTCCCTTCCTGATCATGCTCAGCGAAATAAGCCAGAAAGAAAAGAAAAATACCGGATGGTCTCACTCATAGCAGGAATTTTGAAAACCTAAATAAGGGACCAGGAAAAAGGCTAATTATAATAAAGTAAAAATCAAAATCAACAAGCAACTATAAACCAGAGACAAACTGGGGGGGAGGGGAGAAGGGAGGGATTAGAGTCAAAATGGGGGGGGTGGGAATTGTATGGGGACTATAACCAAGATGAAAATGCATACATTGTGCAAAAAATGAAAAATGATGTAAAAAATATATAAAATATTAAAAAAAAAATGAAACCAGAAAAAAAAAAAATTCCCTTCCGAGGATATAGCTGGATTAATATCCTGGCCCTTTAACCTGCTAGGAATAGAAACTTAAGTTGGAATTCAAAGTGGCTCTCAAATTAAAAGTATTATACTTTACAGTAATATTTATGTAATGTTATTAAAATAATAAAAGGACTTAATTATTTACCATCATAATTTCATATAATTTACTTTTCACCATTTAATCCCTGTATTCCACTTAACTCGTCACATAAAATTTTAACTACTAGTCAATTTCACATCTGTTGGTGGGCAGAATCCAACAATGAACTATTTGGACCGAAATACCATGTGAATTTTCAAATTTAAATAAATAAAATTTTGAAACATCAGCTTACTATCATATTTTTCATGTCTTTAAGAAACTTTACCTATTTGATCCAATTAAAATGTTTGATCCAATTAAAATGTTTAGTGTATCTTACTCCCTATTGCCAAAGATATGTTCAATGCTACATTCTAAATCAGGTTAATTTCCTTTCATACTTTAAAGAGTAAGAAAAATCACTGAGGAAAAAATGTCTACCTTAACTTGACGATTTCCTCACAATGACTAATTTTGTTTTTTTAAAAAAAGGAGCCCTGTATCTCTTGAATGTGTTTTTATAAGAGCTCTATTGTAAAATATTTGTCTTCATCAAGAGGAATAAACAGGGGAAAAAATCTGAAAAGATCCAAAGAGGTATGCAATTACCTCATTCATTTAGAGAACATTTCAAGACCTATAATATTCCAGACACTACACTAAGTAGTGGAATTAGGTTTGAAGATGACTTTTTGGATTTTAGTACTATGTATTACACCTATATTTCTCAATGTGGAAAACGATATATGGATAATAATAAAGGTTAATTATTGAGAACTGTATCACACATGTAATAAAGTCTTGCATGTAGTGTCTCATTTAATTCTTAATAATCTTATAAGTTAGGGACTATAATTATCCCCATCCTAACTAAAGAGGCATAGATAAATAATTTATCCAAGAAGTGGCAGCGGGTAGATCTAAACTCAGAGCTTAGAACTAAGATAACCCAAGAAGCATAGGGGCTGCGAGGGATATGACAGAAACATTAACTCCCAAAACGGAAAGGCACACCATTTACTAGTGGCGTATATTCAATAGTTCCTTCTTAGAATCTGGAGAGTGGTTTTCAAATCCAACCACACATTAGAATCACCTGAGGGACTTTTTTTAAAAAAAAAAAGAAAACTTCACACCTGAGACCTTCACTCAAGTTCTTGGCCTTCAATTGGTCTGGGACAAAGACCAGTCTGGGTCTTTTTTTTAAAAGCTCCCTAGGTGATTCTAATTGACAACTAAGAACCTCTAGTAATGCTGTCATACCCTATTAATCATTGTCAGTAGCTAACTATAATCAAATTTAGTAAATCACCTATTTAGTTCTAAGCACCTATTATATTTTTCATTCACCCAACAAAGTTCTCAGCTGTACCTTTTTAAATAACAAAATTTTGCCAGCTTTTCTTTGACATGAGGAATGCAAGGGGCTGAGTGGGAGGACAACATAAAAAAGTTTGAAAATCTCTTCTTTAAGCACCTATACTGTTTAGCTTTAAAACAATGAAAACACACTTAGGAGTCCAAGCTGAAAATTAAAGGGCAGGCTAGGAGACTAAAAAGTTTGTCATACACATTAAATACTTAATACCCATGATATGTGATTGCATTTCTTAATTTTTTGCTGGTGACAACAATAAAAACACTTAGTAACTGTTATTGTGGTGATAAATCCCATTGTCTTCTCTTGGCGCTGTGACAGAAATTATGCAGTGTTTTTACCCTGTTAAGTCACCTGAATATAAACTAACAGGTGCTGAAGAAATCAAAGCATTACATAAGCATACCCAAACAACAACATGGCTGGTCATATCATGTACTGAGAATCGCAAGGGTAGATCTCAACTAAGAGCTTAGAACAAGATTGCTGACAATCTTGTGTATGAAGACTTAACTGTTTCCAAAAGTTATTCACTGCACATCCCACTTGTACCAAAAAAACTACAATGAAAACTGTACCAAACTTGTTGGCACTTTAATTTGACAAAAAAAAGTGAAGTGTTAAGATACCTGACCAGCATGGAAGTTTGACCCAGGATTTGAACAAGAGCTCTAAAGTGAAAAGGAACAGAAAAACTTCATGTTGTACCAAACTCTGGACTTCTCTGAGAAACATTACAAAACTTCCTGCTTCCGGACAGCTCATTATTTGGTTCAAGTCTTCACATTCCTTTATTAGTCATGACCTTTCAGAAAGCTTTTATTCCTTACTGTTTGAATAATACCGGACTTTTCAATGTTGCTAATCTGACTTACTGGCAACTCTTATCAAATGAAGGAGCTACCCCAGAGTTCAAGGCCAAGAGAGGGACTTGGATTACAGAAAACCCTCAGTAACCTGAGCAGCGTCCGTGCCATTAAGATTTTTTTTCAATTGTTGTAAACATGTATCTTTATGCATATCGGAAATATACGTTCACCTACACACTTTGATCACATTCAGTTACAGTAACTTGCATGACTTCTGCAGAAACTGACTCTGCAAGACACTGGGCAGACCTGTGGGTATGAGCGAGCAAACACACACACAACAACAGTGAACCTCATTACCGGCTGTCACTAGGGTCTCATAAGGCCCAGATCTGGCCTCTGAGCCATATGTCACTAGGCGCAAAGGCACAGCCAGGGAGAGAGTACCACAGGGCAACTGGATGCGAAAACAAGAGGGAGGCATCTCATTAACGCGTGTCCTTCCACCCCGAAACTGACGGGGTGGCCCCTAAGGGCAGACCCTGAAGGAAAATCTTCCCACTGGGGATCCAACACATCGCCCAGGCCTACTGGGCCTGCTAAAAGGGGTGCGGGGGGGCGGGGGGTGGGTGAAGGGGCAGTGTTTGTCCCCACTTCAGAGACCTGAAGAAATGAAAATAAACCAAGTTTTCACTTCCTGGTCGATTATTCCTCTTCTCGCAGGCCCCCGACACGGACGGACAACCGGGAAAGCGGGCTTCCACGGAGGAAGGGGGGACCCCCCAGCCCTGCACCCCCCGTCCTCGCCCTCGCCCTCCTCCGGGCCTTACACGGTGACGTGACCGGAGCCGCGGACCACCACCGGGTCTGGCGAGTACTTGAGCAGCTGCTCCTCCAGGGCCCGCTCCTCGTCCTCCTCCTCCTCATAGATTTCGTCGAAATCCGCCATCCTGAGGCGCCGAGGCCCCCTGCCCGGAGGAGCCCGACTCCAGGCGCCGGGGCTGGGGTACCGGCCGGGGAGGCGGCGGAGACCGAGGGAGCCGCTGCCTGGCTCAGAGGCCGCGGAGTTGGCTCCTGGCTGTGTGGGCTCCGGCTACACCGAAGACGGGGTCCGGGCCGCCGCCGCCATTACCGTCCGCAATAACAACAACACAATGTCAACATCCGCCCCAGGGCCGACACCACCGCCAGCACCGCCGGGGCCGCCGCCGCAGCAGCAGCAGCAACTCAGGCAACCACAGCAACAGCCAGAGCCACCCGCTGCGGGAGCTGCCGGCTACGGCATCGCGAGACTTCGCGGGAGTGCGGGCGGGCGCGCGGGCGCGCGGCTGGAGGGCGGGCGCGTGCACGTGCGGCCACGCGCGCTCCGGGGAGGCCTCGCGTCTCACCTACACTTCCCCCCGCCGAGGACGCCGCGGGCGCGCACCCGCCGGCGCGGCCCCGCCCTCCGGCTCCGGCGGGGCTGACCCGCGAAGGCGTGGCTCTGCAGGCGGGAGGCGGTGACCCCAGCCCAGGGAAGGGAGTTGGGAGTGTTTATGGGGGGCATGTGGTTACCCAAAGTCATCTCTGGCCCAAACATGTCACATTAAGACCCCTCGTTGGGATTTATTGTACACGGGATTGCCAGTTTATCTCACATCGCTTTTCATCAGTTCCTTTAGTCTGTAATGACAACCCGTTTCGGTATTTTCCCAGTTCGAGGAGCCCTGCAGACTCACTGGAAACATTGTGTCCACGCTAGTGCAGGATTTTGCAAACATGTTCACATTCAAACATCTTGTCCCATCATCCCCTTAAACATAAGTCAATATATGAGGCCAAAGATGCTTTTTTTTTTTCTTACAGGAAAAGTCACTGTAGTCATGCCATGAAATAAAATCCATGAATTTTCTGGATTCCAGATGAGAGGATGCAGTTTTCTGCTCTAACTCCCGCAGGAACCGTAACCTGTCTTCTTCCATGGAGACTTTAGGGAATGCCTTTTTGCTTTCCTGACAGCTACATCCATAGAAAGGAGGGGGGGTGGGCTATTGAGAAAAGGGATCCTTAGACAGTCCTGGATAATGAATATACACTCTGGGGGTGGGAAAGGATAGGCATACTATTAGGGGGAAAAGGATGTCCTAAAGCTAATTCCATACAGGCTTGTATGCCTGTAGTGGAGTATTAATAAGTCCCTTTTAAGCGCGCGGGTTGGGTGAGGACCCACAGCCAGACAACCCGTTCAATATCGGGGCTGCCCTATAACAATACTAGCCATAGGCACCGGGGAGGCTATTCTCCCAGAAGAATTCATGTCGTGGCAATGGGTTGCCCTGGAAGTTGAGAAAATGCAAAGGGTGCCAATGAAGACAGTGAAAAATACCGAACAACTTCCTAGTGGAAATGGTTGAAGGAGATGAGAGCACAGTTAACCAAGAAAAAATGAAGGAAAAGCACAGTAAATGTATCAGACTTACTGTATACCTTTGTATACAAGTATACTGTATACCTATGTGTATATTTGTTCAATTCATAATATAATACATAATATGTACTGAACTCCAGACAGGCAGTGTGCAAGTACTTTGTGGGGGAGGGGGGATGAGGTATAGTCCTTGCCTTCTAATAGCTTACTTATCAGTAAGGCACCAACTGTAATTCTGTTAGATGCCCAGAAAAGTTTTCCAAGAGTCCTATGGAACTTACAGGAGGTAGTTTGGATCTCAGCTCTGCCTCTTAGTACATGACCTTGTTAAAGTCACTTAACCTCTCTGTTCTTCATGTATAAAATGAGGATAACAGTAACTAGGCCATGGGCTGTTCTGCAGATTAAATGACTTCATACATATAAAAAGCCTAAAAGAGGGCCTGGCAGTAGAGGATCTCTAAGGTCCCATCCCGCTCAGAGACTCTTTGAGGATCACTGAGTGATTTTTGCACTCTGTAATGATTTACTATTTATGAAGCCTATGCCTAACTTCATTTAATATTCCCCAAGAACCCTGTGAGGTAACCAAGGAAGATAGAATTTCTGAGTTTCAGAGATGCTATGTGTTTTTCTCACAGCTAAATGGCTATATGTTACATTTGAAGAGGTATGAACCTTTACCCTAAAACATAGTGTTGTCAACCAACATTACCTCAAGAATTAATTTTAAAATTAATAAAACATTTTAATAAATATTTAATAGTCAAACTCAGGGCTTCAACTCCAGTACACAAGCTTCTGAATCTCTTCAGTAGGAACTGTCCTCAGTTAAAGGAACAGCTTCAAACAGGAGAGTAAGAAAAGGGGGCAAGAGGAAAGAGCCTCAGTGTGATCCAGCCATGGGCCACGCCCCATGTGCTGTCACTAATGTTTCACCTTTCTGTAGAAACAATGGCCAAAATAAAAGGGTTGTTGCCCCAAAGTTTCTAAATCACGTAGCTGACACCTTCCCAAGAGCAACGGAAGTCAGGCATAGCTCCTTAAATCTCCAGCACCTTCCACAGTTCTGCTTCAAAGCTCAATAATAGTTATCTAAATTGAGATATAATGTTACTAATGCTATTTCCAGAACATCATGAGTTAATTAGACTTCTGAAGACTGTGAGAACTTCAGCCTTATCTTAACACTGGTTCTATGTGGGAGAAATGTTCTTTTTCTGAGATCTCGGCAACAGAGAGATCTTTGTAACTCCCACAGCCTTGGTGTAAGGTGGGGGCTGCCTTATTTTTGCTCTTCTATTTTGCTGTTCTTTTTCCTGCTCTGAAAAACCTGTCAGAGCCAGCAAAAGGGTGTGGGACCTGGGAACGAGGCCCAGAGGATGAGAGCAGATGAGTCAGATGGTTGACTTCACAAAAGCAAATTCCACCCCCAACCCTCCAGGGTCCAGTTTCCTGTCAAATTCCATCCCTGGGGGTGAACCCCTTTCTCAATTTCTTTAATTTCAGTGTTCATTTGCTCTCCTACTCTCTGCATTTTTGGACTTTTCTTCATTTGAGTTTTCCTTTACATTCTGGTCTCATGAATTTCACATTTACCTTCAGACCAAATGGCTCAAAACATAAATTGGTGGTGGTAGTGGGGAGACACAAACATTAGTCTATATCAATGTTTAAATGCCTGAGGCAGAAAAGATCATGGTCTAGATTAGGTGCAAACCAAAACCAGTGTGGTTGGGGCACAATGAGAAAGGCAGAGCTGAATTTGAGATGGAGTTAAAAGGATGGTGGGAACTCGAAGACCTTGGTAAGCAGTCTGAAGTTCATCCTAAAGGAAAAGAAGTTCATCCTAAAGGAAAAGAAGTTCATCCTAAAGGAAAAGAAGAAGAAGCCAGTGACATTATCAAATGTTCATTTTAAAATCTCCAAATGGGAGAAAATTGCTGGGCCCAACTGACCCAGCATTCAGCCTCTACTTCTAAAAATAGCACATGTCCCCCACTCCTCAGATGATTTGATGTAACTTAGACCTCTCCTATTCTCAGTACATGTGATTGGCTTAAACTGACACATTCCCAGCTCCAAGAGTGAGCAGATGGTATAGAGGGGCTCATCAGAAGCAGGAATAACCTGCAAGCACAGTGACACTTGGTTCCTATGGACACTTGATTCAAACAGAGCCAATGAGAATCAGTAACGGGACTTTCAGAACTATTGGGAAGGGGTGGAGGAATCTCCTTTTTTATGAATCTACTAGGAACCATGTTGCTCTTTCAATAGTAGAAACTGCTTGAATGGTGCCAACCCTGGAGGAAGAAGGGCCAAGAGATGAAGCATACATGATAATATACTGATGACCATGTTTGAGACCCCTGAGTTCAGTCACCTAAAGCTCCCCCAGATTTGTAGGGGAGAATAATGGATTCAGTTTCTGGAATATGAAATACCCAGCAGAGATGTCCAGTAGAACATTGATAGATTAGAGATAGAGATATTAGATAGAGAGATGGAGAGATGTGTGGATGGATGGATGGATGGAGACAGAAAGGTACCAAAGAAGAAAAGTAGGTAGGGAGGCTCATAAGAAAAGTGCTAGTGGGAAATAAATACTCATAGATGGTAAAGGCAGCTGTAGAAGTGACCAAGATAGTTCAACAACCAGCAGGTGAGATGGCCTAAGGAGAGAGTTAGGAGATAAGAGGAACTCGCAGGAAGAAACTTCAGTGACTAGAGATAGGGAGAAAAGGAGGGTTTACAAGCTAACAGGAAAGAAAAGTAAAAGAAGGAGGTGGTCACTACCCATGGGGAATGCTGCAGAGGTGACATAAAATGAGAATCAATTTCCACAACTGGCAACTTGACAGGCAGACCCAACACAAAGTGCCTTGAATCCACAAACACATAGAAAACAGAGAAGAAAGATAACAATTTAAAAAAAAACAACAACAACAGCAATAAAGGCAGGCATAGATCTCCACTCCTTAAATGCAGGCTATGATTAGAAACTTCCTTACAAAGAGTCCAGCACAGAAAGGAGAGAAGACTAATTTTACAGCAGCATCACGTGACAAAACACTACTTCAGCCAAGTAAACATCAACATTAATAGTCATAAATCTTGTGACTAGTATGTACCTTTGTCATGATAAGATTAAAATGGCTCTTTTTCTTTCTGACCTTTCTCCCAAAAATTCAGAATCTCATCCTAATCATGAGAAAAATATCAGACAGATATTTTTGTCTGCCTCAATGTGAGGCATCCTACAAAATACCTGAACAGTGCTACTGAAGACCATCAGGGTCAGCAAAAATAAGAAAAATCTGAGAAATACAGCCAAGAGATGCCTAAGGAGCTGTGAGCCTGGATGTGATTCTGAGATAGGAAAAGAAAGTTAGGCCAAAATTTTAAAAATCTGAATGAGCTATAGATTTTGGTTAATAATAACGTATCAATAATGAGTCATGGCTTTTAGCAAATATACTGCAATTTGTTATTAGGGAATTCTCTGTATTATCTTCTCAATTTTCTGTAAATCTAAAATTGCCCTAAGAATAAAGCTTACTAAAAATAGTAATAGAATATATATTATATTCAAGAGAGAGAAGGAGAAAATTTTTAGTGCCAAAAGCAAAGATGAAGCTTATAACTTTAGTGATTAACTCATAGACCTCCACCTGAGTTTAGAGGCGGAAGAGAAGAGAGAATTATTGGACCAAAAGTTAGGCTTAAGAGACAAAGGCAGGAGTTTTAACTCGGAGGCTATGAAAGGAGACTTGACCTTGGGTGTGCACACAGCAGGACACAGATTGAAGCAGCAAGGCCTATAAGAGAGAAACCAGAATAACTGCCCATGGAAGTGATGTGAAATAAATAAAAATTGGTTAAATAAAGGTCTCTGGTGAAAAATCAGCACTCCAGGCCTGTACCCTGCTTAGATGTCATCTCTGAATTTATACCAAATCTTTATGTTTCGGCTCAACTGAAAAATTAGTTGAGGGTGGGATCAAATCTAGCAAATGATTTGTGAAAAAGGTGAGATGGAATCTAGAACACAGTGCCCGAAATCTGATGATTGCACAGAGTAAATTAGTTATTTTCCTCCTTATAACATTATCTCCATTAACAAAAGTGATAGGGACCATAAAAATAATTATAACATATGATTTTTTATGTTCTTGGACCTGATTTGTTTGGATGCAGTAGAAGTGGTTTTAGAAAATGGCCTCAGAAGCAGAAATAATTCAGTGCCGGCCATGACTACCATCTTACTAGGTATGAGGAAGAATTTTAAATTGCATCAGGAGATTTTTAAATTGCTCTCTTGAGAAATTAAAATTTCTTGATGTTCTGGGATAGCAAAAGGTCTTACTTAAACCTTACTCATAGGTTTAATTCTGAAAAAGAAATCAGTTCTCTCAATCTACATGGATCATTAAAAAAAATTAACCTTAAATTTGCAGGATGTGCCTCAACCTTAGATTTGTGGCACTCAGAGTGCAAGTAAGTGCTCTCGCAGTGAGGAAAGGCAATGTGCAATACGCTATCTACAAGGCTCTGGGGAGCAACAGATTCTATTCTGCTTCCAAAGTCATCTCAGCAACTATGGTGACTGAGGGAGAAGAAGAGAAAATATTCTAAACTAGACTGGGAGCTTCCTGAGGACTGAAGAGAAGGGTTGTGGGGCTGGGGCAAGAGAAAAATGATTATATAGCACACACAGTGTCAGGCACTGTTCTAAGCACTTAGCACATATCAATCCATTTAGTCTCACAAACATCCCTATAACATGGGCCTCCCTGGTCGCGCAGGGAGTTGGGCACTGCACTATGGAGCGGTCAGCAGCCTCTGCAACACCAGTTCGGTCCCCAGCCCGCCGGAGAGAAACCCACATGGCGAAGTGGACCTCTCCTGTCTCGCCCGCTGCTCCCCTCAGCAGTGCATTTCAGTTGATCTGCCTATTCTGTTCCTCGCTGTCTCTGGTGAATCCTCTCATCCCCTGGCATCTCTGGCCTGTACCCTAGCTCTTGTGTGCATAAATAAATAAATCTTTAAAAAAAAATCCCTATAGCATTGGTATCATTTCATCCCTATTTCACACATAAGTAAACTGTGCACAAGGAAATTAGGTAACTTGGCCTAAAACCACACAACTGGGAAGTGGTGGAACCAGGATTTGAGCCTGTACAATGTGTTTTCTCACCCCCTCCTCCTACACAATGTTATACAGTCGTCAACACCAGCAAAGAAGCATTCAGCTAAGCTGCTAAACAATTTCCTAACCCACAGAAATTTTCAGGAAAACAAATCTTTACTTTTTTTTTAAAGATTTATTTATTGATGCATAGAAGAACTGGGATACAGGCCAGAGGTGTGGGGGTTGAGAGGATACACCAGAAACAGAGTGGAGAGCAGAACAGCAGACTGACTAAAATACACTGCTGAGGGGAGCAGCAGGTGAGACAGGAGGGGTTTGCTGCACCATGTGGGTAGCTCCCTGGCTGGTCAGGGATTGAACCCAGGGGTCAAACTCGTGCTGCAGAGGCTGTGTGAGGATAGCTTCTTCAAAGTGCTATGCTTGGGCCTCCCCGGTGGCGCAGCGGTTGAGCGCTCGGTTGCGAAGCTGCCCGCAACCTCTGCGGTACCGGTTCGATCCCCGGCTGCTCCCCGGCCTCCGGAGGAGGGTCCCACATGGCGCGCAGACCTCTCCTGCGGCCCGCTGCTCCCCTCAGCAGTGTACTTAGGTCCTTCTGCCTGCTCTGCTCCCCGCTCTGGCTCTGGTGAATTCTCTCACCCTCCCGCGCTTCTGACTGTACTCAGTGCATGTATAAACAAAACAAACAAACAAACAAAATAAATAAATAAATAAAGCATGCCTCTATAAAAAAAAAAAAAAACAAAAAAAAAACCAAAGTGCTGTGCTTAACCCCTTGCACCACCAGGAAGGCCAGGAAAACAAATGTTTAATTGCTTTAAGTCACTAAGTTTTGGGATAATCCATTTTGTAACAATAGATCATTCACAATATCTGTAAATCAAACCATTATGCTATAAAGCTCAGTGATATATATCAATTATTTATATCGTAACAAAACTGGAGAAGGTAGGTGACTATTATAGTCAAAGCAGAAAAAAAAGACTAGCATGTTCTTCCTGGCCCTGGATATTAAGAAAAAACATTAGAAAGACAAATAGATTTAATGGACTGATCAAACTATTAATTTTAAAAGTTTTAAACATGTTTCTCATGCCTGTATAAAACATATTTGGTTTCTTTTTCAGTTAAGTTGTTTTATTTTTTGCCTTTGTAGCATTGCCACAGTAGACTACTTAACTTACATTGATGTTCAATACATACCTTTTAAAATTGGGGCAACAAAAATAGATGATTGGATCAAGAAGATGTGGTACATATACACAATGGAATATTATTCAGCATTCAAAAAAAGATAAACACATGCAATTTGCAGCAACATGGATGGCGCTGGAAGGGATCATGCTCAAAGAAATAAGCCAGAAAGAAAAAGAAAAATACCGGACAGTCTCACTCGTAGCAGGAATTTAGAAAACCTAAATAAGGGACCAGGAAAAAGAATAACTATAAAAAAGAAAAAAATCAAAAATCAACGAACAACTGTGAACCAGAGACACACTTTGGAGGGGGGCGCGGGGAAAGGAGGGATTGGGGTCAAAATCAGGGGGTTGCAATTGTATGGGGAATATAAAAATAAAAAATAAAAAATAAAAAAAATAAAATTGGGGGCTTTACCTTTAAAGCTTGAAGGGCACAACCAATTTTTTCTATTGAACGGGCAAGGTAAAAATCTATCCTCTACACTTTTGTAACTCTCCCTGGGAATCGATGACATTTTTATTCACCAATGTTACAATTTTTCTACAGTTGTGTGACGATGGTACAGTGAAGAGCTTGATTTAATAGTTGCAGTCTGGCTGGGCTTCTCACACTACTAGGTTAAGGTAGCACTCAGTTTCAAAAGGAAGCTTAGAAGAGCTCTCGCCCCTCCCTTGTCACTGTCCCCTCCACTCTCAACATGCAGATGCACACACACAGGTCTTGCTAACATGTGTTTTTACTCATATTTAATTTTTTTCTTATGATATATTCTTAAATTATCTTCTTTCTGGATGTCTGCAATTTACATTCATACATTTGAAATTTTTTAATTTTCTATTTTCATTGATGAAAACCTGAGTTTTAATATAGAATTCTTAAAACCTGAGTTACTTTCATATAGGACTACAATTTTAAAGAAAAAATTCAAGTAAGTTAACTTTATTTTATTTTTTTTAAGATGTATTTTATTTATGTATACAAGAACTGGAGTACAGGCCAGAGGTATGTGTGTGGGGGGGGTGGGTAAGAGGATTTACCATTGGCAGAGTGGGGAGCACAACAGGCAGACTGACTGAAATACACTGCTGAGGGGAGCAGCGACAGTCAGAAGAGGTCTTCTGCACCATGTGGGTGTCTCCCTGGCCAGGGATCAAACTCTGCTGCAGTGGCTGTGGATAGCTTCCTAGGTTGCATCTTAACCCCTTGCGCCACCAGGGAGGCCCTCAAGTAAGTTAACTTTAGCACACAAAATCCAAAATATTATGTTGTTCCTAGTGATGGTAAACACTTGAGGGGATGAATAAGTTTAGGCTTTGGAGGATCATCTAGTAAATCTGCACTTGATATATTTAAAGATACCAAAGTATTCTTTGGAGATGTGATACACTGTGAGGTAACATGGAGGTTTGAGACATTAAATGGACCATGAGAATAACTTGCCATGAGAATAACTTAGACCTAGAAGAACAAACTAGCTCTAAGTGAACCTATTCAGAAATCTTGCTATTTTCTTTTTTGCTGTAGTTAATGGTACAATTTGAAAGCTATTGGACATAAACTTTTGAAATAGTACAATGTATTACTCAGAAAAATAAAAGGGAAATGAGACAGAATAAAAGCCATCTACAAGCAGAAATCACACTTACACCAGTGTTTACATAGTGCTTAACATGTTATAAAATATGTTCATTTATATCTCATCTGACCTTTATGACACTCCAATGAAACAGATGATAATCTCATTCTACAGATATCAGAGGGGAGTAATGTTCATTGACTCACTCAAGCTATTGGCCCCTGAGATAAAAAGAAGATATAAGACTCCTTTTGATTCTGTGGGTAAGTTTCCCCTCTGAGGAAGAGAAGATACAAAAGAAAGAAAAAAATATGAACTTAATGAGAAAATATGGCTAACCATATTTACTTAGTATAATGAAAATTACTCAGTGGTTATAAAGAGGCTCATTTACCTCCCCCAAACACTGAACAATCCCTAGATAATATTTACAAAATGGGAAACTAGGTTGACTCAATACTTGTTAGCCTCATTGCTCAGTGGAGCTAATTGAAGTATTCAGTGCCTAGAGTTGTTGGGAGCATTAAATGAAATAATCTATGTAAAGAATGATAGGTACTCAATAAGTGTTATTTATTATTTTTATTGATGAGGTTATTCCAAACAGGCTAGATAGAATACCAGAATAAAGAGTAGTAGTTATGCATTTTCGTGTTGCATTCTAATCAGCTACTCTAAGGTATCATTCTTGAAGTCTCTTATATAGAGAATGCAAACAGTATTTCTTTCTAGCTGCCTCCTTCACATAAAGAATTCCCCACACCACAGCATGTCCCGAGTACCCATTAAACACTATAGAAATACAAGAGGATACTGCTACCATTTCTCTTTTCCAGTCTGTCTCTGTCATTCTGAGCAAAGCTGTGGAGCAGTGAACAATGTTTATGAGTAGTTATTCGTTATTCAGACTTATACATTTGCCTGCCCAACAATTTAAGAATTCCACGACTGGACCTGGAAAAAACCACCAGCTTCACTGTTTTCTGAGATTCAAATGAACAGCTCATATTATTAACCAGAGGTTTATCAAGGGGGCAATCTAAGGACTAGGCATGGATTGGCATGGACTGGCATGGCGATTTGCCTGTGAAAGGTTTATCCATGAGAGATGCCTCTTCAGAATGTCCTTGCAAGGGCCTCCCTGGTGGCACTAGGGGTTAAACACAGACAGCAGTGTGAAGCTATTCAAAGGACTGCAGCACAAGTTTGATCCCCAGCTGACCCCCCATACCTCTGGCCTATACCCCAGTTCTTGTATGCATAAATAAATGAACTTAAAAAAAAAGAATGGGGCCTCCCTGGTGGCTTAAGGGGTTAAGTACAGCACTGTGAAGCTGTCCACAGCCTCTGCAGCATGAGTTGGATCCCCAGCTGGCCAGAGAGCAACTCACATGGTGTAGCAGACCTCTCCTGTCTCGCCTACTGCTCCCCTCAGCAGTGTATTTCAGTCAGTCTGCCTGTTCTGTTCCCCACTCTGTTTCCATTGAATCCTCTCAACCCCAGCACCTCTGGCCTGTACCCTAGTTCTTATATGAATAAATAAATAAATCTTTAAAAAAATGTCTTTGCAAGACTATTGTGGAAGCTCCCAATCTTAGAAGGGATCCCACTTTGGTCCAGAGGTCCTACTCTACCCCAGGTTTTGTTAGGGCCCTGTAACTTCATCCCATAGCAGCTGTCCTGCAGCCGCACTGCTAACTGAGATGACCTGTTGTTTAAAGGCATTCACATGAGCAGGGAGGGAATCATTCTTGTCAGTATCACCAAGCAGTTGATCATTCATGATGGCTACATGACTATGACTTGAGCATGTGCTTCAATCCTGTCCTGCCTGATCAGAGACTCTTGAGGAATGACATAACTTGGGAAATGAATCCAAAATCAAAACCTGTTTAGATGATAATCTTAGATCAACAATGAGTGATGCTAATCAGCCCATGAGTATGTTGCCATTTGTGGATCCTATAATTACTGCCCACCCATAGAGGTTTTTTTCAGGTCACTGAAATGAGTTTACAAACCTCAACTAGCTCAGAAGCCTACTATCATAAACATGTCAATTATCATTTTGATAAATGCCATTGCCAGTGAGTCAGATAATACTTTCTGTTCTCACTCCTGTGATGAAAATAACGTTTTGATGGTCATGTTGAGCAAAATAGCTCACTCAGATTTTTTGTAAAGATTTATTTTTATTTATTTATGCATTCAAGAACTGGGGTACAGGTCAGAGGTGTGGGGGTGTGAGAGGATTCACCAGAGACAGAGTAGGGAGCAGAACAGGCAGATTGACTGAAATACACTGCTGAGAGGAGCAGTGGGAGAGACAGGAGAGGTCTGCTGCACCATGTGGGTTGCTCCCTGGCCGGCTGGGGATAGAATTCATGCTGCAGAGGCAGCGGATGGCTTCATAGTGTGGTGCCCAACCCCTTGTACCACCAGGGAGCCCCAGGTGTCCAATTTAAACAAATATGGGAAATATGGGCTTATCCCCACTTCTTAAGTCATGCAAAATTTTGAAAATGGGAAGAATTCAAACTTGTAGAATAAGCATTAAGAAAACATCAGTACAAAGATATTTGTTATAACTAAAACTAATATAAGGAACTATTAAACATTAGCTCCAGTAGGAGAAAACTTCATCTATTACATTCACTTACCCAAGCACTTGAATATTGCTTAACATAGAGTAGGCTCTCAATAAATATCTGTTGAATTAATGAAAGAACTGCTTTTTAATGAAGGACTTTTTAACCCAAATATTAGCAAGTGTTTTTCTCAAAAGAGGAGAGGATACATAAAAGTCTAGGTAAGCTCCTTCTGAGGAAATGGACATAAGGAGTGATTTTTCTAATTCTCTGTGAGGTCTGGCTTTGTAGTTTCTAAGGTAAGTTCTACTTTACTTTATTTCCCTGTCTGTCCTTACCAAAAATACTCAAATTGCTAAAGTATATTGAGGATCTACATGTTTCTGCAGCCTAAAGGAGTCCATTTATTTATGTCATTCAGTACTCAGCCCCACACAAGGAGGAATGGAAAGTGATCATGAAGATATTAGAATTTTTTTCTGCCTTTTAAAAAATGAACACTAAAGGGCCTCCCCGGTGGTGCAGCGGTTGAGCGCTGGGTTGCGAAGCTGCCCGCAGCCTTTGCAGCACTGGTTCGATTCCCAGCTGCTCCCCGGCCACCAGAGGAGAGTCCCACATGGTGCGCAGACCTCTCCTGCCACCCGCTGCTCCCCTCAGCAGTGTACTTCGGTCCTTCTGCCTGCTCTGCTCCCTGCTCTGGCTCTAGTGAGTTCTCTCACCCTCCCGCGCTTCTGACTGTACCCAGTGCTTGTATGAATGAATAAATAAATAAATCTAAAAAAAAAAGGAGAAATTTAAAAAAATGAACACTAAATACATGGTACACTGGCAAGAGTATGAACTATGGGGTCTCAAAGACTTGGGTTTGAATTTGGTTTCTGCTCTTCACAACTCATATGACCTCAGTGAAGTACTTCACCTCTTTGAATCCCAGTTTCCTATCAGTAAAATGAGGATATCCTCCTCTTTACTGTGACTCAAACATAACAACATAGCAAAATATGAAGTATGGTGTCTGGCATAGCAGGTCCTCAGTGAGTGATAGTTGTTATTCTTATCAGTTAAGAAACTTCAAATGGACTTAGTCGAATAGCTCATTCAGCTCAATTTCTCTCTAGGTGATGCTGAGGGCTAGTTTACATGATATTGCTGTAGAAAGATGAAGGTTGTGCCCTAGGAGGCAAAAATAAGTCCTGAGCAATTATATCTCAAGATACACCACGTAGAGATAAAATTTATAGTTGTCATATATATATAGAAACACTGAAGAAGTGGGGGTGGTTTGAGCTTTTCCCATTGGAAAAAAAAGATTTGTGGAAAAGCTACAGTTTGGATGACCATTTTAAAGATTGAAAATGAATGATGACTAAGGGCCTCCGCCATGGCGCAGCGGTTGAGCGCTGGGCTGCGAAGCTGCCCGCAGCCTCTGCAGCGCCCTTTCGATCCCTCGCCCCCGGTGAGGGTCCCACATGGCGCTCGGACCTTCCTGCCACCCGCTGCTCCCCTCAGCAGTGTACTTCGTCAGTCTGCCTGTTCTGTTCCCTGCTCTGGCTCTGGTGAATTCTCTCACCCTCCCACGTTTCTGACTGTACCCAGTGCTTGTATAAATAAATAAAAATCTTTTAAAAATTAAAAAAAAAAAATGATGACTAAGAAGGGGAGCCTCCCTGGTGTCCTAGGGGTTAAGTCTCAGTACCATCACTGCTATGGTCTGAGTTCAATCCCCTGCCAGGGAGCTAACCCACATATGGCCCCTCTCTGGTCTTGCCCTCTGCTTCCCTTAGCAGTATATTTCAGTAAATCCACCTGTTCTGCTCCCCAATCTGTCTCTGGTGAATCCTCTCACTCCCTGTACATCTGACCTTCACCCCAGTTCTTCTATGCAATTTTTTTTAAATGATGACAAAGAAAAGGGTGGAAACACTATAAGTGGGTTATAGTGTTAATAGGAAGCCCCAGATGTGGTTAAGACAGCTATGTATGCAATGGACTACAAGTAGGCCTTCCTGGTTGAAGCAGCTAGATTGATCCAGCATGTAATAGGATGAGGGCAATTAAATAGGTAATTAGGTAAGTGATGGAAAATTAACAGAACCAATAAAGAAGTTATAGCTGATGATAAAGGGTGATGCTGTATATGATTTCATGGATCCATAGCTCTCTCTTTTTTCTATCGACCTGGAATCTCAAAGATGAACAATCTTTCTGGGGAGGTGGTTATGGCAGACCATTTTGCGAACACTGTAAATCCTTCAGGAAGTACAAATAAACATCCTGTGACCTGGAGCAGTCACTGAGGATTCTGACTCAGCCTGGGAATCTAAGCAATGCTGGGGTAATAAGCAAGGACCAGACCATAAACACCTGGCTACCCTACTTGCTGGATCCTTGCTTAGCATATTAACTTGTCAACAGGCCCTGTGGAGTTAAAGTTGAGTCAATGAGAAAACTATTCAAAAATCTACATAGGAAAAGAAATCTTTTGAAAAGAAAATGAGGCAGAGTTTCAGGATTTCCTTATTCACTATATTTCTATTAGATGGGATGGATGCAGCAGGAGCACTCTGGCCCTCTTTCTAAGGGGACTGGTTGGCCAGAGAAAGCTATTTTTTAACTAATTATTTTTAATAATTTCCATATTCACACCAAACCACCTTACAACCTTATTTTGGTTGCCGAATCCATTGTATTCCAGTTCCATAGTCAAGTTGTAGGTACTTGATTATCCGTAAATAGGCTGACCAAGAATTTATACAGTTTCTGAGAGCAAGGAAGTGACACTTTGGAGCAGAGTCAGCATTCAACAAATATGTTAAATACTATGTGCCAACTACTATGATAGGTACTGTCCAAACAACCACCTTGAGGCCTTTCCAGACTAGTCTTAACCATCAGTCATTTCATCTTATCTTAATGCTGCAACTATTATATGTGGTTTAAATGCTACAGGTTGATGCCATTCTTATATTAACTCCAATTTCTCTCAAGTTCAGATCCACTCCCTTGGCTGTTCTGACAGAACTTACAACTCAAAATGTTTAAAGCCAATTACTTTATCTTCTTTTTCTTCTGCTTACTCTATCCACAGACTGAAAATAATGAAAAGTGGCTTACCTCCCATTGTTATCACTATATTTATTAACACCATCATCATTAATACAGGTTCCTGAGTTAGACATCTAACTCCCTGCTGCTGCTGACTCACTTCTCTTTAAGTACCCACATCCCATCTAGTTAGTAACTGAGGCTTTATGGTGCACCCTTCCAAATTTGAATTTATCCTCGTCTTTCCATTCCCAACACCACTGATTAATGTGACCTAATCCTCTTCATTCTGGACTTCCAGACTTTAACTGCTTCTGGCTTTCCTCTTTTCCAATCCTCCTTTACAATGATTGCAATATAATCATTTAGTGTTCTGCTTAGCATTTTTCCATCTTACGTAGAGATATCTCATGCTCCTTCACATGGCTCTCACATCCTTAGCTTGCTGCTGTTAAAAAGCCTTTGCTGTTTCTCCCTGCTGCAGGCAGCTCTTCTGCCTTCACAAAGTATACATCCAAGCCTCCCTGGTGGCACAAGGGGTTAAGCACAACACTGTGAAGCTATCCTCAGCCTCTGCAGCACAGTTCCATCCCTGACCGGCCAGAAAGTTACTCAGATGGCACAGCAGACCTCTCCTGTTTCTACATAGTGCAGCAGACCTCTCCCGCCTCACCTGCTGCTCCTCTCAGCAGCGTATTTCAGCAGATCTGCCTGTTCTGCTCCACATTCTCTCTGGTGAATCCTGTCACCCCCTGCACCTCTGACTTATACCCCAGTTCTTGTATGCATAAATAAATAAATCTTTAAAAAAACAAAAGCAACGAAGTTCACATTCATCTTCTAGGTCTATGCTCATAAACAGGTCTTTGACTTAGAATTCCCTTCTTCCATTGTTGTTTTGGTTTTAATCTGAGCATATCCTGAAAATAGTTCAAGGCCCAATCCCACAGTCCCTGATGCCAGCAGAAAGAATGACTCTCCCCTTGCTGGTTCCACGGACAGTTGCATCCCCCTATCACATGGACTGACAGAGGACCCAAACATTGAACTATACATGTAGTTAAAAAAGGCAATATGGTTCAGAAAGTAGATGTAAATACAAAATTACCAATTCTGAACAAGTTTTTAAACAAGTTTTTTTTTCCTCAATGATATTCACTTGTTGTAAAATAAGTTGAATTCATTTGAGTTAGGTTCTAAACATCTTTATAGCCATACCTAGACAGTGGGCACTTAGTAAATAATGGTGAACTAAACTGAATTTCAATAACAATTGTACTTCCATTTCCAGAAGTTCCCCTAGCCATATGTCCCAGGCCTATAATTAAAAGTACCCATTATTTTATTCTGATAAGCTTTGTCTTTCACTGACAACTATATCTACTAAGAGTCCTACTTGGGAGGGGTCGGTCTTCTGGCTAACATAAATGGTGTTGTGATTATTATTAGGTACATTATTTGGAATGCCATTAGTTTGCCTTGTTTCTAAAAATAACACAGGGGAAAAGTCCTCTTCAGAATGGCAATGGGGTGTTTAACTTTGCTATCATGCTCCATCCTGAACTAGGGCTACTACATTCACAATTAATGCCTCTGTTGCTTTAAAGCACCTGGAGCAGAATAAGTCTGTAACTGAGATGTGTATTAAATTCTAAATGGAGATGGCATGGAGATAATCTGTGAATGACCAAGCATTGAATTAAGACTTCAATAAACAAGTCATCTTTTCCTTTCTTCTCTGGAAATGTTTAAAGTTCCCCCCCTTTACATAAAAAACTAACAATTTATGCCACTTGAGGAATAACAAAGCAATATCTCATTTATCTTACTACAAGTGAATATCGTTGAGAAAAAATACTATCTTTAAAAACTTGTTCAGAATTGGTAATTTTTTATTTACACCTATTTTCTGAATCATATTACTATTTTTAACTACATGTGCAGTTCAATGTGATAAATTCCCTGGCAATAGTTGATTAAACTATTAAGATACCAAAAGTCTCATCGAGGGATGTCAATTACTCCTGGCATCAGTGGAAGACAATAGTGCTGTGTGTGCCCAGAGAACGAGGAACATTGTCTTGCTCAATCAGTCTGTAGTCAATGAGCTCATCAGCTAAATCTGATGGACTGACAGAGAACCCAAACATGAGGAAGAAACCCTAATATACTGACTAACACAGTATGTTGGTTTGCCCAGAGCAGTCAGACTGGGGAGGGCAACCAGCCAAGTGCAGAGATTCAGGCCAGACTCCAAATGAGCTTGAGCTAACAAGACAATAAAATATCTCTTGTTTTCAACCCCATGCAAATTATGAAAGCAAGAGGATGTGGCCATTGTGGGGTGTTCCTCCAAGCATGACTCATTTCACTGGGACTTGAGCAACCACATTAACACCAAGGATTGACAGTAGAGAAAGGACCCCAACCCTTATTCAAGGGCCAGTATTTAAAAGAATGTACAGTGGATCTAGTAAGCTGTTGGTTTCCCTCATTTAGCCAAGAGGTCTAGAATAGAGAACTTATCTCCAACCCAGAATAACACTGATTTCGATCCTGAATCTGATTTGAGCAAGTCTTTTGATCTCTGCATACCTTGCTATAGAAAGCTAAAATGAAAAAAGTGCTACATAGGGCCTCCCCGGTGGCGCAGCGGTTGAGCGCTGGGTTGTGAGGCTGCCCTCAGCCTCTGCAGCGCCGGTTCGATCCCTGGCTGCTCCAGGGTGACCGGAGGAGGGTCCCACATGGTGGGCAGACCTCTCCTGCCGCCCGCTGCTCCCCTCAGCAGTGTACTTCGGTCCTTCTGCCTGCTCTGCTCCCTGCTCTGGCTCTGGTGAATTCTCTCACCCTCCCACACTTCTGACTGTACCCAGTGCTTGTATAAATAAATAATAATAATATAATAATAAAAAAAAAAAGAAAAAAGTGCTACATAACATATAATTGTGTAGCTTTAACAACATAGCGTTTTAAGAGTTTTTGTGTTTTTTTAAAAGATTTTTAGGGCCTCCCTGGTGGTGCAGCGGGTTGAGCACAGCACTGTGAAGCTGTCTGCAGCCTCTGCAGCGCCGGTTCGATTCCTGGCTGGCTAGGGAGATTCCCACATGGCGCAGCAGACCTCTCCTGTCTTGCTTGCTGCTCTCCTCAGCTGTGCTTTCTGTCTGTCTGCCTGTTCTGCTCCCCGCTCTGTCTCTGGTGAATCCTCTTGTGCCCTCTGTGCCTCTGACCTGTAACCCAGTTCTTGTATAAAAATAAATAAATCTTTTAAAAATAAATAGAAATAAAAAGTTTTTATTTATTTATGCATACAAGAACCGGGGTGTAGGCCAGAAGTGTGGGGGTGGGGAAGGGATGTATATGTGTGTGTATGTGTGTGTGTGTGTGTGTGTGTGTGTGTGTGTGAGAGAGAGAGAGAGAGAGAGAGAGAGAGAGAGAGAGGATTCACCAGACACAGTGGGGAGCAGAACAGGCAGATCTATTGAAATACACTGCTGAGGGGAGCAGTGGATGAGACAGGAGAGGTCTGCTACGCCATGTTGATTAACTCTTATTCTTGCGAGTTCTTGCTGTCTTCCACACCTCACTTTTTTAATTTTCCCTTGACAAACAACAGCATTATTAACAACATTGGTCCAGGAGAAGTCAATTGAGAAGAATGAATAGTGATTACTAAGCACCCGATGTTAATATACAAATTAATTCAAACCTACAAATAATCTCTTAAACTTTGTAACTCACAAATGGAGTATCTTACCTTTCCCATACACTCCATCAGTCTTGGGAAAATCACATCACAATAGCTTATATATCCTAAGTGCCAATAATGGCCCAGGAACTGTACCAAGGATGGTCATGGCTTCTTATTTAATGCTCACAGCCACTCTGTGAAAGCATGCCATTATAATTTGTCAAGTGAGGGGGATTCGCACCCAGAACTTCCTAGTCCCAAGCCAAGCTCAACAACGCATGGAAAAGGTTGAAGTTCAGAAGGAGAGGAAATGCACTTGCATTTATTTCAATGCATTGTCTTATTGCTACCAGTGTCTATCTTATAAGCTCTCCTTCCCCTTCCACTTTAGGACAGAGTCCAAAATTTGTATCACCAGATTTTGTAAAGTAGTTACACATGAAAAGAAAATGGAGATGCAGAAGCTGAATAAATGAGAACTAAGGGATCTGGTTCTCCCTGTTTTCCCCATGCCTAAAACAGAACCTGGCATGGTACAAAGCACTCTATATAACAGCGCTAAGTGGACAGAAAGATGAGCCAGAGGGCAAGTGAGGAAAACTAGGGACATGAAAGAAAGAGAGGACTCCATGTCTGCAGTGCTCCCCGTATCCCACCACCTAGGCTTGCAGGCTTCCCTGTAAGAAGACACTCTCATTCCCCTCTTCCGGTCCCCTCCCAGCGACACTGCAATTTCCAGGCCCCATCTGAGAACACAGATGGTGGATGGGTTGCCCACCAGATGGGAGGGAGTGAGTAGTGGAGACACACGGTTCTGGGAGCAGGGCCCCATGCACACACATGTATGCATATGCTCTCACACCCAAACTGCACACACACACTAGCTCCCACATCCACACTCATACATCACATCTCCACTTATTCTCGTCACACACCCTGGTGTGCTCATATATGTCCTTACATCTTTGCATGCACCCGTGCATGTTTACTGGGAGTGTGAAAGTTTACACACTCATATTCATATGCCCTCTCACACACCCTCTCCAGCACAACACATATATTCACAGGCTGCTGTATTTGCATGCTCAAACTCCTACACCTCTTACCCTTAACACATATGCGCACATACTACTACTACTCATACACTCTTCACCCTTACAGACTCATGCTCACTTCACACCCACGCACGCACTGTGTCACACTCTCACATGCGCTCACCCCACTCATTCTCACACTCTTCACCAGCGCATGTGCACACTCACACTCCCCACCCCCCAGTTGCGCTTGAGCATCTTACTGGGGAGGGCACTGTGCCCGGGAGTGGACACCAATGTAGTTGGGATTTGGGGTCCGTAAACTTTCCTTACAGGCTACGAGTTTACTGCGACCGCTTAGATTTGTTCTGTTTTTCCCATTGAGAAATAAATTATCCAGGGAGAGCGGAAGACCGAGCCTCAGATAGGCACCATGAAGGGAGCAGGTTGCGAGTTTGGCCACTTGTAGGAACAGGAGCGCCTGGAGAAGCAGCCTTGTGCTGAGAGCCTCGCAGTCTCAAAAGCTACTTACCCCCATTTAAGGAGCGACCTCTTTGGTCACACACAGGCTTCCCTGTAGGGAGGGAAGGGCTTAGCCCTGGCGTGGGGCAGGGAGTGAGTGAGCATGGCCTTGGAACCGACCGACAGCGCCACGCAGAGCAGTGCAGCCCAGCCCAACCCAGGGTTCCAGCGTTGCTCACCCTAGGTATACAGGTGCAAAAGGCTGTGGACTCGATGAAAAGAGGAGCAGGGTCACAGCGCCTTAGAAAGTTTTCTGTTTGGTGGCCTCCTTGGTGACCCAAGGGATTAAGACCCTGTCTGTGAGGCTGTCCGCAGCCTCTGCAGCATGAGTTCGATCCCCAGCCAGGGAGCTACCCACATGGCGCAGCAGACCTCTCCTGACTCAGGCGCTGCTCCCCGCAGCAGTGTATTTCAGTCAGTCTTCCTGTTCTGTTTCCCACTCTGTCTCTGGTGAATCCTCTCACCCCCCCACTTCTGGCCTGTACCCCAGTTCTTGTATGCATAAATCCTTTTTTTGATATTAATATTTATTTTTTTATTTTTTAAATAAATTTTATTTTTATATTCCCCATACAATTGCAACCCCCTTATTTTGACCCCAAGCCCTCTCCTCCCAGCTCCCCACCCCTCATAGAGTGTCTCTGGTTCATAGTTTTTTGTTGATTTTGATTTTCACTTTCTTATAGTTACTCATTTTCCTGGTCCCTTATTTAAGTTTTCTAGATTCCTGCTATGAGTGAGACCATCCGGTATTTTTCTTTTTCTCTGGCTTATTTCACTGAGCATGATCCCTTCCAGCGCCATCCATATTGCTGCAAATTGCATGTGTTTATCTTTTTTGAATGCTGAGTAATATTCCATGGTGTATATGTACCACATCTTCTTGATCCAGTCATCTATTTTTGGGCATTTGGGTTGTTTCCAAAGCTTAGCTATTATAAATTGTGCTTCTATAAACAAAGGCGTGCAGGTGCTCTTTGGAATTGATGTTTCTGTGTCCTTTGGGTAAATACCTAGGAGTGGAATTGCTGGATCATATGGAAGTTCTATGTTTAGTTGGTCCAGAAATCTCCACACAGCTCTTCATAGTGGTTGGACCAGTTTGCACTCCCACCAACAGTGCAGGAGAGTTCCTTTTTCTCCACATCCTCGCCAACATTTGTTGTTGCTAGTTTTTTTAATATGTGCCATTCTCACTGGTGTAAGATGGTATCTCATGGTAGTTTTGATTTGCATTTCCCTGATTACAATTTATTTATTAAAGATTTTTTATGCATATAATTGGGGTGCAGGCCACAGTGAAGGATGAGAGGACTCACCAGAGACAGAGTGGGGAACAGAACAGGCAGACTGACTGAAATACACTGCTGAGGGCAGCAGTGGGCGAGACAGGAGAGGTCTGCTGTGCCGGGTGGGTCACCTCCCTGGCTGGGGGATCAAACTCATGCTGCAGTGGCTGCAGATAGCTTCACAGTGCTGACGCTTAATTCCTTGAGCCACCAGGGAGGCCCCAATGCTAGATATTATTAAGAAATAGTATTGCCGCATGCCTAAGACTTCAGTTGCCTATATTCAACAGAGTATAAGTCCTGGGCTCTGCCATCTCTAACTGTGTGGCCTTAGGTAATTCTTTGAATTTCACCTAAGACTCGGGATTCTTATTTGAGAAACAGCTGTTACAATGGTGCTTTATCTGGTAGGGCAGTTTTGCAAATTATATAAGGTCATGCTGATAAGGTTCCTGATTCAGGCTAAAGCACACAGCTCAGGATGTTGTGGCTATGAAAATTGCCATACACTAAAGGGTACTAATGCCTTCTCTGACAAACAGCAAAACTGTAAGGATTTCTCTAGACTAGAGGAGACTTGAAATTTAGGGTGCAGTCCCAAGTGGGGACAGCCCAGGCAAGAGGCTTTTGATGGGATGAGGAGTGAAAGATGGTGAGCTTTCTCTAGCAGGCCCAGGTTGATAGGGCAACTGAAGAGATAGGTACACCCACACACTGAGGACTAGAGAAATCCCGGCCTGGGAACCCTCAGGGTGAGGATGCCAAGCTGCTGTAGAACCTAAGAGGTAAAACTCAGTCCGGGATACATTGCACAGGGCCAGGCAGATGATTGAATGTCAGGATGGCATCCTGATTCCTTGCTGCAGAGCCCTAGTTCTTTTTTTTTTTGAAGATTTATTTATTTATGCATACAAGAACTGGAGGGTACAGGACAGAGATGTGGGGGGTGAGAAGATTCACCAGAGACAGAGTGGAGAACAGAACAGGCAGATTGACTGAAATACACTGCTAGGGGAGCAGCGGGCAAGTCAGGAGAAGTCTGCTGCGTCATGTGGGTAGCTCTCTGGCTGGGGATTGAAAACTTGTGCTGCAGAGGCTACGGACAGCTTCATAGATTGCATCTCAACCCCTTGCGCCACCAGGGAGGCCCCTCTCATACCTCATTTGCAAGCATCAAGTGCACATAGAGCTGTAGGTCCCAGATAATATTAAAACAAGACATGGTAGGAGTATTTACCAGGCACCAGGCTGGGTGCTAAGCAGTCCTTCCTTCCTGAGGACTTGAAAGCAGCAGACATTTTTTCCTATTTCACAGATGCAGAAACCGAGATTCTTCCACCAACATTCTTGGCCTCCTTTCAGTTCTTGAAATTAGCCAAGAGAAACTCTTCCCAGTTTTTGTACATATATCTTCTGTGGCCCCTCCCTCCCAATCAAATAAAACCACCACCTCTGTCCAACCACTACGGAAAGCTGTGTGGAGATTCCTCAACCTACTAAAGATAGAGCTTCCATATGATCCAGCAATTCCACTCCTAGGTATTTACCCAAAGGACACAGAAACATCAATTCCAAAGAACACCTGCATCCCTATGTTTATAGCAGCACTGTTTACAATAGCTAAGCTTTGGAAACAGCCCAAATGCCCAAAAATAGATGACTGGATCAAGAAGATGTGGTACATATACACCATGGAATATTACTCAGCATTCAAAAAAGATAAACACATGCAATTTGCAGCAACATGGATGGCGTTGGAAGGGATCATGCTCAGCGAAATAAGCCAGAAAGAAAAAGAAAAATACCGGATGGTCTCACTCATAACAGGAATCTAGAAAACCTAAATATGGACCAGGAAAAAGAATATAAGAAAGAAAAAACTCAAAATCAATAAACAACTATGAACAAGAGATACTCTGGGGGGGGGAGAAGGGATTGGGGTCAAAATCGGGGTTGCAATTGTATGAGGAATATAAAAATAAAAATTAAATTAAATTAAATTAATTAAAAAAAAACCCACCTCTGAAAATGGAACACTTTTCCCACCCTCCACCTTCTCTTCTCAGGTCAGCACCCTCTTATCCTGCAGGTTATTTCACACTATTACATTTTATCCACACCCATAGTCAACTGGGCCCTTTTTTTCCTAGTAACCTGACCTTGAGTAATTCACCAGTTTTGAGGGTTTTTTTCTTTTTTTTTAATTATTTTAATGTACTGGAAACTCCTGGAGGACACAATTTGTGAGGTGGAATTTCCTGCCAGGAGGCCTAGCACCTAGTAGGCACTCAATACACATTTTCCAACTATCAATTACTGAATGAAACTCAGAGATTAAGATAGTCTCTTTTGCAAAAGTGGCAGTAGGAGTAGGATTTCTCATCCCTCATCTGCATCAAAATCATGCGGTGCTTTCTTTTTTTTAAATCATGGTGTTCTGACCCCACCACATCAAATCAAAATCTCTAGGGCATCAGTATTTTTATGTCTTCCCAGGTGATTTTTTTCAGGTGATTTTTGTAAATGACTAAAGCCAGATGGCCAAAAATGATAAGGTTCACACTCTTTATGGAAACATTTAAAACAACAACAAAAAAGAGCTGTCTGGAATCCCATTACCAAACAGCTATTTCTGCTCAGGGCTTTCAGCAAACTTAGGCCAAAGGAAGTAGGGAATTGGTATGCATGTGAATAATTCAGCCTCTCCTTACACTCCCAGCTCCCTGCTCCCAAGCAAACAAAAACCCACCATCTATGAAAAAAGGTAGTTTAAAAAAAAAAAAAAAAAAAAGGCAAGCGCCTAGGGAACTGGAGAGGAAGGGAGGGAGGTGGAGCATTTGCTTCAATTATCCGGATAATTGTTCCCCACCTCAGGCCATTGTTACTGAAATGAAACAATATTCTATTGGTTTCAGTCTTGGCCTTTTGAGGCGTGCTCCCCGCAGCGCCTCGCACACGCTGGGCACTGAGTAGGCGCTCAATAAATTTTATTCTGATGACAGAGGGGAGTTTTAAGGGTGGGGGAGGGAGGCCTTGTTAGGCTTAAGAATTTTGGGGTGGGCCATATTAATTAAAGTGAATTAGGGAGCTGAGGGTCTGTGAAGTCAGGATTCGGAGCCATTAAGACTCTGCTCCAGATGCTCCTGAGAAGCTGCTCCTGAAATTAGGAACCAAATTCCTACCGCCTTCTCTGAAGCCCATTCCACCTCCTTTTCCGAAGGCCGAATTGAACTCTTGCGCCCGTGGTGAGCACAAAGGCCCATCCGTGGGCTCTGAATAAACACGAGGGAGAAGCAGGATCATTTTTTGGTGGTGGTGAGCGCGAGGCGCTCTCAGCGGACCGGCCCCGCCGGGTCTTCAATGAAAAGTAACAGTATTGGGGCCGCGCAGCCAGGCGGCTGAGCCCCTCACCACTCGGCCAGGAAGGGCTGTGGGAACTGACTTTCAACTGCCACGCTTTCATCCTGACTCACAGCTTTTCAAGAGGGCTTGGGTTCTCTCTGAGTGTGTCTTTGCTAATTGCAGGCTCGGCTTTAATGAGATTCTTTTAACTCCCCCAAGACCATTTGCAGGTTACAGCCTTATCTGGGGACCCTCGTTTTCCATCCTGGCTACACATCCCCTGAACAATCGCCTCTTCGGCGCCTGAAAGGAGAGCGGGCGCCCCATTTCTGCTGAATGCACGTCTCAGTTCATCCAAGACTGGCGGGCTTTTGATGACCACAATGCAAGTTACGCCCAAAGAGTGTCTCTTTGGTCAGATCGACAACGCTTGGCTTCACGTTTGCAAGTTAAACCGGCAGAAACCCGGCTGAAACTCCCACGCCAGACGCCGGGGACATTTCCCTCCGCCCTGTTCTGAGCAGAACTGGGGAATGGGTCTGGTAGGGAGAGGAGGGAGGGGTGGGGTAGATTTAGAAGGGGGCACGGGAAAAGAACCCCAATTCTCAGCCATCATCTAGAAGAAGAAAGGGTGGGGGGCATTTTCTCTTGTATTTCCCTCTTATTTTTATTTTTTCCCATTTTGCTTTGTTGGCAGCTTTACCCAAACAAACAAAAAACCCAGATGAGAGCGTTTCCTCCTAGTCTTCACCTAGGTAGCTGCTTTCCTCCAGCCCCTGAAAATGTGACTCCTTCATAAAATCAAAATTTATGATTATTCAAATGTTGGGGACTGTGAAAAGAGAGGAAGAAAGAGAGAAAATTAATATTGCAGCTGTTCTTCTGATTAATGAGAGATAATTGCTCATGAAAAGTCACCCCTGTGGCATTTTGTTGTCTCCTGGATCTTTGTTCTTTTCCACTATTATTGAGGACTTTCTTGAAGACTAAGCGGTTCTTTTCAATTTTTGGGTATTCAGAAAGGGTTGCCTGGTTACAGAGAATGGGGAAATCTCGGGCTATATCGGGTAAGATGTGCCACAGACAGCAATATCACAATGCCACTTGGAGAAAAGGATGGATACAAGTTAACGATGCGCTTTCAATAAAACATTCATAGACTTGTTCACGCTTTGATAATGACCTCATTAAAGGGAGCTGGGGGCAAGTAAGTCCTGTCTCCTGTTTGTGTTCGGCTAACAAAACCCAGCTTTGAGATCATTCATCGCTTTGGAAACTAATATGAAATCAATGTAAGAGGAGCAAATAAATCCGAGGCGGCCCCGCCAACTCCAGGGCTGTCCTGCCCTGCCCGCGGCCTCCGTTAGGAGCTGGAAACCGTGTGGGCAAATGCTGAAGTGAAGAGAAAAAAGGACTGGAGGTTCGAAGGGTGGGGGGTGTGTGTGCTTGCTTTAGGAGTGGACACAGAGCTAGGGGTAAAGTGGGAGTTACAGCAGCAAAACCCCCAAACATGTCAATGGATCAGAACTCTAGGGCCTGTTGAATAAGCAGCAGTCCATGACTTTGCCTTTGGAAGGAAACTGAAAGAAAGAAAAGGAACCTGGGTTCAGGTCAGGTGTAATCTGAGAAAGAGAAAAGTACTGAAAGATTTTGAGAAAGCTGTAACCAAGAATTCACATTACAACTTTGAGCTGGGAGGGAACTACTCCCTCAGACCCAGTTCGAGAGTCCAGAAGCAAGGAGGGAGCAACCCTGAACTGCTTTGATTTTTTTCTCATTCGAGGGTAAGGTGGGCTGTCTCGACCTGGGCTGGTTGGGCATGGAAGGAGACAATTTTGCTAGCCTTGCATTTGTGATATTGCCTTGCACTCATGGAAGACAAAGCCATCCTCTGTCATCCTGAGCAAGAGGAAGAAAACCAAAGGACTCCCCCCTCCCTTTAAAAGAACTAATTTTCTCCTTGAATTATGAAAGTAACGGCTTAGGTAACAGCCTGTACTCTGTACCCGACTGCTTAATACCAAATAAATCCTTCCACGTGGCTCCCCGAGTTGTGGCAATTAGAGCTCATTATAGGCTCATAAGAGCTCTCATTTCAGGGATTACTTAATGGACGATGAAATTTTATCGGACAGAATCACTGAGAAATAAAATTGTGCAGCAGTGGGGGCACCATGGGGCACACCACCCACCATTGGTTTGCTTGGGGTCCCCTTGTGTTCTGAGTGTGTTGAGAATGCTGCTGCCTTGGGAAGGGTCTACAGGGGAGGTTCAGCTGCAAAGCTGCACAGGCCCTTGGAGGGTAAGTTTCTGGGAGTGGGGAATTCTAGGGACAGTGAGAGTGGCTTTGGAAAATGGATCTGGAGCAAAGGAAAGAAAGGGAGAGAGAAAGAGCTTGCACAAGAAAGAGAGAAGACGCTAAAAGATCAAAAAAGAACTAAAGATATAGATGCCTATCATCCCAAAATACTAATGATGGACTCAAGCAACTAATGAAGTGCCCGAACAGTCAAGTTTCTCAGACATAGTCTTGCTTTTGACCTCAGTCTGGCCTCAAATCAGCGCTCCACATGTGGCCCTAAGCAGCCCCAGGCACCTCTCACTTTTTCTCAAAATACTCTTTAACACCCCATCTGGATGTTTTCGTAGTCAGGTATAAATTGAGTTAGATGCTTAAGCCTCATAATTAGTATTTTCCATAATAAAATGTTCCACACATGTGCACAACTTAACAGCACATTAGCATAGGGGTATAGGAGTTCTTCCCATGAGCACACCCAGAACTACTGCAAACCTTGCAATATAAAGCATCACCCCCAAACAGACCTTAGACAACCTCCTGCCTAACCCAAAGAAGAAAGGAGAAAGCTATTCATTTCAAAGATGTGGGGCTATATTATATATGCAAAGAGAGTAAACAAATACATACAAGCCTATATTACATACATTTTTAAAAGTGAAAACTATATTGGCAAAATGAATGTCACCTATTTGGACAATCTTGGTCTCTAGAAAGCACTCTGTCATGAGTCTTCTCAATTGTTGAGCTTTTAGTTTTCCTTCATGGGGCTGGAATGATTCCTGGACTGTCTGGATTCTCCGTGCAGGAGTGAGTGTGGGTTGGGCCAGGCAGGACAAATGGAGACAGCATCGATGTCCGCTGCATGGGCAAACCTTGTGGTGCAAAAGTAGTTACAGCTGAGCTGCCCTGAGTTAAGCCCTGAGACTCCTTAATTGTTGTCACAAGATGTTGGATTAGCACATTTCTGGAATAGCTGTCTGTTTACACTCTGGAGACCCACCGTCCACTAACCGCTTTCTAATTGAATTCTAATCACATTCAAATAGCTCAATAACCAGCCTCAGCTGCAATTCATAAAACTTTAATTGCCATCCATAAATCCTGGGCTCCCCAGAGCGGGGCGTCCCTACAACCCAATTACACTTCTCTAGCAGGCAAGAGAAATGGTCACAGAGACAGAAAAGGGAAACGAGAGACAGAAAGAGGCCAGAGAGACAGCCATGCCTTCAGCTGAGAATCTGATAAGCCTCTGCATTTGGGTACTTGGTTCTCATAGGTGAAAGGAGTCCTGTCCCCAAGTTTCTAAGAATCACCTGGAACTTGGGCCTGAAATTCACTGTTTTGGTAAAAGGATCAGACTCTAATCTGGGCCACTTTTCTACAAGGGGAAAGAAGAGAAAGTTGTCACTTTAGCCTCCTACTTTCCCAAAAGATCAATAACCCCTGATTTGGCAGCCACCCCTTCTGACACAGCCTCTGGCATACAAACCTTTCACTGGATCCTGCGCCACTCAGAAAAATTTCTTTATCAAGCTGCTTCTCCCATCCCAAGCCTTGATTCCTTGAGTGCCCTCAATTCCTTCAACATTTTGGGACTTTTAAAGGGGTGCAGAAGGGACCACGCTTCCTGGTTAGCTTTTTGCGCTGCAGCCTTTAAGATCCACAAAATGCTCTGGGGCAGGGGGTCACTGGGCCAGGAGCAAAGGTCTCCCCCCAACCTCTTGCCAGTCATCAGGAGAGCTGGGGTTTGGGTTCTTTCTCCAAAACCCTTGGGATTGTGTTTGCAAGGTTGACCTGGACATATTGTGGTGGAATAACTTGGAGAAAGAAAAGTGACTCCTCAACCTCTCCACTCTCTGCCAAAGGAGGAACTGCGAGTTGGAGAGGGGTACAAAGACGGGTCATTAGTCTGAGTGGCCCCAGGAACACCCCAAGTGCAAAAAGACATTTTAGAACTTCTCAAACATCAGAATGAAAAGCTCTGGAGCTTCTTAGCTGGGAGGCCTGACTGTTAAGCCCCGATCCTTCACCGATGAACTACTTGAATGACCGTGGCCCAGCTCAAAAACTGGGGGTCTCTGTGAAAGTGTCTGTGAGTCCCTCCGTCCTTCCGTCTGTGGCGCAAGTGGCGCTCCAGGGCCGCTGCCACTTAGCCCGGAGCTGTGTGGTGCTCGCAAGCCTTACATGTATTTCATCGCGCCTCAATCTCCGCTGACGGGAGGAGCAGCGAGCACCGGGCATCCCTAGCAAGAAAAGTCCCCACCTGGAGCGCTCTGGGGCCAGGCGCGCGGCAGAGTTGGGCTGGGGCGCACGCTTGGGAGGAGAGGGATGAGGATGCTGTGACTTCTCCGGAAAGCGAGGAGAAAGAGGGAGAGCAGACCGGCTTCCCCCGCGAAATTAACAAAACCTACACTTCGCAAAGTCTCCCCCCCTCCCCCCGCCCCCCTCGCCCGCGTTCCTCCCCGCGGCGCGCCGGCCCCTCCTCACCGCTTCTGTTGTGACTCGGGCAGCCTATCCCGAGGGTGGGGAGCCGCCGTGGAGCCGGAGCCGAGCGGTACTCCGCCGCGTCACGTGCCGGGGTGGGGGCTATAAAATACCGGAGCCGGGGCGCCGGGCTGGGGACGTGAGGACCAGCCCTCTCCCGGGACCCTTTTGTTCGCAGCCCAGACGCCGACACCTCCGCGTCCCCAAGGGCTTGACCGCTTGCGCCCGCGTCGGGGGCCGAGCTCTGCGCAGGAGAGGGGAGGGGCGCCCGGCCGGTCGGGGCCTGCAGCCGCCCACCCCTCCCGACATGTCGCGCTCCTTCTATGTGGACTCGCTCATCATCAAGGACTCCTCCCGGCCCGCGCCCTCCCTGCCGGAGCCGCATCCCGGGCCGGATTTCTTCATCCCGCTGGGCATGCCGTCCCCGCTGGTGATGTCCGTGTCGGGGCCCGGCTGCCCGTCCCGCAAGAGCGGCGCGTTCTGCGTTTGCCCGCTCTGCGTCACTTCGCACCTGCACCCCGCGCGCGGCCCGGGGGGCGCCGGCGGCGGGGGCGCAGGGGCCGGGGGTGTAGGCGCAGGGGGCGGCGGGGCGCCGGGGGGCGCCGGGGCCCTCCCTCTGCTCAAGAGTCAGTACTCTTCGGGGCCCGGGGACGCCCAGTTTTGCTCCCGCATGAGCCACGCGCACCATCACCACCACCCGCCGCAGCATCACCATCACCACCACCAGCCCCAGCAGCCCGGCTCCGCCGCTGCGGCCGCCGCGGCTGCAGCGGCCGCGGCCGCGGCGGCCTTGGGGCATCAGCAGCACCACGCACCTGTCTGCGCTGCCACCACCTACAACGTGGCGGACCCGCGGAGATTCCACTGCCTCACCATGGGTAGGGCGGTGCCTCTGGGCACCTGCGTGCCGCGCCTTCTCAGTTCCCGGGAGCAAACTTTTTCTCCTGCAGTGGAGGAAGTGGGAGCCCGAGGGCGGGGTGGGAGGGAGGAGGGGCTTTTAGAGTAACGTTGGAGTCGTCCCTAGAAGTTCCACGAAGGTGTAAGTTTCCTTGCCAGCCTCTCCGGGCAGCCTCTTGCTCCGGGGGCGCGTTCCTCCTGGGCGCTCGCGCCCAAGTCTGCTATAATATGGGGGCCTTTGGGATCTCGAACTTAAGGGCTGAGAATCGCGAAGTTAACCGGTGGAAGGTTTGGGGTGGGTGTTCCAACCTAAAACGCGGCATTCTGGCGTCCGGGCTGCCTCTAAGCGTTTCGATGCCTTTGGCTAAGACTGCCTGCCTGTTCGCTAAGCTTGAAGAAAGACCGGACCATGCAAGCCCCCACCTTTCCTTTCCTCCTCTAACTTGACATTGCACCCACCCAAGGCCTTCCCTTGCTGTGCGCGTCTCCATCCCCCGAGGCCGCCGCGTTCCGTAACCGAATGGGGTGGCATGGGAACTTGTGGGGGATGGATACAGGTGTTTAAGCTTCCGCGGGTGGGTACTTGAGAGGCATCCTTTCCAGGGCATGGCAAGTGGGGGGTGGAGAGGCACGGCCGAGAATGACCTCTGTGTCCTTGTACGTCTGCAGGGGGCTCCGACGCCAACCAGGTACCCAACGGCAAGAGGATGAGGACCGCGTTCACGAGCACGCAACTCCTGGAGCTAGAACGGGAATTCTCTTCCAACATGTACCTGTCTCGACTGCGGAGAATCGAAATCGCCACGTACCTGAACCTTTCAGAGAAGCAGGTGAAAATCTGGTTTCAGAACCGCCGAGTGAAGCACAAGAAGGAAGGGAAGGGCACGCAGAGGAACAGTCACTCAGGCTGCAAGTGCGTCGGCGGCCAGGCACACTACGCGCGCTCCGAGGATGAGGACTCCTTGTCCCCGGCCTCGCCCAACGACGACAAGGAGATTTCTCCCTTATGAGGGAAGGCTGCCTCCCTCTCACCACTTGCTCCAGTAGCCCTTGCCTCGACTACTTGGCGGGCACCCAGGGGCCAAAATCCTTGCTCATTCTGTGGTCCCACCCGGATAAGAACTGAACTGAGCGATGGGGTATATGCCTCGCCTGACCTGCGTGTCTCCTTCTCGACCTACCTGTGTGGGTCTCCACTCACGGTTTTAGATAGTTTTCTTTTTTAATGTAAATAATTTAGAATTCAACTCAGTCTTGTCATAGAATGGAGAAAAAGCAGGGTTGGTTTAACACTGAGGGTTTTTGAAAGCGCATGTCACTTCCCCTTCACGACTGTTTTTCAGAACCTGACAAGAGCTTGGGGTTTCATGATTTCCTTTCTGTTGTTGTTCTTTAAATGAATTGCAAATAATTTAGAAAACTGAACCCTGTAGGTCCTGCTTTCTGAAAATGTATCTGGGGAGAGTTTAAAATTCAAGCCGCTGGAAGTCCCTTTGTATGTGAATAGTTTTATATAAAATCTATATTTATATTTATTTAAATAAAAAAATGAAGATTTAAATTTTTGTGGTGTTTGTTCTAGCACTTTCTCCTTTCTCCTTCTCCCCCATATCTAGAGAAAGGTATGGAAGGGGTGGGTAAGAACCGCATCTGAGAATTTAGGGGGAAGTTATTACGACAGCTTGGTAATGTGGGTTTCTTGGTTGAGGGCGTTTGCGGCTCTCTAGATTTTCTGTGTCACAGAAACTTCTGCCGTGAAGGCACCTTCAGTCCTGGTGCGGTCTACCAGGAAGTGCTCCCCATCCTCGAAATAGGTAACTTTCCCACAATCGGTGTGACAAATCACTCTATTTAGAGTGACACCGGCAGTTTGTCAAACATTTAAATGTATTAGCAAAGAGATGAAATCCCATACCTAATATTAAATTTTGGTGCCCCCCTTTCTTCTTATCTGTTTCTGTACTAAAATCTGAATTATGTGAAGGAATGTGAATGGTCAGAATAGTTTTAGAAAGAACAATTCACTACACAGGCCGAAAGCAAACACATGGAAATTTACAAGTGAGCCTGCAAGTGATGAGAAATATTACCATTCCTGTTTTGTGTAGCTAAGAAATGAGCTGGTTTTCCTCAATGCTAAGAAAACAAGGAGTCAGGATCAGAAAATTATTCTGTCCAAAGACATGCATTTACTTTTCCAAACCCAATTCAGGCGTGCCATTGGACTTGGGTTTTATTTTTGGTCTCATACTAACCTCAATTGGCTTCCATCTAGTGCCCCTCTTCCCATCATCTTGCAGTTAATTGCTGCAGGTCTGGTCCTGGAAATGACTTACTTCTGACATTGCCTTCAGCAAGGCAACCTTACTCTTGTTCTTTCCTGGAGAATCCGAGCTGTCAACTAAGGGAGAGGCGTGAAGAAGTGTACACAAGGGGACCTCATGCCTTGTGAGTTGAGTCCCACTAACACACACTGGTGCTACTTCTGATTGTTTTTTATAAATATATCATGCAAGAGGTCCAAGTCACAGGAAAACTTTACAATATACATACACAGACATCACTAGCTCTGATTTACTAAAGTGTGTAGGAACTGAAACCTGTTCACATGGGGCTGGGCTTGAAAACTGAGGTCTGGAAGTCAGTTTGTGAAAGGGGAGAGAGGATGTGCGGATCCTGTCTTTGCCCAGAGAGATTCATTCTCTCTCTCTCTCCCCCCCCCCATTCTCTCTCTCTCTCTCTCTCTCTCTCTCTCTCTCCCCCAACCCCCATGCTCTATCCTTTCTCAGATTTCGAGGCCCTTCCTCAATGGTCTTTGCGCCAAAGCTGGGTAGTCAGGAGGGTGGAGAAGCCACAGGGTGTCCTGCTGAATAGGGAGCTCCCACCCTTTGTGCCGTGCCCCAGGCTAGGTCCTGCAGATGGTCACGGCATCTGGATTGCTCCTGCCCAGGCCTGGGAGGTGCAGCCTCTGGGTCTCTCATTTGCTGAATGTGGGACTCCTAGCCCTGCCCACAGTGAAGGGGAGGAGGCACCCACTGGCCCTCTTCCTCTCCTGGAGACTCCATCTCTCTTTTTCCCAGTAAACGGTCCTCTCAAGGCACGACTAGAGGGTGGGTGAAAGGGTGAAAGGGAGTTTCGTTGTGCAAAAAACAGGCATTTAAAGAGAATAATTCCTTCGCTGGAAATTACAAGGACAAAGATCCCCTGCTGCCGGTCTCTGTGCTGCCCCCCAAGCTAAACCTCATCTGTGCTTTAGACAGACACCTCCATGGCCCACCTCACCAGCCCTTCTTTGACAGGTGTTGGGGCCTGGCCCTCCTGAAGGTCCCTGTCCTGTTGGGAACCCAGCCTCGGTGATTCATGAAACTTCCACATCGCAAACCCTGCAACTAGGCGTGTGGATTCACCCACTTGCCACACCCAATGTGGTGGATGCACCAAGTTCCACCACTGAGCAAAGGAGGAGGTGTTGTCAGTGTTCTTGACCTAATTTTGGGCTCTTTGGATGGTCTCAGACCCTCTCCCTCCTGCTTCTGGGAAATTCCCTGGGGAAGAGAGAATAAACAATAGACTCTCCACTGAGGACAGGAAGATTTAGGGGGGAAATATCTATTTAGACTTTGGACACTCTCCAGAAAAGGTTCTCCAAGTGTTATAGGACAAGGAGAGGGGCAGCCCAAACCCCGCAAACCTGCCTATACTAAATGGGTTCTGCCATCCGCCGCATCAACACAAAACACATGAGACTAATGGGAAGGATCTTTAATAAAACTAGGAAACAATACAGGTAAGGCAAAGAGTCTAGTTTCTAAATGAAGCACCCAAAGTTACCCGTCCCCTCGTGGGTAAAAGTCCATCCATATGGGATAGGCCCAGAACAAGGCCCCAAAGCCTGCCACAAGTCTAAAGCATCTTCCAGTGGGGACCCACAGAAAAGGGTCACAAACAACCAAACAAGCCCGGAAGGAAAAGAGCAAAATCAACATCAAGATAAAAGCTGCCATGGTCACCTCCCCACGGGTCTCACCCACATCTGTGTCACCCAGTCCACGACCAAAAGACAAGCGCAGTTTCTTCACGTGTCTCTAGGCTCCATGCGCCTCCTCCAGGTCTCCTGGCTCCATCCTGCTTTCTTCCTTCCTCAGTCTCTTCTTCTGTTTCTCCTCTTCCTGCTCAGCTCCACCCTCCCTTGGGTGGGGCAGGGAACCTCCCCCTTTCCTGGGACCACCCTGTTACACACGGTTCCCATGGAAATTCCACTTGTTCTAGGACATTCAGTGCGACTGGGCCTTCTTATCACTTTCAGAGTGGACCATGAAGTTTCCTTGTCTACTAAGGTAGATTTTATATTGCCTCACTTCCTCATCCCTCTCCCCAAAGCAGTTTTTTTTTTAATGTTTGTAGATCAGAATAAGGCTTTAGAAAGTTGTTGATCTTAAAGGCCTATAGTTTTACCTTAGGTAAGAATGCCTAAGCTAACACTCAGACAACAAACTCAGTGCACTGCTAAACAATCTTGGTGTCACTGCAAGTGAAGGTTCACCAGATTTATTAAAGAAGAATGGTTAAATGTGTGCAGTAACCCTTGACAATTTTTCTACCTGGGAAACACTGGATGCTAGCTTTCAATATGCCCCTATTTGAAAAACAGAATTCTGTTCCCTCAGAACTTGGCCACTTTGGGGGTTTGTAAACACATGATGGAAAGAAAGAAAGATTGTGAAAAATAAGAATTAAAAATTAGAAACTTGCTTTACTGTGAGAAAAAAGTGAGCAGCAGAAGCTAGAGTGACTGAGCCCACCTTATTGAGAAAAAGTCTTGGGGCAGCTTTAAATAGGGAGGGATGGAGAGCAGGAAGCCTGACCTCTCCTGCCCTTAATGCCCCCGACTCAATCTAGGCATTCAGAGCAAAGAGGAGGAGCAGAGACCTTTCCCCTCACCCTCCCACTCTGTGACCAACACACGCTGAAGGCCAAGGGCCAATACAGATTGTGGCACTCAGCAAAGCTTCTTGATTGCAAAGTATCCCAAGGGTGGAAAGGAACCAATAACCCATCCCTGGGGTGTGAGTGGGCTCAGGTGATAGAGACAATGGTGGCAGTAGAACTTCCCCCTTATTCTGAAGTGGTTCTCATAAGGCTAGTCCCCTCTCCTATATCCCCAAGAATCTCTGGATTTTAGGAGAACAAAAGTTGGGGATGTGAACGCTTTGAATTCTGGGCACCTCCTCCTCCTTCCCTTCATACCAATGCTGCACCAGTCAGATCAGGATTAGAAATGCAGTTTGCTTGACTGTGGCCAGAGAATTACTGGAAAAGTGATTGTTCTAATGGGGTGTGGGGGTGGGGGGATGGGGAGACATACACTTCATGGGTGGTGGCAATATATACAGGGACAGAGAAGAGTATTTTCACCAGGTTTTTTGTTGGTTTGGTTTTTTGCTTTTCGCTTTTATCTTTCCTTCAGATTCCATTCAGTTTTCCTGACACTTGTTGGAAGATTTCTTTGAGGAGGTGAAAAGGTCCTTAGAATTAGGTTGGGAGGAAGAGAAACTGAACCAAGATGGGAGATATCAGCAGAGCTCCAGGGTAGGATGTCAGGTCCAGCCTTAAGGATGAGATTGGGGAGGAGAATGGCACTTCATGGAACCCATTTGCTAGGGGAAATTGGGTTTAAAGGAGCAATCACTGCTTTAAAAGGAGCTCCTCCCATCCTCTCCAAACACAGCCCAAAGCTGTCCTAGACAGTGAATACAGCTCAGTGCATCAAAGCAATTGTTCCTATTTTCATTATTCACAGAGAATCTTTGAATGTACCTGTTAAGGTGACAGACCTCTTAAAAGGGAACATTTTTCTATGCAATTAAATGGTGCATTTACTAGACTTCTATTAACATAATTTAATATAAATCTATTTTATAAATCTTTAGGCTCACATTACTGAAAATTAAGCTTCTCTGGGGAAAAATGCCCACATCTCTTCCCTAAATTAGATAGAATGGAATCCAAAAACTTGCTATTCTAAGCCAATTGGAAATATTAAAAGTAGAGGAATCTTTTGCATTGTCTTTTGTTAATGGTGGAGGCATGAAGAAAAGAGGCAGCTTGTCTTATGGAAGATGAGAAATTCCACAGGGGCACAAGGTGCCTAGAGCTAAGGCCCTGTTCTTTGGGTAGCTAACACCCTGGACCTGTGGAGGGGACTTAAAGAGATTTCTTAGGAATAGAACTGAATCAGAGCTCAGATGAAGAAACAAAAGCCAATGCTGGAATGAATTTCTTCTGTTTGGGGGGGAAAAATCAAAAGCCTGGAGACCTCATAATTCTAAAAGCTACTCCACATGGAGGTAGAAAGTCTTTTATGTTCCCACGGCTGAACTCATTCTCAAGTGTACCTTTCCAAATTCGGGGTGTCCCATTGTCTATGAAAGCAGTGTTTTGTGCTCCCTTAGGTTCATGTCAATGCCTGCCCTTCTGCAGTGGGCATTGCTTTTCTTCAAGCTCAACCCTGTGTTTTCCTGAACCCCTGTAGTAACTTTGTTGAGCCTTCCAAATCCCAAAGGCAGGAAGGCCCCAGGGGCTCCTCTGAGTGAATCCCAACAGATCGGAAGTGTGTGCTGTGTGCTTAGGAAAGTAACTAGTTTCAGATTAATGAAGCAGTGACAATTTCAATCTGCTTAAAGGCGGAGGTTGGCACTGCCCAGGCCTGAGCGTGGGGAGCTCGCCAGGCTGGGCTTTATATTGTCCGCTTTTCTGAAGAGTAGACAAAGATGGATAGAGAGACATTGAAAAGCAGGGGGCGTATTTCAAACAGCCCCATAAAGAGGGCTGTCACTTTAAGACAAGAACCATAGTGCTTTGATGACTTTGTATTAGCTGCACCATTTCAAATAAGGGACTCAAGTCTCTAGTGAGAGGAAGGAAAAAGGAGAGAGAGAGAGAGATAGAGAGAGAGAGAAGAGAGAGAGGCAGCAGAGCAAACAGAATGTAGTCATATTTAGCCTGTGTGAAAACTACAGCAGGACTAATTCTTAGGCAACTCCTTGATTTCTGAAGTTGAGGGAGAAACAACCACAGCAGGTGCAGAGAAAAAAAGGCAGGTGGGAGCTGCTCCCGATGGGAAAGATCTCCCTAGCCCTGGGCAGCAGCCGGCTCAGGGGAGCAGGAGCCAGCTTGGCCTCAGTTTGCTGGGAAGTGCTGGGAGCAGGGCGCACAGCCCCAGACCGGGGAGGATTATAATGGAAATTTTTGAGAGCTTGAAAGAGGAAGAATAGGAAGGAGGGGGAGGGCAGGCTTTTGGAGTCCACCTTCACAAAGCCTATTTAAATTGTTTGGGGTCAAGCAGCAGCAAGCCACCTCCCCCCTTTCCTCCTTAATTAATTAATGACCACGATTAATTATTAGGGTCTTGTATCTCAAGACTTCAAAATGCCTTCGCTGAGGGGCTGGTGAGTTGCTGGAGCCAGACACGTGGTTTTCACTTGGGAGAAGGGAGTTGGCAGCCTGTTTGTTCTCTGTCCTGCCTGTCTGTATCTGCTTTCCTCGTGGTGTCTTTCTGTTTGCTTTTCTGTTTCTGCCTTGGAGTCTCTCTCTCTCTCTCTCTCTCTCTCTCTCTCTCTCTCTCTCTCTCTCCTCTCTCTCCCTCTCTCTCTCCCCTTCTCTCTCCTGGTCTCCTTTGTTCTCCTGGCTGATCACCCCATCCTGCTTCAATCTCCCCTGGTCCAGGCTCAGCCTAGGACCCCAGCTGTCTGATGTGAGAAGACAGTGCCCATGCCACCCTCCGCAAACGGGGCACCAGCATCTTGGAATTCTACAGCCTTGTCCGTGGTAGGAAGACAGCAGCGTAATCTTGCAGGCTGCATCGAGTTATTGCGAGTATATATATATATATATATATATACACACACATATATGTATGTATGTGCATATATGTATGCATATATATGCATATATGTATATATATTCCTGCCAAAGAAACTTCTTCTTATTATTATTTTAAGGCTACGGGAACCAGGATCGGGAGATTGCACCGACTTTGAAGACCTGGAAAGGACTCCCCCGACGGTGGCGCTGGAAGGAGAAGCGTTTAGTCACTGTTTCATTAGGCACTATTTGAACCTTGCAACATGTGGTAATTTCTGGGGCAAGCTGAAAAGGGGGGATTATGTAGGAGGGACACAAGGAAATTAGCGAACGGTTAATTTAACTCGTTTTCTGCTAGACTTTTCGATACATTCCTAATTGACTGAGGGGCAGGTGAAGCTCCCGCCCCATGCAGGCTCATTCACGGTAGGAATAAATGGTTCTTTTTCAACTCACACTGCTCACAATATATCATCAGGGAAAAGACATGCAATGAATATGTTGATTTTTTTTTATTAATGGAATTACACCCTGCCACGCAGGTGTGAGGGTAAAAACCTATACTGCAATGAAATAAGATTAACAATGAAATTAGAATTTTATTAGCTTTATATGTCACATAGACCTGGATTTGAACTGTCAAAACAAGCAACAAGAAAAGATATTCTGGAAACAGCCCTGCCAATCAACCAGAAGAAACGGAAAAGCCTAGCAAATCCAAGTCATAGTCAGCTTCCAGTTCCTTCAGCGCCGGTGGCGAGAGGCGGGTGGGCGGAGGGCCCGCGTGGGTAGCTGGCCCCGCGGCAGTAGCTGGAGAACAGCGGTCAGGCTCGGGAGGCCAACCTGCAACTAGCTCCAACCGCCGAGAGGGGAGCCGGACTGCCAGAGGCGGCCGGGAGGCCACAGTTTCCGCGTGCTTTAAATCAGCTGTCTGGTCTCGCCGTCACCCGAGGGAATGGAGAGAAAAGTCGGGATGCGAGGCTGGAGGCGGAGCAGGGTGCCCCTTGGAAACAGCGCAGAGTTTTGTTATCCGGGGCCCCCGGGAGCTTCGACGCAGCTACCTGGGTCTGGCAGACGCTGAGGTGCCCTATGCAAATGGTTCACTATTAGAGGAAAAAGAAATACTTCAAATGGCCCTTTGTAACCTTCTATAGAAAATCGAGGTACTCTGCATGACAAAGCACAATTAAGCTTTCTATTCAGGAGTTCTGCAGCTGGTAGCCCATTGGGAAAGTGGGAGGAAACTCGAATATATTAATAGTGTGGCAAAAGTTTTTTTGTGTGCGTGTCCTTTTCTGGGTCGGGAGGGGAGGGGCAATGCGTGGCCCGGGAGGGGAAGAAGGCTCCGCCTTGGATCCTTGCCACCTGAAAGCGTCGCCTCTATCCACGTGGAGTGGATGCTGAGTTTATGAATGATGAGGTGACTCAGGCGCCAGAACACGCCTGACGGACCCCGGGGGCACCAGCCCCCCGGGCGGGGCGGGTCGCGTGTCCCAGGCTAGCCTCTCACACTCTGAAAGCTAGGCAGACGCCAGATCTTGGTCACCAGGGCAGAAGGAAGGCTCCCCGGTCCCAGTGCATCACCCAGACACCGGGGCAGGTGGTGCGCACGCAGCGCACCGGGAGATGCTGCAGCCGGGAAGAGACCGGCAGGACCCTATTTTCGATTAGCTCCAATTTTCTCCACCCCTGCTTCTCCATGCGTGAGATTTATTTTCTAGTCGTTTATTTTTACGGTCCCTAGGGAGAGTTTTACTGCCTCATAGAAAAGAAGGTCCCTTAGCCAACTGCGGTGGTTATTCTTCGCTTGTTCCTCTAGAGCTATTGATATTTCAGCCCTGCTCTGTCCCGCTTGGTGCCTGCAGACGCTGCTCTTTGTGGCTGTATTATTCCCGCTATTAACTGCATCACCAGCAGTCTTGCCTCAGGCTTCCATTTGGACTTGATGAATGAGTTGCTTAGCAAAAGCAGCCTGAGGGTGGAGAAGGGGAGATATATTGATTGTTTGGGGGATGCTGCATTGTCTCAGTTCGGCAGTTTTTGCTACTCTCTAGAACTTCCCTTCCTTCCTGAAAGCCTTTTCTCCAGACTCCAGCTCTTAATCAAGATCACATCCTGCTTTCATGAAAGGGTGGAAATGCCTTTTCATCTCTACTGGTCCAGGTACATCTGAATTCTTGTTATTTCCCATAGAGACACAACATCTCTGCAAATGGTCACATAGTTGAAGTTTCTTTAAAAAGCTCCCAGGTCAGGGTGGTTGCTAGTGTCTAACCGGCAAGGCTATGTTTGAGTTGGCCTCTCCTGTCACAGCTAGGTCGGTTGTCTTCTGACTTGCTTGGACAACTCCCGTCCCCATTGCATTTTCAGACACTTTGGCATTAGAGTCAGAATCTGCTTCTGTAATTTCTATCCAAGGGTCCTACTTAGTTCTTCCCCATGGGGCTTTTAGGTGTCTTCTTCCCCCTCCCCCTTTTTTTCTTCCCCCTTTCCAACTATGAGATCCTTACTAATGGAAATTGCATTTTCCATCTTTACACTCTTAGCATTCATTATAATACCCAGCAGAAGCAGATGGTCAATAAATACTACCGAGGTCAATGCATCATGATGTTTCCAAGTCTCCACCAGTTGTCTCAACCATAAAGGTTGTAAACATCTATTTCATTATAGATAATATACACATATATGACATATATACATATATAAACACACATAGACCCTATATCCTCTATATAGGATAAATAGTCATCTTCCTAAATCAAGGGACAAAATTCAGAATTAGAGGAAAACCAAGGTGGCTAGAATTCAGAGGACATATTACTTATGTTGTGGTGAACTACTTGGAAAAAAGCCCTAGAAATCTTGAGAAGTTCCCCCCCACCCAGTTTTCAGTACTTGCACTTAGTAATTTGAGGATAAAAAAGAAAATCTTAAAAACAGGGAACCCCTTCCCCATATTTTAGGGCCTCCCTGGTGGTGCAGGGATTAAAATCTCAGCACTATCAAGCTATCACCCGCCACAGTGGCATGAGTTCTATCCCTGGAGCTGATGCCTGGCCTGCTGCTCTCCTCAGCAGTGTATTTCAGTAGATCCACCTGTTCTGCTCCCAACTCTGTCTCTGGTGAATCCTCTCATCCCCTTCCCCCCAGTCTCTGGCCTACACCCCAGTTCTTGCATGCATAAATAAATAAATTAAAAAAATACCAAGAACCCATATTTTATATAGAAAGGAGCAGAGGTAAAGGTAACAATTGTCATCAGAAGACAAGCAGAAGGCAGGGGCTTTGTCTTTAAACTACTGATAGAATAAAACAGTCCATGTAGAATTCTAAAATGAGAAAAAGTATTTTTCAAAAGCCAATGTTAACAAAAAAGTCTTCAGACATAAATGCAGAAAGAATTCACCATCAACAAACCATTCCTGCAAGTTAAAGGACATCTTAGTGGAACACCCATTTACCCTTCCTCCAGTATACTAGTTCACTTAAAAAGGGTTAGAGGGGGAGAAGAACTAGAGTCAAAATGAGGGGGGGTGCAATTGTATGGGGAATATAACCGAAATGAAAATGCACACATTGTACAAAGATGAAAAATGATGTAAGAATTATATAAAATAAAATATTTTTTTTAGAAAAAAAAAAAAAAGGACATCTTAGTGGCAGAAGGAAAAATGATACCAGAAATCAGTGTTGATCCAAAGGAAGAACATGGCATGCTAATATAAGTTGGTTTTTTAAACTCTCTTTAAAAGATAATTGACTATTCAAAGCAAAAATTATGTATTGTGGCATTTAAAACAAAGTTGATTCCTATTATTCATTATAGTTATGTTCTAGAAAGTCATTGCAATCAATGAATTGGTGAACACTAAATATTGCTCACAGAGGAAATACCAGGTCAGGTTCCTGCGAGCCTGTGATCATGCTTTCATCTACTGATCACAACCTAACCTTGTTTTATGAGTGATTTTCTTTAAAGAGAATTTATATATGTTTTAGTAAATAGACTAATTCAATAATAAGAAATTTACAAATAAGGACATAAACAGTGAAGTGCATGTAACAGTAGCACAGATGGAAGTGTATAGATGGAAGTGAAGTGCATAGATGGAAGTGAAGTGCATGTAATAGTGCATAGATTGAAGTGAAGTGCATGTAATGTAGCACAGAGGCTGGAAGGGAAAAATGCTGTTGTAAGGTCCTTCTTCCTTTGGAAAGACTCTCATGCTACAAGCGGGATAATATTTCTTGAGATCTGCTGCACCACATGGGTAGCTCCCTGGCCGGGGTGGATAATATTACTTGAAAGGAGGTTGTGATAACAAGAATGCATACTGTGAGCCCCAAAGCAGCAACCAAACCCTAATGGAATAAAGAGAAAACTAATAAAGTAAACTATAAAAGGAAATAATAAAAAGTAATGCTAGAGAGATATCAAGGGATAAGGGAACTAACAAATTCATATGAAAGCATGTTGAAGAAATAGGCCAAATTTGAAGTGCTGCTTTGTAGTCTGAGTGTATTGTAAGCACTAAGTGGAATTTCTTAGGAAAAGACAAGTATTCTTGGTGTGTGTTTGACCTTCTTCTCTTCTCCCCAAGGACAGTGTTGCATCTGTTCTCATGCTCTGCAATCTGAAAGACCAAGAGTATATATTGTTGATAATTGCCCTGGGATATGGCAGTTTTAAGTCTAGGGAACATTTTTTTTCCTTTGTGATTGGTTTGTGATAATTAACTGATGGTCTCATGCTGGAATGGTTTGAGTTATGTTTTAAATGAACTATGCAGGGTTGTTGAGTAATACCAACATGTTTCCACAGAATTCACTGAAACAAACTTTAATAAGTGCTCCTGGAATTATGCCTAGAGCCAATGTAGATGGGTTCTAAGGAGAAGAGAATTTTCAGTCAATATAAGATACACAGCTCAAAAAGTCCAAGAACATCTTTAAAGAAATCATGTTTTTAAAAATGCCTAAAAATATAGTTATCCAAATATTGAGATAAACTTAATAACATGGAGTTTTAGAAATGCCAATTAATACATGTAAAATTGCTTTCTGAAACTGCAACAAAGTCAGACAATAATCACAAAATAAATTTGGCTCTTATTGTTATAGAGCAACCCCGATATTAAACGGGTTCCTGGCTGTGGGTCCTCACCCGCGCGCTTTAAAGGGACTTATGAATACTCTACTACAGACACACGCCAAAGGGTTAATAAAAGGTTTATTTACAAGAGAAAAGGAAATAAGGAAAATGTACAACTCAGGGAGAAAATAGGGAAATAAAGTCTTTAATGCGTCCTACCCGATCCGACGACCTGGAAACCCAAAGTCACTCTCCGAGCTGGCCGGACGCTAAGGAAAATGTACAACTCAGGGAAAAAATAGGAAAATAAAGTCTTTAATGCGTCCTACCCAATCCGACGACCTAGAAACCCAAAGTCACTCTCCGAGCTGGCCAGACGCTGCTAGCTGGTGGAGAGCCAAAATGGGGGAGCCCCCCATAGCCCACGTGTCTGCCTTTTGTATCCACCTGGCTGCTTAACCCCACCCTCAGGTCCCAGCCACCTTCCCTTTGGTGGTAATGGGATTTTGAGTTCCCAGTGTCTTTGGCTTTGACCTGGGGTGGGGGTGGAGTCCACAAAGCCTATATGGAATTTGCTTTGGGACATCCTTTTCCCCCTAACATTATGACCTGTTTGAAATGATTGGTCTAGAAGACACCAATAGAAAAATTGTTCTTTGATTCATTTTCAAGTAGCTTAAAGATGAGTTCTTGGTTAGCCGATTATTTTTACAATTATTTTTGAATATATGCTTCCCCTTCCAGTGTGAGACATTTAAGACACGCACACGCACAAAGTGTGTTCTTAACAAACACTCGCCTCATGTTGAAACCTTTAGAACATCAATTTCTTTTGTCTTTATTTCCTAGACTTTGTGAAGCTGAAATTGGTATGCCTCCTTCTCAATATTCCAAAGCACGCTGGGTCATGTATGGTCTTAGAGGAAGCTGTCCCCCAGCAAAAATTCCATTCCAAACTTTCATGCTTGATAAAAATTCTTAGTTTGCTAGAAACAGAAAGAAATTGGATATTTTTCAGAAACTAATGACAACTGTTTTATTGAATTGTGAAACATTTACAGGATTCCCATAGGGAAAGAAAGTGAATCAAGATATATCAACATAAAAAGGAATAAGTTAAATTATATATATACTTATATATAACATGTATACTTACATAATTTATATTTATATGCAGATGTTTTATATCTATTCTATCTAAAGATACCTATCTATACTTATTATTCTATTTATATTAGATAAACTGATATCTACAAAAAGTTAAGTTGTTAATCAGATACAGAAGAAGTTTCCCAGAAAACTTCCAAACTTGAACTCATGAAGCCTAGCACCCAATACCATTTCTTAAAAATCCTATTCAGGGCCTCCCTGGTGGTGCAAGGGATTAAGACACAATCTATGAAGCTATTGGCAGCCACTGCAGCATGAGTTCGATTCCCAGCCAGGGAGCTATCCACATGGCACAGCAGACCTCTCCTGCCTTGCCCACTGCTCCCCTCAGCAGTGTATTTCAGTTGATCTGCCTGTTCTATTCCCCACTGTCTCTGGTGAATCCTTTCACTCCCCACACCTTGGCCTGTACCCCAGTTCTTGTATGCATAAATAAATAAATCTTTTAAAAAATCCTATTCAATGGGCAATGGACTTTTCTTTCAGTGTACTAAGAAATTCACAAATCTATTAGAAATCATGCAAATAAAACATAAATCACAGAAAGGACATGGTAAAAATGTATAAAAAGTTAGGAAATAGCTCAAGGAAAGCACACATAGGACTGATGTTTAGAAGTTCAATTTCCACACTTACTGTTGTTTTGCTTTTCTTATAATAAATCTGCTATCCTACCTCTTTTTAGTCAATCAAATAAGACACAGTGAGTTTAATGAACTTTGAGTCTTCCCAGTTAGGAAGACCTGTCAACATGTAGATTATATATTTTAATTGTTGGGAAATAGTTCACTCTCTATAATGTGTGAATGTTTGTTTTGACCTGTCACTTTGAGGAAAAGTCATTAGAGGACATAGTTTTACAGGTATATTTTAATATCCCTAGAATGTCTTCTTCTTTTTTTTTTTTTTAAGATTTATTTATTTATTTATTTATTTATTTATTTATTTATACAAGCACTGGGTACAGTCAGAAGTGCGGGAGGGTGAGAGAATTCACCGAGCCAGAGAGGGGAGCAGAGCAGGCAGAAGGACTGAAGTACACAGCTGAGGGGAGCAGCGGGCGGCGGGAGAGGTCTGTGCGCCATGTGGGACCCTCCATGTGGGACCCTCCTCCAGTGGCCGGGCTGGGGAGCAGCCGGGGATCGAACTGGCGCTGCAGAGGCTGCGGGCAGCTTCGCAACCCAGAGCTCAACCGCTACGCCACCGGGGAGGCCCTAGAATGTCTTCTTCAGAGGACTTTCAAATAGAATGTATTTATAGAACTGAAATTCAGAATACAGTAAATTAAAAAAATAAAAATCTATGTAACCCTAAGTGAATTTTGAATTTACAGACTGTCTGGTTTGTTAATAGATCCTGAATTTAAAATGAATAAATAGGGCCTCCCCGGTGGCGCAGTGGTTGAGCGCTGGGTTGCGAAGCTGTCCGCGGCCTCTGCAGCGCTGGTTCGATCCCCGGCTGCTCCCCGGCCACCGGAGGAGGGTCCCACATGGCGCGCAGACCTCTCCTGCCACATGGCGCGCAGACCTCTCCTGCCGCCCGCTGCTCCCCTCAGCAGTGTGCTTCGGTCCTTCTGCCTGCTCTGCTCCCTGCTCTGGCTCTGGTGAATTCTCTCACCCTCCCGCGCTTCTGACTGTACCCAGTGCATGTATAAACAAAAAACAAACAAATAAATAAATAAATAACATGCCTCTAAAAAAAAAAAAAAATAAAATTAATAAATAGGATAATTCCTTCTGTCTTTAAGTGGCTTTTGAAGTAATACAAATAAAAGAATATCTTCCTCAGACCTCTCATAAAGATATACAATTTCATAACCATATTTGAAAACTGGCCTGACTTGTAATTTTATGAAAAACTTCAAAACATTTCTCATTTGAAATGAAACTGATGGCATAAGAACCTCGAACTAGAAGGTAAAGATCCACTTGGGTTTTAGCTCTGGCTCTTTTTGTTGTGACTGTATGTCCTTCGGCAATTGTTTGAGCACTCTGATCTACATTTATTTCTGTTTGTAAAGTTGAGAGTTGTGAAGATTAAATGAGATAACATGTGGACAGTGTTTTGCAAGCAAGAAACTATGAGGCAGTTCAGTTGAAAATCAGTATTGAGGGGCCTCCCTGGTGGGCTAGGCGTTAAATTTTAGTGCTATCACCACTATGGCCTGAGTTCTATCCTCAGCCAGGGAGCTAAATCAGATATGGCATAGCAGACCTCTCCTATTTTACCCTCTGCTCCCCCTAGCAGTGTATTTCAGTCAATCTGCTTGCTCTGCTCCCCACTCTGTCTCTGGTGAATCCTGTCACACCCTACACCTCCGACCTACACCCCAGTTCTTCTGTGCAATAAATAAATATTTAAAAACAAACAAATAAATACATAATTAAAAAATCAGAAAAGGCAAAGGCCTTTTTCAGTCTTCAGGGAGGCACGTGGCTGACTTCTCTGTGCTTGTAGAATGCTTCCAAAGTGAAGAGAGAAGCAAGTGACATTTAGCTGTAGTCTCCAAACAAAAGTCAAACTGTACGTCTTGGGTGTTGAAAAAAATAGAAATGAACAGGAGGATGACAAACAAAAATATAATTTTCAAGTGCTCAAGCAGAATGTCCTAGACCTTCTTACTAACTTTCCTTGGTGGCGGCCAAACTGTGTAGGCTCACAGAACAACATACTTACTTTTTTTTTTTTTAAAGATTTATTTATTTAGGCATACAAGAGCTGGGAGTGGAGGCCAGAGGTGGGGGGGTGGGGTGGCGGTGAGGGTGAGAGGATTCACAAGAGACAGACTGGGTAGCAGAACAGGTGGATCTACTGAAATACACTGCTGAGGGAAACAGTGGGAGAGATAGGAGAGGTCTGCTGCATCATGTGGGTCAGTTCCCTGGCAGTCCAGGGAATAGAACTCATGCTGCAATGGCTGGCAATAGCTTGATAGCGCTGTCTTTAAGCCCTGTGCCACCAGGGAGGCCCTGTATTTAATTGTGAACTACCATGACTATCAGTTATGATGCTGACATTGTAGAAATTAAAATAGAGAGATAAGGGCCTCTCTGGTTCTGCAAGGGGTTAAGACACAACCTATGGAGCTGACCGCAGCCACTGTAGCACAAGTTTGATCCCCGGCCAGGGAGCAACTCACATGGCACAGCAGACCTCTCTTGTCTTACCCTCTGCTCCCCTCAGCAGTGTACTTCGGTCATCTGCCTGTTCTGTTCCCCACTCTGTCTCTGGTGAATCCTCTCACCCCCCTCCCCCACCACACCTCTGGCCTGTAACCCTGTTCTTGTATGCATAAATAAATAAATCTTTAAAAAAATAAAATAAAATAGAGGGATAAGAAGAGTCTTAACTACAGGGAATGCTCAGGTCACTGAAGACCAACAGGTTTAACCACATGTGACTGGGAAGGTATTGAGTGGCAGCGCTACATGTCCTGGGGAGTCTTGAAAGAGGATGGCTCATAACAAGAGGGCTAGGGAGCTGGTGCTTAGAAAATTGCTCAAAGAAGCACAAATTAAGATTGATGCTTGGAACTCCAATTTCCATACTTTCTATTGTTTCTCTTTTCTCATAATAACGAGTCTGTCTTTCTACCTCTTTATTCAATCAAGTAAGACACAGTGAGTTTAATGAGTTTTGATTTTTCCCAGTCAGGAAGACCTGTCAATATTTCATAGGCAAGCAGAAAGAGGCACTAAAAGAGCCCTATTAAAATATTTTAGTCACTTCTGAAGATCCAAAGACAGGTTCTTTTTGCAAAGCTTTATTCTCTTTATGAATTCCTCTTTGCTGATTTATCTTTTGTGATTACTCAAAGATCAAGCAGCTCATACAATGCACGCAAGTCAGTTTTATGTATCTTGCAGGGTAGCCTGTTGCCTCGCCTTCATAACTGTCAAGCTGCAATTAAGTTGTCAAAAATTTTTGGCTTTCTACCTATTTACAATGTAAACAAGTGGTTGCTGGTATCATACTATTTGTGAATGCAGGAATTTTGTGCATTTCCTTGGCTAAAACAATATTCTTTAAAAAGGAAATGTACAGGGGCCTCTCTGGTGGTGCACATGTTAAGCGTCAGCACTATGAAGCAATCCAGTTACTGCGGCATGAGTTCTATCCCCAGCCAGGGAGGTGACCCACGTGGCGCAGCAGACCTCTCCTGTCTCTCCCACTGCTCCCCTCAGCAGTGTATTTCAGTAGATCTGCCTGTTCTGCTCTCCACTCTGTCTCTGATGGAGTCTTCTCACCCTGGTCTACAACCTCTGGTCTACAACCCAGATCTTGTATGCATAAATAAATAAATATTTTTTAAAAAAGGAAATGTACAAAATGGTTGCGGCTCTATCAGAGACATGAATATTTAATTTGCATTCTGGTTTTTGGCATAATAAAAAGTGAGGCAAAATTTTTCAGAGATCTGAGTTATTTCATTGTGTTAATCAACAATATGTGTGTGTTGGGCCTCCCTGGTGGTGCAAGGGGTTAAGACACAACCTATGAAACTAGCTGCAGCCACTGTTATGCAGAGTATGAGAAGAGCTGTCCATTCTCTAAGGGGGTGGACACTCCCCAAAGGACTGGTAGAGCTGAGTAGAGCCTTCTCAGTCCTCACAAAATTACCCTAAATTTCACACAAATGTGTGAAATCCTCTTCCCAGGAGCAGAGAGAAGTTGGAGTTCTGTTAATTGAAGCAACATCACTAGTGGGAAAGAGGCATTCTCTATAAGTGCCCTCTCATCTTGTCACAGTGATTGGTTCGTGAATAATTGTAACTCAGGCCTAAGCAAATTAGCCACAGCAATCCCCTAGCCTCAGAGTTTGGTCAAGAAATGTTAACTATTAATCTCTACAACTGATTAGTGTGGGCACGGGATTTGCCAGAGAATAACACTATGAATGGATATTCCTAGGAAATTTTGTTGTATTTACAATTGAACTTTTTTTCATTTCTTCAATCTTATTTGCTATTCAGAGGCCTGTTTCAGTTGCCTGCCTGGTGGAGATGACAAAGAAAGACAATCCATATTTCTCCTTGCAAGCCATTTTAATATTCTTGTTTCTTCAGACAAGTTTTCCCTAAACAAATGTCATTATGGATACTATAATTTATAAGTAAAACCTAGAAGTCATTCCTTGTCTCATATTCCTCTTCATGTACATACATATAGTTATCCCTTCCCACCTCCCACATGACAGAGCCACAATTCTGCAATTGACCAAAATGAATACATTTTCTGATGTATTTATTTTTCTCTGCAAGTTCTTAGAGAAGAACTGGCTAGAAGCCAATGACCATTAAGGAACTCATTTCTTGCCAAGTAGCTACTGCTATTTGTTCAAAACATATAGAGTTGCTACTGTAACAACTTAGAAAATAGACTAAAATCACTACCATCCTTTCCCACCCCTCAGCAACTTTACATTTCAATGCCTCATTGAATGTTTCCAGAATAATCAACTCAGATTTTTCTCTTTTAACTTGTAGGCTAAAGTTTGAATGGGAGGGATGTAGAGTCTTAAGTGATTTGACTAAACTCCATTCCTTCTCCGGCCCCTAAATGTGGCTATTCCCTACGACCCTGTCCTTTTCTTGTTCTTCACTCTCTTCCTCAGAGCTCTTGCTTCTCCCATTAGTTTAATGACTAATTTTATAAGGATAATTTGCAAATCTAGCATATATTTTTAATGTGCTAAATTACATATAATATAAAATTTACCAAGGTTATCATTTTCAGTTGCACAATTCAGTGGCATTCAGTACATTCACATAGTTGCGCAATCATCACCACTGTCCACATCCAGAACATTTTCATCTTCCCAAACTGAAGCCAGTTGACAAATCGTTTACCTGTTAAACAATAATTCTTCATTCCTTCCTTCCTACAGCCTCTAGCAGTCACTATCCTACCTCTATCTCTATGTTTATGACTAGCCTAGGTACCTCACACATATGGAATCATCCAGTATTTGTTTGTCTGGTTCATTTCACTTAGCACAGTGTCTTCAAGATTCATCCATGTTGTAGCATGTATCATAATTATATTCTTTTTAAAGGCTAAATAACATGTCATCAAATGCATGCCAAATTTTGTTTATCCATTCATTTATTGGTGGACATTTCAGTTGTTTCCACTACTTTGCCTCCTATGAACATGGGTGCAAATATATCTTTCTAACAGCTCTTCTCACCCCCTCTGTCCACCCCTACATTTCCATCTGCAGGTGGACACTTTCACTTAGCTGTGCTATGGCTGAGCACACCTTCTGAATGAAACCACCTCCCCCAGCATCTCAGGCTTAAGAAATACAGGAGATATTTTATTTTCAACTTTTTTTTTGTCTTTTTCTGAACTTACAGAAACATTATCTTAACATTATTAAAACTTATCTTAACATTATTATTTTAAAAAAATGTTTATTTATGCATACAAAAACAGGGGTACAGGCTAGAGGTGGGAGGGTGAGAGGATTCACCAGAAAGAGTGGGGAGCAGAACAGGCAGCTTGACCGAAGAACACTGCTGAGGGGAGCAGTGTTCGGTCTAGCAGTGTCCCTAGAGAAATCATTAGCCTTTTCATGCATTTGCCTGCAATAGCCACATGTTTTTAACTAATGATTGCTAGGAAAAATAGTCTGGAAAGTGGAATTAGAATGATGACTCTCACTCATAATTCTGCTTTATATTGGATACATATAAATGCTCCCACTTCAAAAATAGTGCTTTGGCGGCAAGAAAGTATGAAGATACATGGTATATACCCCAAAATCTGAATGGTTGATGGAGGAGAATGATTTCTAGAGAACAGGTGGCACCACTCAGGGGTCACTAAGAGAAGGCATGGTAAAAATTTGAAAGATTATGTTACTTTTGATGAGGTGGGAAATTGATAAAGAGCTATCTTCACTTTACTTCTCTTTTCATGAGGCCCATACCAAAAGTCTACACAATTCAGCTGATGTCAGGGATCAAAGAAGGAAAAACTCTTCCTGCCTCTGAGTGAAAAACTAGGCTAGAAAATTTGCCCCTAATGGGATGCCAGCCCAGCACATTAGTGCCATGTCCACAGATATTCCTCACTTTTAAGTCCAAGTTAAACCAAGACTGTTCATTTATCCATCCATCCATCCATCCATCCATCCATCCATCCATCCATCCATCCATCAGTCCATGCCATCTTGGGGCTCTATGTATGGGGATCAGGGTAATTCACACAAATGATGTTTACCTTTATGCAGCTAATAATATGGTAGAGGACACAGACAAAATAAAGTCACAAATAAGAATGAATTAGAAGTCATGATAAGTTATTTGAAGGAAGCACAAATGCCAGTGATAAAAAATAATTGAAAGGATCTTGTGAGTTTTCTCAGAGAAGGGCTTTCCAAGGCAATGACATTTACACTGATGGAAAGATGAGAAGGAGTCAGGTAACCTTGGAATTGAAGGAAGAAGTTTCAGGAAAGATAGAGCAATGTGTGTGAGGGTCCTGGGGTGCAGGGGCAGGTAGAGAGGGGGGTAACAGAGCACAAACCCCATCTAAAGGACAG